>NC_034195.2:36114339-36714339 GCF_002021735.2 Oncorhynchus kisutch | reverse complement strand
CTTCGGATGGATATCCTCCTAGCTGTTGGGT
Organism: Oncorhynchus kisutch; assembly: GCF_002021735.2. Taxonomy (NCBI): domain Eukaryota; kingdom Metazoa; phylum Chordata; class Actinopteri; order Salmoniformes; family Salmonidae; genus Oncorhynchus; species Oncorhynchus kisutch. Next base: position 36,714,308 of record NC_034195.2, on the reverse strand, counting down.
CCGTGTAACGTCTTCATGTTCATTTCTAGCATAGCTTGTACCAGGTTATATTGGAATGTTTTCCCATTAAGGTTAAGTAGTATTTACTTGGGTAGCGGTAGCTGAGGAAGGAGAGTGTGGATTGGCTGTTGGAGGAATAGGGATGGAGAGGGAGAGAGAGGAAACGTGAATGAGCTGGAAACTGGGCTGTAGGCCACTCTGCAGATCCATCTGTCCTGCCACAGCAATCAGCTATCAGAGAGTTTTAGAGAAGGAACCATTTGCTGCCCTAAGTAAAACTGGCAGGGGTTTATAGGGATTTGGCCCAACGTTTGAGTCTTGATGCCGAGATATTTGAGTAAGTGAAGTAGTCTTGTTTTGGGGAGTGGGTGCCAGACCCGGTCTGCCTCATAGTGGGATCACTTCACTATAGCCGACAGCCTCCTCCCCTGATGGAACACGTGTCAGGTGAAGTGAATCTGCTCTCAGCTTCCAGCTGTGTAATCAAACAAATATGCAGACAGGTACACACACCACCCGTATGGACGTGCACCCATGTGGGCACATACACACTGTATACACACTCATGGTTGCACGCACGCATGCACACACACACACACACACAGCAATACTATCACTCCTAATAAAAGCACTCTCAGTCTGGCACACGTCAGGGGGAAATGCTCCCTCCCTTTCTCTCTCCAATAAAAACAAAGCTGAATTTTCTCCTCTCTGAATGGGCCTTTTGGCCTTGTTAAAAAGAAGTTCCTTGAAAGAAGTAAACACATTTTTAACAAGGTCTGGTGTTGTCTTTTCGCTGTACAAGAACTTGCAGATAAGCGTCATGCTGTCCTTCCTCAGTAACCCTTTTTCTTGTAATCAGTCTCATTCATTTTAGTTCCCTCTGTCTTTCTCTTCTCCTTATTCCTCTCTCTCACACACACACACACACACACACACACACACTCTCTCTCTCTCTCACAAACACACACAGCTCCATCTTCCCTAACTCTCCGGTCAGCAGTATCTCTGTGCAGTATCCTTTTTGTGTGTATCCCCTGTCATTTTTTTATTTCATGAAAAAGTCTATTCCAGAGGTATGATGCATTTACAATAATTTAAAACTGTAAATGTGCTATGAGTAATCTAACCAAATCTCTGACAGAAACATACAGCTCTACAGTTATTATTTTTATGTAACCAAGTGCTGCACTTTAACAGTCCTGCAGAATTTTGAGTATTAGAGTATTGGTCACCTTTTCTTTACTTCAGGTTGATAGCGGGCTGGCTCTCCTTTCTGAATGCTGATAGCGGGCTGGCTCTCCTTTCTGAATGCTGATAGCTGGCTGGCTCTCCTTTCTGAATGCTGATAGCGGGCTGGCTCTCCTTTCTGAATGCTGATAGCGGGCTGGCTCTCCTTTCTGAATGCTGATAGCGGGCTGGCTCTCCTTTCTGAATGCTGATAGCGGGCTGGCTCTCCTTTCTGAATGCTGATAGCGGGCTGGCTCTCCTTTCTGAATGCTGATAGCGGGCTGGCTCTCCTTTCTGAATGCTGATAGTGGACTGGCTCTCCTTACTGAAGGCTGATAGTGGGCTGGCTATCCTTACTGAAGGCTGATAGTGGGCTGGCTCTCCTTAATGAAGGCTGATAGTGGGCTGGCCCTCCTTAAAGAAGGCTGATAGTGGGCTGGCTCTCCATACTGAAGGCTGACAGTGGGCTGGCTCTCCTTAATGAAGGCTGATAGTGGGCTGGCCCTCGTTAATGAAGGCTGATAGTGGACTGGCCCTCCTTACTGAAGGCTGACAGTGGGCTGGCTCTCCTTAATGAAGGCTGATAGTGGGCTGGCCCTCGTTAATGAAGGCTGATAGTGGACTGGCCCTCCTTACTGAAGGCTGATAGTGGGCTGGCTCTCCTTTCTGAATGCTGATAGCGGGCTGGCTCTCCTTTCTGAATGCTGATAGCGGGCTGGCTCTCCTTTCTGAATGCTGATAGCGGGCTGGCTCTCCTTTCTGAATGCTGATAGTGGACTGGCTCTCCTTACTGAAGGCTGATAGTGGGCTGGCTATCCTTACTGAAGGCTGATAGTGGGCTGGCTCTCCTTAATGAAGGCTGATAGTGGGCTGGCCCTCCTTAAAGAAGGCTGATAGTGGGCTGGCTCTCCATACTGAAGGCTGACAGTGGGCTGGCTCTCCTTAATGAAGGCTGATAGTGGGCTGGCCGTCCTTAATGAAGGCTGATAGTGGGCTGGCCCTCGTTAATGAAGGCTGATAGTGGACTGGCCCTCCTTACTGAAGGCTGATAGTGGGCTGGCCCTCCTTAATGAAGGCTGATAGTGGGCTGGCTCTCCTTACTGAAGGCTGATAGTGGGCTGGCCCTCCTTAATGAAGGTTGATAGTGGGCTGGCCCTCCTTACCGAAGGCTGATAGTGGGCTGGCCCTCCTTACTGAAGGCTGATAGTGGGCTGGCTCTCCTTACTGAAGGCTAGTAATGGGCTGTCTCTCCTTACTGAAGGCTGATAGTGGGCCATATACAACTAGAAGGCTTTAGAAGCTGGAGGAGGCAGGCAGGAAAACACTCCCAACTGACACCCTATCCCCTTGTAGTGCACTACTTTTGACCAGAGCCCTATAGGCCCTGGTTATAAGTAGTGCACTAAATGGGGAACAGGGTGGCTTTTGGCCAGGAGGCAGTAGATGGATAGCTGGGCTGTTAAATACATTGAGTCTTTAATGCCATTGTTTGTGTATCCAGGAGAAAGCTGATAGTCCCCGATGGCCCTCGCTAGTCATTACCAAGGATATCCAGTCCTGACACACACACACACAGTAGCTGTCTGCAGTAGGCCCCTGCTTTGTCACAGTGTGTTATGGTGCTGGGCCTTTGGTGGTGGTGCTGATGATGGTAATGTCCTGTTTACTCTGACCCCTACTGTTAAAGGACAGGGGGTGTGTGACATTAGTGTCTGTATACTGCTTAATAGACCCATACACACTGCAGAGGAGAGGGACATTGGGAGGAGGTATAATTATACAGTCATTCTTCTCCTCCCTCTTTCCTCTCTCCTCCCCCTTTCTTCCTGGTATTATCATTCTCATGGTTTTAGGAATAGTTCAATAAGTATGGATGGAGTTTTATGGGCCCTGGATGAGAAGTGTCGTATCCCTCCTCACCACCACACCTCCTCCCATACTTTCTCCATGTGTCCTGCTCCCTCCCTCCTCACCTCCTCTCTCCATGTGCCCTGCTCCCTCCCTCCTCACCTCCATGTGTCCTGCTCCCTCCCTCCTCACCCCCTCTCTCCATGTGTCCTGCTCCCTCCCTCCTCACCTCCTCTCTCCATGTGTCCTGCTCCCTCCCTCCTCACCTCCATGTGTCCTGCTCCCTCCCTCCTCACCTCCTCTCTCCATGTGTCCTGCTCCCTCCCTCCTCACCTCCTCTCTCCATGTGTCCTGCTCCCTCCCTCCTCACCTCCTCTCTCCATGTGTCCTGCTCCCTCCCTCCTCACCTCCTCTCTCCATGTGTCCTGCTCCCTCCCTCCTCACCTCCTCTCTCCATGTGTCCTGCTCCCTCCCTCCTCACCTCCTCTCTCCATGTGTCCTGCTCCCTCGCTCCTCACCTCCTCTCTCCATGTGCCCTGCTCCCTCCCTCCTCACCTCCATGTGTCCTGCTCCCTCCCTCCTCACCTCCTCTCTCCATGTGTCCTGCTCCCTCCCTCCTCACCTCCTCTCTCCATGTGTCCTGCTCCCTCCCTCCTCACCTCCATGTGTCCTGCTCCCTCCCTCCTCACCTCCTCTCTCCATGTGTCCTGCTCCCTCCCTCCTCACCTCCTCTCTCCATGTGTCGTGCTCCTGCCCTCCTCACCTCCTCTCTCCACATGCCCTTTCCTTTCTTATTTTTCATCCTCTCTGTCTGAAGGTTTCTTACACTTTCTCCTCTCTCCCTCTCTCTGTCAACCCTAATCCCACTTTCTTTCCATCCCTCTCCTCTCCTCCTCCCCCCTTGCTGCTATAATCACTACCTCACAGCCCTGTTCGCTCCATCAGCAGCGCTAGCTGCCCAGCCCCATACTCCGCTGTGTAGAGGCAGGCCACAGGAGACGGTGCAACAAAGAGTCTTGTGGTCGGACCGTCCCCCAGCCATCCACCCAGCCTCCATGGAAACAATAACACTGGGCTGTGGGACTCCTTTCTCCTCTCCAGGCCTCACATAGCGGACAGCAGAGCAGCAGACGGGTCCAGCAGGATATAGTTCCCCTGTCCAGCTGCTACCGGACAGGGGAAACCCGGCCAGGGAGTGCCACACAAGCAGACACATACACTCCTAGGCCGACCTAAGGGTAGCCAAAATAAGCATCATCCCACAAACAGACAGATGGGGCACATACAGGGATATTGGTCACTGGGGCACCATTGTGGCCTGCTGCTGGATCAGAGCAGCAATCCTCTGCAGCTCATTGGGGCTATAGTGTTCACAGACCTTTCATTACCAGCACACGTTATATAAGATCTGTGTCACAGAGCCTGCTGTTCTGGCCTGTGAGTGTGTGAGTGAGTGTGTGTGTGAGTGAGTGTGTGAGTGAGTGAGTGTATGAGTGTCAGAGTGAGTGTGTGGGTGAGTGTGTGAGTGAGTGAGTGTGTGGCAAAGGATTAACACCCCTCTGGAAGGTGTGATGCTGTTTACGGCTAAAGAGCCATGCCTTTGGCTGCGAGGGGGTCTGAACCTGCGGTTGAACCCGACACACGTCCTCCACCAGACATATTTCACCACAGCACAAATGAGCCTTTCCTAAAATAATGGAAATAGCCAAGAAGTCTTTTCATTCACTCAGCTGTTGTGTTGAGTGATGAGGTAGCAAGGTCAGGTCTGTAAAGTCAGGGTGTGCTGGCTGTATTCTATACATTGCATTAGTGTGTGGGGGTGTGTGTGTGTGTTACTTGATGTGTTAGTGCATGTGTGTGTTACTTGATTAATTGGTGAATGTGTGTGTAAAACTCTAGAAATTGTTAGCATCCCACTCAGCCCCCAGCTCCTCAACTCTTATTGGAAGTGTCTTAGTCTCCAGTACCTCCAGCTCCATTGTGTTTACTCAGCTGGATGACGTAGCTAATGTTAGTGTCGTGACGTGACTTGCATTAATGTGATGACTGTTATTTATCTAATCAACTAACTATGTTTAATTGTTACCCGATTAAATTAGTCATGTAACAATTAACTCATTAGGAATTTGGGGCACCACGGAAGAAGTTGTTTAACGAGTTACCATCTCCCGAATGAAACTCTAAAGATATATAAATATATGTTATATATCGATAACAGTCACTTATGAATCATTACCTCATATCAGTCTCATTCTGAACGTCGCAGACTTCTTGATTCCACGAGAACCCTAACCTTACTATCATTCCGTACCACACAAATTGGTTTAATTATTTATTTACTAAATAAATAAATAATAACACAGAATATATACACACTTAATACATGAGAAAAAGTATTGATTACAAACTTAATACAATGGAAACAGGTCCCTAGTGGACTAACAACAGCACGATTGCTTGGTTATCAAAAGGGAGGGGTCAGGAAGAGAGAGGGACAGAGAGAGTCAAACTTATCGTACATTTGGAATCTACCCTCAAAGTAATAATAATACTTTGCTCATGAACCTCCGCCCGTTTGGGGTAAGGAATGTGTGGTCCTGGATGGTTGGGAGAAGTTGCTCTCGGAGGATGTGTTGGTACCATTCTTTATTAATTTCTGTTTTCTTAGGCAAAATTGTGAGCAAGCCCACACAAGCAACCCCACACATGAATGGTCTCAGGATGCTTTACTGTTGGCATGACACAGGACTGATGGTAGCGCTCACCTTGTCTTCTCCGGACAAGCTTTTTTCCAGATGCCTCAAACAATCGGAAAAAGGATTCATCAGAGAAAATGACTTTAACCCAGTCCTCAGCAGTCCAATCACTGTACCTTTTGCAGAATATCAGTCTGTCCCTGATGTTTTTCCTGGAGAGAAGTTGCTTGCTGGACTTTCATGGGCGCCCTGTAGCCTTCTTCACAACAATTGAACCGCTCTCCTTGAAGTTCTTGATGATTCGATAAATGGTTGATTTAGGTGCATTCTTACTGGCAGCAATATCCTTGCCTGTGAAGCCCTTTTTGTGCAAAGCAATGATGACGGCATGTGTTTCCTTGCAGGTATCCATGGTTGACCGAGGAAGAACAATGATTCCAAGCACCACCCTCCTTTTGAAGCTTCCAGTCTGTTATTCAAACTCAATCAGCATGACAGAGTGATCTCCAGACTTGTCCTTGTCAACACTCACACCTGTGTTAACGAGAGAATCACTGACATGATGTCAGTTGGTCCTTTTGTGGCAGGGCTGAAATGCAGTGGAAATGTTTGTTGGGGATTCAGTTCATTTGCATGGCAAAGAGCGACTTTGAAATTAATTGCAATTCATCTGATCACTCTTTATAGCATTCTGGAGTATATGCAAATTGCCATCATACAAACTGAGGCAGCAGACTTTGTGAAAATTAATATTTGTGTCATTCTCAAAAGATTTGGCCACGACTGTACACAACACAAGTGCAATACATCAAATCACAGGGCCATTACAGTATCAAATATCAGTATCAAATAGTATCAATATAGCATCAAATAGTATGAAATATCAAATACTTCAACATGTTTTCTTACATAATGCAACGCCGAATAGTGACAGAGTGAAAACTAGAAACAACTACATGCATCAACAACCTGTTCAGCTATTTGTCCTTTGATCTCCTCCAGGGACACCAGGTCCTGGAGTTGTAGGTCGGCTTGTAGGGAATTCCAACACCAGGGAGCTGAGTGATGATTTTTTTTTACCATGCTCTGTTCTAATGTTCAGAACTGTTAAATGTGTTTCTGGTCACCAATGATCCAATATTTCAGGGGTTCCTAGACCCTATAATTGTACACATTTGAGCTCATCGCTATAGAAATTACTTGAGTAGATGCTAAGATAAATTTTTTTCTTCAGAAAATGCCATTGGGGCTGCTGTAAGGTTAAGGTCACAGGGACTGAATATAATTCAGTAGGTCCCGTATACCCCTCGACTTTTTACACATTTTGTTACGTTACAGCCTTATTCTAAAATATATGACGTTTTTTTCCCTAATCAATCTACACACAACACCCAATAATGACAAAGCTAAGACTGGTTTTTAGATTCTTTTTTTTAAATGAAATATCACATTTACATAAGTATTCAGACCCTTTATCTAGTACTTTGTCGAAGCACTTTTGGCAATGTTTACAGCCTTGAATCTTCTTGGGTATGAAAACAAGCTTGGCACACCTGTATTTGGGGAATTTCTCCCATTTTTCTCTGTAAATCCTCTCAAGCTCTGTCAGGTTGGACGGGGAGGGTCGCTGCACAGCTATTTTCAAGTCTCTCCAGAGATATTTGATTGGGTTCAAGTCTGGGCTCTGGCTGGGCCACTCAAGAACATTCAGAGACTTGTCCCAAAGTCACTCCTCTGGAGCAGTATTTCATCAAGGATGAAATCCTGTTGCCAGGTTTCCTCCAGACGTGACGTGAAGCCTTCCCAGAAGAGCGGAGGCTGTTATACAGTAGCAGCAAAGGTGGGACCAACGCCATATTAATGCAGATGATTTTGGAATGAGATTTTCAACAAGCATGTAGTGGATTTGTGTCGATGCTGAAATATTCAGCATTTTATATCTTATAACAATAAGCATTTGTGCAAATTTTGTTTGAAATTGGTTCAGTGGGTACTGAGGTAACATAGGGCTGGGGGAACATAGGGCTGAGGGAACACAGGGCTGAGGGAACATAGGGCTGAGGGAATATAGGACTGAGGGAACATAGGGCTGTGGGAACATAGGGTGCACCTCATCTGACTCATCTGCCTGGTGGCTGACCTGCCTACCTATGCCTGGCTGTGCCCCTCCCTTCTCTCTCCATCACTAATTCGCTATTTCTTTGCTGTGAAAGAGTTTGTGTTCTCAAAAGTAGCCTACGGCAACTAGCCTACTCAGTTTCCTCCGCTGCAAAAATACTGAATCTTAGGAGTTGAGGGGTCGATTAATCTACCCAGAAATGGGAGTCAACGGGCAAGGAGTCGAGGAATCTATTATTTTGGAGTCGACTCACCACCACTATAGCTAGCTAGCCAGTTAGCCCTATTGACTATGGGGTTGCGATCTACACTCTCTACAGTAGGTATTGTAGGCAGGTGCTCTCCATCCTCCATTTCATATACTTTGATTTGGACTCATTCTCTGACTGATGTGTGCTCCAATTTACGTGGTTGGAGCATGGTAGTATGCTGCTGATGTGTGTGTGTAGTAGAGTAACAGGCCTGCCAGCATTATACCATCCCTCCACAGCAGAACCAGTAGCAGCACAGCAGTCTGTCTGGAGGTTCCAGGAAAACATACATACAGCAGGCCTTAATGGCCCCATGGTGACACCACGGGCTGGGGGTTGACAGGGCTCTGGGGGCCCTCTACACACACACATACACACCCACAGTCCACCGAGCCTGACGACAGCCGCCCACCGCTCTGGTCATAAAATACCCAAATCCTCATGGAACTGGTCGTCCAATCAGTAGATGAGTAAGTAGAGAACAGGACCAATTAGCTGTACCGATAGAAGGAGGTGGTTTGGAGGGTGATGCAGAGCTAGGACCAGGTCCAACAGAGGGCCTGTAATCTGGATCAAAGCGGAATGAGCTGCTAGGCTCATTAGTACTCAGCCCTCGGTCCACACACACACACACACACACACAATAACTAATTGAGTGGGGCTCTAAAAGCAGATGACTGGCTGCTCACTTATCGCCTGCGTGCCGGCCAGCGCAATAAAAGTCCAACCGGCTTCCACAAGGCCCTGCAGGGGGAGAAACTGGTGACACGGCTTGCAGAGAGGAGCGCTCTCACGTGAAATTAAAGCATGAGGGAGAGCGAGAGAGTCCCCCAAATCAAAATCGCAATGTCAGATTACACATTCACATGCCATGAAGATGGGAGGTGGGGGACATATGGGGGTATAAAGAGAGGGGTATGTGGGTGTATAACTGTAACCAGACTGTGTGTGTGTGTGTGTGTGTATGTGAGCTTGTGTAGTACGTCTGTGTTTTCTTACTTGTGTGATAAACTAACTGATTGTAATCAACCAGTTAGTCGTACAGTATAGTCACATCACATCACTACAGTACTGATTAACTTCCAAAAGACAAAAGATATTTCCGGCGCCGACAGAGATGGCCGCCTCGCTTCGCGTTCCTAGGAAACTATGCAGTTTTTTTTTTTTTTACGTTTTATTTCTTACATTAGTACCCCAGGTCATCTTAGGTTACATTACATACAGTCGAGAAGAACTACTGAATATAAGATCAGCGTCAACTCACCATCAGTACGACCAAGAATATGATTTTCACGAAGCGGATCCTGTGTTCTGCCTTTCAACCAGGACAACGGAATGGATCCTATGCGGCGACCCAAAAAAACGACTCCGTAAAAGAGGGAAACGAGGCGGTCTTCTGGTCAGACTCCGGAGACGGGCACATCGTGCACCACTCCCTAGCATTCTTCTCGCCAATGTCCAGTCTCTTGACAACAAGGTTGATGAAATCCGAGCAAGGGTAGCATTCCAGAGGGACATCAGAGACTGTAACGTTCTTTGCTTCACGGAAACATGGCTCACTGGAGAGACGCTATCGGAGGCGGTGCAGCCAGCGGGTTTCTCCACGCATCGCGCCGACAGAAACAAACATCTTTCTGGTAAGAAGAGGGGCGGGGGCGTATGCCTTATGGCTAATGAGACATGGTGTGATGAAAGAAACATACAGGAACTCAAATCCTTCTGTTCACCTGATTTAGAATTCCTCACAATCAAATGTCGACCACATTATCTACCAAGAGAATTCTCTTCGATTATAATCACGGCCATATATATCCCCCCCCAAGCAGACACATCTATGGCTCTGAACAAACTTTATTTGACTCTTTGCAAACTGGAATCCATTTATCCGGAGGCTGCATTCATTGTAGCTGGGGATTTTAACAAGGCTAATCTGAAAACAAGACTCCCTAAATTTGATCAGCATATCGATTGCGCAACCAGGGGTGGAAAAACCTTGGATCCCGCGACACATATAAGGCCCTGCCCCGCCCTCCTTTCGGAAAAGCTGACCACGACTCCATTTTGTTGATCCCTGCCTACAGACAGAAACTAAAAAAAGAAGATCCCACGCTGAGGTCTGTTCAACGCTGGTCTGACCAAGCTGACTCCACACTCCAAGACTGTTTCCATCACGTGGACTGGGAGATGCTTCGTATTGCGTCAGATAACAACATTGACGAATACGCTGATTCGGTGTGCGAGTTCATTAGAACGTGCGTTGAAGATGTCGTTCCCATAGCAACGATTAAAACATTCCCTAACCAGAAACCGTGGATTGATGGAAGCATTCGCGTGAAACTGAAAGCACGAACCACTGCTTTTAATCAGGGCAAGGTGACTGGTAACATGACCGAATATTCCCTCCGCAAGGCTATCAAACAAGCTAAGCGCCAGTACAGAGACAAAGTAGAATCTCAATTCAACGGCTCAGACACAAGAGGTATGTGGCAGGGTCTACAGTCAATCACGGACTACAAGAAGAAAACCAGCCCAGTCACGGACCAGGATGTCTTGCTCCCAGGCAGACTAAATAACTTTTTTGCCCGCTTTGAGGACAATACAGTGCCACTGACACGGCCTGCAACGAAAACATGCGGACTCTCCTTCACTGCAGCCGAGGTGAGTAAGACATTTAAACGTGTTAACCCTCGCAAGGCTGCAGGCCCAGACGGCATCCCCAGCCGCGCCCTTAGAGCATGCGCAGACCAGCTGGCCGGTGTGTTTACGGACATATTCGACTACCGCCCCGTAGCACTCACTTCCGTCATCATGAAGTGCTTTGAGAGACTAGTCAAGGACCATATCACCTCCACCCTACCTGACACCCTAGACCCACTCCAATTTGCTTACCGCCCAAATAGGTCCACAGACGATGCAATCTCAACCACACTGCACACTGCCCTAACCCATCTGGATAAGAGGAATACCTATGTGAGAATGCTGTTCATCGACTACAGCTCAGCATTCAACACCATAGTACCCTCCAAGCTCGTCATCAAGCTCGAAACCCTGGGTCTCGACCCCGCCCTGTGCAACTGGGTACTGGACTTCATCAACATCTCCACCCCGCTGATCCTCAACACTGGGGCCCCACAAGGGTGCGTTCTGAGCCCTCTCCTGTACTCCCTGCGTGGCCACACACGCCTCCAACTCAATCATCAAGTTTGCGGATGACACAACAGTGGTAGGCTTGATTACCAACAACGAAGAGACAGCCTACAGGGAGGAGGTGAGGGCCCTCGGAGTGTGGTGTCAGGAAAATAACCTCACACTCAACGTCGACAAAACTAAGGAGATGATTGTGGACTTCAGGAAACAGCAGAGGGAACACCCCCCTATCCACATCGATGGAACAGTAGTGGAGAGGGTAGCAAGTTTTAAGTTCCTCGGCATACACATCACAGACAAACTGAATTGGTCCACTCACACAGACAGCATTGTGAAGAAGGCGCAGCAGCGCCTCTTCAACCTCAGGAGGCTGAAGAAATTTGGATTGTCACCAAAAGCACTCACAAACTTCTACAGATGCACAATCGAGAGCATCCTGGTGGGCTGCATCACCGCCTGGTACGGCAACTGCTCTGCCCACAACCGTAAGGCTCTCCAGAGGGTAGTGAGGTCTGCACAACGCATCACCGGGGGCAAACTACCTGCCCTCCAGGACACCTACACCACCCGATGTTACAGGAAGGCCATAAAGATCATCAAGGACAACAACCACCCGAGCCACTGCCTGTTCACCCCGCTATCATCCAGAAGGCGAGGTCAGTACAGGTGCATCAAAGCTGGGGCCGAGAGACTGAAAAACAGCTTCTACCTCAAGGCCATCAGACTGTTAAACAGCCACCACTAACATTGAGTGGCTGCTGCCAACACACTGACACTGACTCAACTCCAGCCACTTTAATAATGGGAATTGATGGGAAATGATGTAAAATATATCACTAGCCACTTTAAACAATGCTACCTAATATAATGTTACATACCCTACATTATTCATCTCATATGCATACGTATATACTGTACTCTATATCATCTACTGCATCCTTATGTAATACATGTATCACTAGCCACTTTAACTATGCCACTTTGTTTACATACTCATCTCATATGTATATACTGTACTCGATACCATCTACTGTATCTTGCCTATATCTTTATCCCCTTACACTGTGTATAAGACAGTAGTTTTGAGATTGTTAGTTAGATTACTTGTTGGTTATTACTGCATTGTCGGAACTAGAAGCACAAATATTTCGCTACACTCGCATTAACATCTGCTAACCATGTGTATGTGACAAATAAAAGTTGATTTGATTTGATTTGAAGAAGAAGCAAGATCAGAACAGCTGTAGTGGACAGTCTGCACTGTTTCCCAATGATTCATGATAGGAGAAAATGTCTTTGAACCACACCAATGTAACAGATGAGCTGGGACACTTTTCTCTCTGCATGTGTGCATTGACAGCCAGGCAACTGTAACATAGCAACAAGACCTGAACCGAAACCTATTAGTCATTGAGAAGTTCTCCAAACCTGATCTTCCCCAATGTATTCATTTGACATATAACATTTAGATGTTTGAAAGAGAAGTGTCCATACCTGTGTGATGTTCTCGGGATCTCTGATGGGACAGATCAGCTGGGACTGTAAGAGACAAACACACAACAGTTTAGTGATGATGATGATGATGGGTTCATGGGAAGAAAAAAAACATTCTTTTTTTTTCACCTTTATTTAACCAGGTAGGCTAGTTGAGAACAAGTTCTCATTTACAACTGCAACCTGGCCAAGATAAAACAAAGCAGTGCAACACAAACAACAACACAGAGTTACACATGGAATAAACAAGCGTACAGTCAATATATAGAAATGGTAGTTGTCAGATACAGATCTCATAACATTTGATCTGTGAGTGAATATACACTGCATTCAGAACGTATTCAGACACGGACTTTTTCCATATTTGTTATTTTACAGCCTTATTCTAAAATGGATTAAATAGTTTTTTCCCCTCATCAATCTACACACAATACCCCATAATGACAAAGCAAAAACAGTTGTTTAGAAATGTTTCCTAGATTAAGAAAATTATAAAACTGAAATAGCACATTTACATAAGTATTCATACCCTTTATTCAGTACTTTGTTGAAGCACCTTTGGCAGCGATTACATCATCAAGTCTTCTTGGCTATGACACTACAAGCTTGGCCCACCTGTATTTGGGGAGTTTCTTCTATTCTTCTATGCAGATCCTCTCAAGCTCCGTCAGGTTGGATGGGGGTTTTCATCAAGGATCTCTTTGTACTTTGCTCCGTTCATCTTTCCCTCAATCCTGACTAGTCTCCCAGTCCCTGCACTGAAAAACATCCCCAGAGCATGATGCTGCCACCACCATGCTTCACCGTAGGGATGGTGCCAGGTTTCCTCTAGATGTGACGCTTGGCATTCAGGCCAAAGAGTTCAATCTTGGTTATATAAGACCAGAGAACCTTGTTTCTCATGGTCTGAGAGTCCTTTAGGCGCCTTTCAGCAAACTCCAAGCGGGCTGTCATATGCCTTTTACTGAAGAGTGGCTTCCTTCTGGCCACTCTACCATAAAGGCTTGATTGTTGGAATGCTGCAATGATGGTTGTCCTTCTGGAAGGTTCTCCCATCTCCACAGAGGAACTCTATAGCTATGTCAGAGTGACCATCGGGTTCTTGGTCACCTCCCTAACCAAGGCTCTTTCCCCTGATTACTCAGTTTGGCAGGGCAGCCAGCTCTAGGAAGAGTCTTGGTAGTTCCAAACTTCTTCCTTTTAAGAATGATGGAGGCCACTGTGTTCTTGGGGACTTGCGGACCAATGCTGCAAACATTATTTGTCATTTCTGTCTCGGAGCTCTATGGACAATTCCTTCGACCTCTTGACATGCACTGTCAACTGTGGGACCTTATATAGACAGGTGTGTGTCTTTATAAATCATGTCCAATGGATTCCAATGGACTCCAATGAAGTTGTAGAAACATCTTAAGGATGATCAATGGAAACAGGGTGCACCTGAGCTCAATTTCGAGTCTCATAGCAAAGGGTCTGAATACTGAATAGTTTTTTAGTTTTAATAAATTTGCTAAAAAATGTAAAAACCTGTTTTCACTTTGTAATTATTGGGTATTGTGTGTAGATTGATGAGGAATTTTATAGTCTGAATTCTTTCCGAATGTACTGTATATTGGTACAGGTGTTGTTAGGCCATGCCAACATATCCTCTAAACACCAGCTTTGAGGACATTATCACTTTTATAAAACTTTATTTTGATGAATTTATTCATATTATTTCATCCTTCTACAAGATATAGTCCCGACACAAAGCTACCCAAGCCGGCTGGTTATTTGTTCTATCAATTTGGCTACCAGAGACACGTTGTCTTTTTGTTCTGTATCTTTGCACGTGACCCAGTCGTTCGTTCAAAATGTTCCATTGCCATACTGGCTGGCAACATTCTTATCCTTTGCTTGCCAGCTAGCCAACTATGGCTAACTTACAGTCACGTCAAACAGTGCAGCCAGAATAACTGCAAAGGAGTTACATTGTGTTTGTTTAAGCTGTTTTCTAGTGACATTTTTTGGGATACATCCATAACAATGAGCTATTGTTTCAATATTGAAACAATGTTGCAAATGTCGAAGAGACAGACAGCAAGGTTCATACAAATCTCTGCTCTTGAAAACCAAATGCTAGTCTAAAAACAAATGGGAGATAATGTCTTCATGCTTTTTATAGTGAAGATCAAATTTATACATTTCCTGTCTGGGCTGATGAGACAGCGGATTGTGCAGTGAGATGGAACAGAGTAAATACACATGTCAACATCATAGCATTAGCTGGTGGTAACTTGTGGAATAGACACTGGCTGGAATGCGGTTTTAACCAATCAACATCCAAGATTAGACCCACCCGTTGTATAAACACACACACACACACACACACACACACACACACACACACACACACACACACACACACACACACAATGTGTGCTGTCCTGTTTAAATAGGCAGCAAGTTCAGCGTTAGAGTAGTGTGTGTGTGTACCTACACGTCTGTGTAAATGTGTTTTCGTGCATGTGTTTGTATGCGCATGTGCACGTATGTGTGTGTGTGTGTGCAAGAGCGAGATCAGACCTGCTCAGAAGCCCCTCTGCCTGAAGCCTTATTGGAACGCACACATGGAACATATAATTGAATGAGGAACGGTCTCTCACTGGATCGAGACACTTTTCTGGCACGGCAACCAAAGCATGAGGCCGGTGTGGACTTTAGCGCTTCGCTGCTTTCATTCAAATTTTTACACTTTTATTTGGTTCGCCCCCCTCTCAGTGTGTTCGCTCTAAATCATCCCGGGGCCAAGGCATGCGTAATGTAATGAACTTGTGTTGTTCAATACTTTTAGAAAACATTATATGAAATCAGATATAATAAAGAATGGAAAAGATTGCATGTCCAAGTCACAGAGGCTGGCTGGGCTGCTGCTGCTGGAGAGCAGTACTCCTGCGCTGAGTCTGCTGCCAAGATGGTGGAGTGTGTGTTGGGCTCCTGGTCTGCACTGCTTTACCACACACACACACATAAGGGTGCACAGTCACACAAGGGCACTCACACACACACACACACACACACACAGAGGCACGTACACACAAGTGCACGAGCACATGCACACACACACAGGCAGGGTCGTATGCACGCACACACACACACACACACACACAAACACCAAACACCATCACATACACACACCAGAGCCTGTATCATCCACCCCTGTCTCCACACTCTCACACACATCCACATACTCTCACTCTTCTCTACTCACTATCACTTCACACAGATTGGACACTGATGCCAGCCCAAGGTGTATTTGCAAAGCCAGGTAAGAGATAGTCATTAGGAAGATGCACTCAAACAAACACACACAGTTACAGACACGCACAAACAAACGGATGCGAGTGGTAATGTGTGCGGCAGGCCAGAGGCAGCTCGGATTGACACTGCTTACCGTGATTTACAATCCACAGCCACAGATAAATAAACCATGTGTGTTAACAAGCTCTTAGTTTTATTAGTGTTTTACAGGCCGACAATCAACACAAGCAACAACACATTTTTCTCATCCCATTAACTCCCTGTGAGACGGTGGAATCAACATCAAGACGAGCCCAAAACGCAACTGTTGTCAGCTTGAGAGTGATCACAGTCAAAGCTCTAATTGATGTCCATGATCTGAAATTATTCCATGTGAAAACCATAGGAGGGAGTAAGATTTAACTTAGTCTCTTTTAATAAGAGATAAATAAGAAAACAGTGGAAAAAAGTCTGAGGCTTGCCGAGCGGTGGTGGCTACTCAACTATGAGCAGTTGTGTGTACATGACCCCAAATGTTCCCTTTCCTCGTTCCTCTGAAGCTCTACAGCTACACACAGGCTTGGGTTTCAGTCCTGTCGCTTATAAATCACTGTCACATGTTCCAACGATGAGTAGTGCTGAAAATCTGAATGGGAGCCATGATAAAAATCAAATCCCTTTTCGACGAGGTCTGCGGAGTTTAAACACTAAATTTAAACCTCCTTCAGATGTAACTCAACGATCCTCCAGTCACCTGTGTGTGTGTGTGTGTGTGTGTGTGTGTGTGTGTGTGTGTGTGTGTGTGTGTGTGTGTGTGTGTGTGTGTGTGTGTGTGTGTGTGTGTGTGCGTGCTTACTGAAGGCGGGCAGAGCCCACCCTGCAGCGGGGACACATGCTCTCAGACCTACGTACTGACCCACAAGTCTTTAGCACTGCCTCAACGCCGAGACGATATGCAACCATTTCCCCCCTCAGAATGCCACTTTAATTGTAAGCACATTGTAAGCACATTTCAGAATGCAGGTCTATTGGAATATAATTGTAATATATGCAAGCGCACAGTGGGATAAGCCAATCAATAACAGAGAATGAGGGAAACAAAGCTATTATGAGCAGTAGAACAATGGCTAGAGGTTGTATTCTAATGACTGGAATGCAGTGTTTAAAAGGCAAGTGCCAAGAAGGTTAATCTGGTTAGCTAAACACGGTTAATATATGGCCCAAGTTCACAAAGGCTTCCAAGAGAGTTGCTCAACCTACGGCTTTTCCTGTCACCCTGGAAGTTTACATGGATACGTCTCTCCCCAAGCCTTGACATACATACGTATCAATCAAAAGTTTGGACACACCTACTCATTCAAGGGTTTTTCTTGATATTTTCTATTTTCTACATTGTAGAATAATAGTGAAGACATCAAACTATGAAATAACACATATGGAATCATGTAGTAACCATAACAAGTGTTAAACAAATCTAAATATATTTATATTTGAGATTCTTCAAAGTTGCCACCCTTTGCCTTGATGACAGCTTTGCACACTCTTGGCATTCTCTCAACCAGCTTCATGAGGTAGTCACCTGGAATGCATTTCAATTAACAGATGTGCCTTGTTCAAAGTTAATTTGTGGAATTTATTTTCTTCTTAATGCGTTTGAGCCAATCAGTTGTGTTGTGACAAGGTAGGGGTGGTATACAGAAGATAGCCCTATTTGGTAAAAGACCAAGTCCATATTATGTCAAGAACAGCTCAAATAAGCAAAGAGAAAAGACAGTCCATCATTACTTTAAGACATGAAGGTCAGTCAATACGGAACATTTCAAGAACTTTGAAAGAGCTCAGAGGAGACTGTGTGAATCAGGACTTCATGGTCTAATTGCTGCAAAGAAACCACTACTAAAGGACAACAATAATAATAAGAAACTTGCTTGGATCAAGAAACACGAGCAATGAACATTAGACCGGTGGAAATCTGTGCTTTGGTGTGATGAGTCCAAATTTGGGATTTTTGGTTCCAACAGCCATGTCTTTGTGAGAGTAGGTGAACAGATGATCGCTGCATGTGTGGTTCCCATCGTGAAGCATGGAGGAGGAGGTGTGATGTGTGGGGTAATTTGCTGGTGACACTGTCTGTGATTTATTTCGAATTCAAGGTACACATAACCAGCATGGCTACCACAGCATTCTGCAGCGATACGCCATCCCATCTGGTTTGCACTTAGTGGGACTATCATTTGTTTTTCAACAGGACAATGACCCAACACACCTCCAGCCTGTGTAAGGGATATTTGACCCAGAAGGAGAGTGATGGAGTGCTGGATCAGATGACCTGGCCTCCACAATCACCCAAACCTCAACCCAATTGAAATGGTTAGGGATGAGTTAGACCGTAGAGTGAAGGAAAAGCAGCCAACAAGTGCTCAGCATATGTGGGAACTCCTTCAAGACTGTTGGAAAAGCATTCTTCATGAAGCTGGTTGAGAGAATGACAAGAGTGTGCAAAGCTGTCATCAAGGAAAAGGGTGGCAACTTTGAAGAATCTCAAATATTTTATATATTTTGATTTGTTTAACACTTCTTTGGTTACTACATGATTCCATATGTGTTATTTCATAGTGTTGATATCTTCACTATTATTCTACAATGTAGAAAATAGTACAAATAAAGAATAACCCTTGAATGAGTCATCCTTCTCTTTCAGTAAACACTATTTTATCCATAGGTACCCAAGATTTGGTTTGACATTCTTGGCAATAGGTGGATACCAAGCTACCGCATCTGCTTGTACATGATATCAGAGCTACATAGATCTGAAAACACACATTTCCAGTCAGTCACCGAGTGACAAATCAGTTCAGATGAGTACACAAATAAAACATGAATGGGTGAACTGTTGTTGTAAGTGGCTTTTTTTTCTACTCGCAGAGCCAATATGGGCCTTTGTTCCTCGTTTTGAATGCCAGCCAATGAAACGAGAACACATATCCTCTGGCGACTTGGTTATCGTGTTTCGTGCATGATATTGCCAAGTCAAAACAAGTTAGAAAAATATTAATCCTCTGTTGATGTACGGTATAGAACACTTTCAATCAAAGTAAATCACAGGACTCTTAGTTCCCTCCCTTGGAATAAGTTCCCTTGGATGCTTTGTTGTGTTCTCTTTATGTGCTGTTTGTCTCATCGTCCCCTATAGACTCTCCTCCAACCGCATCCTGGATGAAGATCCCGCTTCGATCCAAACCAACTTCTCACACGGAGCCAAGAGCCAGGAGCCAAATCACACTTTCACATCAACAAGAAACATGGCAGTACTCAGCATGGGAACAACACCAACAACAGCCACACCAAAGCTCCGACTGAGCTTATCACATACCCCTCCACCAGCGGAACTAGAGCGGGGCCAGGAGAGCTGAGGTAGTCGTTGTAGTCTAAACACTAAACCACATCTCCCAGAGGATCTGTGATGGAGAGTTTAAAATGAACGCAAATCCAGATCCACCTATGACACCACTGTTTCCCCACCTGAGATGGCAGCTTAAACATATTATTATAGACAGTGGGGTAAAAAAGTATTTAGTCAGCCACCAATTGTGCAAGTTCTCCCACTTAAAAAGATGAGAGGCCTGTGATTTTCATCATAGGTACACTTCAACTATGACAGACAAAATGAGAAAACAAATCCAGAAAATCACATTGTAGGATTTTTTATTAATTAATTAGCAAATTACGGTGGAAAATAAGTATTTGGTCAATAACAAAAGTTTATCTCAATACTTTTATATACCCTTTGTTGGCAATGACAGAGGTCAAACGTTTTCTGTTGCACAATTGGTGGCTGACTAAATACTTTTTTGCCCCACTGTATATTCAATTAATCATAAATAATCATAATAACTGTACTGGGACAATAAAACGCTCTGTGTTACTTTCAAAACCGTTGTAAAAGAAGAAAAATGTGGGCCCGAGCAGCCGAGTTGCTACCTACAGACAAAAGATTAGCCCGCAGACTCACACACTCACACTCCATATCTAACCAGTCCCGTGCAAGTGCGGCCAGCCCCCTCTCTCAACATCCCCCTGCCCATCTCAACCCCACCTTTCCTGGCCACCGACACAGTGCCTCACCTACGCCAGCCCCAGCTCCACCTGCCATGCTCCCAAATAAATAACTCAAGGAGAAAGTCACAGAGGTGCCCCTGACTTTTCCCTTTGTCTTTTTTAGTTACAACTCAATAACCAAAGAAAGAAAGTGAGATTCATGGGCGAGCTCATCTACAATAACACATAAAAGCCGCTGCTGTGTATGTGGAGCGGTAATGCCTTTTGTGTGCTGATTCTAGTCTGAATCCCATGAGGGGTGTGTGGTGGAAATTTGGAGGGAAGTGAACAGTGAAGAAAGGAGAGTAAGGAGTGTATCTGGGCTCCGATCAAGGCGCACTCACTCAGACAGGACCTGCATGGACGCCTGCAGAGCAGTAGGAACTACAGTACAAACCTTTTCACACTATTGTGCTGACCCGAACTGTACTGTGCTGGCTCCATTATTTTCTTATCACATATCCCTTCCCAGCAACTATAGTGAATTTGTAACCAAACCTGCACAGCACAGCTTGGCTCGGCTAAGAAGTATGAAAATGGTCTCGGACTAGTGTTGCAAAGAGTCGGAAATTTTCCATGGGAAGTTAAGCCTTGGAATTTGGGGAATTTTGCTTAAATTCATGAAAAAAGTTAGCCAGTTAACCTTTTTTGTGGGATACAGGTAAGGCAATTCTAGGTCTTGTGGCATATTTTTGTTAAACTATCCTCAATTCAATGGAATTGCAACCCTCTGCATGCACAGTGCATTCTTCCAACACATGTACAGCTGATTCTCAAGATCTTGCACACTAATGAGATGCTATTGAGCCCACACTACTACACTGTCTGAGCCAAGGACTACATGCTTTCTGGTAAGTTTTGACTACAATACTGCGTGGGGTGAATATATTTTATATGACATACATGATTTTTTGTTAACTAGTAAATAGTAGCCTACAGCATACAGCAAAGTGTGTTTACATTTTTTGTAAACTTGTTAACAATTTCTGCTAGGTAGTTTTTGCTACAATGTGGGGTTTAGCTTGCTTTAGCCTGCTAATCGAGGAGTGTTAAATAACCTGTTTCCATATATGTTTCATTTTAAAACATTTATCTTACTAAGTGTTTGTTTAATCTAACTGCGTAACTATGTATCTGTACATGGAATTGTATTTGGGTTTTTCTTACAGGAAAATGCCACGGGCACTATCTGATGTGTGGAGACATTTCACTGCAACTAATGTAGAAGGAAAAGCTGTGTACATTTGCAAATACTGTGCCAAATCATATGTGAAGAATGCAACAAAGATACAGAATCATCTGGCCAAGTGCATAAAGTTCCCTCAGTGCTCACAACAAGCAACCTCTGAGAAAAGTCCCTCTACTTCTATTCAAGGTGAAAATGATGAATCAGGCACCTTATAGCAACAGCTCATGGTCCTCCTTGGAATCAGATGGTTTTTTGACTCAATGGAGGAACGTAGTCAGAGAAATGGTGATGAATGTCTTGCTCAAGCTGTTTATGCAACTGGTTCAGCTCTGATGCTCACAGGCAATGTGTATTGGAAGAGATTTCTGAATGTTCTTTATCTACTCATTTGCTGGATGCAGAGTTCAACAGAGTTCAAGTGACGGTCAAGTGACGGTCAAGCAAGTCATAGAGATAGCAGACTGTATTGCAATCATCTCTCTACATTGCAGATGAGTTGAAAGCAGTCAGCAATCACCTTGGACCACAGAAGGTATTTGCACTGGTGACAGACAATGCGGCGAACATGAAGGCTGCTTGGTCTAAAGTGGAGGAGTCCTACCTTCACATCACACCCATTGTCTGTGCTGCTCATACATTGAATCTGCTCCTCAAGGACATCATGGCACTGAAAACAATGGATACACTCTACAAGAGAGCCAAGGAAATGGTTAGCTATGTGAATGGTCATCAAGTTATAGCAGCAATCTACCTCACCAAGCAAATTGAGAAGAATAAGAGCACCACATTGAGGATGCCCAGCAACACGCATTGGGGTGGTGTTGTCATCATGTCTGACAGTCTCCTGGAGGGGAAGGAGTCTCTGAAAGAACTGGCCATATCACAGTCTCCCGATATGGACAACCCAATCAAGAGGATCCTCCTGGATTATGTATTTTGGGAGAGTGGTAAGCAGCCTGAAACCTATAGCAGTAGCCATTGCACAGACTGAGGGAGACAATGCCATCCTATCTGATGCTTGCAGAAGTAAGAGAAGAAATCCGTACTGCCCTGCCCACATCACGGTTGCTCCAAGCAGAGGAAACTGCAGTTCTGAAATACATCAAAAGGTGTGAAGACTTCTGCCTGAAGCCCATACACGCTGCAGCGTACATGCTGGAACCCAAGTATACTGGCAAGAGCATCCTGTCTGGAGCAGAGATCAACAAGGCCTATGGTGTCATCACTACCATGTCTCGCCACCTTGGCCTGGATGAGGGCAAGGTTCTTGGCAGTCTGGTGAAGTACACTTCCAAGCAAGGGCTTTGGGATGAAGATGCAATATGGCAGTCGTGCCAACATATCTCATCAGCCACCTGGTGGAAGGGACTTTGTGGATCTTTCCCCTGTTTCCTCCACCATCCTCCAATTCCCACTAACATCAGCCGCCTCAGAGCGCAACTGGTCCTTATTTGGGAACAAACACACCAAAACACGCAACAGGCTGACCAATACAATGGTTAAAAAATTGGTGGCCATCCAGGCAAATTTGAGGCTTTTTGAGCCTGACAACGAGCCATCCTCAACAAGGTTGGAAAGTGACCGTGATGATAAAGGCCTCAGAGTCTGATGTTCAAGAGGTGGACATTGATGAGGTCCAGGGAGAAGACATTGAAGCCTGAGAGGAAGACAACCAAAGCTATAGTTTCTAGACTATCATTTTACAGATGTATGTTGAAAACATTCAATATTCCCTTTTTGTTGTTCAGTGAAATCATCCCATGTGGAGAGTCAACTCATTTAATTAAAGTTAAATTCTTAACTAAATTGTTGTTGTTTTTTCTATTGGAAGGATTTCATCATTTGCAATTATGTCTACTTATGATAAGGTAAAAGGTTTATGTTTCTGTCTCCATATGATATGGTAAATATATCCACTGCAAAAACCATCTACATTTAAATGGTATTAACATGTACATTTAAATGGTATTAATATTCATTTGCATATATTTCTATTAATTCCCATGGAAAGTTTCCACCTCTGAATATTCCACAAAATGTGCAACCCTATCTAGGACAACATGTAAGCCTATTTGATATGGTATTTGATATGGTGAACAGGCTTTGGTAGACCTGGCTACCTCAAGTCTAAGATGATAGTAGTGAGTAGGAGAAAGACAGTGTCAGGGGTGTGTGTTAGGGATGCGTGGCTGAGGGATGCCTTGGGAGCTCTAGCTTATTGGAGGATATGTTTCTCACTATGGGGCTCTACATTTCCCAAAACAAGACTGTGTCAGAATGACAAAGTGAAAGAGATGAGAACATCCGCTGTATTAACCCACCAAGATCTCTTTTACGCTTTTCACACTCGACAGCCAACAGAGCCAAGCCAAGCTGAGCTGTACTGGTCTGGCCTGGTTAGTTGCTGGAAAGGAAAATAAATGATCTGAGCCATACCCAGTACGGTTCAGGTCAGCCATTTGTCTCCTAGTCCACACTGTGCTGGTCTGTCTAGGACAGGGCTCTCCAACCCTGTTCCTGGAGAACTACCATCCTGTAGGTTTTCACTCCAACCCTAAACCTAGCGCACCTGGTTCTAATAATTAGCTGGTTGATATGCTGAACCTGGTTAGTTGCCACTGGGTTTGGGTGAAAAACCTACAGGAGGGTAGCTCTCCAGGAACAAGGTGGAAGACCCCTGGTCTAGGATTTCGCTCTACTTTCTGTTAACTCTTTCTACAGAGGAAAGACTTGGGAAACAGGTTAGAGTTCATATTGATGAGGGAGAGCAGGAAAGAGTGTAGGAGTTAAGTAAGCTATGCACACACATCATATTACACACACATGGACATGAGCACACATACACGGAGCAGCCAAGGCTCCAATCCTACAGCTATTACAGAGAAAAGCATTACACCTTCCGACGAATGCTAACAATACATTCCCTGTATTGTTAGCATTAGTCATTCCAAACCAGGGAAAAGCACGCAGTAAAACTGAACTGAAGACATGATTACGGGGCAATAGAAAATACTGGAACTATTGTTATTATGCCAAGCAACAGCTTCATTCATTTCACCATGCTTTATTTGACGTGTGTGTGTGTGTGTGTGTGTGTGTGTATGTGTGTTTCAGGGTTTCCGTTAGCCGGTAATAGCCAGCTTTTGACAGATTTTTGTTGTTGTTGTTGTCCAGGCCAATTGTCCAGGAGAAGAAGAAAATATGCCATTGCCAAATAATGCTTTTTAACCTATTCATTGATGGAAATACTGTACATTTGACTGGTTGTGCTTATTGGTCTATAGGTTCATTTGCATAATGTAGTGAAATGAAATTGGCTCGTATATACAGTGTATTCCTTATGTATCACATGTACAGCATACAGATACAGAGCCTTCGAGCAGAAAATGCGCGAGAGCTGCTACAGCATCTCAAACAGCAAATGCATAGGCAATGGAAAACAGGCTTCATCAGCGTTTCACATACCACTATGCAATGAGTTGGAGGCAGTATGCAGTTTGAAAACATCTACTTAATTGTTTGGAACCTGAACGTTTCACTACATATTATGAGGCATGTCTTACCTTGCTTCAAAGTAGCCTTGCCAAAATTAGAACATATCCGGAGGCAAGTATTTTATGTCAACGTTATTTTATTATCCAGTAGCCAAAGGTACAATCCTAGTCATATTAGCAACCCATACTAGTTGTTGCTTATTACATTTTGAAATTTAGAATGGATATTTTAATCTATTACATGATATACATCACATCAAACCGATCGTGTTTTCCTGCTAATTGCATTATGGAACAAACATTCACATGTAGCCTACTGCTTTGTGCGCATTGCTGTGCTTATAATGTGAAGAAATACATTTCTTATATGTTCAGTAAATTAAAATGCTGCAGGTCAAATGTCCAGACACATTTTTCTAACCCGTTCTGGATGAAGGAAGGTTTGAGTGGGGAATTAGTGTTTGTTGTATTTGGATGGATGTAGGGTAGGTCTCTCTATCTCTAGGGTAGGGGGTAGTATTCTGGTAGTTTGATACAGTGGAGTGGTTATCTTTGGGGGTGGTAATGCTCTTTTTAGGGTAGGAGGTAGTATTCTGGTAGTTTGATACAGTGGGAGTGGTAATACTCTTTTTAGGGTAGAGGGTAGTATTCTGGTAGTTCGATACAGTGGAGTGGTTCTCTTTGGGGGTGGTAATACTCTTTTTAGGGTAGGGGGTAGTATTCTGGTAGTTTGATACAGTGAAGTGGTTCTCTTTGGGGGTGGTAATACTCTTTTTAGGGTAGGGGGTAGTATTCTGGTAGTTCGATACAGTGGAGTGGTTCTCTTTGGGGGTGGTAATACTCTTTTTAGGGTAGGGGGTAGTATTCTGGTAGTTTGATACAGTGGAGTGGTTCTCTTTGGGGGTGGTAATACTCTTTTTAGGGGAGAGGGTAGTATTCTGGTAGTTCGATACAGTGGAGTGGTTCTCTTTGGGGGTGGTAATACTCTTTTTAGGGTAGAGGGTAGTATTCTGGTAGTTCGATACAGTGGAGTGGTTCTCTTTGGGGGTGGTAATACTCTTTTTAGGGTAGAGGGTAGTATTCTGGTAGTTCGATACAGTGGAGTGGTTCTCTTTGGGGGTGGTAATACTCTTTTTAGGGTAGGGGGTAGTATTCTGGTAGTTTGATACAGTGGAGTGGTTCTCTTTGGGGGTGGTAATGCTCTTTTTAGGGTAGGGGGTAGTATTCTGGTAGTTTGATACAGTGGAGTGGTTCTCTTTGGGGGTGGTAATACTCTTTTTAGGGTGGGTGGTAGTATTCTGGTATTTTGATACATTGGGGGTGGTTCTTCCTTTTAAGGTGGAGGGCTGTCATTTGGACAGAGTGGGTGGGAGTGGAGCTTTCACTAAGGTGTATGGGGGAGGGGGCTCCCGGCGTTAGCATTTTGATTTGGTAGGGGGTAGGGTAAGGCAGGGGATAGCTGTCACTCCCTATTGTAGGGGATAGATGTCACCGCCGCATACATGGCTTGGGATTGTGGTGCTGCTTGGCTACGGGATGGGCAGATCAACGGACAAAGTAGAGCCCTGTCTCTGGGGAGGATGTGAGACGTGGTGTCGGTAGTGGGATTGATGGGGTGGCGATGAGAGACAGATATGTCGACAGGAACATACACTCATTCAGACTGATTACCAGTGGGAGAGGCCTACTGGAGAGGCTCTGGGGCCCATCATCACCTAGATCTCTGTGGCTGGGGGGAGGGGGGGAATCAGCCCACTGTGGGTTTATTATTCCACAGTATGAGCTGTGGCGGTTTCACCATAGAAACTGTTTGTCCACAGGACCAAGATGCCGCTACCCTGCGTAACTGCATGGCTTGAGAATCAAAACAAAAAGCCTGGTGGTTCCCAGTTTGAAGGACATGGGTTTCTAGGGCATAGTACCATAGCATGGGGACTCCCAGATAACCTGGATGCTGTGATGCATAAGGTCACTGCAGTTAATCAGAGGGTAGAAACTAGCTGAAGATCCATATATGGTGGTAGAAATAGGTTAGGAATTTGAATTTTTGTCACACCCTGATCTGTTTCACCTGTCTTTGTGATTGTCTCCACCCCCCTCCAGGTGTCGCCGATTATCCCCTGTGTATTTATACCTGTGTTCTGTTTGTCTGTTGCCAGTTCGTCTTGTTTGTCAAGTCAACCAGCATTTTTCTTCTCAGCTCCTGCTATTCCCAGTCTCTCTTTTCTCACCCTCCTGATTTTGACCTTTGCCTGTCCTGACTCTGAGCCCACCTGCCTGGCCACTCTGCCTGCCCCTCATCCTGAGCCTGCCTGCCGACCTGTACCTTTGTCCCACCTCTGGATTATTGACCTCTGCCTACCCTGAGCCTTCCTTCCATCCGGTACCATTGTCCTACCTCTGGTTTACTGACCCTGCCCTCCTTGACCTGTCTATTGCCTGCCCCTGTTGGATTATTAAACCATTGTTAATTTGATGTAGTCTGCATTTCTGGGTCTTACCTTCATACCTGATAGTCGAAATGGCCATGACTGACCCAGCAGACCCAGGCCAGCTGCGCAATGCCATCTCCTCTCAAGGAGCTTCGATTGGTAGGCACAAGGAATTGCTTTGTGGTCTTATGGAGGGGTCCAAACGTTGGCTGAGCGCCATGACCGGGCATTGGACATGCTGCTGGAGTAATTCCACAGGTTGTCTGGGAGGCTGCCTGCCACGGTGTTAACCCCACCGCCCCTCAGTAACTCGTCAGTTAGGAGCGCCGCCCCCCCAGGCCACTCCACCCTCCCGGGAGCCCCGTTTACTTCCCCCGGAACTCTAATGGAGAGCCAAGCACCTGTCTGGCGTTTTTAGCTCAGTGTGCCCTCCTTTTTGAGCTTCAGCTTTCTTCCTTCCTCTCGAATCGCCCCAAGATATCTCATCACACTGATGTCTGGGAGGGCTCTCACCTGGGCTACTGCCGTATGGGCACAACAGCCGACCATGTGCGTGAGTCTGGAGTGGTTCGTGGGAGAGGTGAGGAAGGTTTTTGATGCCCCATTTTCCGGGAGAGAAGCAGCCCGGAAGCTAATCCAGCTCCGGCAGGACGCCCGCAGCGTGGCCGACTATGCGGTAGTTTTCCGAACGTTGGCAGTGGAGAGTGTATGGAACCAGGAAGCACTGTTCGACATGTTCCTGCATGGAGGTTAAGGATGAGCTTGCTGCTCGGGAGTTACCCACGGATCTTGACTCCCTTAATGCTTTGACCATCTGCATCGATGGGCGATTGCGGGAACAACAGATGGACAGAAAATTACATTTTGCTCGCACGTCCAGGGATTCCACCTCGCCTCCGAATCATCCCGGGAAGTCCCCGACAGTCCCGTTGCCGAGAGCACCTGAGGTTTTACAACCTTCCTCGAGAGTCACCGAAGATGGCTGAGGCACTGTTTCCTGAGCCTATGCAACTAGGTAGAGCTGGGCTTTTTCCAGCGGAACGGCAACACAGGATCAACACAAGGAGGTGTCTGTATTGCAGGATTTTCGGTCATTTTGTACCCACTTGCCCGGTATAAGACCAGGCTCACCGGTAGGAGCGTGTACTCTCTACTTTTCATGTCATTCTGCGGTGGGAAAACCTGTCCAAATTTCTCTGGGTCCTCATTGACTCTGGGGTCGATGAGAGCTTTTTGGACGCCACACTGGCTTCCGAGCTGAACATCCCACTCAGCCCCTCTCCATTCCCATGGATGTTAGAGCGCTGGACAGTGTCGGATCGGGTCACCCATAACACCACTCACATCAACCTATGTGTGTCAGGGAATCACAGTGAAACCATTGAATTCCTGCACATCAAGTCCCCCCAGATACCCGTGGTTTTGGGATTCTCCTGGATCCAGCAACACAATCCTCTCATCAACTGGTCTACGGGTGCTATCATGGGCTGGAGTCCGTTCTGCCACGGCCATTGACTGAAGTCGGTGCAACCTGCCCCGGGACATCTTCCTGGGCGCTCGGAAGTTGCTTCGGCCCTCTCCACCATTCCCGCCGAGTACCAGGACCTCTGGGAGGTGCTCAGCAAGTCCTGGGCCACTTCCCTTCCGCCGCACCGCCCCTATGACTGTAGGATTGACTTTCTCCCTAGCACCATGCCGCCCCGGGGACGTCTGTACTCTCTATCAGGACCAGAGATCAAGGCTATGGAGACTTACATTGGGGACCCCCTAGCTACAGGATTTGTCCGTCCCTCTTCCTCTCCCGCTGGTGCAGGGTTCTTCTTGGTAGAGAAAAAGGACAAGACTCATTTCCTCGGTCTTCGAGCTGCTCCAGGGGGCCACTGTTTTCTCCAAGCTGGATCTACGAAATGCCTACCGCCTGGTGCGGATACGAGAGAGGTCGAGTGGAAGCCCGCCTTCAACGCGGCCACTACGAATATGTGGTCATGCCCTTTGGCCTCACCAACACCCCTGCCGTGTTCCAGGCTCTGGTGAATGATGTTCTCCGCAACATGGTGAACCGGTTCGTCTTCGTTTACATTGATGACATCCTCGTCTTCCCCCGCTCACCCCAAGAAAACGTGCTCCACGTCCGACAGGTTCTCCAGAGCCTTCTGGAGAAGCAGTTGTTTTTTAAGGAGGAAAAGTGCGAGTTCCATCGCTCCACCATTCCCTTTCTGGGTTACATCATCTCTGCTGGGAGTGTCCAGATTAGAGGTCGACCGATTAATCCGAATGGCCGATTAATTAGGGCCGATTTCAAGTTTTCATAACAATCGGAAATCGGTATTTTTGGGCGCCGATTTGCAGATGTTTTTATTTTATTTTAATTTGACTTTATTTAACTAGGCAAGTCAGTTAAAAACACATTCTTATTATCAATGACGGCCTAGGAACGGTGGGTTAACTGCCTCGTTCAGGGGCAGGACGACAGATTTTCACCTTGTCAGCTCGGGGGATCCAATCTTACAGTTAACTAGTCCAACGCAATAACGACCTGCCTCTCACTCGTTGCACTCCACAAGGAGACTGCCTGTTACGCGAATGCAGTAAACCAAGGTAAGTTCCTAGCTAGCATTAAACTTATCTTATAAAAAACAATCAATCATAATAACTAGTTAACTACACATGGTTGCTGATATTACTATATATTATCTAGGGTGTCCTGCGTTGCATATAATCTGACTGAGCATACAAGTATCTAAGTATCTGACTGAGCGGTGGTAGGCAGAAGCAGGTGCGTAAACATTCATTCAAACAGCACTTTCATGCATTTTGCCAGCAGCTCTTTGTTTTTCATCAAGCATTGCGCTGTTTATTAATTCAAGCCTATCAACTCCAGAGATGAGGCTGGTGTAAACCTAAGTGAAATGGCTAGCTAGTTAGTGCGCGCTAATACCATTTCAAACGTCACTCGCTCTGAGCCTTCTAGTAGTTGTTCCCCTTGCTCTGCATGGGTAACGCTGCTTCGATGGTGGCTATTGTCGTTGTGTTGCTGGTTCGAGCCCAGGGAGGAGCGAGGAGAGGGACGGAAGCTATACTGTTACACTGGCAATACTAAAGTGCCCATAAGAAGATCTAATAGTCAACGGTTAATGAAATACAAATGGTATAGAGGGAAATAGTCCTATAATTCCTATAATAAATACAACCTAAAACTTCTTACCAGGGAATATTGAAGACTCATGTTAAAGGGAACCACCAGCATTCAATATGTTCTCATGTTCTGAGCAAGGAACTGAAACGTTAGCTTTCTTACATAGCACATATTGCACTTTTACTTCTCCAACACTTTGTTTTTGCATTATTTAAACCAAATTGAACATGTTTCATTATTTACTTGAGGCTAAATTGATTTTATTGATGTATTATATTAAGTTAAAATAAGTGTTCAATCAGTATTGTTGTAATTGTCATTATTACAAATAAATAAATAAAAACCGGCCAATTAATCGGTTTTCCAAAGCTGCCCACCTCATTCCTCTCCCCAAACTACCCTCGGCCAAGGAGACAGCCCAGTTTATGGTGCAGCACGTCTTCCAGATCCACGGACTCCCGGTGGACATGGTCTCCGACCAGGGTCCGCAGTTCCCGTCCCGGTTCTGGAAGCCTGTCCTCCGGGTTCCACCCCCAGTCCAACGGCCAGTCAGAGCGATTCAACCAGGACTTAGAGGCAACTCTTCGCTGCCTAGTCTCAGCCAACACTACCACCTGGACTCAGCAACTGGTATGGGTTGAGTATGCCCACAATATCCTTCCTTGCCTCTCCACAGGTCTCTCGCTTATTACACTTATTGGAAGAAGCATAGGTTGAAATGACTGGACTTCCACTAGTTGTCATATTAATTGAGATTCAGAACTACTTTACCTGCTCTGTTGAAATTAATAGTAGCATTAGTAGAATAGTAGCAATGAATTGTAGCATTAGTAGAATAGTAGCAATGAATTGTAGCATTAGGAGATACAGAGCTGCTAAAATATGGACAGTCTATCAAAAAGTAACTAAACAGAAGTTTAGTTAAAAACCATAATGATCCATACCTGTTGTCTTAAACACCAGAAAATGATAAATATTTTCCTCTACCTAGTACTGCATTCAACAGGCTACCAATTGATAACTTTATCAAGAACAAAAGTGCTGTAAAATTAAGAGAGTGGTCAACCTTCATTTCTTTTGGGATCATGGTTAGCCTATGTCTTTCTTCAGTGGTACCTGTGGTTGGGGCTGTAGGCCTAGTCTTCATTACCTTCACTCTTCCATTATGACCACATACTGTTACCTGGACAGGGAGAGCATAAATTGCCATGTTGTTTTCAGATAGGGTAGCAGTGGTAACCCCATGCACTGCCTACCAGCCAGAACCAAGCAGAGCCCGTATACCCAATACCGGGCTGTATAGTGCATGTGCTCCTGATCAAAAGACAATCATCGTCCTCAGCTGGTGGTTTGTATAACTCTGTATCAGGTAGGATAGCCCCCACTCCTGTTGAGCTGAGATGAACTATAACATGCCGGCAAACAATAATGCTAACCTAGCTAAAATAGTTTCAGTCCATTTCAAGCAATGATGTACCACCCACGTTGCCCCAGCCTTAATTTGAAACAAGTGAGGATCTAATAAAGTCTACACCATCTAGAGGATTAAAACACATGGTGTTGATAAGAAACATAACTCTTACTCAGCCGCACTCAGAGGTAATGAAATCTCATAGGCAGCTAGCGCAAAATTAAACACACACACATGGACAAACACTGCCTGACACACACTCCCACACTCTTCACCTTTCATGTACTCCTGATCAAAATTGTCAGCACCCATTTCCGAATTCCTGGCTTAATGAGAAAACCTGCGCTGGGTTTTGGAGAGGTTGCAGCCAATGTCTTGAAATACTGTTCTCATTTGACACAATGGAGGCCTTCTTTCCTGCTTAAGGTCTGAGATAGGGCATGTGAGAGGATGTGTTAGAACTAATCCACGGAACAAGTAGTTCTCCATGCTACTGACCTGTCCACTCTGATCTCGACTGAGACGGGGAGACAGACATGTACACATATTATTCTGACAGGGTGGAAACATGTATACCTTTATCTCTTCTGGCTGTTTAGTGGCGGGATACTGTACATTGTACACACATAGTATTGCTATGGACATGACAGGTAGCAGAGGTCCTCAGTTTAACCTCTGGTCCATCATCCACCCACCATAGTACAGCAGCAGGACAAACAGCTTCCAAACAGTCAGTCTGCTAACTATCCCCAAACCCTATCCTCCATGGAAAACCAACCCTGGCTTTTCTAGAAGCCTGTCCCCCAAACAGTCAGTCTGCTAACTATCCCCAAACCCTATCCTCCATGGAAAACCAACCCTGGCTTTTCTAGAAGCCTGTCCCCCAATGGAACTGTTTACCAGAGAAGCTGGTTCCGTGTGTGTGTGTGTGTGTGTGTGTGTGTGTGTGTGTGTGTGTGTGTGTGTGTGTGTGTGTGTGTGTGTGTGGTGAACCTGTCTGCCAAGGTGACAAACAACTGGAGGGGCCACAATCCATAGTAATGAGAGACTAGGCCAAATGTCCATGTTTGTAAAAAAAAAAAAAAAAAAAAAAAAAAGTATATTATAAATATTACCACTGCAGCATTTCCCCATGCAGCTGCCCGGGCCTTGACCGCTCCACAAAGTGATTATTACTATAAATCTCAACCCAAAATGGGACGGTGGAGCAGCCAACTTCTTTATGGGGTCTCCCCCACCAGTTGACTTTCCAATGGCCGAGTACCACGCATCAAATATGCGAGCGGGAGCACTACGCAGGGCCCAGGGCAGTCAATCTCTCCTCTGCTCTGTTTGAGAGACATAAAAACACATCTAATGTCAATAAAATGCAACAGTAATGAAGTGTACAAGGGCTGCCAGTGGAATCATGTGGTGTGGGGAGAACAGAAGAGATCGGAGCCTCAACTTTCAACCAAACAGTGTTAGTCTGGGTCCTGAACAGTGAAACACATTGATCCATTCTGGAACACAGAACACAGCTGGAGCAGGGCTGATTTGGGCTGTGATCAGGCTGGAATAGGCAGGAGTGACTGGCCCCTGAAAGATGGAGTGCTGGGGTTGCATGCATGTTGTTTTTGTGACTCCACTTCTTAGAGAGGGGTAGGATCCAAAGAAACTTGCGTGTGGAAACCTGTTTTTTCAGCTGGTTTCAGCGTCCTCTCTTTTATAACCCTGAGCTAGCCGACATGGAACTCAGAACTCTCCTATGCAGCTAGCTGACACACCCATCAGAGAATCCAAACCCCTTTTCAGGTATCACTATATCAACACACACACACACACACACACACACACACACACACACACAGGGTGCTAAAAAGTCACTTAAGTGAATATTGACAGTACAGCTCTACCCACCACAACTAGTCTCTTATTGTCAAACTCTCTCACGTTCTAAACTCTGAATGCTGTGTATAAGACCAATAAGTGTTCGCTAGGTACTGCCATTTCCAAACCCTCTAAAGCCTGTTCCAGCCAATGTTTCAAAAAATGAGGGCATTTGTTTAAAGTAAACTACAGTAGCAACCTGCCAAACCACTAAATCAATTTGTCTCCTTCAGAGTCAAACGTGAGCGAGCAGGTGCTCCGGAGGAGAGGAGATTGCAGCACCTGTTAGATAGCATGGGCGGTCAAGAGGATGTAGACAGAGATTAGCCCAACATGAGAGGTCATCAAAACACTCTTTTTGTTTTTTTGTAATTTATCTTTTTATAGAATGTTATTTTCTTTTAACAGAGTCTGTATGGTGCACTTTGTTTGGTTGTCTAAGTACAATAAAAGGAATAAGGATACAGCAAAACATTATGCAAAAAGACAGACAAAAGGAAGAGAGAAATATATACAAACATCACAATTATAACTTGGGGCATTTATGGGAGGTTTTCTACATAGGAGCACAATGGAGACCAGATTTTCCCAAATGTATCAGACTTCTGGTGTAAGTCGAAGGTAATTTTCTCTAAGGGTAGAATAGCAGAAGCTTGAGAAAGCCCCATTCTCGCCGATGGTACTTCAGGTGTGGACCATAATAAGAATGTGATTTTTTTTGGACTAAGTAAACAAGGGTAATGAACAGACGTTCAGGGTCAAACACAACGTTACAATCAAAGTATAAATCCAGTGAACTAGCTATTTGTCTATCCAAGATCTTCTGGATGTGTAAATTAATATAATTCCAATAAGACTGAATTATGCTAGTACCAAAAAAACGTGCATGAAGGTGCCAGTATCCTGTTTCCATTTGAAACATAAATGTGATGCATTGGGAAACACTCTGTGAAGGTGGACAGGTGTAAAGTAGGTTCTATGAAAACCTTTGAAATGTATTTATTGTATGCTTATGGAGGTGCATTTGGGATAGACCCTATCGCAGATAGAAGCCCATTCTTCCTCACCGAATGCATGTCCAATGGTTTAAGGGCAATCGGTGACCAGAGTGATATATGGTCTGGAATCATGCTTGGATGACATGCTATTGATCACAACCCTGGTCTGCTCAGATCAAGCACATGATTAGTTGGTGCCTAGATAGTTGCCACTCACTTTGGGTTGTGATGGAATCAATAGCATGTCATCCAAACATGAGCTTCCTTACCATTTGGTAATAGCTTTGAAAAGATCCAGGTCTTATCTGACAATTCTACAGTACATAATAAACTCTTAACGTGGAAAGATGCAAGGAGGTACTTGCAGATTCCAGAACATATATCACTCTGGTCACCGATTGCCCTTAAACCATTGGACATGCATTCGGTGAGGAAGAATGGGCTTCTATCTGCGATAGGGTCTATCCCAAATGCACCTCCATAAGCATACAATAAATACATTTCAAAGGTTTTCATAGAACCTACTTTACACCTGTCCACCTTCACAGAGTGTTTCCCAATGCATCACATTTATGTTTCAAATGGAAACAGGATACTGGCACCTTCATGCACGTTTTTTTGGTACTAGCATAATTCAGTCTTATTGGAATTATATTAATTTACACATCCAGAAGATCTTGGATAGACAAATAGCTAGTTTACTGGATTTATACTTTGATTGTAACGTTGTGTTTGACCCTGAACGTCTGTTCATTACCCTTGTTTACTTAGTCCCCAAAAAATCACATTCTTATTATGGTCAATTGGAATGGAGATATTATTTCTAAATTGATTGTAGAGGGGATATTTAAAGGTAAAGCCATGGATTTTTCCACGTTAATTTTGTACCCTGACAGGTTATCAAATTCAGATATGATGTCCATTACTGCAGTGACAGAGGTCTCTGGTTTAGACATGTATAAAAGCACATTATCAGCAAATAATGAAATTCTATGCTTTTCCTCAAACATATAGATGCCCCTGATGTTATTACTAGACATTATTGCCTCAGCCAGTGGTTCTATGACTAAAGAGAACAGAGCAGGAGATAAAGGACAGCCATGACGACAGCTCCTACTGATAGGAAATCTTTGTGATAATTTACCATGTTAACTGCCGCTGATGGGTCAGAATAAAGTAATTTGACTAAATTAATAAAATGGTCACCCAGATTAACTTTTTCTAATACAGCAAACAGAAATGTCCAGTCAACTCTATTGAAGGCCTTTTTCAGCATTGAGAGAGACAATGAGTGCAGGGTCTTTAATTCTGCCAAGGTGGTTTATGATATTCAAAGCAAGTCTGACATTATCCGTTCCAAATCTGGATTTGACAAAGCCAGTCTGATTTAATGAGGTCTGGAAGTAGGACCGCCAAACTGCGTGCAAGTGTCTTAGCGACAATTTTAACATCAAATCCTAGCAAACTGATAGGTGTAAACGAAAAGCAGTTTAATGGGTTTTTGTTATTTTTAGTATCAGGCTAATTGGATGCAGTTTTCCAGGACTCTGGTATGATGTCTCTTTCGAACATACTGTATCATTTAGAGAAGGAATGAAGATGGGGCATATCTCAGGCCAGAACCTCTTGCAGAACTCTGCAGAGAAGCAATCTAGGCCGGGTGCCTTGCCAGAAGACTTTGCCTTAATAGTTTCCCAAACCTCTTCAGGAGTAAAAGGAGCTTTTGTTTGTCTTTCTATGCTGCCCTACTAAGCAAAAAGGCAGTAACTGCTCATAGTGTGGAACTGAGAAAAAAAGGCTTTTATTTACTTTCATTTTAACAGTAACTTTATGCAGTTACTGCTAACATGACCCCCATTTTCTCCAAAACACAATACAATAGAAGCAGGATACTTGTCCACATAATTAAGCATGTATTTAATGTAGCAAAAATGACATTAACACATTTTCGACCAAATTAGCATTTACTGACTTTTTGCTTGGTAGGGGAGTATGCTCATCTGATATAGTTCTTATTCAGATATTTTTGTAATTTCATGTACATTGTGAAGTATTACATATTGTAATGAAACAGGTAGGGAGTATGTCTCGAACCCTCAACCTTCTAGCCCGAAGTCCAGCGCTATCGACTGTGCTGCAAAAGCATGCTCAAGATGCAGAGTCGATATCCGCGCTTATACACCCAGGGTCATTACACTACTCCCTCCTTTCAAAGAGTGCATCTTCGCGCTAGCTTGCGACTCAACGTCTTATAGGAACGCGCTCACCGGCCAAGCACACGCACTGTCGTGGATACAAGGTCCGATCCCACTTCTGACACCAATGTAATGAAACAGGCAGGGAGCAAAGTCCAACGCGCTATCGACTGTGCCGCAAAACCATGCTCAAGCGGTAGAGTCAATATCCGCGCTTATAAACCGAGGGTCGTTACAATATTATTGACAAACAATGGACCATAAGAAGTGGAGCCATCTGCCATCCTTATAGACTTAATCAATCTTTCATTCTGTTATTTTTTTTTTAAGTTGGTGTGCAAGTAGACATCTCGGATGGTTACCGAACCCATTATATGCTTCTGAGAGCATTTGAAGCTCTATGATTCGAGACTGAAGCAGTTGATGATTTATCCAATTTAACCAAAGTACAATTAAAGTATCATTTGCAGTGTTGATTAAATAATAAAATCATGTCAGACATAAAGTCTGTGTTCGGGCCATATACATTTAGTATAGTAATATGTTGACCAAGTATACTACCTGTAATCAAAATAAATCCTCCTTCAGGGTCTGTATCTTTATTTACAAGGATGGTAGTGACTCTTTTGTTTGAACTAAAATAAGAAAAGTACACCTGGCCCACCCAGTCCCTCTTCAGTTTAGCATGTTCTGTTGAAGATAAATGGGTTTCCTGTAGCACAGCAATTGAAACTCTTTCCTTTTTTACAAATGTTAGAATTTTCTTCCGCTTGACCACATGCCCACTGCCCCGAACGTTCCAGGAGACTGCTTTAAATGTTTGTTACAGTAGTATTAAAGAATAAGACGTTTGTGTAACCCTAATCTAAAACATAAAAATAAAATACCTGGCCTGTTTTCTAACAGGAAGCCCACTAAGAGTTTTTCAGAAAAAATAGTATAAAAATATAGTTTCACTATGAACACCTATGTTCAATAAAGGGGAATTAACATATATCTATGGACATGTGGATGAAAAATGTATAACCTAATCTTTTCTAAATTGTCCTAAGCCTTATCGCTATTGCACGTGCCCAAACACACACACACACACACACACACACACACACACACACACACACACACACACACACACACACACACACACACACACACACACACACACACACACACACACACACACACACACACACACACACACGTAGCCTAGTCTATATAATACATTTAAAAAGTGCAAATTGCGGGCCTAAAGTAAATGAATATAGCCCAGTAATTATATCCCTTTGCCTACATTGAGGCCCAACTAAATGAGCATTGGGCTTTGGCTTATTCATTCATGAAAAAATGAAAAAGAACCTCAGTTCTATAAATGAAAATCTTAGTTAAACTGACCATGTGTGTGTGCACCCTAATAACATAACTAGCAGCCTTCACAGATCTGGGTTCTGTGCCGCTGTTGAGTGGATATTTCCCGATAGAAGGTTAGCGTAGACTGGGGGTCGTCAAATGTGTGGCTAGCCCCCTGGAAAGTAACCCTCAGTTTAGCTGGGTGTATCAGCCAAATCTGACTCCTGCCTTGTAAAGGTGGGCTTTCACATCTTTGTATGGGGGGGTAGGCTTGGGGAAACATAAACCCTGGAGAAACGCGTGGTTTGACTTCATCCTCCCCTCTCTCCCAGTGGAAACTACCCTACCGCCAACCCCACCCCTACCGGTAATCACTAGCATGTGCTCCAGCCCAACACTCCAAATAAAACAGGCATAATAACAGGAAAAGGACCTGCGTTATTGTGTTACATGTCATAATCTTCAAAGGGACTGACACTCCGGCTCCTCTGAGAGACTCTTCACTGATGCCCCCCCGAGGCCCTGACGTTAGGCCTGCTTACATACGTTACCACTAGGGTCCCATCATTGGCAATCGCATGCATGCACACACACCCCATTACCACACAGACACACGCATCCATAATGAATGGTGAGGCCTACAATGGAAACTGACATCAACATTTTGGCAAGTACTAACAGCAAGACTCAAGTATACGAGTGAAACCTTAGTCAGGCACAGGTTGCAAACTATATTCAACCAGAGTCAATCCATCACAGTAGGTTATGCAGTACTTGACAAAGCAACAATGAAAACAACCATTATTACACTCAAAGTCTATGGAGGAAGTGAACTACTGTCTAGGACCACATTTGTAAAGGATACAGTCATTTAATTCTTTCATTTTGAGACAGATTTGATGTAACTTCCAAATAACGGATGAAAACACACCCAGACACACCCAGACAAGCCATGATTTTCCGCACAAGCCCATTTTTGTGCCACAGGCCTAGCTGATGTCATTGTTGCCGACTATTGATAATAACGACAGCACACAGATTCAATATGCTCACATACCACTACAACAAGCACACACATTCACACACAAATACACACATGCTCGCCCAGACACATGCACAACACACACGTGCGTGCAAGAAATTAAAGAAGAAAAGGCATACACACTGACTGTAGGAGTAGGGCAATTCCACAGTAACAGAATGACAATGAGACTCTACTACTATGAATTCCTATTGTAGCCAGTTCAGTTGCAGTCATTCTGTTAATGGTTTTTGGTCATTCTGTAACCGATTTGGTAATAGACTGACTCATTTTAATCACTTAATAAATCATAAATCAAATTATTAGTAAAAATACTAAACTAATTGGTAGGTCTACCTTGTTACTTCTGTGAACTTTCATCATCCTCCGTCCTCATGAAGGGAAAGAAATGAGAAAATATCTTAAAACTATGTGGGTTTATGGTAACAGAATGATATTCCTTAAACTTACAGTAGGCAAATCATTTCTGCAAAACTAAATATACACTGAGAATACAAAACATTAAGAACACCTGCTCTCTCTATGACATAGACTGATCAGGTGAAAGCTATGATCCCTGGTTGAACATTTATATATGCCTTAGTTTCTCAAAAATATAGCCATTTGATACCAAAATGTATGTGCTCCTTTATGGTTCAAGCCCTGAATGCTGATTGGCTGACAGCCATGGTATATCAGACCATATACCATGGGTATGACAAAACATGTATTTTTACTGCTCCAATTACATTGGTAACCAGTTTATAATAGCAATAAGGCACCTCAGGGGTTTGTGCTATATGGCCAATATACCACGGCTAAGGGCTGTGTCCATGCACTCTGCATTGCGTCGTGCGTAAGAACAGCCTTTAGCCGTGGTATATTGCCATATACCACAACTCCTCGGGAAATATTGCCTAAATAAATCAAATCAAATCAAATTTATTTGTCACATACACATGGTTAGCAGATGTTAATGCGAGTGTAGCGAAATGCTTGTGCTTCTAGTTCCGACAATGCAGTTATAACCAACAAGTAATCTAACTAACAATTCCAAAACTACTGTCTTATGCACAGTGTAAGGGGATGAGAATATGTACATAGAGATATATGAATGAGTGATGGTACAGAGCAGTATAGGCAAGATACAGTAGATGGTATCGAGTACAGTATATACATATGAGATGAGTATGTAAACAAAGTGGCATAGTTAAAGTGGCTAATGATACATGTAATTACATAAGGATGCAGTAGATGATATAGAGTACAGTATATACGTATACATATGAGATGAATAATGTAGGGTATGTAAACATTATATTAAACTTTACATGTTGGTGCTCATGGGGCTTTTTACATGGAAATGCCCAGTACGCCAGGGACACGCATATTACATTTTGAAATCAAACAATCCTGGCTTTGAAACTCAAGCTTATTGGTGATTTTCCCCGAAGAGAGCAGGGAGGGTTAGAGCAGGGTTAAACACGTATGAATACCCACATGCAGATGTGCTGTACCCCGGACTCAGTAACACTGATTGCACTGTGGCAATTCTTACGGAACACACCAGAGTGGACCCTAATGATTGCTCTCTGTTCTGTCCTACTACCACACAGTGAAGAGATGTGTGTGTGTGTGTACTGACTAGCCTGACTCACACAACAGAAATATAGCCCATGCTGACAGTAACCTTAGAAGAGCATCCTAGAGCCTTCAAGGCTGAAGACTTACAATTTACTATTATTCCTACCCTCTTCCATAGAGTACAATAGCACTTTATTATACACATAACAAGAACATACTCTCTATCCAGACTCACACAAAAGTAACAGCTGCAGCCCACACTATCAATAATTATATAGTTCAATAATTGACCTTTAGTGTGTACATGCATACTAAACTGATATTACTACTCTCTGAAATTGAATGGAATACAATTATACTTTATTTACAGTATCTGTTTCAACAGAAATGCATCTTATACTCTGCTCTACACGGATTGTTGTCTGTATGGGGCAAACTCCCATTTAAGTCCAATTTTCACTTAGACTCACATTGACATCAAGTAAAAATCTGACTAACAAGTGGAAGTTAGG
This sequence comes from Oncorhynchus kisutch, assembly GCF_002021735.2. Taxonomy (NCBI): domain Eukaryota; kingdom Metazoa; phylum Chordata; class Actinopteri; order Salmoniformes; family Salmonidae; genus Oncorhynchus; species Oncorhynchus kisutch. The sequence continues at coordinate 36,672,959 of NC_034195.2, read as the reverse complement.
ATTCACCCCTTAGGTTGTTTTTCCCAGTTTAGGAGTGACATCTATTCTGTAATAGCGTGAAGAAATTATGGTGACACCCATTACGTACAGTACATCTTCTGATACTTCAGTAAGCAAAGTTCTAGGATCACAGAACTGGGAGAGATTTGGTTCTGGATTTGAGTCTGGGTTTTGAACTCGTAGTTGAGACTGAGAAAAAAACACTGTGCGTGCGTACATGTGTGTACTGTGGCCTCTGGACAAGAAACTACAGTTTTGTCTTGGTCCCTTTTTTTAATGAGCATGACAGTCTGGGTTCAAGTGACATAAAACAAGATGAAGGGAAAAGCAAGTTGTAATTTGTTTTTATCCAGTTCAGTTGAATAGTTGTCTCCATTTTCTATTGCCTAGACATCTCTGCTTGCAATCACACCCCATAAACGTTACTGAGGCTATCAATTTATCAACACAGCCAAAGTAGTAACTGCAACAGAAACTGTCTTTCAAAACCTGGAACTAAGTTAGCCTAGTTACCACAGTACTGGCACTCAGTGTAGAATTTCTGTACAGGTTACACACTATGGCTGACATGATTCTAAATGGTTGCTGTTTCTGCACAATACCACATCTGTCTGATGTCACAATGGTGATTGACTCCAGTCCCTATGTGCAGCCAGTCAAATCAATATCACAGCAGTCAGTCCTAGAGAGCAAAGCTTCAAGCACTTGTGTGACTGCTCCACCCCCACCACCATCACCCCTTGTGGTTTCTTTCTCGTTCTCTTAACATTTATGCAACCCTTTGTCCCCCCCCACCCCTCTTCCCAAACACATCTGTCCTCAGCTAGGGTTGATCGATATTTGGGGAGACATCATCTACGATATGCTTCTCCAATAAAACTAACTAATAAAACTGCACTGTTTTGATTTGTAAAGTTCAAATAGAGTATAGTCTCACACTTCACGATATATTGTCAATGTCAAATATCACGATATTCGATTTTATCATATACAGTTGTAGTCGGAAGTTTACATACACTTAGGTTGGAGTCATTAAAACTAGTTTTTCAACCATTCCACAAATTTCTTGTTAACAAATTATGGTTTTGGCAAGTCGGTTAGGACATCTACTTTGTGCATGACACAAGTAATTTTTCCAACAATTGTGTCACGTTCGTTATACGGAGTAGACCAAGATGCAGCGTGGTATGTTTCCAGCCTTTATTTTGGAAATGAAAACTTCAAACAACAAAACGAACAAACGAACTGTGACGCTAATAATAATGCTCACTGGCAACTATATCTAGACAATATCCCACAAAGCACAATGGGAAACTGGCTACCTAAATATGATCCCCAATCAGAGACAACGATAAACAGCTGCCTCTGACTGGGAACCATATCAGGCCACCATAGAAATACAATTCCCCTAGATAACCCACCCTAAATCACACCCCGACCCAACCAACATAGAGAATAAACAGCTCTCTATGGTCAAGGTGTGACAAATTGTTTACAGACAGATTATTTCACTTATAATTCACTGTATCACAATTCCAGTGGGTCAGAAGTTTACATACACTAAGTTGACTGTGCCTTTAAACAGCTCGGAAAATTCCAGAAAATGATGTCATGGCTTTAGAAGCTTCTGATAGCCTAATTGACATCATTTGAGTCACAATTGGAGGTATACCTGTGGATGTATTTCAAGGCCTACCTTCACACTCAGTGCCTCTTTGCTTGACATTGTGGGAAAATCAAAAGAAATCAGCCAAGACCTCCACAAGTCTGGTTCATTCTTGGGAGAAATTTCCAAACGCCTGAAGGTCCACGTTCATCTGTACAAACAATAGTACGCAAGTATAAACACCATGGGACCATGCAGCCATCATACCGCCCAGGAAGGAGATGCGTCCTGTCTCCTACAGATGAACGTACTTTGGTGCGAAAAGTGCAAATCAATCCCAGAACAACAGCAAAGGACCTTGTGAAGATGCTGGAGGAAACAGGTACAAAGGTATCTATAGCAATAAAGAAATGGAATAAATTAACTGAGCAAACTAGAAACCTTTCAATATATAAATTTAAACCTTCTTTTAAAACGATTTAAATATAATACATAGAAATGTTGTGGACCTATAGTAGCTGAAGAATCAATATTTTTTAGATTGAGTATTTATTAGGTCATTATGTTAGTATATTATGTATGTTTGTAATAATGTGATATATGTGAAAATGTGTTCGTATTATAAATTGTATTTTCATGTTTAAGGACTCTTGGAAGATTAGTCCAAATGGGGACTAAAAGAGATCCAAATAAAATCGAATCAAATCTCTTGCTCCCTCTCTGCTTGCCCTTTTATCTCTTTCTCTCTCTCTCTGTGTCCCACCCATTATCAACCTTTAACTCTTTCTTCAGTTGCAAGTGCATCAGGTTGATATAGCATGAACAATATGGCTCTTACCTGAGGTTAAGTTTACATTATCAGACAAAGTCAAACATCTATCAACAATACATGAACAAATATAGTGATTGATGAAACAAGATCTAGGTTTGATACAGAGTGTTATTGAGAGGTAACTAGGCGAGCATCCAAATGGCACCCTATGCCCTAAAGGGTGCACCACTTTTCCCAGGGCTCATAGGGCTCTGGTCAAACGTAGTGCACAATGTAAGAAATAGGTTGCCTTTTGGACCACAAAGTCTTTGTTGAATGAGAGATAGGGCCTCTGTCCAGGTGTGTTCCGTCCCTCCCTTGTTTCCAAGGGCAACCACATCACTGTCATTTTCCAACATAATCGAATGATTAGATCTTTCTGAACCACTAACCCGACTCCGAATTCCATTTGGAGGAGAGGAGGGAGAGAATATAGAAGGTATTGTTCTTTAAGGCTACAAATACAATAGGCACTCCTAGCTAGCTCTCTGCAGTTCACTGAGATATGAATCCCAAATTCTATCCTGGTAAGGCCAACAATCACACAAGTCACTCTCTTTGCCTTTATCTGTTCCCTCCCTCTATTTCAGTCTCAGTCTCTTAATATTTTCCACTCCCAGAGACTTCCACCTTCCATCTTTCTCCCTATTTGACCTCTGTCTGCCTTCCCTCCCTCCCTCCCTCCCTCTTTCTCTTTTCTTCTCACAAAACAACAACTGTGAGTGATTTAACACAGCCCAGTGAAGCTCAAGCAACACCCATCACACACTCCTGACCCTCACAGCAGCTGGGAATATAAGTGCATTAACGCACACTGCCAAGGTCAAAGATGCACCCCCCCCAAAACCCCTAGCAGCTGAACACACACAATTACATATCACACACACACTCATAGTAGTTGCTCCAGCTCTGATGGGCATTTAACAGACAGTCAGTCATGAGCACCCCTTAATCCCCCATACCTGAGTGAAAATATACAGTGTATTTGGAAAGTATTCAAACCCCTGGACTTTTTCCCAGTTTGTTACAGATTTTTCCCCTCATCAATCTACACACAATACCCCATAATGACAATGCAAAAACAGGTTTCTAGAAATGTTTGCAAATTTTATTCAATAAAAAAAAACTGAAATACAAAATTGACATAAGTATTCAGACCCTTTACTCACCTTTGGCAGTGATTACAGCCTCAAATCTTCTTGGGTATGACGCTACAAGCTTGGCACACCTGTATTAGAGGAATTTTTCCATCTTCTCTGCAGATCCTCTCAAGCTCTGTCAGGTTGGATGGAGAGCGTTCCTGCACAGCTATTTTCAGGTCTCTCCAAAGATGTTCGATTGGGTTCAAGTCAAGGCTCCTGGCTGGGTCACTTAAGGACATTCAGAGACTTGTCCCGAAGCCACTCCTGCGTTGTCTTGGCTGTGTGCTTAGGGTTGTTGTCCTGTTGGTAGTTTGAGGTCCTGAGTGCTCTGGAACATGTTTTTTCTGTACTTTGCTCTGTTCATCTTTCTATTGATCCTGACTAGTCCATGACACTGAAAAATATCCCCAATGCATGATGCTGCCACCACCAGGCTTCACCGTAGGGAAGGTATTGGCCAGGTGATGAGTGGTGCAAGGTTTCCTCCAGACGTGACGCTTGGCATTCAGGCCAAAGAGTTCAATCTTGGTTTCATCAGACCAGAGAATCTTGTTTCTCATGGTCAGAGAGTCGTTTAGGAGCCTTTTCGCAAACACCAAGCAGGCTGTCATGTGCCTTTTACTGAGGAGTGGCTTTCGACTGACCACTCTACCATAAAGGCTTAATTGGTGAAGTGCTGCAGAGATGGTTGTCCTTCTGGAAGGTTCTCCCATCTCCACAGAGGAACTCTGGAGCTCTGTCAGAGTGACCATCGGGTTCTTGGTCACATCCCTGACCCTTCTCCCCCGATTGCTCAGTTTGGCCGGATGGCCAGCTCTAGGAAGAGTCTTGGTGGTTCAAAACATATTTCATTTAAGAATGATGGAGTCCACTGTGTTCTTGGGGACCTTCAATGCTGCAAAAATGTTTTGATACCCTTCCCCAGATCTGTGCCTCGACATAATCCTGTTTCGGTGCTTTACGAACAATTCCTTCGACCTCATGGCTTGGTTTTTGCTCTGACATGCACTGTCAACTGTGGGACCTTATATAGACAGGTGTGTGCCTTTCTAAATCATGTCCAATCAATTGAATTTACCACAGGTGGACTCCAATCAAGTTGTAGAAACATCTCAAGGATGATCAATGGAGACAGGAAACACACGAGCTACATTTCTAGTCTCATAGCAAAGGGTCTGAATACTTATGCAAGGTATTGCTGTTTTTTATTTCTATAAAATTTGCAAAAATGTCAACCTGTTTTTGTTTTGTCATTATGGGATATTGTGTGTAGATTGATGAGGGAAATATTTAATTCATTTTGGAATAAGGCTAACATAACAAAATATGGAAAAAGTGAAGGGGTCTGAATACTTTCCGAATGCACTCTACACTCTCCCCATCCTGCTCTTTTCTGACAGGTTGTAAGAGGTTCATTGTAGTGCAGATGTGAACCTACAGGGGATTTTTCTTTCTATTTAACTGAGATCAGGTTAGGAAAGCAGCGTTGCTTGCCTGCACGGGATGGAGGGACCGCCAAGTAATGGGAAAATGTAGTGAATTAGAAATGGCACCCGTCCAGACCTTGTGTGGTTCACAGTTTAGTTACATCCCAAATGGCACCATATTCCTTACAAAGTGCTGATCAAAAGTAGTGCACTATGTAGGGATTGGGGTGCCATTTGGGATGCTGGCCAATAGCTCAAACCTCTTTCATCAAATGAGAGTTCAACAAGTTCAAACACAAATGAAGACAGATTAGCCTTACTGCAAACATACCAGTGGTGCGTCTTTGTTTCGGTGCGAACGTGAACTCTAAGGCTAAGTATGATACGTAATAAAAACACGCTGCTATGCATCTCTCATCAACCATAATGGCATTCACTTGAAGGGGTATGTATGAAATCAGCATAGCCAATGGGCCGGTAGCACTTCTCCATGGTCTGTTGTCAACATAAGCGATGGGGCCCTCAGATGAATCATTTGGATGTTGTGGAGAATGTTGATGTCAGAGGTTAAAGGGTAATCTAGGGATCAACCTCTCTGGAAAAGGGCAATAGTTATTTTAGGTTGCCTTGTGATATAGGCTAATGTAAGGTGAAATTGTAGTGGCTTTTTAGAGAAACCGAACCATGGATTACAGTTTCTCCTGGCCCATAGACTCTCTTCAGGGTGACGAACCATCCATAACATCTACTTGTCAAATCCTGAACTGAAATTCCCCTTTAAGTTTAAAGGATATATAGACTCATATTGGTCACAAACACACACTTTGAGACATACTGTACAGTACACAGCCCTTTAGTAAACCATGACCTAGTCTATCTGCATCTGAAAGGTACAGGGTCTGCTCTACAGGGACAGGGTCACAGATGTAATCGCAGGGTAAAGTGACATTTTCAACAGGGCTGAAGAAAAAGAAGTGAATGAGACAATGATAATAAAATACTAATAATATGTACACATTAACAACTGTAGCAATGATAAATGTCCATTGGGGGTGGGGGCAGGGTAGGTGAAGATGGAGGTGTAGAATGTCCATAGGGGGAGCAGCAGGGGGGGAAGTGAGAAGTGAATGACACAATAATAAAAAATTATATATACATATTTACAGCTGTAACAATGATAAATGTCCATTGGGGGGTGGGGGCAGGGTAAATGTTAATGGGGGTAAAATATCCATAGGCGGAGAAGCAAGTGGGGAGGGGTAGGAAGTCCGGGGGGCAGGAGGGGGACAGGGGGAGCAGGTAGCTGCCTGGTGGCTATTCAGCAGACTGATGGTCTGGGGGTACAAGCTATTGGCCTGCCTGACAGTTTTTGCCATGATACTCTGACACTGCCCGCGTCTGAGTGATGGAAGAAGGGCAGGACGTGGCTTGGGTGGCTGAGGTCCTTGATGATCTTCTTGGCCTTCCTGCGACACCTGGTGTTGTAGGTGCTTTGGAGGCCAGGCAGTGAGAACCCAATGGTGCGTTCGGCTGACTGTACCACCCTCTGTAGAGCTTCTGTAGAGCCTTTGTAGAGCCTCTCTCAGTGGCGGTGGAGTTGCCATACCAGGCCATGATACAGCCGGACAGTATGCTCTCAATGGTGCTCCTATAGAACACTGTGAGGATCCTCGGAGAGGCCCAATTTTTTTTATTAACAAACTTGTATTCTGAATACAATTGTTAAATTACGAGCCTAGTTGGTTTAGCCACGGAAAAAGACAGGAACCTTCCCTCTAGCCATGATTGGCTGAGATAATGGCTGGGCTGGACATGCCAGGAGATGAGTTTGGATTGTCTGCCATGCAGGAGGCTTCTGTCTACAACATGAGCTGCTCAGTATGTGTTGCAGCTATTGTGAAAGATATAACGTTAGCCATCGAGAACTACAAAAGTTTTGCTACTTTTATCAATCTCAATTCTTATGTCATCGATGCACCGAAATTGTCGGTAGCAGGCGCTACCAACAAATTAGTTGGAAAAAGTTGCGATGAGCTACTTTCTGCATATACCACGTTTAGCGTGAAACGGAGTGACTTGAAACAACACTGGCCAAACAAGTAGCTACAAACAAAATGGTTCCAGTGTGCCATGAAGCGTTCATCCATGTATCTGGGTAAGAGTCTGGCTATATTTTCATATATTATAAGTTTCTAATTTAGTCAAAGTCATTGCAAGTTAAAGCATACTGTTCGCTAGCTAGCGAACGTTAGCTCGCTGACTCGCTAGCTAATGTTACATGTATGATCTGTATAGTAATATTATTCTAATCAGAAATTCTCATTTGCATTGCTAGATATAGCCTAATGTTAGCTAGCTAAACACTAGACCTAGTTGGTTAGCTTTAGCTACCTGCAGATTCATACTATAGCTATGACAATCAGTTTGTATTGGTGGTGGTAGTAGTATGAGTTGGTATTGTTTAGCTAGCTACATATAAACAAAAGACTCCACTTTGTAAGATGATAACATGACACATCAAGTTAGCCAGGTTTGTCTGGAGGTGATTACGGCCGTCTATTGTATTTCATGAACATGTGTACATGTCTAGACAATAGTGACCCATACAAATAGTTAGATGTGGTTGGGGGTGGTTATAGCATTTCTTTCACATGACCCATCAATTTAGACAAGTGTGTCTGAGGTAAGCGTCATCTAATAATGATGAAATATGTATAAAATATTTTATTGCTATGCAAATATGCAAATAATTATTTACCTGTACCATTTACACCTTCTGTATCCTGTGCATGTGACAAATAAACATACAGTATATATTTTTTGATATAGTTTGTGTTTACCAGAGACGGTAATGTGAAGAACAACATAACCTGCACCAAAGTCAGATTAGAATATAGGCCAAGAACTAGATATGGCCTAAAACTAAATCTCTTTTTTCTCAAATTGATGGGTTATTCACAATATATATCTCTTTTTTATGTTTTCTCTAAATCAGCTTTGTTGTACAATTTAAAGGTAAAATACACTGCATTTATAACAGTCAGCAATAATCTAATGAATTCAGGGCTTGTGAAGTTATACTGTACCTAGGCTGAATGTATGCCTTCTACAACCATAAGACCCACTAATAATGTCATTATTTTATCAAAAATAGTTGTACCTGCTTTTTTTGCAATAATCACTGATCTGGCTTTCAGGTCTATCAAAACAAATGACCTTTTTTTAACAAATTTGACCAGAACCATGCATAATGCACATTCACTAATAACGTAGCAGGCATTATAGAACATTAACACCGATCTCAAACAATCTCTCAAACACAAGTCCACGTGCTAGTGAGTAGCCATCTCTAATATTTATATTTCAAGTTTAGCCAACTTGGATCTAGGTATCATTTCACAAGCTGTGAATTCAGCTAACAAGGCAAAAGAGTTTCATTGTTATGAACACACCATTCTGTCCTTCTCCAACTGTTTGAACAGCATGCTAGCCTGTCCACTTTGTTCAGAGGTTGAAATCAAGTGGCCTACCTTATTTATCAGATTGAGAACGAGTTGACAATTCCTTATGTAATTGTTTTATGCTTATTGCACATTTATAAAACACAGACTAAACAGCTAGTATATTAATCTTTACTTGACTAAAATGCTGCTAGCGATACGTGGTAGCGTAATGTCTCCATGTGTTTCGGTGTCCATATGACCGGTTCTGTTGGACCAAACCTCAAATGCAAATAGCGAGTTGAAACTGTTTGTCAGAGAGGAAGAAGGGATCTCTCATCTTTGTTGTTGTGAGTGGTAGGGGGAGGGGCTTGGGAGAAAGAGGCGAATAGAGAAGTTTCACTCTCGCCAAAATCTGTCCAAAAAAAGCCCAATGCGTTTCTATGTGCTTGTTTTGAACCTAATCTTGTCGCCTGCCCTCCCGCCTTTGGGACAATGACTCCCATTGTTAGGGCGGAGACATGAGCATCTCGCCATTACATACATATCTCCGGTGTAAATGGGAAGGTGCACAGCACAGAAGGAGTGAACTTGGTCCTGGGGACCCTAAGGGGTGCACATTTCGTTTTTTTGTCCTAGCACTATACAGCTGATTCAAATAATCAAAGCTTGATGAGGTCATTATCTGAATCAGCTGTGTAGTGTCAGGGCAAACTGTGCACCCCTTGGGAAACTGCCATAAGCGCAGACGAAGGATATCAAGGACCTGGAAAGATTCTGTATGGAGGACTAGTCTAAGATCCCTCTTAATGTGTTCTCCAACCTTGTAAAATATTTTTAAAATATTATAGAAAAAGGCTCAGTAATGTTGTCCTCGCAACAGTAGGGTGCACAAAGTACTGAAAACATGGGTGTCAATCATATTGATCATATAACTTATTAGTTGATAAACAAAATATTTTGCTCTGAGTAATTTTTTGGAGCATACAATATAGCTCAGTATTTGAATAATTTATTTTAATGGAGTGGCTGCTGACTTTTATGGACCTTTCTTCCTGACAGCTAAAGATCCCGATGTATCTGCGTATGTGGGAGATTCTCTACTTTACGCACAGTCCTTTACGCATAGTCTCTCCCCTACTCATAGAGAACAGGCTACTGTGACGAATTGTGCTCGTTTAATAAAGTTAGATCAAAGCTGAATCAATGTCTGGAAGATGACATAATGATCGTATTTTACATAACAAAACTGAATATAATAGTATAACATTACAGTAAGACAAAAAGCACCACCTAATTTGTTATGAGATTTTAGGATGATTGAGATCAAATGGTCACATTTTTCTCTCATGTCGCCAAAACTCTGCCCTAAACAAAATATGTGCTTTGAGTGAAACTAAACAAAGGTAGGCTATGCTACAGTTTGTTAACACCATCTGCTCTGAATTTCTAATGCATATCTAATGCACTAATGCATATCCACATGAAACTGATTGCAATCAAATAGTTGGTATGCAGATGCTGCATGGACGTTTCACTAAAGCCAAAGCCCCTTATACCACCCACCACCGCGATCTGTATGCTCTAGTCGCCTGGCCCCCACTACATATTCGTCGCCAGACCCACTGGCTCCAGGTCATCTATAAGTCTATGCTAGGTAAACCTCCGGCTTATCTCAGCTCACTGGTCATGATAACAACACCCACCCATAGCACGCGCTCCAGCAGGTATATCTCACTGGTCATCCCCAAAGCCAACACCTCCTTTGGCCACCTTTCCTTCCAGTTCTCTGCTGCCAGTGACTGGAACGAATTGCAAAAATAGCTGAAGCTGGAGACTTATATTTCCCTCACTAACTTTAAACATCAGCTATCTGAGCAGCTAACCGATCGCTGCAGCTGTACATCGCCCATCTGTAAATAGCCCACCCAATCTACCTACCTCATCCCCATATTGTTTTTATTTACCTTTCTGCTCTTTTGCACACCAGTATCTCTACTTGCACTACACATCATTATCTGCTCATCTATCACTCCAGTGTTAATCTGCTAAATTGTAATTACTTGGCCTATTTATTGCCTTACCTCCTCAAGCCATTTGCACACACTGTATATAGACTTTCTTTTTATTCTATTGTGTTATTGACTGTATGTTTGTTTATTCCATGTGTAACTCTGTTTGTCTGTGTCACACTACCTTGCTTTATCCTGGCCAGGTCGCAGTTGTAAATGAGAACTTGTTCTCAACTAGCCTACCTGGTTAAATAAAGGTGGAATAAAAAAAAGAATACAACTTGAAGAATTATCATTCACGATTGGCAGTGAGAAATGTACAAGGGAGGTTATCTTTGAGTAGGGCAGAGACTGTGCATAAAGAAGACAATCCTGCACATGTGAAAAAGCTCTGGGATCTTTAGCTGTCATAAGGAAAGGTCCAGAAAAGTCAGATCCGCAGCCTCTTTTTACTCATGTTTATCAATGGTGCCAATAATTTGAGGTGACTGTAAGTGTGAGCTTGTGTGTGTCTGTCCATGTCAGCCTGTGTGTGTGTGTGTGTGGAGTGTGTGTCAGCCCATGTTTGGATTAACTGCAGGGTCTTATAAATTCAGGCACATCCAGAACACATCAGACAGAGCCTTGTTGTCCTCTTCACCCCTCCAAAGCACACACAGGATATTGGAAATTACACCCACTTGACTTTGCACAGATGATCATATACAGTGCCTTGCGAAAGTATTCGGCCCCCTTGAACTTTGCGACCTTTTGCCACATTTCAGGCTTCAAACATAAAGATATAAAACTGTATTTTTTTGTGAAGAATCAACAACAAGTGGGACACAATCATGAAGTGGAAGGACATTTATTGGATATTTCAAACTTTTGGAACAAATCAAAAACTGAAAAATTGGGCGTGCAAAATTATTCAGCCCCTTTACTTTCAGTGCAGCAAACTCTCTCCAGAATTTCAGTGAGGATCTCTGATTGATCCAATGTTGACCTAAATGACTAATGATGATAAATACAATCCACCTGTGTGTAATCAAGTGTCCGTATAAATGCACCTGCACTGTGATAGTCTCAGAGGTCCGTTAAAAGCGCAGAGAGCATCATGAAGAACAAGGAACACACCAGGCAGGTCCGAGATACTGTTGTGAAGAAGTTTAAAGCCGGATTTGGATACAAAAAGATTTCCCAAGCTTTAAACATCCCAAGGAGCACTGTGCAAGCGATAATATTGAAATGGAAGGAGTATCAGACCACTGCAAATCTACCAAGACCTGGCCATCCCTCTAAACTTTCAGCTCATACAAGGAGAAGACTGATCAGAGATGCAGCCAAGAGGCCCATGATCACTCTGGATGAACTGCAGAGATCTACAGCTGAGGTGGGAGACTCTGTCCATAGGACAACAATCAGTCGTATATTGCACAAATCTGGCCTTTATGGAAGAGTGGCAAGAAGAAAGCCATTTCTTAAAGATATCCATAAAAAGTGTTGTTTAAAGTTTGCCACAAGCCACCTGGGAGACACACCAAACATGTGGAAGAAGGTGCTCTGGTCAGATGAAACCAAAATTGAACTTTTTGGCAACAATGCAAAACGTTATGTTTGGCGTAAAAGCAACACAGCTCATCACCCTCAACAAACCATCCCCACTGTCTTCAGCAGGGACAGGGAAGTTGGTTAAAATTGATGGGAAGATGGATGGAGCCAAATACAGGACCATTCTGGAAGAAAACCTGATGGAGTCTGCAAAAGACCTGAGACTGGGACAGAAATTTGTCTTCCAACAAGACAATGATACAAAACATAAAGCAAAATCTACAATGGAATGGTTCAAAAATAAACATATCCAGGTGTTATAATGGCCAAGTCAAAGTCCAGACGTGAATCCAATCGAGAATCTGTGGAAAGAACTGAAAACTGCTGTTCACAAATGCTCTCCATCCAACCTCACTGAGTTCGAGCTGTTTTGCAAGGAGGAATGGGAAAAAATTTCAGTCTCTCGATGTGCAAAACTGATAGAGACATACCCCAAGTGACTTACAGCTGTAATCGCAGCAAAAGGTGGCGCTACAAAGTATTAACTTAAGGGGGCTGAATAATTTAGCACGCCCAATTTTTCCGTTTTTGATTTGTTAAAAAAGTTTGAAATATCCAAAAAATGTCGTTCCACTTCATGATTGTGTCCCGCTTGTTGTTGATTCTTCACAAAAAAATACAGTTTTATATCTTTTGGTTTGAAGCCTGAAATGTGGCAAAAGGTCGCAAAGTTCAAGGGGGCCGAATACTTTCGCAAGGCACTGTACTGAACAAAAATATAAAGGCAACATGCAAAAATGTCTAAGATTTTACTGACTTACAGTTCATATGAGGAAATCAGTCAATTTAAATTAATTGAGTAGGCCCTAATTTATGGGTTTCACATGATTGGGAATACAGATATGCATCTCTTGGTCACAGATACCATAAAATAGTCCTCACAATGGGCCTCTGGATCTAGTCACGGTATTATCTGTGCATGTGTATGTCACGGTATTATGTGTGCATGTGTATGCACTGAGAGATTATCTAGGGTTTTATCACATCTATCACTAGGGCTGTGATGAGGCATACACTCAATATGATGTCCTGCTGTGTGTGTGTGTGTGTGTGTGTGTGTGTGTGTGTGTGTGTGTGTGTGTGTGTGTGTGTGTGTGTGTGTGTGTGTGTGTGTGTGTGTGTGTGTGTGTATGTCTGTGTGCATGCATATGATTCAGTCAGTGTAGTCAGCTCAGCTCTCCCCATTGAGACAGTGTCTGTGCCTAGACCTAGGTTGGGCAAAACTAAACATGGCGGTGTTCGCCTTAGCAATCTCACTAGGATAAAGACCTCCTCCATTCCTGTCATTATTGAAAGAGATCATGATACCTCACATCTCAAAATAGGGCTACTTAATGTTAGATCCCTTACTTCAAAGGCAATTATAGTCAATGAACTAATCACTGATCATAAACTTGATGTGATTGGCCTGATTGAAACATGGCTTAAGCCTGATGAATTTACTGTGTTAAATGAGGCCTCACCTCCTGGCTACACTAGTGACCATATCCCCCGTGCATCCCGCAAAGGCGGAGGTGTTGCTAACATTTACGATAGCAAATTCCAATTTACAAAAAAAAAGAAGACGTTTTTGTCTTTTGAGCTTCTAGTCATGAAATCACTTTTTATAGCTACTGTTTACAGGCCTCCTGGGCCATATACAGCGTTCCTCATTGAGTTCCCTGAATTCCTATCAGACCTTGTAGTCATAGCAGATAATATTCTAATCTTTGGTGACTTTAATATTCACAAGGAAAAGTCCACAGACCCACTCCAAAAGGCTTTCGGAGCCATCATCGACTGGGTTTTGTCCAACATGTCTCTGGACCCACTCACTGTCACAGTCATACTCTGGACCTAGTTTTGTCCCATGGAATAAATGTTGTGGATCTTAATGTTTTTCCTCATAATCCTGGACTATCGGACCACCATTTTATTACGTTTGCAATTGCAACAAATAATCTGCTCAGACCCCAACCAAGGAACATCAAAAGTCGTGCTATAAATTCACAGACAACACAAAGATTCCTTGATGTCCTTCCAGATTCCCTCTGTCTACCCAAGGACGCCAGAGGACAAAAATCCGTTAACCACCTAACTGAGGAACTCAATTTAACCTTGCGCAATACCCTAGATGCAGTTGCACCCCTAAAAACTAAAAACATTTCTCATACGAAACTAGCTCCCTGGTACACAGAAAATACCCGAGCTCTGAAGCAAGCTTCCAGAAAATTGGAACGGAAATGGCGCCACACCAAACTGGAAGTCTTCCGACTAGCTTGGAAAGACAGTACCGTCCAGTACCGAAGAGCCCTTACTGCTGCTCGATCATCCTATTTTTCTAACTTAATTGAGGAAAATAAGAACAATCCGAAATTCCTTTTTGATACTGTAGCAAAGCTAACTAAAAAGCAGCATTCCCCAAGAGAGGATGGCTTTCACTTCAGCAGTGATAAAATCATGAACTTCTTTGAGGAAAATATAATGATTATTAGAAAGGAAATTACGGACTCCTCTTTAAATCTGCGTATTCCTTCAAAACTCAGTTGTCCTGAGTCTGCACAACTCTGCTAGGACCTAGGATCAAGAGAGACGCTCAAGTGTTTTAGTACTATATCTCTTGACACAATGATGAAAATAATCATGGCCTCTAAACCTTCAAGCTGCATACTGGACCCTATTCCAACTAAACTACTGAAAGAGCTGCTTCCTGTGCTTGGCCCTCCTATGTTGAACATAATAAACGGCTCTCTATCCACCGGATGTGTACCAAACTCACTAAAAGTGGCAGTAATAAAGCCTCTCTTGAAAAAGCCAAACCTTGACCCAGAAAATATAAAAAAAACTATTGGCCTATATCGAATATTCCATTCCTCTCAAAAATTTTAGAAAAGGCTGTTGCGCAGCAACTCACTGCCTTCCTGAAGACAAACAATGTATACGAAATGCTTCAGTCTGGTTTTAGACCCCATCATAGCACTGAGGCTGCACTTGTGAAGGTGGTAAATGACCTTTTAATGGCATCAGACCGAGGCTCTGCATCTGTTCTCGTGCTCCTAGACCTTAGTGCTGCTTTTGATACCATCGATCACCACATTCTTTGGGGGAGATTGGAAACCCAAATTGGTCTACACGGACAAGTTCTGGCCTGGTTTAGATGTTATCTGTCGGAAAGATATCAGTTTGTCTCTGTGAATGGTTTGTCCTCTGACAAATCAACTGTAAATTCGGTGTTCCTCAAGGTTCCGTTTTAGGACCACTATTGTTTTCACTATATATTTTACCTCTTGGGGATGTCATTCGAAAACATAATATTAACTTTCACTGCTATGCGGATGACACACAGCTGTACATTTCAATGAAACATGGTGAAGCCCCAAAATTGCCCTCGCTAGAAGCATGTGTTTCAGACATAAGGAAGTGGATGGCTGCAAACTTTCTACTTTTAAACTCGGACAAAACAGAGATGCTTGTTCTAGGTCCCAAGAAACAAAGAGATCTTCTGTTGAATCTGACAATTAATCTTAATGGTTGTACAGTCGTCTCAAATAAAACTGTGAAGGGCCTCGGAGTTACTCTGGACCCTGATCTCTCTTTTGAAGAACATATCAAGACCATTTCAAAGACAGCTTTTTTCCATCTACGTAACATTGCAAAAATCAGAAACTTTCTGTCCAAAAATGATGCAGAAAAATTCATCCTTGCTTTTGTCACTTCTAGGTTAGACTACTGCAATGCTCTACTTTCCGGCTACCCGGATAAAACACTAAATAAACTTTAGTTAGTGCTAAATACGGCTGCTAGAATCCTGACTAGAACCAAAAAATTTGATCATATTACTCCAGCGATAGCCTCCCTACACTGGCTTCCTGTCAAGGCAAAGGCTGATTTCAAGGTTTTACTGCTAACCTACAAAGCATTGCATGAGCTTGCTCCTACCTATCTCTCTGATTTGGTCCTGCCGTACATACCTACACGTACGCTACGGTCACAAGACGCAGGCCTCCTAATTGTCCCTAGAATTTCTAAGCAAACAGATGGAGGCAGGGCTTTCTTATATAGAGCTCCATTTTTATGGAATGGTCTGCCTACCCATGTAAGACACGCAAACTCGGTCTCAACCTTTAAGTCTTTACTGAAGACTCATCTCTTCAGTGGGTCATATGATTGAGTGTAGTCTGGCCCAGGAGTGAGAAGGTGAACGGAAAGGCCCTTGAGCAACAAACCGACCTTGCTGTCTCTGCCTGGCCGGTTCCCCTCTTTCCACTGGGATTCTCTGCCTCTAACCCTATTACAGGGGCTGAGTCACTGGCTTCCTGGGGCTCTTTCATACCGTCCCTGGGAGGGGTGCGTTACTTGAGTGGGTTGAGTCACTGATGTGATGGGTTGGCGCCCCCCCCCCCCCCCTTGGGTTGTGCCATGGCGGAGATCTTTGTGGGCTATACTCGGGCCTTGTCTCAGGATGGTAAGTTGGTGGTTGAAGATATCCCTCTAGTGGTGTGGGGGCTGTGCTTTGGCAAAGTGTGTGGGGTTATATCCTTCCTGTTTGGCCCTGTCCGGGGGTGTCCTCGGATGGGGCCACAGTGTCTCCTGACCCCTCCTGTCTCAGTCTCCAGTATTTATGCTGCAGTAGTTTATGTGTCGGGGGGCTAGGGTCAGTTTGTTATATCTGGAGTACTTCTCCTGTCCTATTCGGTGTCCTGTGTGAATTTAAGTGTGCTCTCTCTAATTCTCTCTTTCTCTCTTTCTTTCTCTCTCTCGGAGGACCTGAGCCCTAGGACCATGCCTCAGGACTACCTGACATGATGACTCCTTACTGTCCCCAGTCCACCTGGCTGTGCTGCTGCTCCAGTTTCAACTGTTCTGTCTTATTATTATTTGACCATGCTGGTCATTTATGAACATTTGAACATCTTGGCCATGTTCTGTTATAATCTCCACCCGGCACAGCCAGAAGAGGACTGGCCACCCCACATAGGAAGAAACCTAGAGAGGAACCAGGCTATGTTTTGGCCTTTCTAGGAAGTTTTTCCTAGCCACCGTGCTTCTACACCTGCATTGCTTGCTGTTTGGGGTTTTAGGCTGGGTTTCTGTACAGCACTTTGAGATATCAGCTGATGTACGAAGGGCTATATAAATACATTTGATTTGATTCCCATAACACCTAATGAGCAAGATTAAATGCAACTGATTAGAGGTGCTTCATATAATTTATACAGTTGGCAGCATCCAACAAGGAATAACCTTAATCTGGAAATGCACTTAAACATCCCCTACTATTAATATAGGCCTGGATGTGTAAAAGAGATGCTTGGTTTATAAGGTCATTGCCTCAGATAAACACTTTGGCTCCTGTACGTGTATAGTAACGTAGTCTGATCAAAGTTTACCCATGGCAATTAGGCCTTTAAAGAGATGTGAAGATTGCAATGCAGATCCCCAAGGTTACATTCATCATAATACAAATCAAGTTGATCTGACAGACCAAAGCCTGTGTTCATTGCCAGAATGCTGATTTAAAAGGCAAAACTGATCCCAAATCAGCACTTTTCCAATGAAATGCTTCATACATACATCCCCAAGTCATTTAGGTTGGGGGTCAGGCATAGTCAATGACTCAAAGGGAAATGCACAAGAGACACATTAAGTCATTAGGCAGTCAATTAGAGAGCTGCCACACCCTCGTTAAGGAAACAGTGCTCAGCTGCAGCTTGTTCCCCTAGCCAGCATTCATCGTGCTGGCTTGTCCCGACCCTGCTGCTCCACAGAAGTCAATTAGAGGGCTGCCACACCCTCGTTAAGGAAACAGTGCTCAGCTGGAGCTTGTTCCCCTAGCCCTGCTGCATCACCCCCCCCCCTTTATGTATTATGATTTAAAAGGCCAAATCTGATCCCATTAGCATTCCTACTCTGAGACTCTGTGAATATGGGCCCAGATCTAGCTATGCTCTGCCTGTTGTGTATTGTGTTGCACTGTATCACAAACGGCTGGTTCAAAGTGATTGGTGTGGGGGTAAAATGTCAATAATTGTAATTTATTGAACACGCAGCAGGGAAGCAGAACAACACATGTATTCGTCATCTCGCTTTCACACAGACACACACATACAGAGTGATTACTGTAACTACAGTAACTACAGGATATTAGGAATGGCAACAAAAAAAACGAAACTGTATAGTACATTGAAGCTGTATGACACAACCCCACACACACACACACACACACACACACACACACACAGGTGAGCCTGTCCAAAAGCAGAGCTCCGCCACCCTACATGTAACTCCCTGCACACTGCATGGATTCATCACAAAGCAACAGTGACTCATATCTCAATCAGACACTGACTGGCTCCTCAAAGGTTTCCCTTCTTATCACAATCCCTTAAAGGTATGCTTTCAGACAGTTACAGTAGGTCTGATCCATTTAGGGTACACTTTGAGACAGTTAGGCCTGGTCAGTGGTTAGGACAGTTGAAAGTGGAAACCGTAATATGGTAAAGAGAGGGCTGTTTTCAGAGTCTTGATTAAGTTAAGTGCTCTCCCTGTCACTGGGTTATTGTGTCAAAGATCTGCAGGCTTACAGTAATAACACAGAGGCCTGACCGTTCGTTTTGTGTACACTGTACTCTTTTTCCATTCTCCTTTTCTCTCCCTCGCTCATTGTTTCTCTCGCTCGCTGTCTCTGTCCTTCTGTATTTCTCTTTCCCAATTCTCTCTTTTAAATACATAGACCTACAGTATAACAGAGTAACTAGACTAGAATAACACTGTCAAATTAATCAGAATTCTATTAAACCCAGTCAAACATTGATCCAAGGGGGGGAGAGAGAGAGAGAGAGAGAGAGAGAGAGAGAGAGAGAGAGATGACAAACACTCCCAACTGTGCTTCTGGCCTACCCCCTAGTGGACAAAGACAGTATTACTAGTTCAACTCAATTGAAGGACGCAGAAAGACTTACAAATGCAATAACAATCATTCATAACACATCCACACACAACGTAGTCCACATAACAACACAATTCAAATTAATACATACAAAACATATGTATAAAATGAGTGTACAAAACATTAGGAACACCTGCTCTTTCCATGACATAGACTGACCATATTAAGCTATGATCCCTTATGGATGTCACTTGTTAAATCCACTTCAATCAGTGTAGATGAAGGGGAGGAGACAGGTTAAAACAGACGGATTGTGTACGTGTGCCATTCAGAGAGTAAATGGGCAAGATTTAAGTACCTTTGAACGGGGTATGGTAGTAGGTGCCAGGCACACCGATTTGTGTCAAGAACTGAAATGCTCATGGTCAACAGTTTCACGTGTGTATTAAGAATGATCCACCACCCAAAGGACATCCAGCCAACTTGACACAACTGTGGGAAGCATTAAAGTCAACATGGGCCAACATCCCTGTGGAATGCTTTTAACACCTTGTAGAGTTCATGCCCCGACAAATTGAGGCTGTTCTGAGGTCAAAAGGGGGTGCACTCAATATTAGGACGGTGTTCCTAATGTTTTGTACACTCAGTGTCTCACACTCTTATTCTGACTCACTTCACACACACACACACACACACACACTCACTCAGTGTACAACACAAGGTAATTTATCAAACAGGATTCAAACATCTGTTATGCCGTCTTACCAACTAACTTGGTCATTGTTATGCCTGCTATAGGTGTTAGAATACAGCACAAATAGATATTGGACTAAGCCAGGGCTTATTTGCTCCCTTCATTCTACATCCTATCACTTTCTTTTCTGCTCGGCAGTCTGAACACAACGCAGGTGTCAGGAGGAATCTCCATTAGGCTGTGAGATATAAAACTGTAGCGTGATGGCTATGCTAATAAACATGGAGAGGTAGACTGTAAACGCTGCCATGGCTGTGCCCCATGGGCTCTACTGTACGTTTAGTAGCAATGTCCTGATAGATGTTGAACCTGTTAGAGTGCTGGCTGGATTTCTGTGTCATTTCCATGTGCTCACTAGTCACTGCACAGTGGCTGCTGTTATTGCACTGTCAGACAGAGGGACTCAGAGCACAGCTAGCACAGGTCCATCGCTCTTGTTCTGAAACTCTCGCTCGCATTCTGACTCACTTCACACACACACGTACTCTATCCTTCAATTCAATGTGCTTTACTGGTATGCATCAACAGGTACAAATAACCAAAGCAATCTCTGCTATTCCCCTCTCTCTCGCTCTCATACAATTCTCGCTCTCATACAATCACATTCTTTGTTTCTCCCTCAATTTCTCTCACTCCCTATATCTTTCTCCCTCTCATCCTTTATCCTCCCTCTCCTACACATTATTCTTCCTCTTCTCCCTATCCCCTCCCTCCCTCCCACTCAGACAGACACAGAGGGGCTGGCATGCATGAGTTCTGCCCCCGCCAGGCAAAAGACAGGAAGGGGAGATTTCTCTGGTGCTGATCCTGAAGTCAGATAGGCCTATCCACCAAGATTGTGTGGGATTTGGTTTCTTAGAAGCAGGGATCTGAATGGAGCAGGAGAAGAGGGGCCAGCTCTCTGGACTGTGGTCATGACTACAGGCTGTGCATGCTGTGTGATGGAGAGGATAGATGGGAGAAGTGTATAATGCTCTGTCTCTCTCTCGAATCAGGATACTAGTATAGGGCCTTAGGCTTATGGCACAGTAATGATGTTTGATGTTGATTCGCAGTGACTCATGAGAAAGGAACAGTCCTGATTTACTGTGGTATCTTCCAGTGTAGTGTCCCTAAAGTGTGATGTTTTCAGATTGCTATACAATGTTTGTGCTTTATTCATGATGAAGGTGCCTCCTAAGGTTTGACTTGTATCGCCATTTGTTTCGTCAAACAGTCCCCTCATCAAATTGGCAGGGTGCTTTGCAACTTTCCACTTTGCTATCACTCCAGAGTATCTCTGCTAAGTCGTGAGAAAGTGATGACATAAAGAGACAGAGAGAGAGAGAGAGAGAGAGAGTGTGTGTGTAATACCATGACAGCCTTGTCACTTTGTCATCTAGCTCCAACCCTCGGATGGGGTTTCCATGGTGCCCTGAGAAGTTGGCTCCAGTCACACCCCAGCTGGAAGTACAAACATGTCAACAGATATATAATCGCTCTCATCATCAAGACGTCTCTGCCTAGGAAACTTCAGTCAGCTCACACAAGATCGAATCCCCGAGCTGACAAGGTAAAAATCTGTCGTTCTGCCCCTGAACAAGGCAGTTAACCCACTGTTCCTAGGCCGTCATTGAAAATAAGAATTTGTTCTTAACTGGCTTGCCTAGTTAAATAAAGGTTAAAAAAAAATACCCCCCACAGCAGACCCAGATAGAGACAGATCACAGAAAAAAATCTAAACACCATGGCCTTTGTTATCTCCTCTCTCTCTCCAAACAACATGATTCATTGGGACAGTTAGGGTTCTTATTGTTGGCTGGGGAACCAGAAGCACCGCTGCGACAAATGCTATTTCATCACTGTACCACACACAAATACACCACACACACGTACTCAAACACACACACATTTTCACACATACATAAAATCACACAAACAGGAATGCACATATCCACGCACGCACCCCCAAACACACATCTATGCACGTGCACACACACACATCTATAAACGCACACGCACTCATGCACACACTATTGTTACCAATCCCTTTTGATATGTATGAGCAGCAGTCACGTTGATCATTCTCCAACAGCTTGAGCAGGTGGTAGCTGCTACTATATTCACCTCTCTGCAGGTGCTTTTCCTCAGGCCTGATTGGATAATCCTCCCCTTCGATCATCCCTCCCCCCTACCCCTCCCACCCCCTCCCTCATTAAAGCAGCACCACCTGTCAATCATTTTTTATGTATTTTTCTATTTAACCTTTATTTAAATAGGCATTATGATCATCTGACTCAACCCATTCTACTTCAACCACAGTCAGGTGTGTATGTCAATCGGCAGGTCTATAAACACAGGTGTTTTCCCGTCTAGACGGTGGGTGGGTGAATGGGGGGGCTTGGAACAGTCAGAACAGTCAGTGCTAGAACAGAGTGGTACACCTCTCTCTACTTAACCACAGATGAGATGAGCACTTGCCACTCCACCACTTTCATTTAAAGGCATAAAATCAGCCCAAGCCCTTATCAAAGGCAGGGTGTTGTGAAAGAAATCCTTCTGACGAGTGATCCAACCCCAGACAACCGTTTCACAGTATTAGCAACAATGAGGTGGAATTCCCTCCTGATCTAGTCTACAATGTCTATTTTTCTCTGCCGTTCTTATAACCCATTACTTACTAGGGTCTGGATTGTTTCTTGGTCAGGCAAAACTCCAGTCGCTATTCTTCATACTGATGTCAAAGATCAAAGATGCACCGTGTGATTGTTTAACTTTATTCTATACTATGTTAGAATAATTATATCCACTTGCTGGAGGGACAGAAATGCCAAAATATTTCAGCAATGCCCTTTTAATTTTAGCAAAGGTGTTTGTTAGTGCTGAGGTGAAAAGGCACTCGACACTTTGAAGCAATGACAGATCACCAAGTCCACACTACTTCAAACAGCAAGAGATATCAACTAAAACCAGTTAATAACGTTATTTTACGCTCTGGGCACTTTTCCAGTCCCACAAAAAATGCAACAAAGCACCTATGCAAAGCCCTCACTCTATCACTTCAAAACCTATTCTGGTGTCTGCCTGCCAGCTGACACTATTTGCCAGTGTGTTTGCATGTGTAGGCTACCTGCACATCCCCCTCTGAAGCTTAGGCTACTGTAGCCTACTGATGTTACAAGCGTGAATTAAAAAAATAGGGAGAGATTTTTAATTAGAGAAGAATTGATTTAACTTTTTCAATACTAAGGATAATATAGTTATCATGTTTCACATTGGATTTACTAACTACAAAAAGGTAAGATGTGATTTTAATTGTGGTGCCTCTCTGCACACACAAGCTTGTTAGCTAATTAGCTATCTCTGGTTCCACGGTAAGCTAACTATCGGAAGTTCAAAGACATTCAAAGTTCCTCCATAGAAGCCTCTCCTCCGTAGGATTAATTCTGCGGGCCTAATTCAGATAATGCATGTCATAACAAGATGCCCAGTGCTTGAGGCCAAGCGTCCTCCTCCACCCTCTCTCGCTCTCTCCCCACCCGTAAACTTTCAGTCACATTTCAGGCCTTACACTTGTCCATCCATTGCGCATGTAAAAAACTACAGCTTGCCTGCTCCATAGCAAGCTGCTCTATCCACACTAATTGGTGAGGTTTATTTTCGAGGTTTAAAGAGGAACAGAAAGGAACTACATAAACCTGTACTTTTTTGGGGTTCGAACCGGATCAGAACTTTATTTTGCAGGTCGGGAACTGGAACTTTCAAAGTAAACTTACCAAAACGTATTAATTGTGTTAGAAGTTGTTAAAAAATGGAATAAGTCAGAATTTTCAGCTTCAAATTAGAGATGGGAGTTAGACATTATTTTTAGATTCCGTGTGAAGAAAGTAGAACTCTGATAAAAGTGTCGGGAGAGGAAATATTCTCAGCTGCAGTCCTGACAAGTCAATCCAAAACACAACAAAGGCTGCTGTTCTGATCTGGACTGATACGGTCTGTCCCATCTACAATCCCTCGACTGTAACCACAGCGATATCAGGGGGAGGAAGTGGACGTGTTATTGTTTGACTGTAACCACAGCGATATCAGGGGGAGGAAGTGGACGTGTTATTGTTTGACTGTAACCACAGCGATATCAGGGGGAGGAGGTGGACGTGTTATTGTTCGACTGTAACCACAGCGATAACAGGGGGAGGAAGTGGACGTGTTATTGTTTGACTGTAACCACAGCGATATCAGGGGGAGGAAGTGGACGTGTTATTGTTCGACTGTAACCACAGCGATATCAGGGGCAGGAAGTGGACGTGTTATTGTTCGACTGTAACCACAGCGATATCAGGGGGAGGAAGTGGACGTGTTATTGTTCGACTGTAACCACAGCGATATCAGGGGGAGGAAGTGGACGTGTTATTGTTCGACTGTAACCACAGCGATATCAGGCGGAGGAAGTGGACGTGTTATTGTTCGACTGTAACCACAGCGATATCAGGGGGAGGAAGTGGACGTGTTATTGTTCGACTGTAACCACAGCGATATCAGGGGGAGGAAGTGGACGTGTTATTGTTCGACTGTAACCACAGCGATATCAGGGGGAGGAAGTGGACGTGTTATTGTTCGACTGTAACCACAGCGATATCAGGGGGAGGAAGTGGATGTGTTATTGTTCCACTGTAACCACAGCGATATCAGGGGGAGGAAGTGGACGTGTTATTGTTCGACTGTAACCACAGCGATATCAGGGGGAGGAAGTGGACGTGTTATTGTTCGACTGTAACCACAGCGATATCAGGGGGGGGAAGTGGACGTGTTATTGTTCGACTGTAACCACAGCGATATCAGGGGGAGGAAGTGGACGTGTTATTGTTCGACTGTAACCACAGCGATATCAGGCGGAGGAAGTGGACGTGTTATTGTTCGACTGTAACCACAGCGATATCAGGGGGAGGAAGTGGACGTGTTATTGTTCGACTGTAACCACAGCGATATCAGGGGGAGGAAGTGGACGTGTTATTGTTCGACTGTAACCACAGCGATATCAGGCGGAGGAAGTGGACGTGTTATTGTTCGACTGTAACCACAGCGATATCAGGGGGAGGAAGTGGACGTGTTATTGTTCGACTGTAACCACAGCGATATCAGGGGGAGGAAGTGGACGTGTTATTGTTCCACTGTAACCACAGCGATATCAGGGGGAGGAAGTGGACGTGTTATTGTTCCACTGTAACCACAGCGATATCAGGGGGAGGAAGTGGACGTGTTATTGTTCGACTGTAACCACAGCGATATCAGGGGGGGGAAGTGGACGTGTTATTGTTCGACTGTAACCACAGCGATATCAGGGGAGGGAGGTGGACGTGTTATTGTTCGACTGTAACCACAGCGATATCAGGGGGAGGAAGTGGACGTGTTATTGTTACAAGCTCAAATACTTTTGGTGGATGACACATACAGAAGACACACTCGCACACTACAATACAAACTAAAAGTTGTGGTACACACCTGCTGCTCGCTCACATACGCACACACAAACCCTGTACCCTGTACTCATTTGCATACTCACAAAGACTCAAATGCATCTTAACATACACACATGCTAAGACAAATGGACTGAGATGCAAAACGGTACATGAAAAGGCATACAGTTAAGCACGCAAATATGTACACGCATTCAAAAAACAGCAACTGAGACCCAGATGCACATTAACAAATGCTCTCACACAAATATACTCATGTATCCACTCACTCACTAACTCACTCACTCACTCTGATGCTCAGCCTTTACACACAGAGCTGTAGTTGCAGCCTGTGCCTTTGGCCCTGGCAAGGCTCCACCCTGAGCTCCTGCAGCAGAAGGAAGGAGAGCAGACCTGTCCAAACCCAAAAGACAGGAATGTCCAACCCCACCCAAGATAAGCAGGTTTGTCACTAATAAGAGCACAGCCCTGGGAAACACCAGGGCCAATCACATGCAGAGAAAACACAAGATGAGGTGCTTTGCAGCTTTTTACATGCCTGGGTTCAGTCTTGGGTCAGCTCTCTCTTTAAAGGGAAATTTCACCACTGCTCAATTTTACTATACATGTCCATTTATATAAAATTATTATGTGTTTCATAAAAAGTTAGAACTTCCTCACTAAACGCAAATACGGTCTCACGGGTAGAAAGGGGCCAGCTCCATTTCCTGGTTGTAAACAAACCACAATATCCAGAATTCACATTTATTTCAGGACGCAGTACCGCTAAGTGGAGGCATATCCAGTTGTGAGAAATAGCCAAATGTCTGTGTCTGTAGCCAGCACTTTCAGCCAGAGGATTTCGAAACGGAATTGAAGTCTCAACTGATGGGGTTGCCATGTTATTGAATGTTGAAAAGAGATGCTATTCCATAAATTTTCCCCTTCACCTCTAAGAGGAAGCTGAGGTAACGTAGCTAACTTTACCTCGCTAACAAACTACATTTGTTTATCTAAACTAAAATATAGCTAGCTAGCTTTAATAATATGCTGGCTAGACATTCCAAAGCATGTAATTAGCCAGCTGCTATATGGCGATGTGATTTGTAACTTTTCAATCTAACATTAGCTTTGTTAGCTAGCTTAATAGCTAATGTAACCAAACTAACTACCGGAGGCTAACGTGACTATGTGTTCTATTTAGAGTCCGATTCCGTCAACATAAGTAGAGGCGTCAACATAAGCACCAGGAACTAGTGTAAGTCTCCTTCTAAAATCATACTAAAGTATACTACGTAATGACTAAATATTTCCCATGATGAGCAAATAAACATACTGGAGCTAGGCATAAACATGGACTGTGTCTTGTTTTCAGAGTTAGTGTGTTTACAAATAGGCTACAACTTCTACTGTAGTTTTCTCTGTATTATGGAGGCTTAGTTGATTGTTCATGTAAGGCTTGAAGTCAACATTGGAGAAAAGGAGTTATTAGTAGGGAGGCGATGGTGTGGGTGACTGACTGGTGTCTGTTGGGGGTGGGTATTGTGTGTGATGTTTAGTATGATCTATTGACATGAGGGGTGTGGGTAGATAGAGTACCTTGTTTGATTGTGTATTGATGGGGACAAAGTAGTAAAATGTTCTCTAATCACTGACTACTGTGTGTCGTACAGACTAACCCTGCTACTGATGACAATGACCTTCAAATCAAATGTCATAGTAATGTTGTAGTAACAATGCAGTGCTGTAACAATGCTGTAGTAACAATCTTAACCAACAATGCAGTTTTAAGAAAATAAAACAAAAAAAGTAAGAGATAAGAATAACAAATAATTCAAGAGCAGCAGTAAATAACAATTGCGGGGCTATATACATTGAGTACCGGTGCAGAGTCCATTTGCAAGGACACCAGTGTCGAGAGTAATTGAGGTCATATGTACATGTAGGGGGGAGGGGGGGACAATGCAGACAGTCTGGTTAGCCATTTGATTAGATGTTCAGGAGTCTTATGGCTTGGGGGTAGAAACTGTTTAGAAGCCTCTTGGACCTAGACGTGCTGCTCCGGTACCGCTTGGCGTGCGGTGGCAGAGAGGACAGTCTATGGCTACAGTGGCTGGAGTCTTTGACAATTTGTAGGGCCTTCCTCTGACACCGACATCAGGCAGTGATGCAACCCGTCAGGATGCTCTCGATGGTGCAGCTGTACAACCTTTTGAGGATCTGAGGACCCATGCCAAACCTTTTCAGTCTCCTGAGGGGAATAGGTTTTGTCGAATCCTCTTCACCACTGTCTTGGTGTGCTTGGACCATGTTAGTTTGTTGGTGATGTGGATGCCAAAGAATTTGAACCTCTCAACCTGCTCCACTACAGCCCCGTCGATGAGAATGGGGGCATGCTCGGTCCTCCTTTTCCTGTAGTCCACAATCATCTCCTTTGTCTTGATATCGTTGAGGGAGAGGTTGTTGTCCTTGCACCACACGGTCAGGTCTCTGACCTCCTCCCTATAGGCTGTCTCGTCGTTGTCGGTGATCAGGCCTACCACTGTTGTGTCATTGGCAAACTTAATGATGGTGTTGGAGTCGTGCCTGGCCGTGCAGTCATGAGTGAACAGGGAGTACAGGAGGGGACTGAGCACGCACCCCTAAGGGGCCGCCGTGTTGAGGATCAGCTTGGCGGATGTGTTGTTACTAGGGATGCACGGTATATCGGAATCGGACGATATTATCTAAAAATGCCAACATCGGTATCGGACCGATGTCTAGTTTAACGGCGATGTTAAAAACCGACGTCAAAGCTACCATGCATACCTATATAACGTAAGTACATGACGTAATGACGCCACGTAAAACACAGTATTCCTAACCTAGCCCACAATATCTGCTATGTGGATAGGGCAGTCGTTTGAAAGAGTAAGACAATTTCAGCGAGACAACTCAAAGGCTAAATCCATTAAAGCCAAGATATTGGAATTCAATGCCCTTGACAATCACCCATTCTCTGTTGTGGATGATGTTGGCTTTCGCAGACTGGTCGAGCACCGGTACACAATACCAAGTGAGCTATTTTTCAGACGTTGCCCTACCGGAGTTACACAGTAATAGCGTCACTGCTATTAACTTCATGACAAACATGCTATGGAATGCTGTTTGGGTCTTTGTGTGTCAAAAAAGACACAGTAGCACTTTCAAAGCTGTACAAAAAAGTCTGTAAACAAGCAAACACCGGCCACAAACAATGTGTTTGTCACATCTGCTCCTGCTACGCCCTCTGGTGTTCATCCGGTGTCTTTCTTCTCTGTGTGATTATGTGGTTGGAGACAGGTGTGCTGGAGTCAGAGCAAATCCCTTCCAACTGCAACTCGTTCCATAATCAAGACCTCTACAAATACTCAGTCCTGCCACTTTCACTCTGCCAGATTGTAATCTCTGCTCATTACCGCTCTGTCTCTGGCTCCTGTCTTCTGTTCCACATTTCACCACCCAACTACCTACCTCTGGATTGTACTCACCATCGCTACCTTGGATTCCCCTCAGGATCTGTTTACCCTGTTCTACTCAGCCAACTCCAACCTCAGTCTCCACATCTGTTTTTTCTGCAACTCATCCGAGCTTCCCCGGGTCTGCACTCCATATCTCTTTGTGTAACAATAAATATTTTGGTTCATTCATCCCTATTCCTCATCTGAGTCTGCTCTTGAGTTCCCCGGTGTCGCTCCGCTTAATAGTGTTTACAATACCGCATTGGTAATAAAGCATAATTTGTTCGACCACAACTTCTGGGGTAGCTAGCTTTAGCTTGGTACCTAGCTAGCACCAATACAACCAGCCTGAAAACAATGACCAGTAGGAACTGCAGTCATTTTCATTATTCTTAGCAATGATTTAGGAATCCTTGTAAATATTAGCTAGATTGCCACTTGTTGTTGAATTTAAATTTAGTACATGAAAATAAATAGCTAGCCAGCTACTTAACCCTGTTGCCCAAAGCTAAAGTTATAAGCAGCCAGCTAGCTTCATCTGGCTAGTGAGGCTCGACCGGACCATGTGTTGTGAAGCTAGCCACAATAAGGATTAGGCACAATAGTGGAATTTGCAGTTTGCCATTGACAGTGAATACAAATAGTAGAATTATGCCCTAATTTATTTTGAAGGCTAACTGCAAATCCACTATTGTGGCTAATCCTTATTTATCAGTGGGTGGTAAAGAAAGAGTACAAGAGGCTTGTCCACCTGGCTGTGGAGTGCAGAAAGGACCAGACAGTTGTCAACAAGGAGCCAGTCTCAACCCCCCAACCCAACAACCCTGGCAACGTTACCATAATGCCAAAGCCTGCTAAACCAGCTGGCTTTACTCATTTCAAGAAGAGGTTCACCTACTGAAGAACATTTTGGAACCTGCCTGGAACATTCAACCAACACAGTATCCATATTCAGTTAGACTGATATTGTAATATAGTTTAGAATGCTTAGTATGCTCACAACTGCATTGTGGTATAGATAGTGATCGCTTTAGTACGTATATAATGGTGTTTCATATAATATTTTTACAAGTGTACAAGCAAGTGACTTAATCATTCCTGCTGCATCAGAAACCAATAAAGTGTTGACTTAAACTTCTGGATCAATTCATTGTGATATTAATGAAATGTATTTGGATAAACTAGCTTTAGACTTACTGCTAAAACAATTGATGCAGGGAGTTGGTGTATCATTTCAACTTTAATTTGTTGGCAAGTAAACATGTTTCAATAAAACAATAGATTAGTCTGCCTAACTGATGTGAGTTTACTCAACAAGTATGTTCATGTCTGACATACACCACATGAATAAAAGTATGTGGACACCTGCTCGTTGAACAGAGTTGAGCAATGAGCTGTCGCCCACTCTTAGCTATGATGTGGGCGTGCCCCAAGGGTCAATACTGGGGCCCCTCCTGTTCAGCCTGTACATTAATGATCTGCCTTCTGTCTGTACTGGGTCTGAAGTTCAAATGTATGAAGATGATACAGTGATATATGTGCATGCAAAGAGCAAGCAACAAGCTGCACAAGAACTCACTACTGTAATGGTCCAGGTTACAAAGTGGCTCAGTGACTCGTGGTTGCATCTCAATGTGAAAAAAAACTGTTTGCATGTTCTTCACAAAGAGGGCAAAAGATGCTACTGAGCCAGATGTCTATGTGTCAGGGGAGAATCTCCAGGTGGTATCTGATTTTAAGTACCTTGGCATCATACTTGATTCCAACATCTCTTTTAAAAAGCATGTGAAAAAAGGTAATTCAAATAACCAAATTCAACCTAGCTAATTTCCAATTTATACAAAATTGTTTGACTACAGAGGTAGCAAAACTGTACTTCAAATCTATGATACTCCGCCACTTAACATACTGCTTGACTAGTTGGTCCCAAGCTTGCTGTACAACATTAAGACCTATTCAGTCTGTCTACAAACAGGCTCTCAAAGTGCTTGATAGGAAGCCCAATAGACATCATCACTGTTACATCCTCAGAAAGCATGAGCTCCTGAGTTGGGAAAGTCTTGTGCAATACACCGACGCATGTCTTGTATTCAAGATCCTAAATGGCCTGGCTCCCCCTCCACTCAGTATTTTTGTTAAACAGAAAACCCAAACATATGGCAGCAGATTCACAAGGTCTGCCATGAGAGGTGACTATAGTTCCCTTAAGGAAAAGCACCTTTAGTAAATCCGTTTTCTCTGTGAGAGCTTCCCATGTCTGGAATACACTGCCATCAGACACACATAACTGCACCACATATCACACTTTCACAAAATGCTTGAAGACATGGCTAAAGGTCAATCAGATATGTGAACATGGTCCCTAGCTGTGTGTTGCTGCTTTCCATGTCTGTTGTCTGTAGCTTGTGAGGTGTGGAAACACTTTGTTGCTTTAATTAATTTTGTCTTGCTGCTTTTTGTTCTATGTTGCTATGTCTGTATGCTACGTCTTGCTTGTCCTATGTTGCTGTTGTCTATATTGTAATTGTTTTTAATAACCTGCCCAGGGACTGCGGTTGAAAATTAGCCGGCTGGCTAGAAACCGGGAAACTTTTACTGAAACGTTGATTAATGTGCACTGTCCCTGTAAAAATAAAACTAACTCAAACATCTCATTCCAAACTCATGGGCATTAATATGGAGTTGGTCCCCCATTTGCTTCTATAACAGCCTCCACTCTTCTGGGAAGGATTTCCACTAGATGTTGGATGTTTGCTGCAGGGGCTTCCATTCAGCCACGAGCGTTAGTGAGGTTGGGCGCTGATGTTGGGCGATAAGGCTTGCCTCGCAGTCGGCGTTCCAATTCATCCCAAATGTGTTCAATGGAGTTGAGGTCAGGGCTCCATGCAGGCCAGTCAAATTATTCTACACCGATCACGACAAACCATTTCGGTATGGACCTCGCTTTGTTGATGGGGGCATTGTCATGTGGAAAAAGACAAGGGCCTTCCCCAAACTGTTGCCACAAAGTTGGAAGCACAGAATTGTCTAGAATGTCATTGAATGCTGTAGCATTCCCTTCATTGGGCCTAGTGCAAACCAAGAAAAACAGCCCAAGACCATTATTCCTAGTCCACCAAACTCAAATGTATCTTAACATACACACATTTTGTTATGGGATCTTTCACATCTCCTTGAGTCATCAACTTCTTTGTGAGAGAAATACGAAAACAGTATTACACATTCATGGGCGTTGTGTACTGATGGAATTCTACTGTAGCAGCAAGGTGTAGAATGAGACGTCTTACAGACACACGTTAGCTAGCTAGCTACAACACACAGGTATAGTTACTCCAAAACGAATGAGTCATAAAGCCATAGTCTTTCCGTTACTCTCCGCCATTATCATCAAAACATTTATCAAGTTTTGCTCCTAATGAGAGGCACAGAGGCTAGCTAGGCTAGTTAGCTAGCTCGCTATAACAGACTATAGTATATTTTAGGTATATCAAATACACAGTTAGCTAAACTTGGCTAGCTTACCTTGCAGTGGTACTAGCAAGCCCAGATATGTCCGAATCAATCACCAAATTGTACTGTACAACACTGCTTTGTGTAAAAAGAGAGCTTATATTGCTAGCTAGCTAACAACAGCAAAATTACTTACTAATTTTTCATTTGCCCTCCTGAGTCCTGGCCCAGCTGGTCTAGGCTGCCGCCGCCACTGCTTGTTAGTCTAGCAATTATTTTTCCTTGCTGTCTCAACTCCTCTTCAGTGTATTCTGGATCAAATAAATAGGGCCGTACGTTCCTATGTAAAATAAAATAAAAACATGGAGGAAGCGGAATCATCAGAAGCAGCCATTTTAACTAATTATTTAGCAATCTCAGATAGACAGTGCACGGTTATATAGCTTCCGTGAACCTGTAAACTACTACCTCCACCGTTTTGAAAAGACTGCCTTCGAGGGTGGGAACAAGGAAGAAGGGCTCCCGTCAGGCTGGTGTCTTTACAAAGCCAGGGAAAATGAGTCGACCTAGATATCCTGCAATGTCCTGGCAGATAGGAACATTGTTGAGACAATTCCAATTGCTTTATTGGACAAGGACAACCATATCTACTAGGTGCTACCGTGATCGTGCAATCAGCGAAACACAAAGGCCACAATAATTGCTACAAAACATGACTCATTTTTAGATCATCAGACAGCTGGCTCAATCAACCAATGATGTCATTGGTTGAACTCTCCCAACATTTTTTTATTTTTAAATACAGCTATAGTGCATAATTATGTCTGAAACACCCTCATCACCCATAATTATGTAGGAAGACTAGAAAAACACCCCAAATAGTGTCTTGTGGTGACATTTCCCTTTAAGGGCCAGCCATAAAGGCTGGTTATCTTTACCTCAACCCATACTTTTTTTGCCCATCAGACAGAGGGCATCACAGGAGGTTGGTGGCACCTTAAGTGGGGAGAACGGGTAATGACTGGAGAAGAATACGTGGAATTGTATCAAATGCATCAAACACATGGGGCATTCCATTTGCTCCGTTTCAGCCATTATTATGAGCCGTTCTCATTGGCTGCCCTCCGCTGGAGGGCAGGGTCATTGGGTATAGTGGCATTGCAGTTTCAGCCATGGGCTCTCAGCCCTGTTTCATTTAATCATTCCCATTACGTCTTTTAAACATCTATCCATCCCATCACTATCCATCAAACACCACTGTATACCATTACCAGGAGGGAAACACTAGAACAGGTACCAGTGGTGGGAACTCGGAAGGATCTGACCCTCGACGTACACATACACAGACACTCAGAGAGATACAAATACACACACATACACACCAGGGTTGAGGTCAATTCCATTTCAATTCAGAAGGTAAACTAAATTCCAATTCTAGTGTACTTTCTGAATCGTCTGGAATTTAAAAGGAATTGACACCAACCCTGATACACACACACACACACACACACACACACACACTTCCTTTCTCTCGCATACACACACACAGTAGCAATCACAGAGTAGGACATAAACCCTCAGAAAGGAATCGCTCCCAGCATCACTAATGCAGCTCATAAATCACTTTGCGCGTTTGGGTAATGCTCCACTGAGGAAGAGTGGTGAACCCAACCCAAGCCTGTACAAACCAAATCAGTTTATTTGCTGCTTACACTGATTTGTAAATGATAAAGCAGGTGCAGCGAAAGTATTGTGTATCTAGCTCCAGCAGTGCAATACATGTCTAACAGTACAATACTAATACACAAAAAATGAAAAAGAAAAAACAAGAAACAAGTGCCCCCTTCCTCAGAAAATAACAGATCATTCTTGATTCAATGTATTCATTTGTCACTTCCTAAACTGAAATTGAATTGACCCCAAACCTGTGTGATGTTTTCCATGGGATTAGGGAGTCCCTCTTCACTAGTAGGATATATCACACACCGCTGGCGATAGCTCCACACTCTGCTCCAACAGCTCCACTAGTCCACAGACTACCATGCTAGGGCTGATGAAAAGACAAGAACCAAGGGTTCTGATCTAACATGGGAAATTAAGCAGGGCCTGGAGCACACTTAAATGCTCCAACACATACTGTATCAAATCTTAACTTTAGGGGGGACACAAAAATTGATGCAAGATCTATGTGGCAATTTCCTTCTACCTATTTTTAACCCAACACTATAAGTAAGGCAAGAGAACGTTTTCATTGGCATGGCACAAAAACATGCCTTGGCTTTACATGGTTGTTAGATGCCTGGACAAGAGTCTGACTGGCCATAAAACAGACAGTCTAGAACAAGTCTCCAAGGTATTTCTCACAGGCAGCCCTAGTCACACCACATACACCACCATGCCACTGCCCCCCAGTGGCCGAGGCCGGCATCACCTTCAGACCGCCAGCGTTGTGTTGACACATTAGCACTCGGAGCACTCTCAGGTTCCATCTCATTGACTCCTTAGATTACCATCTGGAGCAGAGCTGAGAGCTAAGAAGCCCTCAGGAGAGCTCTGTGTGTGGGTGTG
Organism: Oncorhynchus kisutch; assembly: GCF_002021735.2. Lineage (NCBI taxonomy): Eukaryota > Metazoa > Chordata > Actinopteri > Salmoniformes > Salmonidae > Oncorhynchus > Oncorhynchus kisutch. The sequence continues at coordinate 36,638,380 of NC_034195.2, read as the reverse complement.
TTGACAGTGTGTAAAGGTACCCATAGTACCCATGCACCTGCCTGGTAATCAAAGCCAACAAAACACTGCTTCCTAAAAAACACTCTGGCACAGCAAGTGACCAACTCAACCTGCCATTGATTTCAGAGATATTGGGTAAACAGAAGAGTTGTATTAAGTCTGATGGCTGTGCCAAACACATGACAACAAAGGCAGTTCTGAGGGATAGGCTAGCTAGCATAGCTCTACTGATGTTCCTGGAGCAACAGCTCACACACTACACACTGATTTACCCGGATGTTTCACCCAAAAGACTCAGACTAGGCCTACATGAACCAGCATCCGTGTCTCACTGGGCCATGCCTCTGTCGGACCTGCCCTGACTTGGGGCCAAGCCCTGGGTACTTTCCAGCTGGCATTTACATATCAATGGCTAACTGAGCATTAACACCTCAAAAAGCACATTTTCAATGATGCAGAGGTTGTTGATTCTTCTCACCAAAGTCTTTAGTGTCACACGCCTGATGGAAACAACACGAGAGCTGACGTTAACATAAAACTCTGGCGGCCCCTCTGGTGTGGGGATAAGTCTCAATGGAAAAGCAGCATTACTGACTGGAGGGGAGACTCGCACGGGTAAACCCACAACCATCGGTCTGACCATCCAGACAAACATACGTTTAGGGGGGAGGAATGTGTGTGTGTGGGAGGGGGGGGGGGGGGGGGTTCCATGAGATGTTCTTTAGATATACAACACACCCATAAGCACAGGACACATTTGGACATAAACACACCTATCTGTCTTAGGTAGCACTGGTTGTCTTCTCTCTGGTCCTGCTCCACGCTCGCTGGCTGCTGTCCACACCTTCCTAACAGGGACAAGAGCAGACACACACACATCAGTCAGTCATCAGTAACTCACATTAAACACACAACACTCAGTGTGTATTGAGTGTGTTTCACTGCCTCACTGCAATGAACTGAGCGCTCCCTTTGAGAGCTTGTTTTGATACAGTATCTGAGGCGGAGAGAAAGAATGAGAGAGAAAGAGTGCAAGAGAGTGCAAGAAAGAGAGCTAGAGAAAGAGAGTGAGAGAGAGAGAAAGAGAGTGAGAGAGAGGGAGAGAGGAGCAGCTGTGGGCCCCACCAGGCCATCTGGACAGTCCCCAAATACTAGGTCTGACCCCATTTAGTCGACTGGTCGATTGTTTGGTCGATAGGCTGTTGGTCGATTTCTTTAGTCGGTGATTAGGGGATTTATAGGTTTACGGTAATGATTAAAGAATTCCACCCTGAAACGTAACTATTAGTGATTATTAGTTTATGTAGCATGTATAATGAATAATTAAAGTACTAAACGCAAGTCCAATAAGGTTCGGTAGAGACATGTGAGGGAGAGAAATGTGTGTGCGTGTGTGTGTGTGTGTGTGTGTGTGAGTGTCTAAGAAAATACAGAGAATAATTCAACTGTGTATGACCTGACCTGGCTAGAAACTTACGATAGGACAGGGAGTCCTTTTCAAGGTTCCTCTAATCTCGGGGGAATGGGACTGCCGGCTTGATAGTGATAAACAGTGGATACAACTCACCTACTGTTTGTGTGTATGTACAGTGCCTTGCGAAAGTATTCGGCCCCCTTGAACTTTGCGACCTTTTGCCACATTTCAGGCTTCAAACATAAAGATATAAACTGTATTTTTTTGTGCAGAATCAACAACAAGTGGGACACAATCATGAAGTGGAAAGACATTTATTGGATATTTCAAACTTTTTTAACAAATCAAAAACAGAAAAATTGGGCGTGCAAAATTATTCAGCCCCTTTACTTTCAGTGCAGCAAACTCTCTCCAGACTTTCAGTGAGGATCTCTGAATGATCCAATGTTGACCTAAATGACTAATGATGATAAATAGAATCCACCTGTGTGTAATCAAGTCTCCGTATAAATGCACCTGCACTGTGATAGTCTCAGAGGTCCGTTAAAAGCGCAGAGAGCATCATGAAGAACAAGGAACACACCAGGCAGGTCCGAGATACTGTTGTGAAGAAGTTTAAAGCCGGATTTGGATACAAAAAGATTTCCCAAGCTTTAAACATCCCAAGGAGCACTGTGCAAGCGATAATATTGAAATGGAAGGAGTATCAGACCACTGCAAATCTACCAAGACCTGGCCGTCCCTCTAAACTTTCAGCTCATACAAGGAGAAGACTGATCAGAGATGCAGCCAAGAGGCCCATGATCACTCTGGATGAACTGCAGAGATCTACAGCTGAGGTGGGAGACTCTGTCCATAGGACAACAATCAGTCGTATATTGCACAAATCTGGCCTTTATGGAAGAGTGGCAAGAAGAAAGCCATTTCTTAAAGATATCCATAAATAATGTCGATTAAAGTTTGCCACAAGCCACCTGGGAGACACACCAAACATGTGGAAGAAGGTGCTCTGGTCAGATGAAACCAAAATGGAACTTTTTGGCAACAATGCAAAACGTTATGTTTGGCGTAAAAGCAACACAGCTCATCACCCTGAACACACCATCCCCACTGTCAAACATGGTGGTGGCAGCATCATGGTTTGGGCCTGCTTTTCTTCAGCAGGGACAGGGAAGATGGTTAATACTACAAAGTATTAACTTAAGGGGGCTGAATAATTTTGCACGGCCCAATTTTTCAGTTTTTGATTTGTTAAAAAGGTTCGAAATATCCAATAAATGTCGTTCCACTTCATGATTGTGTCCCACTTGTTGTTGATTCTTCACAAAAAAATACAGTTTTATATCTTTATGTTTGAAGCCTGAAATGTGGCAAAAGGTCGCAAAGTTCAAGGGGGCCGAATACTTTCGCAAGGCACTGTATGTGCGTAGGATATCTACTGTTTGTGTGTAGGTATGTGCGTAAGTAGGGAGTGAGTTATAAAATGGATGTCTTTGTATTATGGACTTTAGAACGTTCTCGTGAATAAACTGTACAAACCTTTTGCATAAGCTGAGTCTTTGCCTAATTATTATTAAACGCAGGGTCTTACAAACCTTGGGGATTGGTCAAAGCTTATTGATTGTTAGTTATTATCATCGGGATTGAAAATTCTCGTGACAGTCGAGCAGGAGCAAAAAAATAAAACATTCTTGGTGTACAAGACACCTGTCTGATTCATACTTGTCTGATTCGTGCCTGTCTGAGTGGACTAATTAATTGTGGACGCCGTGGGGATCTCACAGTCCATCACTATAAGGGATGTGCTACTGAAATGCTGCAACACTAATAAAAAATTATATTGTTTTATAACAAATGCGGTTTCTCCTACGTTTGATAGCGGTTGCTGTCCGTGGTTCTGAAACATCAGTGAGCTGTTGAATTGGGGCCTTTTCCTAGACCATATTACTATGTGCATAATAGCAAAGTTAACCATACTATTTGTGTTGAGTTAGGAGATGAGAAAACAGCCCTTGCCTTAATTGTCTAAGAAAAGAGAGAAACACCAATGTAATTAGGTCTGTAATCAATAGCCTAACTGTTAAATGTGCCTGGCTTAATAAATCATCCATTTAGTATATCTACAGAAATAAGACAGATCTTGCTTCTGTTGTCTGTTTGAGTGTTTGTTTAATAGCCTACTGATTCTGTGAGAGCCAAGCCTCACGCAACACAACACTTGCTGCAGAAAATGCTTGATAAAGCAATCAAGAAAAGAGTTTGAGAAGGGTCTTGTATCAATTTTCAAAGAAGTATTATTATTTTTGCTAATGTAGGCAACGTTAGCTAGCACTAATCGGTTGTACAGTGGCTTGTGAAAGTATTCACCCCCTTGGCATTTTTCCTATTTTGTTGCCTTACAACCTGGAATTAAAATTGATTTAGGGGGGGTTGTATCATTTGATTTACACAACATGCCTAGCACTTTTAAGACGCAATTTTTAAAAATTGTGAAACAAACAAGAAATAAGACAAAAAAACTGAAAACTTGAGCATGCATAACTATTCGCCCCCCCAAAGTCAATACTTTGTAGAGACACCTTTTGCAGCAATTACAGCTGCAAGTCTCTTGGGGTATGTCTCTATAAGCTTGGCACATCTAGCCACTGGGATTTTTGCCCATTCTTCAAGCAAAACTGCTCCAGCTCCTTCAAGTTGGATGGGTTCCGCTGGTGTACAGCAATCTTTAAGTCATACCACAGATTCTCAATTGGATTGAGGTCTGGGCTTTGACTAGTCCATTCCAAGATGTTTAAATGTTTCCACTTAAATCACTCGAGTGTTGCTTTAGCAGTATGCTTAGGGTAATTGTCCTGCTGGAAGTTGAACCTCCGTCCCAGTCTCAAATCTCTGGAAGACTGAAACAGGTTTCCCTCAAGAATTTCCCTGTATTTAGCGCGATCCATCATCCTTTCAATTCTGACCAGTTTCCCAGTCCCTGACGATGAAAAACATCCCCACAGCAAGATGCTGTCACCACCATGTTTCACTGTGTGGATGCTGTTCTCAGGGTGATGTGAGGTGTCGGGTTTGCACCAGACATAGCGTTTTCCTTGATGGACAAAAATTAAAATGGTAGTTCCTTATGTTTGGGGAGTCTCCCACAAGCCTTTTGGTGAACACCAATTTTTTTCTTTAAGCAATGGCTTTTTCTGGTCACTCTTCCGTAAAGCCCAGCTCTGTGGAGTGTATGGCTTGAGTTTGAGTTTATTTTATTTTTACAGGGACAGTGCACATTAATCAAAGTTTCAGTAAAAGTGCCTAATTTTCAACCGCAGTCCATGTGCAGGTTATTAAAAACAATTACAATATAGACAATAGCAACATAGGACAAGCAAGACATAGCATACAGACAGAGCAACATAGGACAAGCAAGACGTAGCATACAAACAGAGAAACACAGAACAAAAAGCAGCAAGACAAAATTCATAAAAGCAACAACGTTTTTCCACACCTCACAAGCTACAGACAACAGACAACATGGAACGCGGCAACACACAGCTTGGGACCATGTTCACAAATCTGATTGACCTTTAAGCATCTGATTGACCTTCAAGCATTTTGTGAAAGTGTGATATGTGGTGCAGTTATGTGTGTCTGATGGCAGTGTATTCCAAACATGGGAAGCTCTCACAGAGAAAATGGATTTACTAAAGGTGCTTTTCCTTAAGGGAACTATACAGTCACCTCTCATGGCAGACTTTGTGGATCCCCTGCCATATGTTTGGGTTTTCTGTTTAACAAAAATACTGAGTGGAGGGGGAGCCAGGCCATTTAGGATCTTGAATACAAGACATGCGTCGGTGTATTGCACAAGACTTTCCCAACTCAGGAGCTCATGCTTTCTGAGGATGTAACAGTGATGATGTCTATTGGGCTTCCTATCAAGCACTTTGAGAGCCGGTTTGTAGACAGACTGAATAGGTCTTAATGTTGTACAGCAAGCCTGGGCCCAACTAGTCAAGCAGTATGTTAAGTGGCGGAGTATCATAGATTTGAAGTACAGTTTTGCTACCTCTGTAGTCAAACAATTTCGTATAAATTGGAAATTAGCTAGGTTGAATTTGGTTATTTGAATTACCTTTTTTCACATGCTTTTTAAAAGAGAGGTTGGAATCAAGTATGTTGCCAAGGTACTTAAAATCAGATACCACCTGGATTTCTCCCCTGACACATAGACATCTGGCTCAGTAGTGTCTGTTGCCCTCTTTGTGAAGAACATGCAAACGTTTTTTTTCACATTGAGACGCAACAACGAGTCACTGAGCCACTTTGTAACCTGGACCATTACAGTAGTGAGTTCTTGTGCAGCTTGTTGTTTGCTCTTTGCATGCACATATATCATCTGCATACATTTGAACTTCAGACCCAGTACAGACAGAAGGCAGATCATTAATGTACAGGCTGAACAGGAGGGGCCCCAGTATTGACCCTTGGGGCACGCCTACATCATAGCTAAGAGTGGGCGACAGCTCATTGCTCACTCTGACACACTGAGTTCTGCCTTCAAGGTATGATTTCATCCATCTCAAGGCATCAGGGGAAAAGTTGAACTTGGACAATTTTGTGATGGGAACCTCATGGTTAACCATATCAAAAGCCTTCCTTGGGTCCAGAAATATAGCCCCAACAACGCCCCCTTTGTCCATCTTGGACCTCACATTTTCCAGAAGAAAGCAGTTGGCCGTTTCTGTGGAGTGTTTCGCTCTGAAGCCAAACTCCATGGAGTGTAATGTGAAGGGGCTGTTGTTGAGGTGGGCAATAAGTTGTTCTGCTACACACTTTTCAACAACCTTTGACACCACAGGTAGTGTACTAATGGGCCTGTAGTTACTCACGTCAGCAGGGTCGCCTGATTTAAAGATGGCCGTTGTTATGGCCGACTTCCATACCCTTGGAAACACCCCGAGACCAATAGATGTGTTGGTGACCTTAGTAATGGGGCCAATGAGTGACTCTTTGTACTTTTTAAGAAAGGTATAGTCCAGCCCAAACACATCTTTGGCTTTAGAGTTCTTTAGTGAGCTAATCACCTTGAACACCTTTGACTCAGAAACCTCCTTTATGATGAAGACAGGTTGAGCATCATTTACTAGCACGGAGCCCAAGAAACCAGTGGAGGGGTTCTGTATCGGTACCCTGACAGAGTCAATAAAGTAGGAATTGAAGGCTATTGCTATTTTGACTGCATCCCGTATTAGATTGTTATTCACCATGATGTCTAGTCTTTTTGCAGTGTTACTATGGTCTTTCCCTGTTAACTTTTTTAGATTCTCCCAGATCAGTTTAGAATTTCCCTTTGCTTCACCAATTATGTTAATAAAAGAGTTTGCCTTGGCCTGTCTGATTTCTTTCATCACCTTATTTGTCAACATGGTAAACCTGTGTCTGCCATGCTCTAATTTGGATCTTAGGGCTAATTTTAGAGCATAATCTCATTCTTTTCTCCATTTTTTTCTCCATTTAGCCAAGGAAGAATGCTCTTTTGGCCAGGTTTGGATTTGATTTTCTTTAGGAAACCATTTATTGTAGTCTGGATTGTGGATAGAAAAACTTGACTATCAGCTTCCACGTCTGTATAGGACAAGAGATCATTCCAGTTAATTCCCTTAATTGCATTTTCAAAATAGCTTAATTCACTCTTAGGTATTCTTAGTTGATCCAGCTTTCTAACAGTAGAGAGGTTAAACCTGCTTTTAGACAGCTTTCTGGCGGTAAGTGTCAGATTATGATCAGATAGCCCAGTAACCATATTGAATGATTTAGTCACTCTCTGGTTTATTACTGAACACCAAATCAATCTGTTTTAGAGCAACAAGTGACCCTGGTTGGCCCTTTAACTAGCTGTGTAAGGTCAAAGATATTAGTGATCCGTTTGAGGGTTTTTCTACGAAACTTGTCTTCATAATTTATGTTAAAATCTCCCATTAAGATTACCTCTTTCCCAAAGTCACATTCCCTAAGCATGTCATTAAACTGATCAAAAAACACACTTTTAGTTGAAGGTGGCCTATACATTCCAATAAGGATAAAAGACATTTGGGGAGACAGTGTAACGTTCAGGCCAATACATTCTAGTTCATTATCCCATGACCACTCAATTTGTTTACATCGGATATGTTCTTTAATGTAAATAATCACACCCCCTCCTCTTCCTTCAATCCTGTCTCTCCTGAAGACATTGTAGCCAGGCACAATCACAGCAGCATATGGAGAGTTTTTATGGAGCCATGTCTCTAAGAGGCAGAGGAAGTCAAGGTTGGAGTCTGTGAGTAGATGTTGAATTTGATCACTGTTTGGAATGACACTACAAAAAAAATTGAAATTCTTTGAAACAAGTTATTTTTCCATTTCACTTCATCAGTTTGGACTATTTTGTATATGTCCATTACATTAAATCCAAATAAAAATCTATTTCAATTACAGGTTGTAATGCAACAAAATAGGAAAAACGCCAAGGTGGATGAATACTTTTGCAAGGCACTGAACCTGCGCAAAACACTGGGATTTTTCATCCAATAGCTTGTTCTCCATCTTCTTTTTAAATAGTGAGCCAACATGTTTTCAGCACTTTTTTTCATGAATGATCAAACTTTTTTTCACAAGCTCTCTTCTTTCTCTGCAACAGAAATTTTGTGAGCAATATGTTTGGAACATCAAATCGCAATAAAATCGCAGTATAGAATCTCAATACATATAGAACCGTGAGAATGGTGAGAATCACAACACGTCATACAAGCACTTAAGTATCGTGATAATATCGTAACGTGAGGTCCCTCGCAAAAATCGCACCAAGATTGTGCAAGACAGTACAGAGTCCTAAACTGAAAAAAAACACCCCAAGTACAAAACAATATTAACCACCAGCCTACAGAATTGGGTGACATTTCTGTCACTGCCAGTGTAAATTCCTACTTAGTCAGCAGGCAGGGAGTGACCATCTTTTAATTGATTCACTAACTGACTTCACAATCATCCAATACCCAGCAGAGCAGTAAAATGACACATGATATCAGATGCCATCGCTTTAAAGCTGGCCATTAACAACAGATTTACAAAATAAAAGAGAGATACCTTTGTATATACAGTGTATGTGGACACCACTTCAAATTAGTGGATTCAGCTATTTGAGCCACAACTGTTGCTGACAGGTGTATAAAATCAAGCACAGCCAAGCAATCTCCATAGACAAACATTGGCATTAGAATGGCTTTACTGAAGAGCTCAATGACAAAATGTTAATGCTACAGCATAAAGTGACATTCTAGACAATTCTGTGCTTCCAAAATGTGGCAACATTTTCCGGTTTCAGCATGACAATGCCCCTGTCAACAAAGCAAGGTACATACAGAAATGGGTTGTTGAGATCAGTATGGAAGAACTTGACTGGCCTGCACAGAACCCTGACCTCAACCCCATCAAACACATATGGGATGAATTGGAACGCCGACTGCGAACCAGGCCTAATCGCCCAGGATCAGTGCCCAACCTCACTAACGCTCGTGGCTGAATGGAAGCAAGACCCCACAGCAATGTTCCAACATCTAGTGGAAAGCCTTCCCAGAAGAGTGGCTGTTATAGTAGTAAAGGGGGGACACACTCCATATTAATTTTGGAATGTGATGTTCGACGAGCAGGTGTCCACATACTTTTTGTCATGTAGTGTATATCATTACTGACCGAGAGTTTGGCAAGGTGAGAACTGAGAGAGTTACAAGTGAATGCCCATATGTGACTGACCGGCTTGATTCAGTCTTATATAGTAACATTTGAAAAAATAAATAAAATAGAGACTATATCATACAGTTGAGGAACAATGGAAAAGTAATTCTGATTTGAAAGTTGATAAACTTTTGAGAAAATGGCCCTTGAATGTTTTGGTACACCTACTGGAGAGCTCTTCTTTGTGTACACACATTCAGTATCGTTCCCACCCTCTTATGCCTTAGCCTGATTGTCATAATGTCTATAATACTGTAGTCTATTATTGCAAAAGTGTTTTCTAATGATCAATCAGCCTTTTAAAATTATAAACTTGGATTAGCTAACACAACGTGTCATTGGAACACAGGAGTGATGTTTACTGATAATGGGCCTCTGTACGCCTATGTAGATATTCCATCAAAAATCAGCCGTTTCCAGCTACAAGAGTAATTTACAACATTAACAATGCCTACATTGTATTTCTGATCAACTTGATGTTATTTTAATGGAGAAAAAAGGTGCTTTTCTTTCAAAAACAAGGACATTTCTAAGTGACCCCAAACTTTTGAACGATAGTGTATGTTTCTTTTGAAGAAGACAAACCCACCACTGGTGTGCGTGGACAAAGAGCTCTATTTTCATATAATCTGACCAGAGCACCGGTTCCAGCCCAAGTGCTAATGCCGTATAGCAAACTCCCAGCATTAGATTTGTTGGATGATTAAAATAAAGCTCTTTGGCCACACATACCAGTGGTGGGTTTTGCGTTGAAATAAATATGAATATGCAAACAAACCCATTCCTACTGTAACACATGGTGGTGGATCTTTGATGTTAAGGAGCTATTTTGCTTCCACATGATGCCTTTGTTAAGGTCAAGGCATCATGAACTTTACCCAGTACCAGGACAGTTGAGCCAAAAACCTGGTATTGAAAACAGGGGTGTCAATAATTTTGAGCCCTACCCTTTTGAGAAAAAAAAAATACTTGATAAACAAAGTCTTTCTCTGAGCAATTGTATTAATATAAAATAATATAATTTCAAATTTTTTTTAAAGAGTACAATATAGCTCAGTATTTGAATTATTTATTTTATACAGTCATTTTTGCTCATCTTTATCAAGGTTGTCAATAATTTCAGACCCCATTGTATTTCTGTTTTCACTTTCCCCATAATGTCTATGATTGCCTTTGTAGGGGAGGGATCTGTGACGGTGTACATCCGCGATGCACAAATAATTGAAAAGAGAATGGGACATAAATGCCGTGGGAAAACAAAAAAGTGGGGCTCGGTATAATGCAGTCAACATGTTCTGCTGTTCACGGGGGGTACTGTTTGGGGTCTGTTGACAGCAGCATCTATGTGTGCTAACAGTCAAACCTGATCAACGAGAAGTACACGGTTCTGATGGCTAACAGGTGGAAGGAACACACAGAGATGAGATGGTGAACTCGACTCTACTATAGAATCTCTGCTCTCTAGGCTGCCATGTTGTACAGTTCTGCTTCTCTACTGTTGCTCACATCTGATTGTCATAATGTCTATAATACCGTAGTCTGTTATGACAGCCTTAAAATTAAAATGTTGTCCAGCAGCCAGCGCACATGCGAGATTTGGTTCTGTGTGCTGAGATAAGTTATATTGTAGATGGACCATAATTTGTGTTGTAAAGGGACCCGTACTGACACTTTATTTCAGCACCATCTCCATGTTTTTGTATGTGTTGAACCGCAAACACCACAGTATGACAGCCATCACAATAGTTATTAAACATGTGTGTTTATGTGGTAGGCAGTGTTTGAATGTCCACATCCATCACTGAGCTGTGCTCAATTGTTTGTGAAGACCAACACTAAGAAGAAGGGCTCACTCCCCAATATTTTTTCCCCATTGGGTATGGGATTCCATGGCTCCTTTCTCTAACCTCTAGGCAACCTGGCACCCCATCCTCCCATCTGCACCCACTACTACCCTATACCATCCTCCTCAAACAAGACAAGAAAAAAATATATCACCAATACCACATGATGCACATACAGTATGAACTTTGTTCTGCAAAAGATCTGAGGCGTGTTATCTGGTTACGGTTTACTACGCATGGTTTGAATCTTGAGCAGATGGGCTTGGCTCGGCTGGAAGAGGAGTGAGTGATGGGGTCCCACAGGGAACAGTGTGGTGTCTCCTAGGGGTCAGTGGCCTGATGCCGACTATAAGCCACACTCTGATCAAACTCTTGCAAGGAGAGGGTTCTGTAACAAGCAGACCAGGCAGCAGACAGCTGACATGGCTTAACATCAGATTTAACACAGATGACAGGACAGGTGACAGGATCATGATCACATCAGATACACAGTCGCTGCCAAATAGTAAGTAACTGAAACTCTATCAATACACCGGCGAGACTATATGCACCTTAGAAAAGTATTTGCACCGACTACACACACATCCAATGGTTACACTACACACACATGCACTAAGAGCTCAAACACACACACACACAACGCTGCTGTTCTAATATATACTATTGATTCCACTACCAACTTTATATTTGTAAACAATGTAAATACAGTCCATTATTTCCATGCATACTACCTACTTCTACTACTTATTTTTGACTTGACTCTTATCATTGTTATTATTGATTAATGTACTGCATTGTTGCGGGAGTTAGCACGAGAATTTTACTGCACCTTTTATACCGGCTGTAAACTGTGTATGTGACGAATACATTTGATTTGACTTGTTTCTTATCAAGCAGTGAAGAAAGATCATAGGCCGATGTCATGTATATCAGTGGAGGCTGACGAGGGGACGACGGCTCACAATAAAGGCTGGAATGTAGTCAATGTAGTCAATGGAATGGTATCAAACATGTGGCTGATACCATTCCATTGACTCCATTCCAGGCATTACTATGAGCCGTCCTCCACTCAGCAGCCTCCACTTATGTATATTGCACCCTGAAAACCCACAGTTGTCCATTGAGAGGGAAATGTAGAGAACCCTACACTTTCATGGTCTTTTCGCACCCAAGAAACCAAACGCAATCTTTTCTGGGAGATGGAGGGGATTGTTCATACACTTGTCTCCGCTGTTTTGCAGCATAATTGCAGAGCAATGCTATCTGGGAAGGAAAACTGACATTTATTGAAAGAAAAAGAGACTTTGGCGCTTGCTGCAAACAAAAATGTATGTGATATTCTCAAGGTTAAAAATGTAACCTCGCAAACTAGTAACAAGCAAAACAGAAAGCAGGGCCAACAAGTGTTCTGGTTCTAAATTGGGGAGGGGAAGAAAAAAACAGACACCAAAATGATTACGAAAAGTGGTGATTCTGGAAGTAATCCCTCTTTGAGCCACTCCTAATGTTAACAGCAAACCCCTCCCCCTCTTCCGAATGTGAAAAAACACAAACACCTTATAACTGCATTGTGTGCTGATCATTCCATTGCTAAAAAAGGACATTTTTCGCCTCCCTAAGGTTTAACATTTTCCATCCACCTTAAGCTGAAGCATCCGTTCCAATAGTCTCAAACTTAACTCGGGATATTCAAGACTATATTTGGACAAAAAGGATCCACTCTATCCAAAGAAAGACGCCACAAATCAAAATATGGTGATTCAAATCATATTCCCAGTGGTTCTCTTCTTCTTTCTCCCCACTCTTTCCCTCTCTCCTCTTCTGAAGAGGGGCTTCCTTACCACTGACGCCGCTGGCTTCGAACCTCAGGATGCCTAGTCTGACACTGAGAGCTTCTGCTTGCCACCACTGTCAAACCCGATCAGTCAGCCAAAACCTCGTCTGTCATTTAATCATCATAATATGTTCCATAATTTTCAGTGGAAAATGGCTGTGGCGCTGAAACTGTTTTTCAGTGTTTTCATACTGTTGAAGCTCACAGCTGGTTTAATCATCTTCGTATCCTTTCCCAACACTGAAGATCACTTGTGTAGATGTAGACTCCACCTGTGGTAGTACGATTAAGGGCCAGCTCTCCAGGTCCTATTATGGACATATCCAACATATCCTGTCTCTAAGAACCTCCACTTGGCTTGGCTTCGTGGGTAAAGTTACCATTCACTCACACTTATCCTCCCCATCTGAGACATCCTATACATGAATTCACACATTTAAATACTTTGCTTGGATCCGCAAAGAGACATTGAGTCATACAAGAAGCCAACTAGTATAGAGGTCACACACATTATGCGCATATGATATGGTATTTGATATGACCGCTGAGTCATACTCTGTGTATGTGTGTTAGTGTTTGTGCATGCATCTGTGCACATGCGTTGTGTGTGTGTGTATTGAGTATGTTTACGTGTAGATACACACACGTGTTTTCCCAGCTGTAATCATCTGTCAAATGCATCCGCCTTGCATCAGCGTTATTTCCCCACACAGCTTTATCCTCAGTGGGTTCCAGACAAGGCGATCCAAAAGCTGCTACAAATATTCCCTCAGCACCATTCACATTCACCACCACTGAGGGGTCTACCCCAATGCACTCCCCCTCCCCTAAAAACACCCTCCTCTTCCACACACCCCTCTATCCCCCCCTCTACCTCAGCAAGAGTGCTCACATTATCCGTCCTAATCAACAGGCTGCTCTCTTCCCTCTCTGGGTGTGTCCAGGGGAGAGGCCAGTCCTGTCTAACCCCATTAGAGCCTCCCAGCCTCAAAGATGCATTACTGGTGGAGCTCTGTATTGTGTGTGTGCACATGCGTTCATGTGTGCGTTTAGCCCACGGATGGAGCCTACTGAACCCCAGCATCCTGGACATGTGGAAGCAATCACACACACAGAGAGAAGGATTAAATTATTTATAACTGCTTAGCTAATATGGATTCTTAATGGCAGAGAGCTATTGTCTAATCAAAATAAGTCTACACAGTATGAGCGCTTACTTCAGAGTCTGGCTAACGTGGCTTTCTGAGTGGAGACTGGAGATATCATTATTGATCAAGATTGGGTGTCTCATCAAAATATGTTGACTGGAGGGCTTCGGCAGATACTATTAGGCACGGAATACAGTTCACATGGCAACTCGAATCATTGCCTGTATGCCTTCTCTGCTGCTACCACCACAACCATCTCTTCTACAGAGTCATTCTTCCATTGCCTATCAGTAGGTTATTATTCTTGATTCAATGGATAAGGCATAATGGCACAGCATATCTGGCTAAACCATGTCTGACAGATTGTCTGTTATAAGCTAGAGACTAAGCCTAACTCTCTGAAGACAAGATAATAAAGTACACATTAATATTCCACCAAGTCCTCCAATTACCCACTTGAATTGGGTGGCCTACCTAAATGTAAACTGTCGTATCGTGCTTTCAAGCCAAGGGAGATGTGTCATTTGTTGTGCTGTGAGCAATCTGACAACAATAAACACTATTATATTATCGTAACGCATGTGTTCAGTTTGGCTTTGAAGTCAATAGCTCTCGCCAAGATATAAATCAGAATGAGATTCCGTCATTCTATAGACATTCACAGCTATGTTACTATTAAATGATAATAAACCATAAAAAGCCTGTAGAAAACTGTAAAAATCCCCATGAGTCCCCTACATACAGATATACATTGACAGAGAATCTAACTTAAGAGCATTGGGCCAGTAACCGAAAGGTGGCTGGTTCAAATTCCCGAGCCGGCAAGGTGGAAAAATCTGCCATTCTGCACTTGAGCAAGTCAGTTAATCCCCATCAACAACTGCTCCCAGACGCCAATGACATGGACGTCGATTAAGTCAGCCCCGTGCACTTCTCTGATTGAGAGGGGTTAGGTTAAATGCAGAAGACACATTTCGGTTGTTGTGCAACTGACTAGGTATCCCTTTTCTTTATTCAGCAGTGGCTGTCAGTGCCGTTTAAGATGAGTTTTTTTTAATGAGCATGGCCTTATTTCTATTACAGCATATTGGATGATTGAATTAGTGAATGGAATATGAATGACAATGTAACATTAATACGTTTAGGCTACTACATGATACTCAAATTTTCCCTGTACCCATTATGATGTTGCTACAACCTATGAATGAACGTTTATAACGTAGGTGCACAAAGGTTGAGAGAAAAATTTGACACAGACAGACAGACAGACATCACGACACATTCAATAACGCCTTGTACACTCTAGCCTGCATCGAAATGATCTCCAGTGGTTCCTCAATTAAACGTTTTGAGTTTCTGCCGCGGTAGTTTGGCGTAGATGGTGGCAGATTGTGGTAAATTGCATCATTCTGTCATTGCGCCACACAATCACAAGGGGGAGTTAGAAAGCTGATCATGCTTTTGGTTTCTCTACCTCTAAAAACAGAAAGAAAGAATTCTAAATAACAAACTGGCTTTATTTACCACAGTGTGAAAGACTGATAGCTCCTCTCTATGAAGTGAGTTTCTGAAACACAGAGTCCTTCTTTGCTGATGTGAAGAAGAAACTCCAGTGAGGATAGGGAGGGAAAAAAGGTTGCCCATATGTTCAAGACCTGTGCTATTTAATATATTTATGAAATGTACTAGTTTATTTAGGCTATTTAATACTGTATATTCATTTAGGCTCGGCCTATTTAGCATAACGTTATATTTGTCAGCATAAAAAACTCAGTCGCTCACTCATTCGTGGCTTTGGATCAAAATAAATACAGTAAGTACCAACATTTCTGATCGTCAAATAAATCTTATTAATAATGAATAATCACATGCAATTTTGTAAGCTTGTCATTTTCCCTTTATTTTATGATTTTTTTAATAATATTTTTTTGTTGACAATACAAAATACAATCATACAAACGACAACTACATCACAACTGCCCAGACCCTCCTGGTCACACCCCATCTCGCCCATATTATTCTCTGCCACATGGCCTCAAACTGCACCAATTTGTCTCTCTCCGTCACCCAAACACTTTTAACATTTGAATAATAAAGCATTTAAAAAGGCGGACAACGGGTGATTTCCATTTATTATTATGTTTAAATATGATTGACAAGAAAAGTATCGTCCAACCCCCATTGTATCTCACTGCACCCTCGTAGGCTATGTCTTGAAATATGCAGCGACAGTTTTAAAGTTTAATTTACCATGTAATACTTCTGACGGACAATTTTTTGGGGACTTTATAACATTCCCAGAAGGCATGGATTACTTTAACCTAATGAAACATTTACTGTCACATCATGATCTGGTTCACCTGTCCTTGTGATGGTCTCCACCCCCTACAGGTGTCGCTTATTATCCCCGGTGTATATATCCCTGTGTTTCCTGTCCCTTTGTGCCAGTTTGTCTTGTTTGCCAAGTCAACCAGTGGTTTTCCTTGCTCCTATTTTTCCCAGTCCCAGTTTGTTTCTAGTCCTCCTGGTTTCGATCCCTGCCTGCACTAATAAAGGAGTGGTTCTGCAGGTGGTGACCACAGACCACTTCTCAGTTCCTATGCTTCCTGGCTGATGTTTTGGTCACTTTTGAATGCTGGCGGTGCTTTCACTCTAGTGGTAGCATGGGACGGAGTCTACAACCCACACAAGTGGCTCAGGTAGTGCAGCTCATCCAGGATGACACATCAATGCGAGCTGTGGCAAGGAGGTTTGCTGTGTCTGTCAGCGTAGTGTCCAGAGCATGGAGGCGCTACCAGGAGACAGGCCAGTACATCAGGAGTCGTGGATGAGGCTGTAGGAGGGCAACAACCCAGCAGCAGGACCGCTACCTCCGCCTTTGTGCAAGGAGGAGCAGGGGGAGCACTGCCAGAGCCCTGCAAAATGACCTCCAGCAGGCCACAAATGTGCATGTGTCTGCTCAAACAGTCAGAAACAGACTCCATGAGGGTGGTATGAGGGCCCGACGTCCACAGGTGGGGTTTGTGCTTACAGCCCAACACTGTGCAGGACGTTTGGCATTTGCCAGAGAACACCAAGATTGGCAAATTCGCCACTGGCGCCATGTGCTCTTCACAGATGAAAGCAGGTTCACACTGAGCACATGTGACAGACGTGACAGAGTCTGGAGACGTCATGGAGAACGTTCTGCTGCCTGCAACATCCTCCAGCATGACCGGTTTGGCGGTGGGTCAGTCATGGTGTGGGGTGGCATTTCTTTGGGGGGGCCGCACAGCCCTCCATGTGCTCGCCAGAGGTAGCCCGATTGCCATTAGGTACCGAGATGAGATCCTCAGACCCCTTATGAGACCATATGCTGGTGCGGTTGGCCCTGGGTTCCTCCTAATGCAAGACAATGCTAGACCTCATGTGGCTGGAGTGTGTCAGCAGTTCCTGCAAGAGGAAGGCATTGATGCTATGGACTGGCCCGTCCGTTCCCCAGACCTGAATCCAATTGAGCACATCTGGGACATCATGTCTCGCTCCATCCACCAACGCCACGTTGCACCACTAACTGTCCAGGAGTTGGCGGATGCTTTAGTCCAGGTCTGGGAGGAGACCATCCGCCACCTCATCAGGAGCATGCCCAGGCATTGTAGGGAGGTCATACAGGCACGTGGAGGCCACACACACACTACTGAGCCTTATTTTGACTTGTTTTAAGGACATTACATCAAAGTTGGATCAGACTATAGTGTGGTTTTCCACTTTAATTTTGAGTGTGACTCCAAATCCAGACCTCCATGGGTTGATAAATTTGATTTCCATTGATAACTTGTGTGATTTTGTTGTCAGCACATTTAACTATGTCAAGAAAAAAGTATTTAACAAGAATATTTCATTCATTCAGATCTAGGATGCGTTATTTTAGTGTTCCCTTTATTTTTTTGAGCAGTGTATTATGCTATAGAGACCTCTGATTATTCACTGTTAAGGGTTTATACACATTTTCCATTACTTTTAACAAAATTTTCATGACTATTATTATAGCCTACATGAAAAGTAAGTTAGACCAGGGCTTGAAAAAATGCCTGCACACCCAGTAGCTATGCTGGAGGATGGTTGCAACCCTTGATATAAAATATTGCAACATTACAACCAAATAGTTTTGTCTTCATTAAATGATTCACTCATTCAATGAAACATGATTCAAATGGATAAGGTAGGCTACTTCAAAGTAAGTTATCTAACTAGACATGGTTATATTCTGGACACTGGACAAAAATAAATGCAACATGCACAAATGTCAAAGATTTGAGTAAGTTTCAGTTCATAGAAGGAACTCAGTCAATTTAAATAAATTCATTAGCCCCTAATCTATAGATTCCACATGACTGGGAATACAGATATGCATCTGTTGGTCACAGATACCTTAAAAACATAGGGGTATGGATCAGAAAACAAGTCAGCATCTAGGGTGACCACCATTTGCCTCATGCAGCACGACACATCTCCTTTACAGAGTTGATCAGGCTGTGGTTTATGGAAATTGTCCCCCTCCTCTTCAGTGGTTGTGCGAAGTTACTGGATATTGGTGGGAACTGGAAGACGCTACCGTACACGTCGATGGAAGAACTGGGACATTTTGAGGTTCCAGGAATTGTGTACAGATCCTTGCGACATGGGGCCGTGCATTATCATGCTGAAACATGAGGTGATGGCGGCGGCTGAATGGCACGACAATTGGCCTCGGGATCTTGTCACAGTATCTATGTGTATTCAAATTGTCATTGATAATATGCAATTGTGTTTGTTTCCGTAGCTTATCCCTGTCACAACGTTGACATCAGCAAACTACTCGCCCATACAAAGCCACACACTGTCTGCCATCTGCCCGGTACAGTTGAAACCGGGATTCAACCGTGAATATCACACTTCTCTAGCATGCCAGTGGCCATCGAAGGTGAGCATTTCCCCATGGAAGTAGTTTACAGCCCCAAACTGCAATCAGATCAAGAAGACCCTGGTGAGGATGACGAGCACGAAGATAAGCTTCCCTGAGATGGTTTCTGACTGTTTGTGCAGAAATCCTTTGGATGTGCAAACACACAGTTTCATCAGCTGTCCTGGTGGCTGGTCTCAGACGATGCCGAAGGTGAAGAAGCTGACAGAGTCTGGAGACGTCATGGAGAACGTTCTGCTGCCTGCAACATCCTCCAGCATGACCGGTTTGGCGGTGGGTCAGTCATGGTGTGGGGTGGCATTTCTTTGGGGGGGCCGCACAGCCCTCCATGTGCTCGCCAGAGGTAGCCCGATTGCCATTAGGTACCGAGATGAGATCCTCAGACCCCTTATGAGACCATATGCTGGTGCGGTTGGCCCTGGGTTCCTCCTAATGCAAGACAATGCTAGACCTCATGTGGCTGGAGTGTGTCAGCAGTTCCTGCAAGAGGAAGGCATTGATGCTATGGACTGGCCCGTCCGTTCCCCAGACCTGAATCCAATTGAGCACATCTGGGACATCATGTCTCGCTCCATCCACCAACGCCACGTTGCACCACTAACTGTCCAGGAGTTGGCGGATGCTTTAGTCCAGGTCTGGGAGGAGACCATCCGCCACCTCATCAGGAGCATGCCCAGGCATTGTAGGGAGGTCATACAGGCACGTGGAGGCCACACACACACTACTGAGCCTTATTTTGACTTGTTTTAAGGACATTACATCAAAGTTGGATCAGACTATAGTGTGGTTTTCCACTTTAATTTTGAGTGTGACTCCAAATCCAGACCTCCATGGGTTGATAAATTTGATTTCCATTGATAACTTGTGTGATTTTGTTGTCAGCACATTTAACTATGTCAAGAAAAAAGTATTTAACAAGAATATTTCATTCATTCAGATCTAGGATGCGTTATTTTAGTGTTCCCTTTATTTTTTTGAGCAGTGTATTATGCTATAGAGACCTCTGATTATTCACTGTTAAGGGTTTATACACATTTTCCATTACTTTTAACAAAATTTTCATGACTATTATTATAGCCTACATGAAAAGTAAGTTAGACCAGGGCTTGAAAAAATGCCTGCACACCCAGTAGCTATGCTGGAGGATGGTTGCAACCCTTGATATAAAATATTGCAACATTACAACCAAATAGTTTTGTCTTCATTAAATGATTCACTCATTCAATGAAACATGATTCAAATGGATAAGGTAGGCTACTTCAAAGTAAGTTATCTAACTAGACATGGTTATATTCTGGACACTGGACAAAAATAAATGCAACATGCACAAATGTCAAAGATTTGAGTAAGTTTCAGTTCATAGAAGGAACTCAGTCAATTTAAATAAATTCATTAGCCCCTAATCTATAGATTCCACATGACTGGGAATACAGATATGCATCTGTTGGTCACAGATACCTTAAAAACATAGGGGTATGGATCAGAAAACAAGTCAGCATCTAGGGTGACCACCATTTGCCTCATGTAGCACGACACATCTCCTTTACAGAGTTGATCAGGCTGTGGTTTATGGAAATTGTCCCCCTCCTCTTCAGTGGTTGTGCGAAGTTACTGGATATTGGTGGGAACTGGAAGACGCTACCGTACACGTCGATGGAAGAACTGGGACATTTTGAGGTTCCAGGAATTGTGTACAGATCCTTGCGACATGGGGCCGTGCATTATCATGCTGAAACATGAGGTGATGGCGGCGGCTGAATGGCACGACAATTGGCCTCGGGATCTTGTCACAGTATCTATGTGTATTCAAATTGTCATTGATAATATGCAATTGTGTTTGTTTCCGTAGCTTATCCCTGTCACAACGTTGACATCAGCAAACTACTCGCCCATACAAAGCCACACACTGTCTGCCATCTGCCCGGTACAGTTGAAACCGGGATTCAACCGTGAATATCACACTTCTCTAGCATGCCAGTGGCCATCGAAGGTGAGCATTTCCCCATGGAAGTAGTTTACAGCCCCAAACTGCAGTCAGATCAAGAAGACCCTGGTGAGGATGACGAGCACGAAGATAAGCTTCCCTGAGATGGTTTCTGACTGTTTGTGCAGAAATCCTTTGGATGTGCAAACACACAGTTTCATCAGCTGTCCTGGTGGCTGGTCTCAGACGATGCCGAAGGTGAAGAAGCTGGATGTGGATGTCCTGGGCTGGTGTGGTTACACATGGCCTGTGGTTGTGAGGCCGGTTGGACATACTGCCAAATTCTCAAAAATGACGTTGGAGGCGGCTTATGGTAGAGAAATTAACATTCAATTCTCTGGCGACTGCTCTGGTAGACATGTATGCAGTCAGCATGCCAATTGCACACTCCCTCGAAACATCTGTAGCACTGTGTTGTGTGTAGGGTTGCACATTTTGGGGAATATTCAGAGGTGGAAACTTACCGTGGGAATTAACGGGAATATATGGGAATTAACGGAAAAAAATGCAAATTAACATTAATACCATTTCAATGTAGATGTTTTAGCATTGGATATATTTACCATATTTACCATTTACCAGACAGAAACATACAGTGGCTTGCGAAAGTATTCACCCCCTTGGCATTTGTCCTATTTTGTTGCCTTTCAAACTCGATTTTTAAGATGGATTTTGGGGGAATTTGTATAATTTGATTTACACAACATGCCTACCACTTTGAATATGAATATTTTTTATTGTGAAACAAACATTAAATAACACATAAAAACTGAAAACTTAAGCGTGCATAACTATTCACCCCACCCCCAAAAAAGTCAATACTTTGTTAGAACCACCTTTTGCAGCAATTTCAGCTGCAAGTCTCTTGGGGCATGTCTCTATAAGCTTGGCACATCTAGCCACTGGGATTTTTGCCCATTCTTCAAGGCAAAACTGCTCCAGCACCTTCGAGTTGGATGGGTTCTGCTGGTGTACAGCAATCTTTAAGTCAAACCACAGATTCTCAATTGGATTGAGGTCTGGGCTTTGACCAGGCCATTCCAAGTCATTGAAATGTTTCCCCTTAAACCACTCAAGTGTTGCTTTAGTAGTATGCTTAGGGTCATTGTCCTGCTGGAAGGTGAACCTCCGTCCCAGTCTCAAATCTCTGGAAGACTAAAACAGGTTTCCCCTCAAGAATTTACCTGTATATAGCGCCAGCCATCATTCCTTCAATTCCGACCAGTTTCCCAGCATGATGCTGTCACCACCATGCTTCACTGTGGGGATGGGGTTCTTGGGGTAATGAGAAGTGTAGGGTTTGAGCCAGACATAGCGTTTTCCTTGATGGCCAAAAAGCTCAATTTTAGTCTCATCTGACCAGAGTACCTTCTTCCATATGTTTGGGGAGTCTCCCATATACCTTTTGGTGAACACCAAATGTGTTTGCTTATTTTTGTCTTTAAGCAATGGCTTTTTTTCTGGCCACTCTTCCGTAAAGCCCAGCTCTGTGGAGTGTACGGCTTAAAGTTGTCCGATGGACAGATACTCCAATTTCCGCTGTGGAGATTTGCAGATCCTTTAGGGCTATCTTTGGGCTCTTTGTTGCCTCTATTATTAATGCACTCCTTGCCTGGTCTGTGAGTTTTGGTGGGCGGCCTTCTTTTGGCACGTTTGTTGTGGTGCCATACTCTTTCCATTTTTTAATAATGGATTTAATGGTGCTCCATGGGATGTTCAAAGTTTCAGATCTTTTTTTATAACCCAACCCTGATCTGTACTTCTCCACAACTTTGTCCCTGATCTGTTTGGAGAGCTCCTTGGTCTTCATGGTGCCGCTTGCTTGGGGGTGCCCTTTGCTTAGTGGTGTTGCAGACTCTGGGAACTTGCAGAACAAGTGTAGATATACTGAGATCATGTGACACTTAAAGTCCACTTGTGTGAAATCTAACTAAGTATGTGACTTCTGAAGGTAATTGGTTGCACCAGATCGTATTTAGGGGCTTCATAGTAAAGGGGGTGAATACATATGCACGCACCACTTTTCCGATTATTGAATTTTGTAATTTTTTTGAAACAAGTCATTTTTAAGATTTCACTTCACCAATTTGGACTACTTTGTGTATGTCCATTACATGAAATCTAAATAAAAATCGCTTTAAATTACAGGTTGTAATGCAACAAAATAGGGGGAAAAAGGGGGGATGAATACTTTTACAAGGCACTGTAAACATTTTACCTTATCATAAGTAGACATACTTGTAAATTATTAAATCCTTCCAATAGAAATTTTAAAAACTATTTAGTTACAAATTGAAATTTAATTAAATGACTTGACTCTTCACCTGGGATGATTTCACTGAACAACAAAAGAAAGGCAATATTGAATGATCCATCGCATGTCCCAAAAACATTTTGAACATACATCTGTAAAATGATAATCTAGAAACTAAAGCTTTGGTTGTCTTCCTCTCAGGCTTCCATGTCTTCTCCCTGGACCTCCACAATGTCCACTTCTTGAACATCAGATTCTGAGGCCTCATCTTCACTGTCACTTTCCAACCTTGTTGAGGATGGCTCGTTGTCAGGCTCAAAAAGCCTCAAATTTGCCCGGATGGCCCCTAATTTTTCAACACTTGTATTGGTCAGCCTGTTGCGTGCTTTGGTGTGTGTTCCCAAACAATGGCAGTTACGCTCTGAGGTGGCTGATGTTGGTGGGATTTGGAGGACGATGGAGGAAACAGGGAAAGAGACTCAGAGCCACCAGGTGGCTGATGAGATATGTTGGCATGACTGCCTTATTGCATCTCCATCCCAAAGCCCTTTCAATCAGGGAGATCCTCTTCATGTGGCTGTCCATATCGGCAGACTGTGATATGGCCAGTTCTTTCAGAGTCTCCTTCCCCTCCGGGAGACTGTCAAACATGATGACAACACCACCCCAACGGGTGTTGCTGGGCAGCTTGAATGGGGTACTCTTATTCTTCGCACTTTGCTTGGTGAGGTAGATTGCTGCTATAACTTGATGACCCTTCACATACCTAACCATTTCCTTGGCTCTCTTATAGAGTTTATCCATTGTTTTCAGTGCCATGATGTCCTTGAGGAGCAGATTCAATGTATGAGCAGCACAGCCAATGGGTGTGATGTGAAGGTAGGACTCCTCCACTTTAGACCAAGCAGCCTTCATGTTCGCAGCATTGTCTGTCACCAGTGCAAATAACTTCTGTGGTCCAAGGTGATTGATGACTGATTTGAGCTCATCTGAAATGTAGAGACCGGTGTGTCTGTTGTCCCTTGTGTCTGTGCTCTTGTAGAATACTGGTTGGGGGTGGAGATGATGTAGTTAATTATTCCTTGCCCACAAACATTCGACCACCCATCAGAGATGATTGCAATACAGTCTGCTTTCTCTATGGTTTGCTTGACCTTCACTTGAACGCTGTTGTATATAAAGTATAGTATATCAAGTATATAAAGAATGTCTGGTTGGAGGGATGTATACTGGGCGAAGAATATTCAGAAATCTGAATCTCATTGCCTGTGAGCAGAGGTGATCCAGTTGCATACACAGCTTGAGCAAGATATTCATCAGCATTTCTCTGACTACGTTCCTCCATTGAGTCAAAAAAACATCTGATTCCAGGAGGACCATCTCTTCAGTGGGTCATATGATTGAGTGTAGTCTGGCCCAGGAGTGGGAAGGTGAACGGAATGGCTCTGGAGCAACGAACCGACCTTGCTGTCTCTGCCTGGCCGGTTCCCCTCTTTCCACTGGGATTCTCTGCCTCGAACCCTATTACAGGGGCTGAGTCACTGGCTTACTGGGGCTCTTTCATACCGTCCCTAGGAGGGGTGCGTCACTTGAGTGGGTTGAGTCACTGATGTGATCTTCCTGTCTGGGTTGGCGCACCCCATTGGGTTGTGCCGTGGTGGAGATCTTTGTGGGCTATACTCGGCCTTGTCTCAGGATGGTAAGTTGGTGGTTGAAGATATCACTCTAGTGGTGTGGGGGCTGTGCTTTGGCAAAGAGGGTGGGGTTATATCCTTCCTGTTTGGCCCTGTCCGGGGGTGTCCTCGGATGGGGCCACAGTGTCTCCTGACCCCTCCTGTCTCAGCCTCCAGTATTTATGCTGCAGTAGTTCATGTGTCGGGGGGCTAGGGTCAGTTTGTTATATCTGGAGTACTTCTCCTGTCCTATTCGGTGTCCTGTGTGAATTTAAGTGTGCTCTCTCTAATTCTCTCTTTCTTTCTCTCTCTCGGAGGACCTGAGCCCTAGGACCATGCCTCAGGACTACCTGACATGATGACTCCTTGCTGTCCCCAGTCCACCTGGCCGTGCTGCTGCTCCAGTTTCAACTGTTCTACCTTATTATTATTTGACCATGCTGGTCATTTATGAACATTTAAACTAGCTAGCTACATTAGCTAGCTAAGTAAGTGAAAGTGGGAAAAAAATGACTAAATATTGCTAGCTCTCTCTCTTGCTTCTCCTTCTTTTTTGAATGAATGAATTTGTTCAACACTGTCCAACTATTGTGTTGTTTTGCTCTATTTAAGTCAACTACTTACCACATTTTATGCACTGCAGTGCTAGCTAGCTGTAGATTTTGCCTTCAGTACTAGATTAATTCTCTGATCCTTTGATTGGGTGGACAACATGCCACTTCATGCTGCAAGAGCTCTGGTAGGATTTGCCAAGCACAGTCATTACACACGTCATTTCCTGTCACAAACTCAGATACCTCTAGCGCCTCGACCTGTTGCGTCGGCCTGTTGTTTCCAAAGTTTATTTTGTTGATTTTCTTTTTTTTTCCATAAGTGTTTGTGTCAACACCTGCTACCAACTTTGGTTTTCCTAGATATGGCTAGCTAGCTAGCTGGGTTGCAATGGAGCCAGCTTCGCCTGGAATAGCTAACAAGCGTTTTTAGCGCTGTTGAAGCTGTGTTTAATAAGCTCTAGTCCAGGACAATATTGACAATCCGGAGTTCCAATGCGGAATTTGTTTGCTAGCGGAGGATTACAGGAATGAGGTGGCTATGCTTAAATCTCAATTCTGCATGAACTTATGGGGAAAACGCATATTGGAACTCTCGTTCTCAACTCCTATGGCTGGACGCCGCTTGGGCCTGATGGAAGTTTCCCCTCCTTGTCATCTGTCCCTATCTGAATAGTCTGTGCTACCTGGAACTTGCCTGCCAACGAGGTTGGCTCCATCTGCTTATCCTCCTTGATCTAGTAGTAGAGTATAGAGTAGAGTAGAAAATAGTTCCAATCAGCGCTTGTCCCATGTCACAAGTCGTGGAAACAGAAGGCAGCGGCATGCTGCTAAGCATAGGGGTGTGACTGCGAGAGGGTCGGAGCAGATTGACATAAGGAATAGCTTCCCTGCACTGTTGGTGGATCTACTTGCGCCTTTATCGCTGGGATTGCCTGTGTCTGAGACAGCTGTGCTGACTCCAACTACGCTGACCCCTGCAGTGGATTCGACAAGAAAGTAAGGCTCCTTTCCCTCACTCTGGATCTGACTGGGAAAGACCTGCTGTGGGAGGTTTGGACCTATTGCCGGGAGAAGCAGGCGTACGCTATCCTGCTTCTTGTGGGCCTGTGAAAAGTTCAACAAATTGTGTGAGGGGTAGAAATGGGCAGATTTCTCCATCCCCCTTCTCAGGCCGGTGTATTGGTCAGTTTAATGATGGGAAATGTCTCAGTTACTGAATCAAAAAGGTTGTGCTACCCAACAAGTTGCTCCCAAACATTTTAAACCAAATTTAGACTAATTTAGTCATGTGGGATTCAACGACATTATTAAGGGAAGCTCAAAACAGCTGAATATTGATTTTAAAGAACTGATTGGCTTTCTGCTTGACACCAACGAACGCCCCATAATATCTGGCCCTCCAGATATTAA
Source organism: Oncorhynchus kisutch (assembly GCF_002021735.2). Classification (NCBI taxonomy): domain Eukaryota; kingdom Metazoa; phylum Chordata; class Actinopteri; order Salmoniformes; family Salmonidae; genus Oncorhynchus; species Oncorhynchus kisutch. Next base: position 36,611,562 of record NC_034195.2, on the reverse strand, counting down.
CAATTTGTATACCTTCTGGAAACAAAGCTCATTTTATAAGGAGGATGGGATCCACCAAAATGGTTGCTGGATCCTTTCACAGCATTATAGGGCTGGATTTATGACTTATCAATGACCCAAGCCCAGCTCAGTTAATCCCTACCATTGTGCCGCTGAGCTTTCATAATTCTTCAGCAAATGTACATTATCCCAGGGGTGTTGGCAGACACAATGCAAGTAACCTAATTTATGTCCCTCTAACTGCCCTGAATTCCTATGCTGATCCTACAGATATTGTATGCAGTAATCATGTGCCTATGAACCAGAGTTATACTGTTAGCACTGAAGCGGTGTGCCCTAGTACGAAGTCCACTGTGTGTAGCTCCCTGCACTAACATGAGCATGTCTACTTCTGCTAAGCTTCCCAGTAAAGCAATGAAAACAATCAAGTATCCCAGAAAAGTGTTAAAAATAGTGCAAGTTTACATATGTAGCTTAAGAAATAAGGTTCATGAAATCAGTGACAGATGATATTCATATTCTAACAATCTCTGAAACTCACTTACATAATACCTTTGATGATACAGTGGTAGCAATACATGGCTATAACATATACAGAAAAGAGAAATGCCAAAAGTGGGGGTATCAGTCAAGCTACCAGGGTGGTTACAAACAGCACAGGAATGGAAATCATCAACATGTATTGATCACATCTTTACTAATGCTGCAGAAATATGCTTTAAAGCAGTATCCAAATCCATGTAGTGATGACAATATAGTAGCCATATCTAGGAAAACCAAAGTTTGAAAGGTTGGGCCAATTATAGTGTACAGTATAAGAAGTTTTGTAGTATTTCCTATGTTGTTGATATAAAGAATATTTGTTGGTTTGTGGTGTGTAATGAGGAGCAACCAGACAGACGCTGCACTTGACACATTTATGAAATTGCTTATCCCCGTTACTAATCAGCATGCACCCATCAAGAAAATGACTGTAAAAACGGTTAAATCCACTTGGATTGATGTGGAATTGAAAAAGTGTATGGTTGAGAGGGATGAGGCAAAAGGAATGACAAATAAGTCTGGCTTCACAACCGATTTGCAAACGTACAGCAAAATGAGAAATCATGTGACTAAACTGAAAAAAAGAAGAAAAAACTACACTATGAAACAAAGATAAATGACAAACAATGAGAGTAAAAAGCTTTGGAGCACCTTAAATTTAGGGCAAAAGGGCAAACTCGGCTCCATCATTCATTGAATCAGATGAGTCATTCATCACTGATATCGCCAATTACTTTAATAATTTTTTCATTGGCAGGATTAACAAATTTAGGCATGACATGCCAGCAACAAACGCTGACACTACACATCCAAGTATAACTGATCAAATTATGAAAGACCAGCATTGTAGTTTTGAAATCCATAAAGTGAGTGTGGAAGAAGTGAAAAAAGTATTGTTGTCTATCAACAATGACAAGCCACCAGGGTCTGACAACTTCGATGGAAAATTACTGAGGATAATAGCGGACGATATTGCCACTCCTATTTGCCATATATTCAATCTAAGCCTACTAGAAAGTGTGTGCCCTCAGGCCTGGAGGGAAGCACAAGTAATTCTGCTACCCAAGAATAGTAAAGCCCCCTTTACTGGCTCAAATAGCTGACCAATCAGCCTGTTACCAACCCTTAGTAAACTTTTGGGAAAAATGGTGTTTGACCAGATACAATGCTATTTTACAGTAAAGAAATTGACTTTCAGCACGCTTATAGAGAAGGACATTCAACAAACACAGCACCTACACAAATGACTGATGATTGGCTGAGAGAAAAGAATGATAAAAAGATGGGTGGCAAGGAATAAATTAGTTTTAAATATTTAAAAGCATTGTATTTGGGACAAATCATTCACTAAACCTCAACTGAATCTTGTAATAAGTTATGTTGAAATTGAACAAGTTGAGGTGACTAAACTGCTTGGAGTAACCCTGGATTGTAAACTGTCATGGTCAAAATATGTTGATACAGCACTAGCTAAGATGAGGAGAAGTCTGTCCATAATAAAGCACTGCTCTGCCTTTTTAACAACACTATCAATGAGGCAGGTCCTACAGGCTCTAGTTTTGTCACACCTGGACTACTGTTCAGTCATGTGGTCAGGTACCACAATTGGCTCAGAACAGGGCAGCACGGCTGGCCCTTAAATGTACACAGGGAGCTAACATGAATAATACGTATGTGAGCCTCTCATGGCTCAAAGTGGAGGAGAGATTGACTTCATCACTACTTGTATTTGTGAGAGGTATTGACATGCTGAATGCACTGAAGTGTCTGTATAAACTACTAGCACACAGTTCAGACACCCATACATACCCCACAAGACATGCCACCAGAGGACTCTTCACAATCCAGAACAGACTATGGGAGGCGCACAGTACTACAGAGAGCCACGGCTACATGTAACTCTATTCCACATCAATTTACTGCCTGGTGATGTCACCACAGGCAGGCCCAAACTCAGACAGTCTTTTCAAGCAGCTCTTACACTAAAATGGCATTATCATAATGTTCACAACATCAAAGTATTACTCCAACCTCACAGTGTGGAAATAAACAGTATATAAAAGAAAGAAAAATCTCATTTTTGACTGCACTGGGTTTTTAAGCAATTAACATCCCATCGTACTTAGGGTCATGTAAAAATTGCCCAGTTGACAATCATTTTGGATATCATGACTAGAAGAGGTGTGTGTGTGTGTGTGTGTGTGTGTGTGTGTGTCTCAGTCACCAGATCTCAACCAAATTGAACACTTATGGGTGATTCTGGAGCTGTGCCTGGGAGAGTGTTTTCCACCACCAACAAAACACCAAATTATGGAATATCTTGTGGAAGAATTGTCGCACTCGCATCCCTCCAATAAAGTTCCAGACACTTGTAGAATCTATGCCATGGCGCATTTAAGCTGTTCTGGCAGCTCGTGGTGCCCAGCACTTTATTAAGACACTTTATGTTGGTGTTTCCTTTATTTTGAAAGTTTCCTATATAAAGGAACATCCCACTGGACTGGCCCAGCCAGCTCACTTCAACACGTTCAAAGGCCTTATCCTGGATGCTTTATACAATGGAGCTCTAGGATCTGCACAGTCTGCATTGTATGTACATTATTTAACAATGACAGCCCAGTCAGAGGTGAGAAGTCAGCTGGTATCTCTGGAATGTGTTCAATATTTTGCTTTGCTTCAAAACATTCCAGTCCGAGGCAGAGCAGTTACTTATCAGAACACCCCAATGGCCACTCAGCCCCTGCTGAGGCCTCACACACACTTAGTCAGGAATGACACACACACACACAGAAATCCATGTAAGAGAATCACTCCCAAAAAAGGAGATAACTTAAACTGTTAGCAGACTTCTACAAATAGCGTTTACACAAAAAATATGCACACATATCCAAACAGGACACACACACACACCTGTACAAGTGCAATATAAACACTCCCAAAAAGTTCACATTTTAAAAATGCACAAACACACGCCACAATCCTACTTCTACTACAGTACACATACCTGGCCTAACACATTCTCTGGAATCCAATGACATGTTTCTGCCAATACATCCTCAGGTAGCACTCTGTGCATCGTAAAGCAGGAATGTCTCTGGGCTGAAGAGAAAGCCAGTAGCAGCAGCAGCTCTCCCCACTACCAGTCATTCATCTACCAGACACATTTACCATAATTTCTTCCCCGGCAAACGAGCCATACGCACAAGTCGAATCACACTCGCAATGACTTATATGTATGCCTCAGCGAGTAGCCTACAACCAAGACAAATTATTTACCAACAAAGGGATATTATCTACAGTTATATCTATCATAACTTTAATGGCAGATGGCATTTTATGTTTTTTTTTTGTTGGCAGCGTACAGCTATGTAGGGAAGAACAAAGAGAGAGTGCACCAAGAGAGGGATGTGAAGTGCATTGTAAGGAACTCTGGGGAACAGTAGGAATCTGTGTAGGTGGATTGATCAAGACATGCTTCCAGTATGCATGTTGGGACTGTGTGTGGATCTAATTGACACATCTGTCAAAAACTGAGATAGACAAATTATGTGTGCAGATAGACATTATTAGTGTCCCATGCATGATCAATTCCCCAGGTGATCACAGGCAGAATTCCTTCAACCCCTAGAGGACCAAGACTTGTTCCAGATCTGTTTCTGCTGTATAGCCAACGCATACCTTGAGCTGTTCTATTCATGTTCTGTATTATGTCATGTTTCATGTTTTGTGTGGACTTTCACAACAGCTAATCAACAGCTAATGGGGATCCTAATTAAATACCAAAGGGACTCCTATTGACCATAGAAGTTGGGACGACAGCCATGACAGGTCTGGGATCAGGAAGGACCTGGATGTCACCTGGCTTGAATAGCCATCACCTGAGATCTCATTTGGGTCTTTCAGCGGGTTAAATTCACCATCATGAAGAACTGAATGTGTGGACTAACTGAATGTGTGGACTAACTGAATGTATGGACTAACTGAATGTATGGACTAACTTTTTTGCTCGCTTTGAGGATAATACATTGCCAACGACACGGCCCGCTACCAAAACCTGCGGGCTCTCCTTCACTGCAGCCAATGTGAGTAAAATATTTAAACGTGTTAACCCTAGCAAGCTTGCTGGCCCAGACAGCATCCCTAGCCGTGTCCTCAGAGCATGCGCAGACCAGCTGGCTGGTGTGTTTATGGACATATTCAATCCATCCTTATCCCAGTCTGCTGTTCCCACATGCTTCAAGAGGGCCACCATTGTTCCTGTTCTCAAGAAAGCTAAGGTAACTGAGCTAAATGACTATCGCCCCATAGCACTCACTTCCGTCATCACGAAGTGCTTTGAGAGGCTAGTCAAGGACCATATCACCTCCACCCTACCTGACACTCTAGACCCACTCCAATTTGCTTACCGCCCCAATAGGTCCACAGACGACGCAATAGCAATCACACTGCACACTGCCCTAACCCATCTGGAGAAGAGGAATACCTATGTAAGAATACTGTTCATCGACTACAGCTCAGCATTTAACACCATAGTACCCTCCAACTCATCCAACCTCAGGAGGCTGAAGAAATTTGGCTTGTCACCATAAAAACTCTGAAACTTTTACAGAAACACAATCGAGAGCATCCTGTCGGGCTGTATCACCGCCTGGTACGGCAACTGCTTCGCCCACAACCGTAAGGCTCTCCAGAGGGTAGTGAGGTCTGCACAACTACCTGCCCTCCAGGACACCTACACCACCTGATGTCACAGGATGGCCAAAAAGATAATCAAGGACAACAACCACCCGAGCCACTGCCTGTTCACCCCGCTATCATCCAGAAGGTGAGGTCAGTACAGGTGCATCAAAGCTGGGACCGAGAGACTGAAAACCAGCTTCTATCTCAAGACCATCCGACTGTTAAACAGCCATCACTAACATTGAGTGGCTGCTGCCAACATACTGACTCAAATCTCTAGTCACTTTAATAATATTTTTTTTTATATTATATAAATGTATCACTAGCCACATTAAACAATGCCACTTTATATAATGTTTACATACCTACATTACTCATCTCATATGTATACACTGTACTCTATAACATCCACTGCATCTTGCCTATGCCGTTCGGCCATCGCTCATCTATAAATGTTTATGTACATATTCTTATTAATTCCTTTACACTTGTGTGTATAAGGTAGTTGTTGTGAAATTGTTAGATTACTTGTTAGATATTACTGCATGGTTGGAACTAGAAGCACAAGCATTTCGCTACACTCACATTAACATCTGCTAACCATGTGTATGTGACAAATAGAATTTGATTTGATTTTGAGTGGAAATGAATACTCCTTTGAATGGTGTCAAGAAAAGGAAAGTGCTGCGCCAAATCTCTGCAAAATACAAATACAGTGCCTTCAGAAATAATTCACACCACTTGACTTTTTCCACATTTTGTTGTGTTGCGGCCTATATTTCAAATGGATTCAATTCAAGCATGTTGTCACTGGCCTACACACAACACCCCGTAATGTCAAAGTGGAACGTTGTTTTTAGATTTTTTTTTAATTAACTAAATATTAAAAGCTGAAATGTCAATAAGTATTCAACCCCTTTGTTATGGCAAGCCTAAATAATAATACATTTGCTCAAAAAGTCACAATAAGTTGCAAGGACTAACTCTGTGTGCAATAATAGTGTTTAACATAATTTTTTGAAAGACTGGTGCATCCTGTTCCCATTGATCATCCTTGAGATCTTTTTACAACTTGATTGGAGTCCACCTGTGGTAAATTCAATTGATTGGACTTGGAAAGGCACACACCTGTCAAAATAAGTTCCAAAGGTAGACAGTGCACGTCAGAGCAAAAAGCGATGCCGAAACATTGGTAATTTACCCAATAAATTATTGGGACTATAATTGGAGTCTTTATTTGTATAGCTTATAGTTTATTCGCTGTTAGTCAGCACCTCTACATAAAATAATTTTCTCTGGGTGTGCGCCAGCTCATGTTTTTTATTTGAGCAAAAACCAAGCCATGAGGTCGAAGGAATTGTCCGTAAAGCTCCGAGACAGGATTGTGTCGAGGCACAGATCTGGGGAAGGCGCATTGAAGGTACCCAAGAATACAGTGGCCTCCATCATTCTTAAATGGAAGAGGTTTGGAACCACCAAGACTCTTCCTAGAGCTGGGCGACCGGCCAAACTGAGAAATTAGGGAAGAAGGCCCTTGATCGGGGGGAATCAGATGGTCACTCTGACAGAGCTCCAGAGTTCCTCTATGGAGATGGGAGAACCATCCAAAAGGAAAACCATCTCTGCAGCACTCAACCAATCAGGCCTTTATGGTAGAGTGGCCAGACGGTAGCCACTCCTCAGTAAAAGGCATATGACAGCCCACTTGGAGTTTGCCAAAAGGTACCTGAAGGACTTTCAGACCATGAGAAAGAAGATTCTCTGGTCTGATGAAACCAAGACTGAACTCTTTGGCCTGAATGCCAAGTATCACATCTGGAGGAAACCTGGCACCGTCCTTACGGTGAAGCAGGGTGGTGGCAGCATCATGCTGTGGCAATGTTCTTCAGCTACAAGGACTGGGAGACTTGTTAAGATCGAGAGATAGATGAATGGAGCAAAGTACAGAGAGATCCTTGATGAAAACTTGCTCCAGAGCAATCAGGACCTCAGACTGGGGCGAAGGTTCACCTTCTAACAGGATAACGACCCTAAGCACACAGCCAAGACAACGCAGGAGTGGCTTTGTGACAAGTCTCTGAATGTCCTTGAGTGGCCCAGCCAGAGCCCGGATTTGAACCTGATCGAACATCTCTGGAGAGACCTGAAAATAGCTGTGCAGTGACGCTCCCCATTCAACCTAACAGAGCTTGAGAGGATCTGCAGAGAAACTCCCCAAATACAGGTGTGCCAAGCTTGTAGCGCCATACCCAAGAAGATTCAAGGGTGTAATCGCTGCCAAATGTGCTTCAACAACATACTGAGTAAAGGGTCTGAATAGTTATGCAAATGTGATACTTGTTTGTTTAGTTTCTTTTGCTAAAATTAATGTCATTATGGAGTATTTATGTGTATATTGATGAGGGGGAAAAACTATTTAATACAGTTTAGAATAAGGCTGTAAAGTTTTTTTTTTAAATGTGAAAAGTCAAGCGGTCTGAATACTTTCCGAACGCACTGTACAATTATCTGTAAGGTCCCTCAGTCAAGCAGTGAATTTTAAACACAGATTCAACCACAAAGACCAGGGAGGTTTTCCAATGCCTCACAAAAAGGGCACCTATAGGTAGATGGGTAAAAAAAGCAGACATTGAATATCCCTTTGAGCATGGTGAAGTTATTAATTATACTTTGGATGGTGTATCAATACACCCAGTCAATACAAAGATGCAAGCGTACCTCCTAACTTAGTTGCCGGAAAGGAAACTGCTCAGGGATTTCACCATGAGGCCAATGGTGACTTTAAAACAGTTAGAGAGTTTAATGGCTGTGATAGGAGAAAACTGAGGATTAATCAACAACGTAGTTACTCCACAATACTAACCTAATTGAAAGAGTGAAAAGAAGGAAACCTGTACAGAATAGAAAGACTCACAGCTGTAATCACAGGGGTCCGAATACTTACATAAAGGAGATATTTCAGCATTTAATTTTCAATAAATGTATAAACATTTCTAAAAACATGTTTTCACTATGTCATTATGGGGTATTGTGTGTAGATGGGTGAGAAAAAAAGTATATTTAATCCATTTTGAATTCAGGCTGTAACACAACACAATGTGGAATAATTCAAGGGCTATGAATACTTTCTGAAGGCACTGTAAATAACAGAAATATGCCTGGGTGGGTCTCAAGTTTGACCTGCAAATTACAGCTAAATAAACACAGAAAATGATTGCATGAATGTGTTTCTGTGTGTGTGTACTTGTATGTGTGCATTGGTTTGTGCATGCGTGTCAGAGTAACAATTCCCTCCTGGTCTGCTCTACCTCACCTATCATGTGATCATAGAGCTGAACCAGATGGTGAGGAGTTTGTCCCAAAACAAAATGCCTTTAACACACACTCTCACTCAGACATAAAGACATGCACACACTGGCCCTTTGACACCAATGCCTTTACACTTTACTCTGTAAAGCTCTCACAATCATTGTATTATCTTTGACATTGGCCCTGGTCGAATACTCTTTGACTGATATTTCTTCACCCTAGCCCCTCAATAGTAAAATCCTCACACACTCCCTATCTGTACTACCTTAACACTGCTCACATGAATACTTTAACACTCTCACACTTTGGTCCCGTGAAACCAGCACCTCACTGCTGCGTATCTACTATGTTCTCAAATTGTTGAAAAGTGAGTACTCTTACATTGAGGAGCATAATTCCTTTTCACACCTGCAAGTCCTAATACCACTTCTCTCCCTATTCAGCCTGTACTCTTAAAATCTCTAAAACTCTCAGCCACACCAACAGTAATACCTTTCACACTGACTCGTCTCATAATGATCTCAAACTCTGGGATCTTTGTGGTTCACAGTCCTGCTAAAATGCACCAAAGGAAATGCTTAAATCTTACTAAGTTTTATAATTGAATCTTTGGGTGCTGTAGCTCTAAATAGGAGATAGGTTTTGTCCTAAGGCCTTGTTTTTTTAAATAGAAAACATGACAAATGAATGCCTTGAACCCTTTATGCTTCCGTTTCAATACCATAATGATCTCAAACTCTTGGGTTGTTCAGTCTTAAGACTGGAGAAGTCTCTCAACATGATTTTGTCCTGGGATACCAAGCTCCATTTGTAAGCAACAACCTCCATTTGTCATCCAAGAGCGGTTGAATAGCCTACTATTAGCATATGCATCCGTAATGTATTCAGTCTGTTCCTTAACTCAGGCATCTTGGTTGGACTGTGAAATTGCAACATAATCTCATCAACTCACTGCATTATTTGGCGCTTGAAATCACTGCAAACCTCCAAATTATGAATAATTATGAATGGAGGTGCCTTGTCAAAATGAAGACATAAATCTACGACTATGACTATAGAGTGACAGCACAAACCTTTAGGGTTAAGCCAAACTCTCCTGGAGGTGGAGACCGTAGATTTACACCCAATCCCAAATCAGCCCATCGCCCCGACCAACTGACTCAAAGGTCCCTTCGTTGTTGAATGTTGCTGACGGAGCTCAGAGGGTGACTTCCAGCCACAACAAAACCAATTCATGTCCAAATGTACATAATAAGAGGAGCATAAAATTAAAATAAATAAATCCCAATTACCTGTTGTTTTATAAGATATAAACCTTAGTAACTAATATTTAATTTGGGAGGCATTTAATTTGTTCCATGAGTGCGCCTCAAAATCAGACAGACAGATGCACGTGGCATATCATTTAACAAGCCTCTCCATTCATTTGTACTAAAATGTCCCAACTCCAAACATACAGTATTGCAGTGTTTGTTGAGATACCACTTCGCCCTGGAGCCTTGCTGGCTCGGACAAAGTGGCTATCAAAAGGTCTAATTAGCTCTGATATCCTCGAAAATATTCACTCTCTCAGCTTTGTGACACTTGTGCATACGGCGAAGGTGTGCATGAACACGCAAATGGAGGGCCAAGGGGCGAGGGGATGGGAATGGGAATGGTTTGTGATTCAGCCTTACGTCTTTTTCCTTGGAACCCTGGTGTTGGGTCACAGCTAATCACCAGAGTGGGCAGTGACACCATATCAGGGTTGGGCGATTTTACAATGTTTGACAGTCATCGTCGATGGTGACAACATCATAAACAACGTTTTAGCATATGAACTTGACTCCGCACAACAGCGCAGCAGAGTAACATGACAAATGGCCTACTCCCTAGCCTATATTTTCAAAACATATGCGGTAGTTAGACTATTAACATAATGCAAGAGAACAATGTAGATTGTAGAAAGAGCACCAAAGTAGCACAAAATGTCAGAGAGGACCTAACATGTTTTTCCCCCCACTCCTCTCCAATGTTGGATGATCATTGGCCTTTTGCCATGAACAATAAGCCATACAACGGAGTGTACATTTCTTAATTTCCGTTTTTCTTCCCAATCCCCATTTCGATTTCATTGTGACTTGTTGGCCTAAGCATTGCATACTCTTTCATGATCGATTTAATCTATAGGCCTAATGGAGTTCCATCTCAGAAAGTTGTTTGCAAATGGCCTAAATAAAAACCTAGTATAGTAATAATGAGAGAGAACAAAACCTGATACGTTTCTGCTTTACTTGAACAAAGTGCAAACCAAACAGCCATTAAAGGGCTACAGGCCTATGTAGCGTGGTTTGTTCTGCGTTGTGTAATTTAATGAGGACACTGCCACAACTGGATTTGTATTTGTCCTGCGCACAAAGAGACAACGCACAATATGTTAGCCCTTGGCTCAGTCACAGCTCTCAGGCACCTCGCTAACTGAAGGTCAGGCAAGAGAGACAAAACAAAACAAAATTAGCTATGGAGCTGTAATGAAATAAAAAGCACACTGAATTATTATCATCAAATTATTAACATCCCCTCTTGACCTGGGCTATTTGAACTGGTCCTTGTGTGCAACTTGGTGCAATATCTAGGGGAACAACATCACACTGCTACATACACCCCCACTGTTTTACACTAGATTATAGGCACAAAACAAAACACATTGCTTTGTTACCTTCGAGGTAAAGAAAAATAAACATTTCACACCGACATGGGAGCGACAGAGTAACCAGTGTAGTCCCTTAATTCTAGACCCACAAATGGTCGACCAGCTGAAAAGCTATCCCGTGAAGGATTAGGAAAGATAAGGGGTAGCTAATCCCTTACTCAACCATGTACGAAAAATGCCATATACATTTTATGCTGATGGACTACACACAAAATTACATGAATTGTCCAATATTAGACAAACCCAGAAATGATTCTAAAACACACTTAGAAGATTACTACATATAGAAAAGAAAAGGTAGGCACCATCCTACCATCACTGAGAAACCATGAACAGTTGCATTTCCTGTGTAGACATCGTTTGGATTATCCTATTCACTGGCTTAATAAACCTACCTAGTCTAGTCCGGACACCCTCACAAAAAAACCTAGCAGGAATGTCACAGACAGCACTAACCGTGCTCAGAGGTCTAACCTCAGGATGGGGAGTACTACAGATAGGCATATCCAGAGCCAGCACACTTTCAGTTACAGATTCAACACTAGAATTGATCAGAATCCTGGTAGATTGTTATAGACCACACTGACAATACATCTACAACCAAGTTAACATCTTCTTTCACAGCATCATCCACACTGAATGGAGTTTTGCTGTCTGAACTCTTGTAGGCTTCGGAGACATATCTCTGGTCCACTTCTGCAGAGCACACCTCACTCAAGGGGACTTCATATGGTTGTTCCCCTTTACTTCCATCAGCTGAGACTTCACCATCCTCTTGGAGTATCCTCCCAGAAGACTCAGGAAGGCCTGCTACCCACTGGACAGTCCTGGTGTCACTCCCATTCATTTGGCTGGACCCTGCAGACATCTCAGAGATCATGTCACCACTCGATAGAGATCCGTGACCCTCAGGTTCCTCCCAAGAAGAAGGGCGGAAACCCAGTAGTCTCGTGAACAGTGCAGTTATAGGAGAATGTCAATGTGTTCAACATTGGAGGCCATTTAACCTTGGACCTAGCTGGCAGAGCTCTAATCATACCACCCAGCGTGCGATTCAGACGTTCTGCTTAACCATTACCTATGGGATGGTAAGGTGTGGGACTTTTCAACAAGTAATTCTGCAATAAGTGAACTCTCAAAGTTAGCACCCCTGTCAGAATGGATCAGGGAACCCATAAATGCAGAATAAATTATTCCAGAGAACACGAGCAACAGTCTAAGCAGTCTGGTTTGGACATGGATACGCACAGGCCAGCTTAGTAAAGTGATCAGTCACTACTAACACATCAATAGACTTGCTGTTAGAATCTTCTGCCGTCCGGAAATCAATACACACAAGTTCTAAAGGTGCCGTTGTCACAATGGAGACAAGTGGAGCTCTTGCTTCAGGCTCAGGTGCTTTACTCAGCACACAACTCTTACAGTGGGCTACGTAATACTTGACATCCTTTTCCATAGATTCCCAGTAAAACGGCTGTCTTGTGAGCCACAATGTGCACTGCTGACCCTGATGACAGGGCGGCAGGGTAGCCTAGTGGTTAGAGTGTTGGACTAGTAACCGGAAAGTTGCAAGTTCAAATCCCCAAGTTGACAAGGTACAAATCGGTCATTCTGCCCCTGAACAGGCAGTTAAGCCACTGTTCCTAGGCAGTCATTGAAAATAAGAATTTGTTTTTAACTGACTTGCCTAGTTAAATAAAGGTTATATAAAGGCATCATCATGAACTCCCTTCAACACGAGGCCTCTCAAAGACACAGGTACGACATACTGGAATATTTTCTTCTTACTCACTGGGTGTTTTGAGACACGATACAGAATTCCTAACCGCGTGGTGAGTTTTCCCCACTGTCTTAGAGAGTTAAGTGTTTCTTTAACTTCAAGGACTTGCTCTCTCCTAGATGGGCGTTGGCTTCTATCTACAAAGAACATGACTCTACTGATTACAGGATCCATTGACTGGTTGTCATACAACTCCTTGTGTATACGGACAGGTAATGTGCTCTGGCCCATGGACATCCATTTCTCAAGGTGCTGCATATGTGAAACGGCCCTCACTGTGGCACCATCATCCCATCACCGGTGGCCGTGGAGGACAGCAGACACCTCTTCAAAGGAAACCTTCCCACTTTCATCATCTCCAGCTCTACTCAACTCACTCCCAGGAGCCATAGACGTTCCACCGCCGGCCTCAGGCTGCTCGCAGGAGAGGTGGAACATATCTTGAACATCATCCACTTGAAGACCTCTGGCTTCCTCCAGCAGGACATCATATGGAATTCTTGTCAGTCGGTGCAGCACTTTGGAGCAGACAAATGGCTCTCTCCTCAAAGTATCAGCAACGACATTCTTGGGCCCTGGTATGTACTGGATATCAAAATCAAAGGGTGCCAGCTCTGCAACCCATCTCTGCTCGCATGTATCAAGTCTCAGCTTTGTAAGAACATACTTGAGTGGATTGTTGTCAGTCCACACAGTAAACGTATGCACTCACAGCCAATGGCTGAATTTATCATGAATGGCCCAATTCATGGCTAGAAATTCAAGTTGGTGAGCAGGATACTTGTAATGTGCACGATTAAGAGATTTACTAGCAAAAGCTATTGGCCTGGCTATGGCCTTCCCATCTTGCACTTGGGATAGTACAGGTCCCAAACAACTAGTAGACACATCAACAGAAAGTAAAAATGGATAAGAAAAATCTGGATGAGCCAACAGTGCCTAGTCAACTAGTGCTGCTTTCAAAGATTCAAAAGCAAGTTGACATTCGGCAGTCCAGTCTGCAGCAGTGAGCCTACGAGAGGGACCAGGCCTCTTTCTGCCCTTGCCTCTCCTAGGCTTCTTCTGGCCTGTAGTCAGCTGAAACAATGGCCTAGCAACCATGGAACAATTCTCAATGTAGTGTTGATAGTATACTACCATACCAAGGAAATAACAGATTTTGCTAGGAGACTGAGTGACACCATCAGCTTCCATCATCTCACTCACATTCAAAATGGTTTGAATCTTAGCAGGGTCAGTGGCTACACCCTCCTGAGAAATGATGTGGCCCAAAACCTTAACAGACCTCCTCAAAAACTTGCACTTAGATGTAGACTGTTTAAAATTGTGCTCCTGCAACCACTGAAAAACCATCTCAAGTCTCTGCAGACTCTCTTCCTCCGTCTTAGCAAAAACCATCAGATCATCCAAACAGCAAAGGAGACTTAGAAAGTTTTAGTCACCAAAGATGGTCAGCATCATTCTCATAAAAGTATCTGGGCTGTTGCAAAGGCCCTGAGGTAAACGATTGTACTCGTGCAGACCCAAAGGAGAGGAAAAGGCAGTGTATGTCTTGTCCTCTTCATGCAGTGGCACATTGTAGTACCCTGATGTCAAATCCATCGTGCTGAAGAAGGCATTACCTCCCAGCACAGCCAGTACATCAGCCTGAAGAGGCAGGGGATGAGCATCCTTTACTTGTGCGAGCATTTAACCACCTAAAGTCAGTACATAGACGCAAGTCCCCATTCTTTTTCCATACCAGCACCAATGGTGAGGCATACTCGCTGCTGGGTTTTCTGACAATTTCCTTTTCCTCCATATCATCTAGTGTTTCCCTCAGTTTTTGGTAATGAGCTGGGGAAAGCCTATGATAAGGTAATCGAAATGGTCAGCCGTATGGGATGGCAGAACTATTTTGCCTCACCACAATCTAGACTATATGTCTAGAGAACACTGTGTCATACTTCTCGATTAAACTGACAAGTTTGTCTTTCCAGAGCTGTGAAACTGGACACTCCTCAACAGACAGGCCTAGAAGTCCAAGATTGCTCAGTGTACTGTTGCCATTAACTACACTGCCCCATCTGAACTCTTAGCTGTCAGACTGCCATGCGAGCTGTCACATTGTACTTTTGCCATGTTCTGGTAAGCTGCTTGCTGTCATCAAAATCCTCCAATGCAATACCAGGGTACACATCTGCCACTTTAGCATTTCGTCTCAAGGTAACTGGCGAAGTTGTTGGATTCACAATCTTCACAGGGAGCCATCCTCCCCCCCCCAGAGGCGTAACTACTCTCTCTACTAATATGTTTCGATTCACACAAAGAGACGTGCTGGGCTCGACAACAACAGTACTGCCCACAGAGAGTTTTGTCTTTAGGGGTAGGCAGCCCCACACCAGATGCTCACTCATGTGTTGGAGCGTTACTGCTCTCTTCAACTTAATGGTGCCCACTTTATGTGGGATGGAGTCTTCTCTCCATCTCTCCAGATTTGATAGGAGACGCAGGAAGTGGCTGTCATCACACTGGCTAGAAGAACCTGTGTACCCACCACCGGCCTGTTCTGTTTTTTGGCCACATCGAGAAAATTATGACACATTAGGCCTGCTCACAGGATCCACTTCCTCATGGGAGGAGTCAAAGACGGCAGCCACCTGCTGTGAAAATGATGTTCTTCATGCTTTACGCTCCCTTAAAAGTTCATTCAAACGATCTTGTACCTCACTGGCTGTCCAGTCATGAAGGGGTTTGCTTTTGAACACTTGAGCCAACTCTTTATCAGGACAGTTGCGTACATGACTGCCAACTCTGAGCACTGATTGGGCAAGGTCCTACCCTCGCTGTTCAGCGGTCTCTGCAGCTTTGTTAAGCCTAATCCAGAAATCAAGTGGACCCCTATTAGCATATGGTTTGATTGAATAGAAATCAGCTAATGGCATACCTGAGCAGACTGTATCCCCAAAGTGTTACTTGAGAACACTGAACACTGCCTTAACATATGTGACAACAGGGTTGTTACGCATCCAGACTTTGGTCACATCCCATGCCCTCCCCATGAGCCTAGACATCACCTCCCCAACATGCTCAGACCCAGCGTAACCCCTCTTCTCTAGGTAGACTCCCATTAGCTCATCCCACTCCAGTACTTATCTGAGCCATCATCCCAAAAGAAAGGTGGAGCCCTAATAGCCGACTTCACAACCAGATTCAGCTTGGACGCATCAATAAAAGTTTACCCATATTGATCAGACAGGGGAAACTGCTGGGGTTGGTGAGGGGGATGGGCAGGAGAAAGATTACAATTACAATAAACAAATCCCCCCCAAAATAAACACAAATACCCTTATCTAGTGAATATGCCACATTCACCTTCACTATTTACAGCATATATTCACTTATAGCAAACCATCAACAAGTGTGAATGCACAGATCGTGCACCTCATCCACGGGTACAGTTCCGGTGGTCGGCTGACCAGTCGGCACCAGTTTGTAGCGTGGTTTGTTCTGTGTTGTGTAATTTAATGAGGACACTGACACAACTGGAGGTCTGCTTGTTGGATTTCTATTTGTCCTGCGCATGAAGAGACAATGCACAATATGTTAGCCCTTGGCACAGTCACAGCTCTCAGGCACCTTGCTAACTGAAGGTCAGGCAAGAGAGAAACCCCCCCCCCCAAAAAAAAAAACATCAGCTATGCAGCTGTAATGAAATAAAAAGCATACTGTATTATTATCAGAGGATTAACATCCCCTGGCCTATTTGAACTGGTTCTTGTGTGGAATTTGGTGCAATATCTAGGTGAACAACATCACACTTCTACACCTACACATTAGCTATTGTCAATAAATGAATGATGAGTCACTGTCAGAGTTGTCACAAACAACTTTATTTTGAATAACTTACAAATCGTGCATTTATATAAAAGTCAACAAGTCTATAACATATGAATGAACATTTGCTTAGGCAAAAAAATTAATAGGCCAATTATCTATAGGCTATGCCTTTTGACTATCGAACTATAAAATCCTAAATATACAAAAAGACTGTTATATATAACATTCTCAAGGCTATAACACAAAACGAATGAACATTGCCTAAAAGGCCTATTAGGAAAGCCTATCGAACTGTACAAATCCTGAATATAAGTCTATAAGTTACAAAATAAATAAAGCAGCCTAAACAAAATTAGTATGAAAATAAAGAATATTTTTGCTTATCTTATAGGGCAGGCTCCCTCTTTCAAATAAGATGCATTTGGATTTGAATATAGGCTACATTTGAAATTACATTTAAAAAGTGCAATAAGGAACCATTGGGTAGTTGTTTTTTTACCATGTTTTAGGCCTACCTAAAGGTTTCTGGCAAGGAACGCCAAAAGCATGCTCACCTTTTCTGCACCAGAGTGGCGAATTCCGTAGGATGTACATGTTCACAGAGCTTTGTAGTCTGTCCATCCTTTGAAACCTTTGAAACTGAAGAATTGCCAAACAGGCAAAGACATGCTTTTCTTTCCCACAAAGTCAGCAATAGTTTTTTTCTGATTTAGCTTAACCTCTCTGCGCACGGAACCCGGTAGCGGGCTGAAATTCCACAACATACGGTGATCCCTATATAAATAGTCATATTAAACATTCATGAAAATACAAGTGTCTCACATGTATCGAAAGCCTAGAATCTTGCTAATCCAACTGCGTTGTCAAATTTAAAAAAGGATTTACTGCGAAAGATTACGATGCGAATATCTGAGGATAGAGCCCCATAAAAAAATATATATATATATTTCAACCAGCACAGGCTAACAAAATCACAAACTGCATTAAAATAAATTGTTTACCTTTGTCTGTTTGCAATCCTAATGCTCATTGTTACACAGTGAATGATCTTTTGTTTGATAAAATCAGTTTTTATAGCCTAACACGAAACATTTTGTGAAGCGCTTGTGTCGTGAATTCCATTTGACGACGACACATGAGGGTAAATACCCACACAAAACGTGACTTTTCCAGTCATGTTTGGTTTCATTGCAATCAACTGGTTTGTTTGTAACACAACCAAACCAGATGGGCCATTTCGCGGGACGTATTGACTGAAAGAAAACGTTTTGAAGACAAGTAATGACATCACTGTGCACCAATGATATGACCACTGTTTCGTTGATTGACTGTATTGTAACCCAATGACCACTGATCGTCTTGAAATCTAGCTGGGTAGATAGCCAATGAGCTAAGGTAAACGGCAATATGCAATGGTTATGTGTTGGAAGACCAACCCATGTAGTAAACTCCGGCGTAAAGAGAGTCATTCGCTATTGAAGTTTTATACCGGAAGGAGCTACGCATATTACGTACAGCATTGTTTGGTAAACGCGCAGATTCTGCTCTTTATATATCAATCAGTATGGCGACTAAGTCAGGGAAAGCTAAATCGAAGTCTAGATATACAGGTGTATAGAGGAATATTTTTTGAACGGAGAGGACATGGTAAGTTCTTCTCATGCTGATGCCTTTGTTTGAAATTAATAATATACAATTTTATTAGCGATTTATTTTAATTTTAGAAGCAATATATAAAAATGTAATGCAATGAAATGTGAGATGCGTGTGTCTGCCGCTCCACCCCAACCCACATGAAATGGGGGCGGCAGCGTAGCCTAGTGGTTAGAGCGTTGGACTAGTAACCGGAAGGTTGCAAGTTCAAACCCCCGAGCTGACAAGGTACACATCTGTCATTCTGCCCCTGAACAGGCAGTTAACCCACTGTTCCTAGGCCATCATTGAAAATAAGAATTTGTTCTTAACTGACTTGCCTAGTTAAATAAAGGCAAAATGAAATAGCTGTTGAGGGGAGGGCAGGCCCACAGCAATGGCCAAAGAGAAATAGAGACTGTAGATACAGCTGGTCTGTCATAATATAAAAGAGACAGTAGATCTAGCAGGTCTATAATAATATATTCAACCTTATGTTCCCTGTACTCTATATATATCTGTTTATTATACCTGTTGATACTAACTTTACAGCAGAAAGAGACTGCTATGGCACCTGGCAACAGCAGCACAATATTGTGTAGAGCTTTGGCAAAGTGGGTGGGGTTATATCCTTCCTATTTGGCCCTGTCCGGGGGTCTCATCAGATGGGGCCACAGTGTCTCCTGACCCCTCCTGTCTCAGCCTCCAGTATTTATGCTGCAGTAGTTTATGTGTCAGGGGGCTAGGGTCAGTTTGTTATACTGTATCTGGAGTACTTCTTCTGTCTTATCCGGTGTCCTGTGTGAATTTAAGTATGCTCTCTCTAATTCCCTCTTTCTCTCTCTCGGAGGACCTGAGCCCTAGGACCATGCATCAGGACTACCTGGCATGATGACTCCTTGCTGTCCCCAGTCCACCTGGCCTTGCTGCTCTTCCAGTTTCAACTGTTCTGCCTGCGACTATGGAACCCTAAACTGTTCATATTTACTCGAGGTGCTGTCCTATTGCATCCTCTACAACTACTGTGATATATTATTATTTGACCCTGCTGGTCATCTATGAACGTTTGAAAATCTCAGCCATGTTCTGTTATAATCTCAGCCAGAAGAGGACTGGCCACGCCTCATAGTCTGGTTCCTCTCTAGGTTTCTTCCTAGGTTTTTGCCTTTCTAGGGAGTTTTTCCTAGCCACCATGCTTCTACACCTGCATTGCTTGCTGTTTGGGGTTTTAGGCTGGGTTTCTGTATAGCACTTTGAGATATTAACTGATGAACAAAGGGCTATATAAATACATGTAATTTGATAGAAGACTGAGGGTCTTCCAAATATTGAGGGTCTTCCAAATATTGAAAGTGTGTAAATAGTTACCCATGTTATTTTGTAAATGTGTATATATTTTTTTCCATATTTTCTTCTCCATTTTTTGGGGGGGGGTGTGTTAGAATACCATTTTGGCATTTTGTATATAGTTATTTGTTTCCAAATGTATACCTTCACCAATTTGGCCACTTGGGTACATTTGGGCTACTTGTGTGGGATACCTGGGTGACTTCATGATAAATGTCATGTAGCACATTCATTTTGGAAGTTATCATTCTGAAACTTTGCACAAGTACTGTTGCCCTCTTATGTTTTTCACTGAAATTGTCCCCATCATCCTATCTGAATGTTTGTTTTATCTTGTTCATTTTAAAGATGATACAACAATAAAAATAAAAAACATGTTTTTTTTCATTGTATTATCTAAACCAGATCTATTGTGTTATATTCTCCTACATTCATGCATATCCTTAGTTCTGTGCCTGAGCTACAGGATGTTAGATTTGGGTATGTCTTCAGGCGTAAATTAAAAAAAGTAGGGGGTAGCTCTAAGAGGTTCTTCTTGTGACTCTCAACCCCGGGTCCGGGAGCGTAATCATCGCCTGACACTAATTAGCATAACGCAACGGACATAAATCTTCCTAGAAAATCTTCCTATTCATGAAAATCACAAGTGAAATATATTGGAACACAGCTTAGCCTTTTGTTAATCACCCTGTCATCTCAGATTTTCAAAATATGCTTTACAGCCAAAGCTAGACAAGCATTTGTGTAAGTTTATCATAGACTAGCATAGCATTATGCCTTGCTAGCAGCAGGCAACCTTGTCACGAAAATCAGAAAAGCAATCAAATTAAATCATTTACCTTTGATGAACTTCGGATATTTTCCCAAAATATTATTTTTGTAGGCGAAATAGCTCCGTTTGTTGTTCACGTTTGGCAGAGAAATCGCCCGAAAATTGCGGTCACGACAACGCCGAAAAATATTCCAAATTAGCTCCATAATATCGACAGAAACATGAAAAACGTTGTTTAGAATCAATATCTATTCGATAATATACCTGTCGGAACAATTCGTTTTTCAGTAGGACCGATTGGAGTAATGGCTACCTCTGTATTTTACGCGAGAGTCACCCTGGGAACCATCATGTGACCACTTACGCAATGTAGCCACCTACGGCTATTCTTCAACATAAATGCGTAAACCTACGTCACAATGCTGTAGACACCTTGGGGAATACGTAGAAATCGTAAGCTCGTTGATAGGACATTCACAGCTCAATAGGGACTCATTGGAATGCAGCGCTTTCAAAATATGGGGCACTTCCAGATTGGATTTTTCTCAGGCTTTCGCCTGCAACATCAGTTCTGTTATACTCACAGACAATATCTTTACAGTTTTGGAAACGTTAGAGTGTTTTCTATCCAAAGCTGTCAATTATTTGCATATTCTAGCATCTTGTCCTGACAAAGTATCCCTTTTAAAACGGGAACCTTTTTTTCCAAAAATGAAAATACTGCCCCCTAGTACCAACAGGTCAACGTCTTGTTAATCCAGCCGCGGTGTCAGATTTCAGAAAGGCTTTACAGCGAAAGTAAACCATGCAATTATCTGAGGACAGCGCCCCGCATACAAACACATGAAAAACATATTTCAACCAGGCAGGTGCGACACGAAAGTCAGAAATTTTTCCAAAAACCAGCCTGAAACTCTTTCTAAAGACTGTTGACATCTAGTGAAAGCCATAGGAACTGCAGAGGGGGTTGTCCTCGGGGTTTCGCCAGCCATATCAGTTCTGTTATACTCACAGGCATAATTGTAACAGTTTCAGAAACTTTAGAGTGTTTTCTATCCAAATCTACCAATTATATGCATATCCTAGCTTCTCGGCCTGAGTAACAGGCAGTTTACTTTGGGCAAACTTTTCATCCGGAAGTCAAAATACTGCCCCCTACCCAAGAGAGGTTAAAGAAAACCCACTGTGTTCTATTGGATAGGTAACTGACCATCCATGATAAGGCAGAGAACGTTAATCCATAACACCTACGTTTTTCAGCAATATGTTATGATTAATGATATCAAAGGCTGCACTGAAGTCTAACAAAACAGCTCCCACAATCTTGTCATTATCAATTTCTTTCAGCCAATCATCGTCATTTGCGTTAGTGTCAAGTATGTTGATGGCCATTCCCTAGCAGCATATTGAAAGTCTGTTCATTTGTTTTCTGTATTTGGTCGAACACCATTTTTTCCAAAAGTTTGCTAAACACTGGTAAGAGGCTGATTTGTCTGCTGTTTGAACCATTAAAGGGTGCTTTGCTATTTTTGGGCAGCGGAATGAGCTTTGCCTCCCTCCAGGTCGGAGGCACATTCCATCTTCTAGTTAAGATTGAAGATGTGGCAAATAGGAGGCACAATGTATTAATCTACCAACCTTATTATTTTACCATTCAGGTTGTTGGTTCCAGGTGGTTTGTCCTTATTTGAACCATTAAAGGTTGATGGCTCATTCATAACAAAATCCATATGTTAATGTGGGCTATTTTTCTTGGATTACTGATTGTTTTTATTGCTTTACTCTGAGGTTTATCAGAGGTAGACATGACAACGATGTTTATATTTCAGCTGATAGTGCTGGGTGAACTGCTCACAGTGGGCATCCTACTAGGGCAAAACATCTCAGAGCTAAACAGTATAACTTGGGTTCATAAGCACATGATTTCTGCTGACAATAGCTGTTGGATTGACAGATGCATTTAGAGGAACATAAATTAGGTTAATTACATTATGACTGTCAATACTGCTGGGAAAATGTACATTTGCAGCAGCACTACGGCAGCTCAGCGACACAATGGTAGGGGTTATCTGAGCGGGGCTTGGGTCAATGATAAGTCATTGTCTCAACGCAGCCTTGAAATGTGAGGACAAGGTCCAGGCACCAAGATGATTTGGATGGACTCTGTCATTCCTGTATCTTCTGTTCCCAAAAGGTGTTGAAGTTATCTATAAAAGTAATGCCAATCGAGCTACAGTAGTCTTTTAACCAGATGTGTAATGACTGTAGCCTGAGAATTTACTTTGACAATACAATCATATAGCAACGATGTTTGGACCGGATGATGGGACAATGTGTAATTCAAGACATCGCCCAACCTTAAGAGCATCTTTTACAGCTAGCTAAGGAGTTGTACTTGAAGAATGGTTTATTTTGTTAGGTTCAGTTTGAATATATGCACCTGCTCATTGGTTAACTAGCTAACTAATGTTAGCTGACTGCCTGAACCAAGAAGTCATACACACACACACACACACGCACACACACACACACACACACTTGCAGTAAGTGCAGTACAATGCACACAACATTAAAAGCTTTACCTAGCAAGATGAATAAATCATTTAAATTCACTCTCCATTATCACGTACTGACAGGGTAGCTAGCTACCCCAACTCTCGACAACTAACAGGCAGCTGCTTCATTCAAAAATAATCCCTTGTGATTGAATTATATAATATTGCCAGCTACACTAGTTATAGGTTAGTATCAACAAACGCTTACTACAAATTCTAGCCAGCTAGCAACATCAGCGTATCTTGCTAGTTCACTTACATTATCTACAGCAGGCACAACACAAACAAGCTACTGCCACCTTGTGGCCTGGAGTATTTAAATTAAGCAAATCGGAGGTAAAACTGTTGTGTGTGAACAACAAAAAGTTGACTGCCGACACTTTGGGCAGAGGTGCTAAGAAGATATCGGCAGCCAGATTTCTCGGTTTGTCTGACCCTTTATCCCTGAGTTAGCCTGCCCCGGAGCTGGTTAAGTTCTGAAGGATTCATCGCTCCATAAGCTACGCTTAGCTGGGCTGGGCTGAGCTAAGGGGAGCGGGCAGGACCCATCCCTAAAAAAAATATTTTTGTTTAGGCCTGATTACCAGAATAGGCTAATTACCAGAGCTTACAAACCATGCAGGCAGGCCCACATTGCAGTTCCTCTCATCTCTTCCTGTTCCTTTACTCCTCTTTTCTCCTTCACTCACTCGCATCAGAGCCCTGGCACGGCCCGGCCTGGCTGTCCATCACAGAACGGTTGAAGGCCCTGATTGGAGCAGAGTGCGAGTATCTCAGCCAAGAGACTCAAAAGCCCAGACGATCAGATCTGCTGCTCGGCACTCGGTGTGCTTAGCTTAACGTACCGCTGGTGATTTATTTCATTGTGTGAGATTTAATGAGCGTCTGCTTCTCGTTTGCTTCCCACTCTCCCTCGGCCACACGCTCTGGAGCTCATTAGTGGAGATGAAGAGAACGACAGAACAACAAGGTGTCTGCAGAGACTGCGTGGATGTTCGGTGGATGGGATCTTGTGTGTCGAAGCAGCAGCATTGCCATTGAGCTTGAGACACAGCACAGTCGTAAGTCTCTGACTGACTGACTGGGAGTTGATCACAGGATTTAACAGTATATTTCAAATGGGGTAAATTCCACGGTAACGGAATTACGCCTTGACTCAGACCAACACTTTATATGTTGCGTTTATATTTTTGTTAAGTATTCATCCGGTAACAGAATTACGGCAACGGAATTACATCATGGGTCCTGATCTGTATTATACAGAAATGCATAATTATGAATATGACTATCATACTCTTCATGGTGAAGTATCCTGAAAAGGTACAGAAAAAGGTAGAAATATGCAATATCCTTCTTTTGTATATTTGGGCATTATTCTACACACTGGCTATTATTATAATGAGTTCCACACCTATACAAACCACATTTGGTTGGTCCTGACCAGACCAAATCTGAACCAATCATAGACCTCTATGTTTCACGAGTTTGGAAAGCACAATAGAGTACAGTACAGCATAGTAGCATACATTATACTGTACTCTACTATATGGTACACTACTCTACTTTTCTTTACTGTACTGTTCTCTACTGTACTGACGTCTATGATTAGTTCAGACTTGGTCGTCGGTGCTCAGTGGGTGAGGATGGTTCTTACAGTAAATGGAGAGAGAGAAGAGAGAGCGGCAGAGAGAGGGAGAGAGGGGTTGTCCAGACTGTTTTCCAAGTCTGGCTTTGACCAGCAGATGACAGAAGGAGAAAGACAACAGTTATGAGCTGAGCATAACAGTATGCCAGAGGAAGGGAGGACAGTAAGCAGGTGAAGTGAATCAACTGTGGTTTGTGACTACTATGATTTCGCATTGTAGCTAATTCAATTGCAGAAATTCCGTTACAGATTTTTGGGTAATTCTGTTACCGATTACCGTAAATAAAAAATATATAATTTCAGACTCTCCTCCTTTACTCTGATCCCCTTTCCTCTCTTCTGTTGTCCTCTTCCCTCACCATGCACACTGCTCGCCACAGACACTCCTCTAATCTCCCCCCCCCCCTCTCCACAGGGCCCTGTCACCTATTGCTGATTTCATGGATGAACTCTAGCAAAAACTCTGGGAGGAACTCTATAACCAGCTGCATGAGTTTGTGCATGACTTCAAGAAGAGGACATGGACCAAACAACTGGGACCACAACTTGTGTTGTTGTTCAGACAGGAATCAGATACTAGACACTTTCATCTTATTCATACTGTAGCAGACAGGGTTGTACTATTGTTCGTTATTATTTATATTGTTCATAGATATTCATATCTACACTCTGACAATCATTTATTCAATAGACACTTGTTTACATGTCAATTCTCAGACACTTTTGTGTTTTGGTTTACTTTTCGAGCCCAGAAACAAGACTAAAGATTTATTTGTGATGAAAAAGCTCTTTTGGCGTTTCGTTATCTCAATACAAAGTGCATTATATTGAACATTAAGTGCTGACAACATAGAGAAGAGATATGTGCCACAGACTTTACAGGCTTTCTTAAAAAAAATACATTTTATTTTATTTGTCAGTGGAAGGCCCAAAAACATTGTTGAAGACTCCAGTCACCCAAGTCATAGACTGTTCTCTCTGCTTCCACACAACAAACGGTACCAGAGTTCCAAGTCTAGGCCCAAAAGGTTCATTAACAGCTTCTACCCCCAAGCCTGCTGAACAATGAATCAAATTGGCCACCCGAACTATTTACATTGACACTTACCACTTTGTTTTTACACTGCTGCTACTCACTTGTTTATTATCTATGCACTTTACCCCTACCTACATGTACAAATTACCTCAACTAACCTGTACTAACCTGTACCCCCACAAATTAACTTGGAACAGGTGTTGTGCCGAAAATCTCCCCCCTGCCAGAACCCCCCTCCTAATTTCCTTAATTTTGTGGCTAGAGTCAAATACTTTCTGCGACACACATCAGAGTCAAATCATTTCAATAGAACAAACTTAACGTCAGGCAGGATAGCCAACCGAAATGAATCATTCATGTATGTGTGTTATATTAAACATAGGAGTAAAATGTTGGCAAGCAATAAACATTTCTGAACAACTATGGCTGAATTATTATACTTACACTTTCATAAATACTAGTCGAATAAGACATGGATGGGAGAGATGATGAATTATGGCAAAGAGATGTATTTATAGACTATTACAAAACTGGTAGCGGATTTGGGTATGGGCGACATGGGCAGCCGCCAAGGGAGGCATCTTGCCGGGGGAGGCACGGGGCGCCCCCAGGTGCGGGA
Source organism: Oncorhynchus kisutch (assembly GCF_002021735.2). Classification (NCBI taxonomy): domain Eukaryota; kingdom Metazoa; phylum Chordata; class Actinopteri; order Salmoniformes; family Salmonidae; genus Oncorhynchus; species Oncorhynchus kisutch. Next base: position 36,585,133 of record NC_034195.2, on the reverse strand, counting down.
GGGCGCTGAAGGGGGGGGGGGGGGGGGGGTTCACCCTGGGCGCCATTCAAGCTAGAACTGCCCCATACACATGAAACAAATAGCCAAACCAAAAACTGCAGACAAAAATGCTTTCTGCGACTAAGATCAGTGAAATGTTGGCTAAATTGACAACATCTCAACTAGCAAGCAAGTCGCAGCAATGAAGAATGCGAGGGGAGAATTCTGGCAGGGGGGAGATTACCGGCTCAATACCGGTACCCCGTGTATAAAGCCTCGTTACTGTTATTCTATTGTGTTACTTTTACATTTTTTACTTTTAGTTTATTTAGTAACATTTTTATTAACTCTATTTCTTGTACTGCATTGTTCATTGAGGGCTTGTAAGTAAGCATTTCACGGTAAGATCTACCTACCCCTGTTATATTCGGCGCATGTGACAAGTAACATTTTGTTTGTTTGTGTGGTGTAGTTAAATCTAGGGCTGTGGCAGTCACAACATTTTGTTTGATTGTGTGGTGTAGTTAAATCTAGGGCTGTGGCAGTCACAACATTTTGTCAGACGGTTATTGTCAAGCAAAAGACCGATCTCACGGTAATTGACCGGCAATTTATATAAACATGTTTAGCATCTCCAGGCCTCCACGCATACAAGCTCCTGATACAGCCTTTGGAAAATAGAAATGTAAAAAAGTATTATAAATCAATGTAATAATATACACCATCACAATAAATCCATTATTTATTTTCGGCAGATCTAAGGTAACATGATATGAGGAAAATATATTTCAGAAGAACAGAATATGAGTTGGCCTACTGTATGTTATCTGGCAACACGCCATGCCATAGGCTGTAGGCTTGTTAACTTAGCAGACAAGATCTGCTTAGAAGTTCTGTGCAATTATTCTATATTATTTCTTAGTAAGAAGAATATAATTGAACTTAGCTGTGCCATTCCGGAGCGAGTGCGCATATGAAGTGCCTATGGTGAACGTAAAATCATTTGAAACAGGTCATATAAGACAGATTTAGAGTTTGGCAACTTTAGTTGCGATTGTGAATGATAAACCTTATATGTTTTGATTTCTAAGACATTCTATGGACTGCGTGATGCAACTATAGGCTACTGATTTGAGAAAGTCGCAAAAAATGCTTGCACTCTATTCCTTGCCTCAGGCTGCACACGCGGTTCTCTCATCAAGTGATCATATTAATCACCCATCAGACTATTCTCAATTTAATCTAATCTTTACTAATATGTAAACATTATAATTTATTTTTGGAGGGGTGGATCAGCCTTAATATTGCAAATAGATTGTGGCTTCTATTAACATAATTGTCTGAATCATTTCATATATATACACACAGACAGTACCTGTCAAAAGTAGACACCTTCACATTCCAGGGTTTTTCTTTATCTTTACTATTTTCTACTTTGTAGAATAATAGTGAAGACATCAAAACTATGCAATCACACATATGGAACCATGTAGTAACCAAAAAATATATTTTATATTTGAGATTCTTCAAAGTAGCCACCCTTTGCCTTAATGACAGCTTTGCACACAATACCCTATAATGACAAAGTGAAAACAAGTTTAGACATTTTTGCAAATGTATGAAAAATAAAAAAACAGAAATACCTTAATATTCAGACACTTTGCGATGAGACTCAAAATTGATCTCAGGTGCATCCTGTTTCCATTGATCATCCTTGAGATGTTTCTACAACTTCATTGGAGTCCACCTGTGGTAAATTCAATTGATTGGACATGATTTGGAAAGGTGCACATCTGTCTATATAAAGGTCCCACAGTTGACAGTGCATATCAAAGCAAAAATTAAGTCATGAGGTTGAAGGAATTGTCCATAGAGCTCTGAAACAGGATTGTGTTGAGGCACAGATCTGGGGAAGGGTAGCAAAACATTTCTGCCACATTGAAGGTCCCCAAGAACACAATGGCCTCCATCATTCTTAAATGGAAGAAGTTTGGAACCACCAAGACTCTTCCGAGAGATGGCCGCCTGGCCAAACTGAGCAATCAGGGGGAAAAGGTATTGGTCAGGGATGTGACCAAGAACCCAATGGTCACTGACAGAGCTCCAGAGTTCCTCTGTGGAGATGGGAGAACCTTCCAGAAGGAAAACCATCTCTGCAGTACTTCACCAATCATGCTTTTATGGGAGAGTGGCCAGACGGAAGCCACTCCTCAATAAAAAGCTAATTTGGAGTTGAGTTTGCCAAAAGGCATCTGAAAAGGACTCTCAGACCATGAGAAACAAGATTCTCTGGTCTGATGAAACCAAGACTGAACTCTTTGGCCTGAATGCCAAGTGTCACGCCTGGAGGAAACCTGCACCATCCCTATGGTGAAGCAGCAGCTTTGGGGATGTTTTTCAGCGACTAGTCAGGATCGAGGGAATTATGAACAGAGCAAAGTACAGAGAGCCTTGATGAAAACCTTCTCCAGAGCGCTCAGGACCTCAGACTGGGGTGAAGGTTCACCTTCCAACAGGACAACAACCCTAAGCACACAGCCAAGACAACGCAGGAGTGGCTTCGGGACAAGTCTCTGAATGTCCTTGAGTGGCCCAAACAGAGCCCGGACTTGAACCTGATCAAACATTTCTGGAGAGGCCTGAGAATAGCTGTGCAGCAATGCTCCCCATCCAACCTGACAAAGCTTGAGATGATCAGCTGAAACTCCCCAAATACAGGTGTGCCAAGCTTGTAGCGTCATACCCAAGAAGACTTGTAAATGTGAATGTTTTTTTAGGGCCTTTGAGAGATTGGAATCCATCCTTTAAAAAGAGCACAGTGCCAACTACAGAACAGAACCAGATTAACAACCAAAAGCATTTCCAACGCCCTCACTTCAATTCTATTGTGTGCGGTTATTTAAAAAAAACAAAATCTTGCATATCTTAATTTATACTGAACAAACATATAAACGCAACATGCAAGGATTTCAACGATTTTACAGTTCATATAAGGAAATCCAGTGAATTAAAATGAATTCATTAGGCCCTAATCTATGGATTTCACATGACTGGGCAGGGCACAGTCATGGGTGGGACTAGGAGGGCATCCACTGGGCAGCCAGGCTTTTTTTATAGACAGAAATTCTCAGTTTCATCAGCTGTCCGGGTGTCTGGTCTCAGACAATCCCGCAGTTGAAGAAGCCGGATGTAGAGGTCCGGGGCTGGCGTTGTTACACGTGGTCTGCGGTTGTGAGGCCGGTTGGACATGCTGCCAAATTCTCCAAAACAACATTATAGTAGAGAAAAGAACATTACATTTTCTGGCAACAGCTCTGATGGATATTCCTGCAGTCAGCATGCAAATTGCACGCTCCCTGTAAACTTGAGACATCTGTGGAATTGTGTTGTGTGACAAAACTGCACATTTTAGAGTGGCCTTTTATTGACCCCAGCACAAGGTGCACCTGTATAATGATCCGTTTAATCAGCTTCTTGATATGCCACACCCATCTCGTGGATAGATTAACTTGGCAAAGGAGAAATGTTCTCTAACAGTGATGTAAACACATTTGTGTACAACATTTGAGAGAAATAAGCTTGTGTGCTTAAGCTCATGGATCATGGGAACAACACTTTACATTTATATTTTTGTTCAGTATATTTACACAATTTACAAATAATATGTATAATAATGTAGGCCATTCATATGAAGGATTGTTACCTATAACCAGGAGTGGCATTACAATTTATTTAGCTTTTTTGGCAAGCAATTATTATGTTGGGGAAATAATATTATTGTGATTCATCCTATACTGTCTCTAACATCATTACCCCTTAGCAACAGATGTGGGATACATACACACTCTCCCCACAAACAACCAAGAGAAGACTTGATTTGCATATACAGTTGGAGCTGTTTGAGAAGGCATGCAAAATGTATCAAGAATAGGGAGATTTGCTTAACCAATGTAAAGTCCTAGCTGACACACACACACACACACACACACACACACAGGTCCCCAGTTGTGACCATTTTCCCAAGCATCTCTGAGCAGTTTTGATTATTTTGTGCCACCAGGGCACCAATAATTTGCCACCTTTCTGATTGTACGAATGTAACCCCCTCCCCATGGGTTACTGTAGCTGATGTTGCCAGCACTGCCACTACTTGGGTGGGGGTCTCCACTAGAATTCCCACCGGTTAGGTACAAGGTCATCAAGGTTCTCATTAGCAGCTTTGAGAAATTCCTTATATATTATGCTCGCCCACCCGGGGGCTTAGACTTTGTTGGTCCCTGAGGGGGCGGTGCTACTTTAATGAGTCTCTAATATGTGAAATTATTTTTGGTTTTAAATGGCCCATCATCAAAATGGGCAGAAACAGGGCCAGGTGAAAAAAGACAATGCGAACAGCGACCACTTTCCTGCTGGTTCATTTTTCACCTCTGCCGCGTAGGCTACTCTGGTTATTTCATTCCACACATCAACCACTGTTTGAGGAGCATGCAGCCTCTCGCTGTGTGAGGTGACATCCCACCCAAACTCTGTATACCATGGGCTCTCCAACCCTGTTCCTGCAACTACCCAGTGTTTAATATGGGAAACCAAGTGAAAACTGTTCGGGAACATCAATAGTAACACGTTTTCACAACTAAACATATTTCATTAAACTGTTGACAGCCCCTCTCTTTGTACTCTCAAGAAAGGAACAAAAGGAGAGAGTGGAATAGATGGAAATGGACAGTGGTGAGATATTCTGTATGTGTCAGCCTATTAATTCTGAAAAAAAGTGCCCTATTACTAGACTATTCAAAATCAAATAAATACAAATTCACTATAAATTGTAGGCCAACTGTAAGCTGCTCTACACAATTAATAAACCAACAGCATCGCTAGGCCTGTATGTTCTCTCCAAGACTCATGAACATAACATTTGGAGCATAGCATAAGAACTAGTCCATCCAGTATGCATAATAATAGTCCACACTCAAAGAAGATTACTGTAATTGATTTAATATTAGAGTATAGGCTACACCAATTATGTACCAACAACGACATCTTAAATCTGTATGGAATAATATGCAGTAGGTTACGGTGGCTTGCAAAAGTATTCACCCCCTTCACATTTTTCCTATTTTGTTGCCTTACAAACTGGAATTAAGACAGATTTTTCAGGGGGTTTTATCACTTACACAACATGCCTACCACTTTGAAGATGCAAAATATTATTATTTTTACTGTGAAACAAACTGGTGTACAGCAATCTTTAAGTCATGCTACAGATTCTCAATTGGTTTGAGGTCTGGGCTTTGACTAGGTCATTCCAAGACGTTTAAATGTTTCTCCTTAAATTACTCAAATGTTGCTTTAGCAGTATGCTTAGGATCATTGTCCTGCTGGAAGGTGAACCTCCATCCCAGTCTTGAATCTCTGGAAGGCTCAAACCGTTTTTCCTCAAAAACTTCCCTGTATTTAGCACCATCCATTCATTCTGACCAGTTTCCCAGTCCCTGACGATGAAAAACATCCCCACTGCATGGTGCTGGCATGGTGTTCTCGGGGTAATGTGAGGTGTTGGGTTTGCGCCAGACAGTGTTTTCCTTGATGGCCAAAAATCTAAATTTTAGTCTCATCTGACCAGAGTACCTTCTTCCATATGTTTGTGGAGTCTCCCACATGCCTTTTGGCAAACACACAAAAAAATCTTTAGACAATGGCTTTTTTCTGGCCACTTCCATAAAGCCCAGCTCCGTGGAGTGTACGGCTTAAGGTGGTCCTATGGACAGATACTCCAATCTCCTCTGTGGAGCTTTGCAGCTCCTTCAGGGTTATCGTTGGTCTCTTTGTTGCCTCTGATTAATGCCCCCCTTGCCTGGTCCGTGAGTTTGTGGGCAGCCCTCTCTTGGCAGGTTTGTTGTGGTACCATGTTCTTTACATTTTTTAATAATGGATTTAAAATGGTGCTCTGTGGGATGTTCAAAGTTTCAGATATTTTTTTTTATAGACCAACCCTGAACTCTACTTCTCCTCAACTTTGTCCCTGACCTGTTTGGAGAGCTCCTTGGTCTTCATGGTGCCACTTGCTTGGTGGTGTTGCAGCCTTTCAGAACAGGTGTATATGTACTGAGATCATGTGATAGATCATGTGACACTTAGATTGCACACAGGTGGATGTTATTTACCTAATTATGTGACTTTTGAAGGTAATTCGTTGCACCAGATCTTATTTAGGGGCTTCATAGCAAAGGGGGTGAATACATATGCACGCACCACTTTTTCATTTCACTTCACCAATTTTGACTATTTTGTGTGTGTTCATTACATGATATCCAAATAAAAATCTATTTAAATTACAGGTTTTGATGCAACAAAATAGCCAAGGGGCATGAATACTTTTGCAAGGCACTGTGTGTATTGTGTAATGACACAATCATTATTTTATTGTTTTTTTTTGTGTGTGGGGGGGGGGGGGGGGGGGGGGGGGGGGGGCTAGTGAATGCATAAGCCCTAACATGCGAATGGGTATTTTGAATTAATCGTCGCCTTAGAAAGCGCTGTCCATTTTGTGTTAGGCTTGCTTTGAAACAACATCCACAACCACCATGTACATGTATTCCACTCGGTTTCAACCTTTTGAACTTCTTTCTTCAAATTGATCAATTACAGTGAGGTGAGTTTTAAAATAACATACTTACTGTTTTGATGATACAGTGGGGCAAAAAAGTATTTAGTCAGCCACCAATGAGGCCTGTAATTTTTATCATAGGTACACTTCAACTATGACAATCAAAATGAGAAAAAAATCCAGAGAATCACATTGTAGGATTTTTTATGAATTCATTTGCAAATTATGGTGGAAAATAAGTATTTGGTCAATAACAAAAGTTTATCTCAAAACGTTGTTATATAGCCTTTGTTGGCAATGACAGAGGTCAAAGGTTTTCTGTAAGTGTTCACAAGGTTTTCACACACTGTTGCTGGTATTTTGGCCCATTCCTCCATGCAGATCTCCTCTAGAGCAGTGATGTTTTGGGGCTTTCAACTCCCTCCAAAGATTTTCTATGAAGTTGAGATCTGGAGACTGGCTAGGCCACTCCAGCCTCGCACTTCAACGCTCTTAGATGTTGAGGAAATTGACCCACTACTGCTGTTTACTTCGTGCAGCTACGTCATCTCACTGAGTCTACCTCTAAAGCGAAAGCCCAGATTGTCACCGGTCAACACCTGTCAAATGCAACATGTTAGTCGAGCTGGAAGATAACATATGTAACATGTTTTTACATTTTGCAACAAATTGATAAACATCTCTGGTAAGAAACTGAACAAATCTACAAATAATGTGTCCCTGTATACATAACACACATATTCCTTATACACACACACACACACACACTACATAAACAGTACGCACATCATGTAAACTTCAATTTGTACGTTCAATTCAAGAGCCTAAACATCCAGATTGCCATCACCTGCCAAGTAGTAGACCAGCCAGATCATAACAGCTATCCATTGTCCAATACACTGCAGCTGTAGATCCCTGCCGTCTCACTGTGTGTAACCTAAGCTGTTTCTTTCTAGCCCCCCCCCCCCCCCCCCAAACCCAACTTCATCTTCCCCTCATCAAACACCACAGGACATACCTGCTCTTTCAATCCCATTATCTTCTCTCACACACACAGCAGAAGAGAATAACATCTAATTACCTCTCTCACTGTCACACCCCCTCCCCTCCCCCTCTGTCTAGCCAGGGAGATGTATGGAGATTCATTATGTGGGTGACTCACTCTCCTGTTCCTCGTCAGTGTCAGTCAGTCTGTCTGGCAAGGCAAGGCAAAGGCATGTAGGCTGGGTGGGTGGCTGGTTGGCTGGGGTTAAGTGAGCCGGTAAATTATTTGGCCTGTGATTGTGTGAGCGCTGTAAGGGCGCGACCCTCAAGTCTGTCTGGAACACAGTGTCTGCCTGCTGACACTCCATGGGAGTTGAGCTGCTATCACACAACCCAGCACACCAGAGGGCTTCAGAAACTATTTACACCCCCTGACTTTCTCCACATTTTGTTGTGTTACAGCCTGAATTTAAAATTGAGATGTTGTGACATTAGTTAACACACAATACCCCATAATGTCAAAGTGGAATTATGTCTTGAAATGCTCCAATTATTTTAAAATTAAAAGCTGAAATGTCTTGAGTCAATACATATTCAACCCTTTTGTTATGGCAAGCCTAAATAAGTTCAGAATAAAACATTTGCTTAACAAGTCACATAAATTGCATAGTGTTTAACATGATTTTTGAATATTTACCTAAATCTCTGTACCCCACACATACAATTGTCTGTAAGGTCCGTCCGTCGAGCAGTGAATTTCAAACACCGATTCAACCACAAAGACCAGGGAGATTTTCCAATGCCTCACCAAGGGCACCTGACTATAAAACAGTTCGATTTTAATAGTTGTGATATGAGAAAACTGAGGATGGATCAATAACATAGTAATTACTCCACAATACTAACCTACATGACAGAGAGAAAAGGAAGCTGGTACAGAAAAAATATTCCAAAACATGCATCATGTTTGCAACAAGGCACTAAAGTAAAACTGCAAGAAATGTGGCAAAGAAATTAACTTTATATCCTAAATACAAAGCATTATGTTCGGGGCAAATCCAGCACAACACATCACTGAGTACCACTTCATATTTTGGAGGCTGCATCATGTCATGGGTATACTTGTCAGCTACAAGGACTAGGGAGTTTTTTTTGTTGGATAAAAATAAAAACAGAATCGAGCTAAGCACAGGTAAAATACTAGTGGACTAACCTGGTTCAGTCTGCTTTCCAACCGACAATGGGATACAAACTTACCTTTCAGCAGGACAATAACCTAAAACAAGGCCAAATATACACTGGAGTTGCTTACCAAGACAACATTGAATGTTCTTGAGTGGCCTTGTTACAGTTGACTTAAACCAGCTTGAAAATCTATGGCAAAATTTTAAAATGGCTGTCTAACAATGATCATCAACCAACTTGAAGAATTTTTTAAAGAATAATGAGAAAATATTGTACAATCCAGGTGTGCATAGCTCTTCGAGACTTACCCAGAAAGACTCGCAGCTATAAAATCGCTGGCAAAGGTGATTCTAACGTGTTAGGGGTGTGAATAATTGGTTATTTCTATATTTCATTTTCAATAAATTTGCAAATAAAATTGAAAAACAAGTTTTTATTTTGTCATTATGTGGTATTCTGTGTAGATGGGTGAGAAAATATTTTTATTAATTTTGAATTCTAATCTATTTTGAAATCAAGCTGTAACACAATGTGGAATAAGTCAAGGGGAACAGTGGGGCAAAAAATGTATTTAGCCAGCCACCAATTGTGCAAGTTCTCCTGCTTAAAAAGATGAGAGGCCTGTAATTTTCATCATTGGTACACTTTGTGGAAAATAAGTATTTGGTCAATAACAAAAGTTTCTCAAAACTTTGTTATATACCCTTTGTTGGCAATGACAGAGGTCCAACGTTTTCTGTAAGTCTTCAAAGTTTTCACACACGGTTGCTGGTATTTTGGCCCATTCCTCCATGCAGATCTCCTCTAGAGCAGTGATGTTTTGGGGCTGTTGCTGGGCAACACGGACTTTCAACTCCCTCCAAAGATTTTCTATGGGGTTGAGATCTGGAGACTGGCTAGGCCACTCCAGGACCTTGAAATGCTTCTTATGAAGCCACTTCTTTGTTGCCCGGGCGGTGTGTTTGGAATCATTGTTATGCTGAAAGACCCAGCCACGTTTCATCTTCAATGCCCTTGCTGATGGAAGGAGGTTTTCACTCAAAATCTCACGATACATGGCCCCATTCATTCTTTCCTTTACACGGATCAGTCGTCCTGGTCCCTTTGCAGAGAAACAGCCCCAAAGCATGATGTTTCCACCCCCATGCTTCACAGTAGGTATGGTGTTCTTTGGATGCAACTCAGCATTCTTTGTCCTCCAAACACGACGAGTTGAGTTTTTACCAAAAAGTTATATTTTGGTTTCATCTGACCATATGACATTCTCCCAATCTTCTTCTGGATCATCCAAATGCTCTCTAGCAAACTTCAGACGGGCCTGGACATGTACTGGCATAAGCAGGGGGACATGTCTGGCACTGCAGGATTTGAGTCCCTGGCGGCGTAGTGTGTTACTGATGGTAAGCTTTGTTACTTTTTGTCCCAGCTCTCTGCAGGTCATTCACTAGGTCCCCCCGTGTGGTTCTGGGATCTTTGCTCACCGTTCTTGTGATCATTTTGACCCCACGGGGTGAGATCTTGCGTGGAGCCCCAGATCGAGGGAGATTATCAGTGGTCTTGTATGTCTTCCATTTCCTAATAATTGCTCCCACAGTTGATTTCTTCAAACCAAGCTGCTTACCTATTGCGGATTCCGTCTTCTCAGTCTGGTGCAAGTCTACAATTTTGTTTCTGGTGTCCTTTGACAGCTCTTTGGTCTTGGCCATAGTGGAGTTTGGAGTGTGACTGTTTGAGGTTGTGGACAGGTGTCTCTTATACTGATAACAAGTTCAAACAGGTGCCATTAATACAGGTAACGAGTGGAGGACAGAGGAGCCTCTTAAAGAAGAAGTTACAGGTCTGTGAGAGCCAGAAATCTTGCTTGTTTATAGGTGACCAAATACTTATTTTCCACTATAATTTGCAAATAAATTCATAAAAAATCCTACAATGTGATTTTCTGGAATTTTTTTCTCATTTTGTCTGTCATAGTTGAAGTGTACCTATGATGAAAATTACAGGCCTCTGTCATCTTTTTAAGTGGGAGAACTTGCACAGTTGGTGGCTGTCTAAATACTTTATTTCCCCACTGTATGCATACTTTGAAGGCACTGTACACTATCACACTTAAGAGAACAGACAATTACACACACTTTCTCTTAGAAAACACTAACAGGCTCACTCACACACTCACCAAAACCTCATTCTCAGAATCACAGATTCTCTCACACACATAATTTCTCAAGATAAAACTTGTGTACACCGTACAGTATATCAGAATGGTAAACCGATCCAGTGGGATGCAGTTGCAGCAATCAACAGATCTGTTTTCCCCGTTCCCCTGGGCTGACCTCCTGGTACGGATTGGCAGAAGGAAAACACTCAGAACTTTGTTATCATCCACTTCTTCGCTCCCAGGGAGCCCTTGAACTCATGCCACATCTGGGATAATCATATTTGTAACCATAACAAAGATACGAGGAGGTAAATCAAAGACAGACTTTCCCAGGCCAAGAGAGAAGTGATTTTTTTCTCAATGAAAAAGCAAAAATGTAGTTTCCTTGGCATTCATCACGTGAGAGAGACAAAGCGAGCGCGAGTTTTGCTTTGAACAAACAAGCACTCATTCGTTTGGTCATTCTCCCATGGAATCAGACCCTGCCCCATTCCAAACTGAGTGACTTTCCTGAGTCTCACTTCGCTTTGAAAAACAAAAGGCCTATTCTATATTAGGCATATTAAAACCCACTGAGTGTGACTGAAAACACAGGTTTTGATGTGTCAATACCAGATCAGTTATCACAATGTCTCAATGTTGGCCTTTAGAGAGTCATCATCCAACAGGCTGCATTCCATGATAAACTGATAGAAAAGCTATGAATTTAGTCTAGTTGTAAGTGGTAAGCCAGGAAGATTAGATTTTGATTTAGCCACATGCAGATGTAGTTTCAGTATACAGTAACATACTTAAGCTCCAACAGTGCAGGTGTGAAGTAAATATGTTATTTTTTTTATTTTTTATGTTTCAAACTGTGGCAATTCTAAATCAAAATGTCCATTGGGGTGTGGGCAGGGTAATGGTCTGTTGAGGGGGGGGGGGGGATGCGTTACAACCAGGTGTGAGTAAGATACATTTGCACCCAAATATATTAACACCGATCCACTTTTCCTAAATAGCTCCCTATTTCTTCTCAAATGGGCAAAAGTTGGTGGACACCTGCTTGTCAAACATCTTAATCCAAAATCATGGGCATTAATATGGAGTTGGTCCCCCTGTGCTGCTATAACAGCCTCCAATCTTCTGGGAAGGCTTTTCACTAGATGTTGGAACATTTGCTGCAGGGACTTGCTTCCAATGAACCTTAAGAGCATTAGTGAGGTCGGCACTGATGATGGGCGATTAGGCCTGGCTCGCAGTCAGCGTTCCAATTCATCCCAAAAGGTTTTCGATGGGGTTGTGGTCAGGGCTCTGTGCAGGCCAGTCAAGTTCTTCCACACCGATCCCGACAAACCATTTCTGTTTGGACCTCGCTTTGCCCACTGGGGCATTGTCATGCTGAATCAGGAAAGAGCCTTCCCCAAACATTTGGCCAAAGTTAGAAGCACACAATCATCTAGAATGTCATTGTATGCTGTAGCATTAAGATTTCCCTTCACTGGAACTAAGTGGCCTAGCATGAACCTGACCATTATTCCTCCTCCACCAAACTTTGCAGTTGGCACAATGCAGTCAGGCAGGTAGCATTCTCCTGGCATTCGCCAAACCCAGATCGTGAAGTGTGATTCATCACGCCAGAGAACGCATCTCCACTGCTCCAGAGTTCAATGGCGGCAAGCTTTACACCAGTCCAGCCGATACTTAGCATTGCGCATGGTAATCTTAGGCTTGTGTGCGGCTGCTCGGCCATGGAAACCAATTTCATAAAGCTCCCGACAAACAGTTATTATTGTGAGGACGTTGGTTCCAGAGGCAGTTTGGAATTCATACTGCACTTGGTGGTCCCATTCTGTGAGCTTAAGTGGCCTACCACTTTGCGGCTGAGCCATTGTTGCTCCTAGATGTTTCCACTTCACAATAACGGCACTTACAGTTGACCGGGGCAGCTCTAGCTGGGCAGAAATTTTAAGAACTGACTTGTTGGAAAGGTGGCATCCTATGACGGTGCCACGTTGAAAGTCTCGGAGCTATTCAGTATGGGCCATTCTACTGTCAATGTATGTCGATGAAGGCTGTGTGCTCGATATTTTAAACACCTGTCAGCAACGGGTGTGGTGGAAAAAGCCAAATCCCCTCATTTGAAGGCCATGTAGTGTATGTTGAAATAAAAAAATGTAAAAAATGGTCACCACACCTTGTTCTTGGATTTGCAACATTGCAGAACCAATTGTATTTTTGTAAACTTACGTTTAAAATTTTTATTTTGAAAATGAAGACAAATGGCATTGACATTATTATTAGCACCCCGGAGTAGACTTGGGCGTTATACCGTATAGTGCTTGCCAGCTTGTTGTCCTAAGAAACGGAAATGAGTTACCTCTGGTTCATTAAGCCATTCCTATCAGGGAAATGAATGGGGAAAGAATTGGGTATTGGGATCAATGTCGAAAATAAGGTCTGAAGTTAGCACAGGCTTAGGAGATCTTATACATTTTGTTCTATGAGATATCAGTCAGTTAACATGACCTTTATGAATAATACATAAATGCTTCAAAATTCACAAAAAGTAACGTTAGCTGATTAACATTATCTCATAGAACAAAACATAAGATCTCCGAAGCCTGTGTTTACCACAGAACTTACTTTGACGTTTATCAACCTCCCCCCCCCCCTCTGTTTTGCAGAACAAAACAAAAGATATTAGTAAAAAAATTTCAACCCCTTTGTTATAGCAAGAAAAAATAAGTTAATGAGTAAAAATGTGCTTAACAAATCCCATAATAAAAAGGTCCATGGACTCATTCTGTGTTCAATAATAGTGGTTAACATAAGTTTGTAACAACTACCCACTCTCTGTACCCCGCACATACAGATAATTGTAAGGTCCCTCAAATCGAGTAGTGAATTTCAAGCACAGATTCAACCAAATCAAATGTAATTTGTCACATGCGCCGAATACAACTGGTGTAGACTTTACCATGAAATGCTTGCTTACGAGCCCTTCCCAACAATACAGTTTGTAAAAAATGATAAGGAATAAAAATACAACTTCTACCAATCCCAAAGAAATCAACAATCAATTTAAAGCAATTCTACCCTGCTCTTTACTTCTCAGAGGCTCTTCCTGACACATCTTGTATGCATGCATTTCAAGACAATCTGAACATCCCCTGTCCATATTCAGATGAACAAACTAACATGGGTGCCTCAATAAGTGATGAAGCTACTCTGGCAATCCAGTCCATGCAGAGCGGTAAAGCTCCTGGGCCTGATGGCTTGCCTATTGAATTTTATAAAAGCGTACTCTTCTAAACTATTCCCTACCCTCAGCTCAATGTACAATTAAATACTTCCTAGTTAGAAACTGCCGAAGACATTTACTCAGGCGACTATTTCAGTTTTGCTTAAAAAGGACAAGAATCCCCTAAACTTTGGCTCATACCGCCCTATAAACCTTTTGTGCTGCAATTATAAAATTCTCACTAAGGTCCTCTCACGCCATTTAGAAACAGTGATGCCTAATTTAATTAACTCCGATCAACCCGGATTTCTCTTAGGTAGGCAATCTTTCTATAAGATGCAGCGGCTATTTAAAAGTTCTTTACTCTGCCCACCCAACTCTGCAGGCAGAGGTCGTCATCTCTCTTGATGCTGAGAAGGATTTCGACCGGGTTAAGGGAATATCTATTTACAGTACTAGAGATTTGGGTTTGGCCCGTCAATCCTTTCCTGGATTAAGATTTTGTACTAGTCCCCAGTGGCTTCTGTTCCCACAAACAACGTTACCTCCAGCTATTTCCCTCTCCACAAGGGGGCCAGGCAGAGTTTCTGTTTATCCCCTTTCCTATTTGTTATGGCCTCTTGCCATAAGGTCACACACTCATTTAGGCTCTGTTTAAACATAACTTCAAAAACACTCCAGGAGCGCACTAAGCAGGATTTTATAAAGGTGGTCGTCTCTTCCCATTTCATTAGCAGGTCACATTAATTCTGCTAAGATGACTGTACTACCTAGGGATTTTGTACTTATTCCAAATTATTCCCATTTTTTTTCTGCCAAAGTCGATGTTCAAACAACTGGACAGGTACTTTCCAACTTCATTTGGAATAAGTAAAATCCATGAGCGAGAAAAGGTACAAAACCAGTCAAAAGTTTGGCACTTAGTCATTCATGGGCTTTTCTTTATTTATTTTCTACATAATAGTGAAGACATTAAAACTATGAAATAATGTAGCAACCAAAAATAAGTGTTAAACAAATCAAAATATATTGAATATTTCAGATTCTTCAAAGTAGCCACCCTTTGCCAAGACAGTTTTGCACACTCTTGGCATTTTCTCAGCCACCTTCATGGAGGGAGCCTTTCAATTCACCGGTGTGCATTGTTCAAATTTAATTTGGGGAATTTCTTTCCTTCTTAATGCGTTTGAGCCAATCAGTTGTGTTGTGAAAAGGTAGGAGTGGTATACAGAAGATGGTCTTTTACCAAATAGGGCTAAGTCCATATTATGGCAAGAACAGCTCAAATAAGCAAAGACAAATGACAATTCATCATTACTTTAAGACATGAAGGTCAGTCAAGGCAGAACATTTCAAGAACTTCTTCAAGTGCAGTCACAAAAACCATCAAGCGCTATGATGAAACTGGCTCTCATGAAGACCGCCACAGGAAAGGAACACCCAGAGTTACCTTTGCTGCAGAGGATAAGTTTATTCGAGTTACCAGCCCAAATAAATGCTTAACAGAGTTCAAGTAACAGACACATCTCAACATCAACTGTTCAAAGAAAACTGTGTGAATCAGTCCTTCATGGCCAAATTGCTGCAAAGAAACCACTACTAAAGGACACCAATAAGAACAAGAGACTTGCTTGGGCCAAGAAACACGAGCAATGGACATTAGACCGTGGAAATCTGTCCTTTGTTCGGATTAGTCCAAATGTGAGATTTTTGGTTCCAACCACCATGTCTTTGTGAGAGATGCAGATTAGGTGAACGGATTATCTCTGGATGTGTGGTTCCCACCATGAAGCGTGGAGGAGGTGTGACAGTGCTTGGCTGGTGACACCGTCTGTGATTTATTTTGAATTCAAGGCACACTTATCATTCTGCAGCAATACGCCATCCCATCTGGTTTGCGCTTAATTGGACAATAATTTATTTTCAGCAGGACAATGACCCAACACACCTCCAGGCTGAGTAAGGTCTATTTGACCAAGCAGGAGAGGGATGGAGTGCTGCATCAGATAATGGCCACCACAATCACCCGACCTCAACCCAATTGAGATGGTTTGGGACGAGTTGGACTGCAGAGTAAAGGAAAAGCAGCCAACAAGTGCTCAGCTTATGTGGGAACTCCTTCAAGACTGTTGGAAAAGCATTCCAGATTAAGCTGGTTGAGAGAATGCCAAGCGTGTGCAAAGTTGTCATCAAGGCAAAGGGCAGAATCTTTGAAGAATCTCAAATATGTTGATTTGTTTAACACTTTTTTGGTTACTACATGATTCCATATGTGTTATTTCATATTTCTGATGTCTTCACTGTTATTCTACAATGTAGAAAATAGCTAAATTAAAGAAAAACCCTTGAATGAGTAGGTGTGTCCTAACTTTTGACTGGTACTGTATATCTAGAGAGACCTAAGCCCACAGGCAGGCTGGGCCTTCCCAATTTTTTACACTACCACTGGTCAGCAAATATATCTAAAATGTGTTTATTAGGTTTCTACATTTGAAAACAAGGATGGTCCAACTGGGCCATCATGGAGTTACAGTCAAGCCTTCCAACTTCTCCTGTCTCGCTCTTGTGCTCCCCATTGCCCATGAACCTAGGCACCCATGTTTTGAATCCCTTAAAATCTGGTCACAATTCCAAAATCACTTTAGCCTGAAACAAGCAAGCTGCTTTTCTCCATTAACATCTAATGATCTCTTCCCAGCACCGCAGATTGACACGGCATTCCAGTTCTGGCATTGGAATGGTCTAGTGCTTTTTGTAACCTATTTGTTAACACATTCGTCTCATTCCATACTCTGAGGGTTGACCATAATATTCCCAATACCCACTTTATTAGATACCTGCAAACTCGCAGCTTTGCCAAAAAACATTTCCACTCTAGCCCACTAAGTGTCCAGTCGAGAGGTGCTTAGATCTTAACCCGCCATCCTTGGCAAATAGAAAATCTGCATGGGAGCAAGACATGGGTGGCGAGCTACCCGATGATATATAGCAATATAGTATTAAGACTATCCACACCTCATCATTTTGCTAAGGCATGGGCTCATTCAGTTCAAAGTTTTCCAAGTCTCCATTACTCAATAGACAGATTGGCAAAAAAATCCAAATGTTGACCAAGTGTTTGAGATGCCACTAGAGTCCAGCGACTTTGGGACACGTTTTATTTTATTTTACTTCACCTTTATTTAACCTGGTAGGCTAGTTGAGAACAAGTTCTCATTTGCAACTGTGACCTGGCCAAGATAAAGCATAGCAAATTTGACACATACAACAACACAAGAGTTACACATGGAATAAACAAAACATAGTCAATAATACCGTAGAACAAAAGAAAACAAAAAGTCTATATACAGTGAGTGCAAATGAGGTAAGATAAGAGAGTTAAGGCAATAAATTGGCCATGGTGGCGAAGTAATTACAATATAGCAATTAAACACTAGAATGGTGGATGTGCAGAAGATGAATGTGCAAGGAGAGATACTGGGGTGCAAAGGTGCAAGATAAATAAGTAAATACTGTATGGGGGATGAGGTAGGTAGATAGATGGGCTATGTTCAGGTGCAGTGATCTGTGAGCTGCTCTGAGAGCTGGTGCTTAAAGCTAGTGAGGGAGATACGAGTCTCCAGCTTCAGAGATTTTTGCAGTTCGTTCCAGTCATCGGCAGCAGAGAACTGGAAGGAAAGATGACCAAAGAAGGAATTGGCTTTGGTGGTGACCAGTGAGATATACCTGCTGGAGCGCGTGCCGTGGGTGGAGTGGGTGCTGCTATGGTGACCAGTGAGCTGAGATAAGGCGGGGCTTTACCTAGCAGAGACTTGTAGATAACGTTTTGGTTATGCCAATCTTTGAGTGGCTTTTGGGACTCCATTTTTGAGGCACTCTCACATATGTGTAATACAACGGTTAGCCCCAACCCGTTCACTGCCAGAATGCTACCACACATCAGGCGATTGCAATAGCCTTTGTCTCGCTGCTTGCTCGCCGCCCTGTCCTCTTTCACTGGAAGGCTGCAAATCTGCCCTCCTTTATGCAGTGGGTTAAGCAGGTGATGTGATCTCTGCCTCTGGAGAAGGTTAGGTACACTGTGCATTGATCCTGACAAAAAGTTAGACTAAACCTGGTCCGCATTAATACAATACGTGGAGAGCCTGTCTTGGTGTAACATGCATATTTTGGTAAGCAATCATGTCTGTTCTAGTGGCCATATATTGTGCTGATAAGATTCAACTATAATTATATACCGATTTTATTTTTATTTAACTTTTTCCATTGTATTTGGTTTCTATTACTGTTTATGTTTTTGTCCTATTTAAATGTATTTTTCTATGTTATCCTTGTATGATCCCTTGGTGGGTGGGTGGATTGGAGGGAGGGAGGGAGGGGTGAAATGATGGGAGGGTTTGGATGGATGGATGGACGGGATGGATGGATGAATGAGGGGTTGAACTGTCCTCATATCTTATAATCTGTTAGTAAAAAAAAGAGAGAAATAAAATACACAAGAATGGAGCTATATGCAGGGAGTACCAGATCAATGTGGAGCTATATACAGGGAGTACCAGTACCAGATCAATGTAGAAGGTATTTGAGATAGATATGTACTTGATGGCAGGGTAAAGTGACTAGGCATCAGGATAGATAAGAGTAAAATAACAAACAGAGTAGCAGCAGCAAATTATTAGTACGTGTATTTGTGTTGTGTCGGTATGCTTGTGTGTGTGTGTGTGTGTGTGAATGTATGTGGGTTTTGTGTGAGAATTTCAATGTAGAATGTGAGTATATGGTTTGTATATACAGTCTAGTGAGTTTTCGTAGGGTCACCACAAGAAAGAGTCAGTGCAGATAGGTTGGGTACCATTTTACTATTTGTCAGTTTGACTATTTAGCAGTCGTATGACTTGGGGGTAGAAGCTGTCTCGGAGCCTGTTGGTCTGAGAACCGATGAGCCGGTACCATTTGCCGGTCGGTAGCGAACAGCCTAAGGCTTGGGTGGCTGGACTCTTTGGCAATTTTTTGGGCCTTTGTCTGACACCGCATGATATAGAGGTCCTGGATGGCAGGGACCTCGGCCCGAGTGATGTAGGGGGCTGTCCGCACTACCCACTATAGCTCTTTTCGGTCAAGGACAGTGAATTTGCCATACCAAACGGTGATGCAGTCAGTCAAGATGCTCTCGATGATGTAGCTGTAGAACCTTTTGAGGATCCAAGGGCCCATGCCAAATCTTTTTAGCCTCCTGAGTGTGGAAGAGGCACTGCCGTACCCTCTTCACGACTGTGTGGGTGTGTGTGGACCATGTTAAGTCGTTAGTGATGTGGACGCCAAGGAACTTAAAGCTCTAGAGCCACGCCACAACAGCCCTGTCGATGTGGATGGGGGCTGGCTCTCCCCTCTTTCTCCTATAGTCCACTATCTGCTCCTTGGTCTTACTGATGTTGAGGGACAGTTTGTTGTCCTGGCACCACAATGCTAAGTCTCTGACCTCCTCCCTGTAGGCTGACTCATCGTAGTCGGTGATGAGGCCAACCACTGTCATGTCGTGAGCAAACTTGGTGTTGGAGTCGTGCGTGATCACGCAGTTGTGGGTCAACAGGGAGTACAGGAGGGGACTAAGCACACACCCCTGAGGGCCCCCCATGTTGAAGATCAGCATGGCAGAATTGTTGTTGCCTACCCTCACCACCTGGGGGCTGCCTGTCAGGATGTCCAGGATCAATCAATCAATTTAATTTATGAAGCCCTTCTTACATCAGCTGATGTCACAAAGTGCTGTACAGAAACCCAGCCTAAAACCCCAAACAGCAAGCAATGCAGGTGTAGAAGCACGTTGGCTAGGAAAAACTGCCTTGAAAGACCAGAACCTAGGAAGAAACCTAGAGAGGAACCAGGCTATGAGGGGTGGCCAGTCCTCTTCTGGCTGTGCCGAGTGGAGATTATAACAGAACTTGGCCAAGATGACCAAATGTTCATAGATGACCACCAGGGTCAGAAAATAATAATCACAGTGGTTGTCGAGGGTGCAACAGGTCAGCACCTCAGGAGTAAATGTCAAAAGTTGAGCTGTAGTCTATGAACAGCATTTTCACATAGTAATTTCCCCTCTTGTCCAGGCGGGAGAGGCCAGTGTTAAGTGCCTGTGGATCTGTTGGAGCGGTACGCAAATTGGAGTGGGTCTCTGGGACAATGGTGTTGACCAGCCTTTAAAAGCACCTCGCAGGCAGATGGATATTTTTTTTTTTACACATTTGAGCATGGTCAAATCTGTTCATCCTGTTTGCAACAAGTTACTTTAGCAATATTGCAAAAAATGTGGCAAAGAAATTCACTTTTTGCCCTGAATACTAAGTGTTGTGTTATGTTTGGGGCAAATCCAACACAGAGTATCACTCGTCTTATTTTAAAGCATGGTGGCGTCTAAATCAGCAAGGACTAGGGATTTTTTTTAGGATAAAAATAAACAGATTACAGCTTTAAGCACAGGCAAAATCCTACAGAAAAACCGGGTTCAGTTAAAACAAAAGGCCAAATCTACACGAGTTGCTTACCAAGATGACAGTGGCCTTGTTACAGTTGACTTCAAATCGGCTTGAAAAACTATGGCAACTTTAAAATGGCTGTCTAGCCATTTTCAACAAACTAGACAGAGCTTGAAGAACTTTAAAAGAATAATGGGCAAATATTGTACAATCCAGGTGTGGAGACTTACACTCCACACCTTAGAGACTTACCCCAAAAGACTCACTGGTCTCTAATCACTGCCAAAGGTCATATAAAGTATTGACTCAGGGGTGAATACTTATGTAAATGTGTTATTTCATTTTCAATACATTTGCAAAAATGTCATTATGGGGTATTGTGTGTAGATGGGTGAGAGAAAAAAAATTTGAATCAATTTTGAATTCATGCTGTAACACAGGAAAATGTGAAATAGGTCAAGGGGTATGAATACTTTCTGAAGACACTGTAACCATAATTGTGCCAAATACATTTTATCCAGCTATGAGTTGGTTTGCTAACTATAGGTGGCAAGCTTGCAAGCTCAAGCTTCTTTGTTACATTAGAGAATCCTGGATCAAGAGTGAGTAGCCTTGAAATAGTTGGTCGTTTCATTTGATTTCAATCTCTTTTGACCGCACACTTTTTGTTTTGAACAAAACTTCCCATACATATTTGTCCAAAGTAGAAGAGGTCAGAAAGTTACTTTTTGGACCTGAATGCCAAAACATTTAAGAGATTGAGGTGCTCAAAGTTCACCTATTTTGCACACCCCCACCATATCATGTCTTCATCACTGAAAAATATAAACAGTTGAGTTTGATATCATTTAAAAGCTTACAAACAGGGTTGTCAAATTATTTAAATAAAAATGGTCATTTTTAAACAATTTTTACCGTCAATTATCTAGAAATGCATAAACTACGATTTTTTTGACATTTTTGCAATGGTTGTTGTAGCTTAGACCCTATTTTACATCATCTGAGGTGTTTGTCTTGTGCCCGCTATCAGTTGAGACACAGCATACTCTTAAATGCGGGTTGGTGTCATATCACTGTTTTTGATTTTCATGTTGCTTCTTTGTCCGATCTGGAGTTCTTCTGATTTTACAATTATGCTTTTGTTTTTCATATCTGGAAATGGAAAGGAAGCATAACATGAAATGAGCATGTCTCAAAACATATGAAAAATCTTACTGTTATGGACACGTCATCCCATAGTAGAGACTGAATGGCTTGCTTACTGACTGACTGTGTGTGTGTGTGTGTGTGTGTGTGTATCCTAAAGAAGCGACTGAATGGCTTACAGACTGTATGCGTGTGCGTGCATCCTACAGTAGGGACTGAATGGCTTAGAAACCGTGTGTGGACATCCTATAGTATACACTAAACGGCTTACTGAGTGTGCGTGTGTGCATGTGTGTGGACTTCCTAACACTATAGGGTATTAACTTCCTATAGACACTGTATGAGGGCATAGGTTTCCTAGACTAACAATATGCTAATTACTCTTTCTGTAACCTCTCCAACCCTAACCTGTCCTTCCTTCTGTAGTCTTCCAGCAGTTCTGGGTTGGTGTAAACTTTCTCTGAATTTTGTCAGCCTTCGCTAAAGCTTTCTTTTTGTCCCTTGCTGACTGTCTGCAATTAAACAGGACATAAAGCAAAATCTCAACATTTAGTAAATAATATTTAAATATATATATTATTATTTTTTTAATAGTCTGTATGATTAAATTCTCATTACCAAAACAAAAGTTCTCGACCACAAATGGCCTTAAATTGCAGCAGTAAGTGAGAATGGGTGTTGCGGAGGATGAGGAACCTTAGCATGTTTTGCTAACAATAGAGAAGACATGATGACTAAGCACATTTTTACTCAATGTTCATAATTAGACATGAATTATATATTATATATATTTTAATTTAAAAAAATTATCTAACGTTTTTTTTAAATGTGGAAAACTACCTGTATCGGTAATGATAATCAATACTGTCGTGTTCGCAGTCTGACAAGAGAATGTTTAACTTTTAACTGGAGAATTATAAAAAAAGAGATCTGCTTACCTGGTAGCCATCTTGAAGGTACTGGCAGATGTGTTGCTTCATTCAAAATCAAACTTTCTTTGTGTGTGTAAAAAGTCCTTCAAAAATGTTGTGGAGGATGATAACATCAGTCATGGACACTTCATTTTTCCACAATTTTTTCATTATTATTTTACATGAATAATTAGTAAATGTTTCTGTCATGCGAAAACATCTAGTATAACATCCATAAATTTTTTTCAGATTTTTAAAATTTTACTGTTTTAATTACAACATACATTCAGACATAGCTGGACACATTGCAGTAATGAGAATGTCAGCAGAAAATGCAATAAAATACAAAAATACTGAATTCCTATGTTGAAATTACTCTTTGTGCAAGGTAGAGAACAGTATTCTCTTTATTATATTACATGTTTTATGTTTAAAATCATTACTGCCATGGCATTTTATTGGTTTCATGAGAATGACCCACCCAGTTGTATGAGCTGGGTTGTTTGTCCTTGCATTGAATTTATGTTCGCTGTCACTTGCTAGCATTCAGCTAGCATCCTCTATGGGAATTCGCTAGAATGTTGTTAGAATTTGTTTAGAAAGAAATAGCGCACGGTGTGTGCACTATCAGTAATACCATATAGTAGGGCTGCACAATTCATCGAATTCAGATCGAAATTGCGATATTAACGTGCAATAGCCATATCGCAAGAGGCTGCGATTCTCCTTTCTTTGACAATCTGTTAAAACAAAAACAAATAGACAGTGGTACCTTCTCCAGTGAGATGCGCTAGACTCCGTTCATTCCCTCTCTACATGCACAGATGATGCTAACCAATCACAAGCGTGCTCTCGCACTCGCCAATTACGTGTGTCCCTGCTTAAAGTGCGCAGCTAGATTCTGGTGAGGAAAGAAAGGGCTTTACTTCACCGTAGCTCCATTGTAGGCAGAGTGTGTTTCGGAAACATAAGTGCTGCTAGTGCTAATGAGAACATTGATTCAGTGCGAAAGAAGGGCGCATCTTCAGTTGTATGGTAGTATTTAGCGATTGTATGATGAAAAAAAGCACCCGAAGCAGCAAAGTCCCTCAACTACTAACAATAAACAGACATTGATTGCCGAGGCGTTTTCAAATGTAACGCCCTACAAAAAAGCATCCCGCAGACGCATACAAATCACTGAGGCTATCACCCATCACATAGCCAAAGACATGGTTCCCATTAATATTAACACAGTAAGCAAAGATGGCTTCTGGAAGATGATAAACCAACTGGACAGGAGATACAAGATTCCATCTCGCACATATATTTCTCCCAAGACGCCATACAAATACTGTATAACAAAATTAAGAGAGAAGTTGTAGCACAGCTGACACGTGGATTATGACGCGGCTATAGCAGACCTTTGGTCAGAAGAACATTTGGTTTAGTGGGTCATTCTCACGAAACTGACATTTGATTTAAAAAAACCTAGTGTCATTTATGAAATGTCCTTTTGGATCACTGCGATTAGGACCTTTACTTATCTATTTCATAATTATTGTTGTTTAAAAAAAAATCTGATTATGCATTTTATCACCATTTTCATTACAGTCCAAACAAGTAATAAACAAATCAATTTCAAATTATGTTTTAACACTGCTCCGGTAATGAAAAGGTCTGAGTTAAACATAAAATAAATTTAATTCAGACTTTCACAATATCAGCTTTTTAGCCGTTTTGTTAATGAGAAGGTAAAGTGGGTTAAAGGGATTGTTTAAGAATAAGAACCCAATTCTGAAGGCATGAAAGCAAATAAATTAACTTCTACTAATCTTCTAGATCAGTGTTTCCCAAACTCAGTCCTGGGGCCTCCAAGGGGTGCACATTTTGGAGTTTTCCCTAGCACTACACAGATGATTCAAATAAACAACTCATTATCAAGCTTTGATTATTTGAGTCAGCTGTGTAGTGCTAGGGCAACAACAACAAAAAACATCCACCCCTTGGGGTTACCTGGACAGAGTTTGGGAAACTCTGCTCTGGATGATGCAACATTAGTGAATACAACTTTATTTAAAAACTCCAATCAGTTTTCACAGGAACTTCAAAAAGTTTTATGGTAATGAGATATGTCCACAGACACTGTTTGTACATAATAAATATTATAGCTTAATGTAAACTTCAACTAGTATAACATTGTTATGATTTATGGCCAAACTACAGCAACATTCTTAAGTGTTTTATTAAAATAAGTTAGGTTTTTATGATGTATAACTGTATAAAATGACCTGAGAATGTAATTTCAGTAATGAGAATTTGGGGTGAATGTACAATAATCTGGCAAAAATGTATAATCTATTTAAAATAAGACACTTGCCAAAAACTACACTACTTAGTCCTCAGAATGATCATTGATTTTTGCAGATGTATCATGGTTTTGTAACTTAACTTGCTACAGACATGTTTAAAACTGGTTTCATGAGAAGCACCCTTGATTTCAGTTAGCACAATATGTATTAATTTATATGATCTCATTTTAGAAGTGATGTGCGCTACCCTGACACTTATTTTAAACATTTTAAAATGTGTTTGAAAATCGCTGGTGAAGCCACAAACAGGAAATAGCATATGTGGACAAAATAAACAAGGTGGCAAAAGCAACAGGTAGCCAAGTTGATAATAGATAGGTTTTGCAGTTCAAACCCAGAATACACATCTGGATGTTAAGACTGCATTGCTTATTATAGAAATCCCTTCATATGAAACTGCTGTAGTTACAGAGCATATCCAACAAAAGTGGGTTCATAACTGCAAGAACAGTACTTGTTTACCAGTTATTGAGCTAAGAGATGCATTGTGGCTCATAAAAAAGCCTGACCTCATTGTCATCATTGTCTTCCAAAACATAATACTTAGGAAACACTATCACTATATACCCAGAATTGGGCCAAGCATTCCATTATGTTGAGATCTATATAACTTTGTACACTCTATTGACTAAACGTTTAAATATATCTTCAGATGGACAATATAACATTCTTGTATACTGTATCATATTGCTGCCAATACAGGGGAAGTCCATTCAGGACTTGAACCCGTGACCCTGCACCTAATAGTCCAACATCTCTTGAGCCAATAACAGGCCAAGAGTGGTGAACTTCTTGACTAGGTCGCTGGTGCTGTACTTAGGACAATAAATCTAGGATACCTGGAATCCTACCACATGTATCCTGTTGGGATTCATACCAGCAAACTTTGGTTTCTGGCCTGCCATTTTTGACTTTGTGTCCCACCATTTCAGCTGTCTGGTGAATCACGTCACACCATAAGGATTGAGCAGTGAACAATACACACTCATACCAAATAATACGAAAAAAAGATGAATTAATAAAACCCCACCGCTTCAAAACATCCAACTTTTTAAAGAGTATTGGCTTGTATCTAATTTTAAGGAATTGACTGTATAATAATTAAATTATTGGTATAAATGGACAAAACATTTCAACCCGCGACCCACCTACACCTCTGCCCGACCCAAAGTATATCTAGGCTATATGCGGTCCCTGAAGGAATATCAGAAATGGGATTAGAACCTACACCCCCAAGGGAGACTGCAACCGAAACGCATCCTGACCTCCAACTTCCAATTAACCCACAGTAACGGCATCCCACGTCTGCCTCCAATGCAGCAAACAATGAAGTACCTTACTGTGATTGTGTGAAATAGGTAGCGTAGAGATGTGGTATTGAGGGCAGATATTCAGGGGGCAGAAGCTTCTGGTGCAAAGGTGTCCATATTATTTTCAGTTTTCAATAGTGATAGCCACCGATTAATATTTACAAGACAAACAGGTGAACAATACTTACTACTGAAGCAAAATAACAAACCTCACTGCCTAAAACAGGCTCACCCTGTAGCTTCCATAGATCTTACAGGTTGGGTTGTGTGTATCTGGCTCAAGCAGCTTCCCCACTTGAATTCTAAAACAGAACTGCATTGCTCTCCAAAATGAGCCCATATATACACCTGAAGTACACTTCCTGGAACATACCAATATGTATGGCAACATAACACCAAAATCTGGCTAATACAAATTGAACTGGCTTCCTCATAATTACCCCATTACATACATTCAGTCTAAAACAAACCTGACCACTTCCATGTACAGTTTAAAATTGGGCACACGTTAAACAATCATTAATTGTTATGTGAATGGAACTGGCAAATGACAGCAGCCCACAACTCAAATTACATAGACAAGACAAGACACAAGGAGCTCCGACACAACGTGGGAAGTATGAACAAAGGAAAGCATTAACAGAATGAAACAAACAGTTTTTTGCTTGTGAGTGTTACGATGAATCTGTGCACAGAAACCACGTTTCACTCTGGTAGGCTGAGACAGGAAAATAACTGCATTTCTGTGTGGAACCGATTATACGGAAATACCTTTCCATACAAAAATGTTCCTGACGAACTGGGCATGTACTTAAAACAGTAGCTTATTGCTAACAAAGAAACTAATGAATAATATAGTCATGTGCGGTATAATGCTTGCTTCTAGGAAGAAATGGCAAAATGCATAAGGGAAATATGGCCTAATGGCAGACTAGACAGTGTGCAAATTTGTGACGAGTAGGCTTAAATTCACATCATCACAGATTATTTTTTTACCAAAATAATTGCTATTTCTATATGCACACGCCCCATGACGTGACTTAAACATAAAAACAAAATCAATGGGCTAAAAAACAGCTGACCTGGGCTAGCTGATCTGGACATTTGACTTGTTATTAATAGCTCTCTAAGGTCTGCAATGACTGACTTGACTAGGACAACTGCTGATGCACTACCCAATTTCAAAATTGCACATTCAACTATTACAACTTCCAGATGTAAGTTGAAAGCCAGACAGTTCCTTGCCGACCTCTCGTGCCACTCCTAGTGGACATGCTCCACAGTTTGGGAACCACTGGACTAAGCTAACTCACACCTACAGTCAAGTGTGCAACTGCAGCCTGCAATTTGGGACGTTCGGAACCACTCTTTATACTACTATTTGTAAATGTTTAAGCTATATGTGGGAGGAAAGGGCACTCTAGTACAGTATATGGTACATTACCACCATCACATTGGATTCCATCTGTAGGATTGCCCCCCTCAAGCATCCCATTGGTTCCTGCATGAGAGCCCCGCTCAAGCACCCCATTGGTTCCTGCATTAGTGCCCCTGTCTAGCATGACAAACGGTATCATTTCAGTTGAGCGTATTAGAGCTTCGCCTGTCTACCGAAAGTTGATGCTATTGCTATGCATCCTCTTGCTAGCATAACATATGACTAGCTAAACATTTGACGATTTCGGGTGTGTTCGTAAATTCTATATTTGTAAATCCAGAGAGTTGTCAGATTGTAAATGTATAGCTTTTCGCTCTTGGAGTGTTCAGAGCGCACCTCACTGACCACTTTACTCGCCATAGCAGAGCTGGTTAGGCTGTTTTCATGTTATCCAGAGCGTTGGTGACTATCTGTGCTGACGGAAACTATTTATTATCTTGTTTTTTTTGCTGACATTTACTGACACTGGCCATAATCAACAACGACTATACCACTTGGCTAAGAATGATTTGAATAATCAAGTCAATAAACGTTGGTTAGTTAGTTAGATAGCAGATAGTTAATATACTGCCTAGCAAGGTCAATGTACAGTGGGTTCAAAAAAGTATTTAGTCAGCCACCAATTGTGCAAGTTCTCCCACTTAAAGATGACAGAGGCCTGTAATTTTCATCATAGGTACACTTCAACTATGACAGACAAAATGTGGAAAAAAATCCAGAAAAATCACATTGTAGGATTTTTTATTCATTTATTTGCAAATTATGGTGGAAAATAAGTATTTGGTCACCTTCAAACAAGCAAGATTTCTGGCTCTCACAGACCTCACAGACCTCACAGGCCTCTTCTTTAAGAGGCTACTCTGTCCTCCACTCGTTACCTGTATTAATGGCACCTGTTTGAACTTGTTATCAGTATAAAAGACACCTGTCCACAACCTCAAATAGTCACACTCCAAACTCCACTATGGCCAAGACCAAAGAGCTGTCAATGGACACCAGAAACACAATTGTAGACCTGCACCAGGCTGGGAAGACTGAATCTGCAATAGGTAAGCAGCTTGGTTTGAAGAAATCAACTGTGGGAGCAATTATTAGGAAATGGAAGACATACAAGACCACTGATAATTTTCCTCGATCTGGGGCTCCCCAAGCAAGATCTCACCCCGTGGGGTCAAAATGATCACAAGAACGGTGAGCAAAAATCCCAGAACCACACGGGGGGACCTAGTGAATGACCTGCAGAGAGCTGGGACCAAAGTAACAAACGCCTACCATCAGTAACACACTACGCCGCCAGGGACTCAAATCCTGCAGTGCCAGACGTGTCCCACTGCTTAAGCCAGTACATGTCCAGGCCCGTCTGAAGTTTGCAAGAGAGCATTTGGATGATCCAGAAGAAGATTGGGAGAATGTCATATGGTCAGATGAAGCCAAAATATAACTTTTTGGTAAACTCAACTCGTCGTGTTTGGAGGACAAAGAATGCTGAGTTGCATCCAAATAACACCATACCTACTGTGAAGCATGGGGGTGGAAACAACATGCTTTGGGGCTATTTTTCTGCAAAGGGACCAGGACAACTGATCCGTGTAAAGGAAAGAATGAATGGGGCCATGTATCGGGAGATTTTGAGTGAAAACCTCCTTCCATCAGCAAGGGCATTGAAGATGAAACGTGGCTGTGTCTTTCAGCATGACAATGATCCCAAACACACCACCCGGGCAACAAAGAAGTGGCCTAGCCAGTCTCCAGATCTCAACCCCATAGAAAATCTTTGGAGGGAGTTGAAAGTCCGTGTTGCTCAGCAACAGCCCCAAAACATCACTGTTCTAGAGGAGATCTGCATGGAGGAATGGGCCAAAATAGCAGCAACAGTGTGTGAAAACCTTGTGAAGACTTACAGAAAATGTTTGACCTCTGTCATTGCCAACAAAGGGTATATAACAAAGTATTTTGTTTTTTACCAAATACTTATTTTCCACCATAATTTGCAAATAAATTCATTAAAAATCCTACAATGTGATTTTCTGGATTTCTCATTTTGTCTGTCATAGTTGAAGTGTACCTCTGATGAAAAATACAGGCCTCTCTTTTTAAGTGGGAGAACTTGCACAATTGGTGGCTGACTAAATACTTTTTTGCCCCACTGTATTAGTATCCAACTAACATTAGTTAACTAGCTAACATACCGGTACATAATTTTTTGCATATTTTCTGCCATTTTCTTCAAATCGGAAAAAAAATGTGAAGACACGCCCATTTTCTGAAGAATTGCATTATGGGCCGAAAGTGTCCTCTGCTTGTATACTCATATTTTGGCGAATTTAGTTCGACATCCGGGAACTTTTGGCATACTAACTATATCCATACTATATACTAAATTCACGTCAAATAGTACGGTTAGTACGAGTATTCGAACAAAGCTAAGGTTTCCATGTATTTGATGCCTATCTATTCCAGCTATTATTATGCGCTGTCCTAACCCTCAGCAGTCTCCACTGGTATGCACAGAACGCACTGCCTCTGCAACGCAATGCTGCAAGGCAAACGCATAGTTCCATTGGAAATTAATGTACTTCTGGTGTACCAAAATGCAAGGCGTTAGCTAAAATGATCCCCGAAGCGACTAGAACATATCTAGCTGTACAACCAGACCTGCGCCGATGATAGTCTTGATTTCCACTAATGCCTCCGCATGAATTGGCTCAAAATATCGTTTAAAAATCATACGAACGAGCCTACTGCACCAATGTAAACGCAATAAACGAAATGTCACCGTGAACGGTGTATTTAAGAAGTAACTATTTGTCAATTTGACAAGTTACGAGCTGGTTACCGACAACCTGTCAAAAGTTGTTTAATTCTCAAGTCACCACTTCCTAAAGTTAAAGTTGAGTAAAATGCTGTGGTCTCCAACACCGGCTCGGAAAAGACAGGACACATACAATGTCGTTTGAGGTTAAACTCACCTACGAATTCCAAATGTAAGATGTCCAGGTTGCAATATGAGCTGTCATTTATCTTCCGTCAGAACTGTAAACTACACTTTCCTTGGCTCTGCTAAAGCCTGCAGCGCATCCTTCCTGCTCGAGCCCCAGTGAGCGGAGGTTCCCTCCCACGACCAAAGATTTGTTTAACTAACACAAGACCACAGCCTGTTGTTTCCAATGGGAGAAAATTAATCATAGTGTGAAGAACAAGCAAGGAAGTGGGCAGAGCCTAACAAGAACGCGCGTTATAGCATATGCTTGCATATTTCATTACTCTGAAGTGCGCGTGTGTATCAACTCAAATCCCACTTGCACTTGCGCATTTTTTTGTTTGTTAACTTTGGCAAACGATAAAGTCTACGAAACTTAGTCCACTATGTTCGTAACAGATTCCAGTTTTGGAAACAGAAAACTGTATTGAGATCAAATGTTTCATATCTAGCAGAATATCGGCAAAAATCTATCAATTCAATTTCAATTTAAAGGTCTTTCTTGGCATGGGAAACATATTTATACATTGCCAAAAAAAGTTTAATATATAATTAACAAAAGTGAAATAAACAATAAAAAATCAACAGTAAACATTACTAGACAATCTGGACCCTCTTTCTAAAATTATCTGCCGCCATTGTTGCAACCCCTATTACAAGTCTGTTCAACCTCTCTTTCGTATCGTCCGAAATCCCTAAAGATTGGAAAGCTGCCGTGGTCATCCCCCTCGTCAAAGAGGGTGATACTCTAGACCCAAATTGTTATAGACCTATATCCATCCTGCCCTGCCTTTCTAAAGTCTTCGAAAGCCAAGTTAATAAACAGATCACTGACCATTTCGAATCCCGCCGCACCTTCTCCGCTGTGAAATAAGGTTTCCGAGCTGGTCACGCACAAGGTACTAAACGATATCGTAACTGCCATCGATAAAAGACAGTACTGTGCAGCCGTCTTCATCGACCAGGCCAAGGCTTTTGACTCTGTCAATCACCGTATTCTTATCGGCAGACTCAATAGCCTTGGTATCTCAAATGACTGCCTCGCCTGGTTCACCAACTGGTTCAGTGTGTCAAATCGGAGGGCCTGCTGTCCGGACCAATGGCAGTCTCTATGGGGTTCAATTCTCAGGCCGACTCTTTCCACTGTATATATCAAAGATGTCGCTCTTGCTGCGGGTGATTCCCTGATCCACCTCTACACAGATGACACCATTTTGTATACATCTGGCCCTTCTTTGGACACTGTGTTAACTAAACTCCAGACGAGCTTCAATGCCATACAACACTCCTTCCGTGGCCTCCAACTGCTCTTAAACGCTAGTAAAACCAAATGCATGCTTTTCAACCGTTCGCTGCCCGCACCTGCCCACCCGACTAGCATCACTACTCTGGACTGTTCTGACCTAGAATATGTGGACAACTACAAATACCTGGGTGTCTGGCTAGACTTCAAACTCTCCTACCAGACTCATATTAAACATCTCCAATCCAAAATCAAATGTAGAATCGTCTTTCTATTTCGCAACAAAGCCTCCTTCACTCAAGCCGCCAAACATACCCTAGTAAAACTGACTATCCTACCGATCCTTGACTTCGGCGATGTCATATACAAAATAGCCTCCAACACTCGACTCAGCAAATTGGATGCAGTCTATCACAGAGCCATCCGTTGTGTTACCAAAGCTACCCACAACTGCGACCTGTATGCTCTAGTCGCCTGGCCCTCGCTACATATTCGTCGCCAGACCCACTGGCTCCAGGTCATCTATAAGTCAATGCTAGGTAAAGCTCCGCCTTATCTCAGCTCACTGGTCACGATAACAACACCCAGCCGTAGCACGCGCTCCAGCAGGTATATCTCACTGGTCATCCCCAAAGCCAACACATCATTTGGCCGCCTTTCCTTCCAGTTCTCTGCTGCCAGTTACTGGAATAAATTGCAAAAATTGCTGATGCTGGAGACTTATATTTCCCTCACTAACTTTAAACATCAGCTATCTGAGCAGCTAACCAATCACTGCAGCAGTACATAGTCCATCTGTAAATAGCCCACCCAATCTACCTACCTCATCCCCATATTGTTTTATTTACTTTCCTGCTCTTTTGCACACCAGTATCTCTACTTGCACATCATCAATTTTGGGTCAGTCACAGTGGTCAAGTTTTCTGCCACTATGTACTCTCTATTTAGTGCAAAATAGCATTCTAGTTTCTATATATATATACAGTTGTATGAAAAAGTTTGGGCACCCCTGACAATTTCCATGATTTCCATTTATAAATAATATGGTGTTTGGATCAGCAATTTCATTTTGATCTATTAAATAACTGATTGACACAGCAATATTTCAGTAGTGAAATTAGGTTTATTGGATTAACAGAAAATGTGCAATATGCATCAAAACAATTAGACAGGTGCACCCCAATATAGTAGAACCTCCTTTTGCTAAAATAACAGTACCGGCACTGGCCACACAGCCCCACAGCATGATGGAACCCCCACCAAATTTTACTGTGGGTAGCAAGTGTTTTTCTTGGAACGCTGTGATCTTTTGCCGCCATGCATAATGTCCCTTGTAATGACCAAATAACTCAATCACTGACAGCTTAAATATCTGCGATAGCTTTATGTAGCTTTCCTCTAAACCATAATGTTGAACAATCTTTATTTTCAGGTCATTTGAGAGTTGTTTTAAGGCCCCCATGTTGCCAATCTTCAGAGGAGAGTCAAAGAGAACAACAACTTGCAATTGGCCACCTTAAATATCTTTTCTCATGATTGGATGCACTTGTCTATGAAGTTCAAGGCTTAATGAGCTCACCAAACGAATTGTGTGTTCCAATTAATCAGTGCTAAGTAGTTACAGGTATTCAAATCAACAGAATGACAAGGGTGCCCACATTTTTGCATAGTCTATTTTTCACATCTAAAAATCTTGTCTGGACAATACCCCAGTACTCAGCTTTTATTAGAAAATGAATGGCATGCCACTGTGATAATTTTCTGTGACGACAGAGTAAATTATTATGCAGCCTCAGAGGGGTGCCCAAACTTTTTCATACGACTGTATGTACACTACCGTCCAAACGTTTGGGGTCACTTAAAAATGTCCTTGTTTGGAAAGAAAAGCATTTTTTTTGTCCATTAAAATAACATAAATTGATCAGAAATACAGTGTAGACATTGCTAATGTAAATGACTATTGCAGTTGGAAACGGATGATTTTCTATGGAATATCTACATAGGTGTACAGAGGCCCATTATCAGTAAACATCAATCCTGTGTTCCAATGACACGTTGTGTTAGCTAATCCAAGTTTATCATTTTAAAAGGCTAATTGATCATTAGAAAACCCTTTTGAAATTATGTTAGTGTAACAGTATAGACTTTAAGTCTGTCCCCTTGCCCCGACCTGGGCACGAACCAGGGACGCTCTGCACACATCAACAGTCACCCTCGAAGCATCGCTCCACAAAAGCCGCAGCCCTTGCAGAGCAAGGGGAAACACTACTTCAAGGTCTCAGAGCAAGTGACGTCACCGATTGAAACGCCACTAGCGCGCACCACCACTAACTAGCTAGCATTTTCACATCGGCTACATTAGCACAGCTGAAAACTGTTGTTCTGATTAAAAAAGCAATAAAACTGGCCATCATTAGACTAGTTGAGTATCTGGAGCATCAGCATTTGTGGGTTCGAGTACAGGCTCAAAATGGCAAGAAACAAAGACATTTCTTCTGAAACTCATCAGGCTTTTCTTGTTCTGAGAAATTAAGGCTATTCCATGCGAAAAATTGCCAACAAACTGAAGATCTTGTACTGTACAACACTACTGTACTCCTCCCTTCACAGAACAGCGCAAACTGGCTCTAACCGGAATATAAAGAGGAGTGGGAGGCCCTGGTGCACAACTGAGCAAGAGAACCAGTACATTAGTGTCTAGTTTGAGAAACGGACGCCTCGCAAGTCCCCAACTGGCAGCTTCATTAAATAGTACCCGCAAAACACCAGTCTCAACGTCAACAGTGAAGAGGCGACTCCGGGATGCTGGTCTTCTAGGCAGTGTTCCTCTGTCCAGTGTCTGTGTTCTTTTGCCCATCTTATTTTTTTATTTTTATTGGCCAGTCTGAGATATGGCTGTTTATTGCAACTCTACCTAGAAGGCCAGCATCCTGGAGTTGCCTCTTCACTGTTGGCGTTGAGATTGTTAATTACTATGTCTACTCTACACTGTATTTCTAATCAATATGATGTTATTTTTATGGACAAAAAAAATGTTTTTCTTTCCCCCCCAAAAAAAATTCTAGGTGACCTGAAACATTTGAACGGTAGTGTATATTTTGGTTTTACCTTTATTTAAGCAGGAAAGTCAGTTAAGAACAAATTGTTTTGTTACAATGGCCTACCCCGGCCAAACCCTCCCCTAACCCGGAAGATACTGGGCCAATTGTGTGCCAACCTATGGGATTCCCGATCATAGCCCGGGATCAAACCAGGGTCTGTAGTGACGCCTCTAGCACTGAGATGCAGCATGGTCTGTTTGGGTTTGTGAACAGAACCCCAGGACCAGCTTGCTTACGGGGCTATTCTCCAGGTTCATTTCTCTGTAGGTGATGGCTTTGTTATGGAAGATTCAGGAATCGCTTCCTTTTAGGTGTTTGTAAATTTAACCTATCTTTTCTGGATTTTGATAATTAGCAGGTATCAGTCTAATTCTGCTCTGCATGCATTATTTGGTGTTTTACGTTGTACACAGAGGACCTTTTTTGCAGAATTCTGCATGCAGTCTCAATTTGGTGTTTGTCCCATTTTGTGAATTTTTGGTTGGTGAGCGGACCCCAGACCTCACAACTTCAAAGGGCAATGGGTTCTATAACTGATTCAAGTCAGATGACAGATCCTAATTGCTATGTCGAATTTTATGCTTCTTTTGATGGTATAGAAGGCCCTTCTTGAATTGTCTCTCAGATCGTTCACAGGTTTGTGTAAGTTACCTGTGGCGCTGATGTTTAGGCCAAGGTATGTATCGTTTTTTGTGTGCTCTAGGGCAACGGTGTCTAGATGGAATTTGTATTTGTGGTCCTGGCAACTGCCATATTTGGTATTGAGTGGAAACGCCAACCGGATGCTTCACATTTATATATACATGTGGTGAAACACCTGTCTCATTGTTCTATCTGTGGCTTAACTACAGCTATAGGAGAACGGTCCTTGCTATCCGGAATCATTGAGATGTCCCTAGCCCAATTGAATTTGGAATGTAAAAAGGTTAAGGTTAGGTAAGGGTTACTGATGCTGATCCTTGTAATTTGAGACATATATTCTTATAGGGCCGAGACTATCACAAATCATTTTTTAGAGGGCTCGATGCCAAACTAGGCTATGTGCATCCGCATCTCACTCATCACTGCATGTTTAGGCTACTCCGCCCAATCCAGGTGTGAAAATAAGGCATTTTGAACAGATCTTGCCTCAGAGGATAAAATGTCAAAATATCCAACAATCTCACGTTGAGATTTTGTGTACAAAAAGTCTCCCTAAAAACAATTGTCACAACAGGCATTTTCCTTCTTATGAAACAGCTTCTCTGAGTTGAAATGATGCATAAATTGTGCCTAATGTAACAAATTAAGCACACTGTCAGACTTATTCAAACATTTAATTCAATATGGGATAGTTTACACAAAATTACATATTGGTTTTCTTACCCTATAAGCAGTCTATGGACAAGGTACAGCAATCCAAGCTTTGGTTTAGTTTCCATGGCACTGTTTCCAAAATGCTATAAAAAAAATCCCATTAAAGTCATGGTACCGATATTAGCATTTTTCACGCATCATGTTCAAATCATCTATAAGTGACTTTGTTTAAGCTTCACAATACATTTCAGATACTTTTTGGGATGGTTTTTGATGTGCGGTCCTCTCAAATATGTTTTGCTCTCCTCTGTGTCTTCCCACTGGGCACAAACTGGTTAAATCAAAATTGTTTCAACTTAATTTGTCAGCTTATTTTGACGTGCTCTCTACATAGAACATACATTGGATTTGTTGTTTTGAGGGTGAAATCACAGGATTATATCATCATGATAACCAAATTTCAACATATACAAACCTTGTATAAAATATGTTGAATTTGTACTTTATATCCACTATCAGAAAAGGAAAAAAATCAGCTGGGCAGTACCTCCTGGAGAATTGATCTATCTACAGCAACCCTCTGGTCTCCCATCCAAGATTTTAACCAAGCCCAGGCCTGCTTAGCTATGACGTTTGTCACTGCCTATTACCACGTGCTATTGTGAGAATGATTGTTGTAGAGTCTCCACTTAAAAACTAAATAGATTTGCTATTAAAGTTATTCCAAGGGGTAGGTTTAATAGAACACTATAGTTTGATTTGATTTAGTCCTATTTTTTTACTAAAATGTTTGGTTGAGATGGAGACGTGAATCCAACATACCAGTTATTAATTTGTTTACAAATGGAATTAAAGTCAGTGGCACAGATGGAACTATTCAAGCAGAACATAAATCTCCCACAAATGTTGATATTTGGTTTCATGTCTCCAGCTCAACCAAAAATAAAAGTTGGTAATGGGAATTAAGCCAGTTGCTCAGATGGAACTATCCAAGCAGTAGATACATCTCTTTTAAATGTTTATAGTTGGTTGCATTGTCAACCAAACACAATTCAACATGACTTTTATAATACAGTAAATAGCCTAAAGTGAAGGCTATCTTACAAACTAATGTAACATTTAACATTAAAATGAGTAACACACCCATGGCCACATTTGTTGGTTATTGTAACTATACATTTATTGTAATGTTACCATATAAGCATTCTTGTTCAAGATAGCCTGCATAGGTCCTGTATAGATCTTCACAATTGTGGTAATAATCTGTGCGGATTCTCAAATGACGAAATGAGATACCTGAGATACCTGATGGGTCAGACAATACTCTTCTCATCAATTATCTTTTAAAAAATCAACTCAAACTGGAAATCAGCCAATCCTCCGTCATTCACAGAATTGAAAGGTCAAATGCTTTATTATCAAAAAAATTCAAGAGCGTGGGCAACGGAGAGAAACTAAATTGTGCAGGCTGAGGCCATGTGGCAAAAAGTGATAATGGCGCTGGAGTTAGGGGTGGAGACTAGTGGGTCTGGGCAGGTGTGATAAAAAATAAATCATCTTGAATGGCATTAATCACTTGCACCATGTATTTTTTTATGTAATCTCAACTGCAATCCAGCTCATCCGGTTCTGCTATTAGATTAAGCAGTGATACCACAATCTGTTGTGTAAATAAACAAAATATCTGGCATTGTATTCCCATTTAAACTTTGCTGTGCTTTTAAATGGTTGAAAGCGCAGTGATAGACATTTGGGTGAAAACTAAACCAAACATCTGACAAAGTTTTTCCATTTGGTTGTGCTTTTAATAAATGGTTGTAAGCATAGTGATAACACATGGGAAATTCAACTAACTTTTGACTGTCTTTTTGCATGTGTGAATATAGGTTGTAATCTCTGATCACCGTCTCAACCAAATATTACCAAGTTATCCACGTTGAAAATACGTGGTGTGCCCAGTGGGTTTGGCCTGGCTTACTCAAACACTCAATATGCATATTTCCTCCTTCACTTCCCTGATGCAACACAATTGAATAGGTATAAGCAATGGTTTAACTTTAATCACAGTTTTCACCCATCATGTTATATTGGCAATTACTTCAAAGGAAAGAGAATTTATAGGAAAGAGAATTTAACACACTTGACTATTCCCATTAGAACGCCAGGTTTCTTGATAGTTAACCTGCAGCTGGTACGTCTTATTGCCGCAGTGCAGTCCTGTTGTTGGTCTTCACTCTCCAGCCTGCAGTCAGTTGGATAAATAATGGGAGCTGGAGTTCCTCAGACTCTCAATGATCTCCATTTCTGGATGATCAACGTACTGGTCATGTCCCTGGACAACTCCACACAACATATGACATCTCCAGGCACTCAATCAACCAATTCTCTAATCAAACCAGCGTAAACACAAACACCATGAAAACACTCACATTTACTCATTCCCGAGTCAACATACAAACAATATCTCTCAACCCTTAGCCATCCACAAATCCCCTTACACAAGACATTAATTCTACAGGTGTACAGTATTTCAGAGCCTGGGAGATGTAAAAGGGGGGGTGAGGAAATGTGTTAGCCATAAACAGTGACTCCTCTGCCTTGGTGTTTCAGCTGAGTGTGAGCCAGCGTCAGAGACATCCTGGCTCGGGGGAGGGGGGGGCTTTGTTTTTACAAGATTATAACAAGTGCTGATTTATTTCCCTGGAAACCCTTTATGTTGGGCTTTTATTTGAATTTGAATTTCAGTCCAAACGATGTTCTCTACATTTTACGTATCTCAGGATAACCCTTATCCTTATTGTAAACCTTCACTAGAGGGGGGATTTCCAAGGCATGGAGGTGGATAGTTCCCTGGTAGCCTGGTCCCAGAATGTGCTTTAGCCAACTCCCCTGACGGCCATTTTCATGCCATACATACAACGAGGAGTTGGCTAAGCACATACCAATCTACGATCAGGGTGGATGGGCCTGCCATCAAAAGAACATGGGAACATGTAGGTAGGTATTGAGAGAAGGGAGTCATTTCACCCTCTCTGGTCTCTGCACATCTCTCCCTCCTTTAAACTCAGCCACCCCATCCCTCCATCATTCATCGCTGTTTTTCAGCAGATTACTGTGGCGGCGTCCAGAAGGCCCATGTCGTTGCCGCGGCAACCGCTCCAGTCCCCTGGCCAGGGCCCAGGGTTATAAAAAGTGAAGGGTCCAAGCCGTTACATCCAAGGCTGTTTCCTCAGCTTCAAGAAAGAGGACGGCCAAGTCCCCCTTGGATTCAGAGGGATGGAGGAAGGGGGGAAGAGCAGACCAGGGGGAGGCTGGGGCTGTCCATGCCAAGACTTACTGCTCCACAGTGTCAAATAATGTCAGAGTCAGAGAGTTAGAAAGAGGAAAAAGAGTGAGAGACAAAAAGAGAACCCAAGTGGGATTGAAAACAGAGAAGAGGCAGAGTGGAAGCAGACAGACACAGAGAAAATAAAAGGAAACAGCGGAGAGATGTTATCAAGTTCTGCTGTCCAAGTACGACTGGTTCTTGCTGTCGCTCCAAAATACACCATTACATCACACTGTGCGTGGGAAATCTCCCTGAAGCACAAAAATGTTTTCCAAAGAGCTCCATTTATCTCCTCTTAGATATTCATCACTGGAACAGAATTGTTCCTTACACATAAATGTTGTATGCATGCGCACGTGTGCATGCACACTCAGAGAAAGTGAATGCTTTGAAGGTAGGAAATGAGTGAATACATTATCAGTAGAATTAATCTATTTGAGCTGACAAAGTGTGGAAACTTACATTAGATAACATAAGCCATCCAGTAAAGTTACTCCACTGAAAATGTACATTTTAGTAATTTAGAGCACTCTTATCCAGAGCGACATACAGGAGCAATTAAGGGCACGACAGATTTTTCACCTAATCGGCTCAGGAATTCGAACCAGCGACCTTCCGCTAACTGGCCAGACGCTCTACCACTAGGCTACCTGCCGCCCCAGGTATATTCCACCCTGAGTATGTCTAACGCTATCAATCTTTATCAGTGTATCATGGTTCTTTGTAGCGTTACAATACATTGATACGGTTTGTTTACCTGCATTGCATTAGATGGAAGACAGACCAACACGAGCATCGGCCATGTGTAGTAGATCACCTGCTGAGTGTCGACAAACACTGGCCATTCAAAATGTAGAATTGTTAGGTAATTCATAGAAAATAATGGCTGATATGTTCTGTGATCAGAGGCGAAAGGACGGCTACCCGCTTGCACACAGCCGTCATTTGTGATGGTTTGTCTTCCCTCTTAGAGAGGATAGGCCTTTTGAGCACATTGAACACTCTTAAAACAGTATTGCACAACATTATTGAACTCAATCGCAAATTGAAATGGCATAACAGACTAGCTCTAAAATAGCACAGCAATAGCATACCATCACACACCCAAGTGCGTTACAGAACACTCCCCTTACGAAAAACCCCCACATGAAGTGTTCTGAAAACATGTTTTTTTAAACATTTTTTAACAATTTTACCCCATTTTCTCCCCAATTTCGTGGTATCCAATTGTTTAGTCTATCTTGTCTCATCGCTACA
Organism: Oncorhynchus kisutch; assembly: GCF_002021735.2. NCBI lineage: Eukaryota > Metazoa > Chordata > Actinopteri > Salmoniformes > Salmonidae > Oncorhynchus > Oncorhynchus kisutch. Next base: position 36,544,166 of record NC_034195.2, on the reverse strand, counting down.
ACTCCCGTACGGGCTCGGGAGAGACAAAGGTTGAAAGTCATGCGTCCTCCGATACACAACCCAACCAAGCCGCACTGCTTCTTAACACAGAGCGCATCCAACCCGGAAGCCAGCCGCACCAACATTTGTTTTCTACCTTGGTTAGCCGGTGCGCGATGAGACAAGAGCCTGGGCGCGGCCCGGTTACGACAGAGCCTGGGCGCGAACCCAGAGTCTCTGGTGGCACAGCTGGCGCTACAGTACAGCGCCCTTAACCACTGCGCCACCCGGGAGGCCTGAAAACACATTTTCATGTGAAGCTAATGTAATAACATGTAATACTCTCTCAACATCTCCACAGAAGGATATTTATGTACTAGAGGATTCAAAAATACATGTCAAAGTCAACATCTTGAACATTTTGGAGCTTGTTTTGGAGTTTGTCGACCACTGTCTATGGAGAGATGAAAATACCATTGAAATGCAAGAGCAAAACACACATTTGTGGCAACCACAAAACATTTTATTCACACGAATGTATCCTTCACAGAAATACAGCAGGAAAAACAAAAAAAGTGCAATTCTGGCTACTCTACATGTAACTCATTGTCATGTATTATCATGAACATCATCTTTGCTATTTCGTGGTTGTCTACCTCCAACCAAAGCTCCGCAAACATTTAGACGTGGTACAATTATGTACATGGAACAAACAAACAAAAGCTATGTGGGTTAACCAATATGAAAAAAAGCGAGGAATAAATGGCGAAGAAAGTAAAGGTCCATCCCAGAAATGATGCACAAACAGAGAGAAAGAAAAAAAAGCCAAAGAAAACGCAACCATTAGTAAGTACCGTTAGGCTTGTATTACTTTCCACAGCAGTCCAGCATGACACGATTGCAGGATGCTAGAGAGGAGAACAGCACAGTATTGGTTGTGTGAAGTACGAGTCCAGGGGGTTAGCCTAGCCTACTGTAACCCCTCAAGAGAGGGATATTGAGCCGAGTGGCTTAACTTCTAATAGCTCCATGCTTTCCCAGAGTTGATGTAAACATGTTATGCTGATGCTGAGGTGTAGGTAGTGATGGTCTGCCTGAGCAGCATCCTTTATGGGTAGGGTTTGATCCCCTGCACTGTGCCCAGGCCAGGTCTCCGGGTCCTCTTCTGATGACGACAATGTGTGTTAACTAGTTCTTGAAAGAAGCTATGAAAGCCTGTGTGCTCTACGAACATTTTCATACTGTTGGTTGACAATGAACGAGTGGTTGCTGGACCAAGTCAATATAAAATAACAAAACCACTTCTCTTGATCTTTGCTGTTGTTCTTTTGACATTTTCTAACTTTCTCTTATTTATTTAATTGTATTTAATTTACAAAATTGTATTTAATTGTATATTGTCTATGGACCACCCCCACTTCTCCATCCCTTCCACCTACACCTCTGTAACTCTGTCGTAGGGTGCTGGCCATCTCTCTCTCTCTGTCTCGAGGCCCCTTATGTCCCCACAGAGGTGACGATCTGCACCACCTCCCCGTTCTCCCCCGCTGGCAGATGGAGGGATCCCTCCTTCACCTCCATCTCACCCTGCATTGCTGGGGTCAGCTCCGCCGCCTGGGAGGGGAAAGGGGGATTGAGGGGATGATTGGGGAAGAAACCAGGGAGGAAGAGGAGTAGGAGAAATGCAGGAGTGGATATGGGGGAAAGAGACGGGAGGGAGAGAGGGGATGAAAGAGAGACAGTGAGAAAGGTAGGAAGTCAGAGAAGAGTCAGTGGAGGAGAGCGGAGGAAGCGGAGAGGGGTGAGAGGGAAGATGGAGAGAGAAGAAAAATTGAGGGAGAAAGAGAGAAGAGAGACAAGTTATAAATAAAAAGCAGACATGTTATCTCCTGGGCCAACCTCAGTTCAGAGAGGCATGGAGATGTGGAATGGGTAACCCCCAGTTAAAGATGAGAATAGTCAAGGATGAGTCACTGTGCTAGGAGAGAAAGAGAGGACCTGGTGAGTCTGGTCTGGTGAGTCATTCCTTCCAAGGCGAGATGCCAAAGTTCTCCCCAACAGCACACCTGCATCTTTTAATCCTCCACTCAAAACAGCACAGCGTGTGCTCACACAGGCTAGTGCGCACAGGTGCACCAGACTAGCCAACACAAGACAAAGGTGCGTGGATACCATCTGGTGTCTGATCTGGACAACATTATTCTATCCACACTGAAGTGGTTTCACTAGATTAAAACAAACTCTCTTGACATCGATATTAGTAACAGCCATGAAATTGGCCATGCAACAGAAACATCCAGCTACAGAATCCAACCAAACACACCTAATAAGTTTGAACATATCACACCATAGTAGTTTTTCAACTGAAAACAAAAACAAGCGGTTGTAATTGAGCAAGTACAGGTTGTACCTTGTTTCAGTCAGCTTTCTACCATGTGGTGCATAATGAATATGACCCAGGTGTCCAACTAAGACCTTTCCTATTCCTCTCTCCATATGATGGCCAATTGTTTTTCATCTGGTATATAACAGATGCCTCTGGCACTGTATGAGAATCCCGCCCGGGACCAGACCCTGTTGGGTTGTAGTAGGGCCAGCCATAGACTTGACCCGTGTCTGAACCATCACAAGGCTAATGTCAGAAATGTTAAAACCGATCTGTCAAGAGGCGCCGCCAAACCAGGGCAAACAGGCCTTCCTATTCTGAACTATTATCTTATTTGAGTTAGTTTTTTTACATTATTTGATATAGCTTGTGTAATGGAAACTATTGAATAAAGAGAGTGGGGATTGTTTTTTTTTAGATAAATAAAGGAAAAGCTAAAGCAATTCATCAAGAGCTCTTAGTTATAAATGCTCCCATATGTTCGGGAAAACAGATTAGAGCGAATCGCTCGTGTTCAACACTTTTTGGGGAGAGGGGAAAAAGCGGTTGTGACCTTTCCCTGACCTTTGAACTGGAAAGGTGGCAAACCATCGGTAAGTACTGGCTATTTCAGGGGCGACCTTGCGCTTTACCTGACTGATAGTGTACATCACCTCACAAGCCTACTGTGTATTTGATTTGCCCAATGTTGGTTGTGTGAAGTACGGGTCCACAAATTCTCTTAACATCGATATTAGTAACAGCCATGAAATTGGCCCTGCAACAGAAACATCAAGCTACAGCATCACTCTGTGATATTTGCAGTCTGTTCTTTTTTTTTTTACTATTCATCTCCATCTATGAATTTGAGAGTGGTTAGTCTACATTTCTCCAATCCCCAACCCTCAGCTTTATAGCAAAACCAAGTAGCATTTTGGTGGCCACAGTTTTGTTGAATTTAATAAGGAGTGGGACTTTGTTAAAAGACAATGGATTAGAGTTGTCTCACTTTGAGTAGCCTAAAAGAACAGCATGTACAGTATCCTATATTTTTCAGGCTGTTCAACAGTTGTATTCTCTCCCCTTCCTGGTCCATATGCCCTTGTTGAACACAAGATGCTTCATTTCATCTCTTCGGAGCAGTAAATTGGAGAATGATCAGGACCCAGTCAACTTTGTTGATTTCTATCAAGCTGTCAGTGTACAATCAACCATTAGAATAAATAGTGAAGCTCTTTAAGAGTCCATTCACAAAGTGTGCACAAACAACAGAGGTGAGAGGTGAAATGGAACCAGAGTGCAGCTACGGTGGCAACCATGTATACCTATGTTGTATATATATTTATAAACTGGGTGGTTCGAGCCCTGAATTGTGATTGGCTGACAGCTGTGGTATATCAGACCGTATAACATGGGGATGACAACAACAAAAAACTTTTACTGCTCTACATACGCTGGTAACCAGTTTATAATAGCAAAAAGGCACCTCGGGGGTTTGTGGCATATGGCCAATAAACCACAGCTAAGGGCTGTATCCAGGCACTCCGCATTGCGTCATGCTTAAGAACAGTCCTTAGCCATCATATATTGGCCATATACCACACCTCCTTATTGCTTAAATATATACACACTACTGTTCAAAAGTTTGTGGTAATTTAGAAATGTCCTTGCTTTTGAAAGAAAAGCATATTTTTTGTCCAATAAAATAACATAAAATTGATCAGAAATACAGTATAGACATTGTTAATGTTTTAAATGACTATTGTAGCTAGAAAAGGCTTATTTTTTAAATGGAATATCTACACAGGAGAACAGAGGCCCATTATCAGTAACCATCACTCCTATGTTCCAATGGCACGTTGTGTTAGCTAATCCAAGTTTATCATTTTAAAAGGCTAATTGATCATTAGAAAACCCTTTTGCAATTATGTTAGCACAGCTGAAAACTGTTGTTCTAATTAAATAAGCAATAAAACCTGCCATCTTTAGACTAATTGAGTATCTGAAGCATCAGCATTTGTGGGTTCGTGTACAGGCTCAAAATGGCCAGAAACAAAAACCTTTCTTCTGAAACTCATCAGTCTATTCTTGTTCTGAGAAATTAAAGCTAAGACGGAAGTTTACCTACAGTTTACCTACACTTAGGTTGGAGTCATTAAAAATAGTTTTTCAACCACTCCACAAATTTCTTGAAAATGAACAAACTATAGTTTTGGCAAGTTGGATAGGACACCTACTTTGTGCATGACACAAGTAATTTTTCCAAAAACTGTTTACAGACAGATTATTTCACTTATAATTCACTGTATCACAATTCCAGTGGGTCAGAAGTTCACATACACTAAGTTGACTGTGCCTTGACACAGCTTGGAAAATTCCAGAAAATGATGTAATGGCTTTAGAAGCTTCTGATAGGCTAATTGATACCATTTGAGTCAATTGGGGGGTGTACCTGTGGATGTATTTCAAGGCCTACCTTCAAACTCAGTGCCTCTTTGCTTGACATCATGGGAAAATCAAAAGAAATCAACCAAGACCTCAGAATTGTTTTTTTTAGACCTCCACAAGTCGGGTTCATCCTTGGGAGCAATTTACAAATGCCTGAAGGTACCACATTCATCTATACAAACAATAGTACGCAAGTATAAACACCATGGGACCACGGAGACATCATACCGCTCAGGAAGGAGACACGTTCTGTCTCCTAGAGATGAACGTACTTTGGTGCGAAAAGTTCAAATCAACCCCAGAACAAAAGCGAAGGACCTTGTGAAGATGCTGGAGGAAAGAGGGTCAAAAATATCTATATCCACAGTAAAAACGAGTCCTATATCGACATAACCTGAAAGACCGCTCAGCAAGGAAGAAGCCACTGCTCTAAAACCGCCATAAAAATGCCAGACTATGGTTTGCAACTGCACATGGGGACAAAGATTGTACATTTTGGAGAAATGTCCTCTGGTCCGATGAAACAAAAATAGAACCGTTTGGCCATAATGACCATCGTTATGTTTGCAGGAAAAAGGGGGAGGCTTGCAAGCTGAAGAACACCATCCCAACCGTGAAGCACGGGGGTGGCAGCATCATGTTGTGGGGGTGCTTTGCTGCAGGAGGGACTGGTGCAGCACTTCACAAAATAGATGGCATCATGAGGCTGGAATGATGTGGATATATTGAAGCAACATCTCAAAACATCAGTTAGGAAGTTAAAGCTTGGTCGCAAATGGGTCTTCCAAATGGACAATGACCCCAAGCATACTTCCAAAGTTGTGGCAAAATGGCTTAAGGACAACAAAGTCAAGGTATTGGAGTAGCCATCTCAAAGCCCTGACCTCAATCCTATAGAACATTTGTGGGCGGAACTGAATAAGCATGTGCGAGCAAGGAGGCCTACAAACATGACTCAGTTACACAAACTCTGTCAGGAGGAATGGGCCAAACGTAACCCAACTTATTGTGGGAAGCTTGTGGAAGGCTACTCGAAACGTTTCCCCAAGTTAAGCAATTTAAAGGCAATGCTATCAGATACTAATTGAGTGTATGTAAACTTCTGACCCTCTGGGAATGTGATGATAGAAATAAAAGGTGAAATAAATCATCCTCTACTATTATTCTGACATTTCACATTCTTAAAATAAAGTGGTGATCCTAAATGACCAAAGACATTTTTATTAGGATTAAATGTCAAGAATTGTGAAAAACTGAGTTTAAATGTATTTGGCTAAGGTGTATGTAAACTTCCAATTTCAACTGTATATATATATTTGATGATATCACAAACAAACCCCAGCCTGGTCAGGGAGGGAGAAATTAATCAATTTAGGATATCCGCTCCAAGAGAGGAAGGGGGGTACGGGTGGGACAAATTAGAGCGCTGACAGAGACACAAGTGGTGACCGAGAATGCCATACCTCATACAGCTACACTGAGCAAAAATATAAAACGCAACATGCAACAATTTCAAGATTTTACTGAATTACAGTCCATATAAGGAAATCAGTCAATTGAAATAAACTCATTAGGCCCTATTCTATGGATTTCACATGACTCCATACGGATATGCATCTGTTGATTACAGAAACCTTAAAAAAACGGTGGGGGTGGGTGCGGATCAGAAAACCAGTCAGTATCTGGTATAACCACAATTTTCCTCATGCAGCGCAACACATCTCCTTTGCATAGAGTTGATCAGGATTTGATTGTGACCTGTGGAATGTTGTCCCACTCCTCTTCAATGGCTGTGCGAAGTTCCTGGATATTGGTGGGAAATGGAACACGTTGTCATACACGTCGGTCCAGAGCATCCCAAACGTGATATGTCTGGTGAGTATGCAGGCCATGGAAGAACTGGGACATTTTCAGCCTCCAAGAATTGTGTACAGATCCTTGCGACATGGGGCCGTGCATTATCACGCTGAAACATGAGGCGATGGCGGCAGATGAATGGCACGACAATGGGCCTCAGGATCTCGTCACGGTATCATGTGCATTCAAATGACCATATTCCCATCGCCACCATGGGGTACTCTGTTCACAACATTGACATCAGCAAACCGCTCGTCCATACAAAGACATACTGTCTGCCATCTGCCCGGTACGGTTGAAACGAGGATTCATCCGTGAAGAGAACACTTCTCCAGCGTGTCAGTGGCCATCGAAGGTGAGCATTTGCCCACTGAAGTCAGTTACAACGTCGAACAGCAGTCAGGTCAAGACCCTGGTGAGGACGACTAGCACACAGATGAGCTTCCCTGAGACGGTTTCTGACAGAAATTCTTTGGTTGTGCAAATCCACAGTTTCATCAGCTGTCCAGGTAGCTGGTCTCAGACAATCCCGCAGGTGAAGAAGCCAGATGTGGAGGTCCTGGGCTGGCAACACGTCGTCTGCGGTTGAGAGGCCGGTTGGACGTACTACCAAATTCTCTAAAAACGATGTTGGAGGCGGGTTATGGTAGAGAAACTAACATTCAATTTTCTGGCAACAGCTCTGGTGGACATTCCTACAGTCAGCATGCCAAGTGCACACTCCCTCAAAACTTGAGACATCTGTGGCACTGTGTTGTGTGACAAAACTGAACATTTTAGAGTGGCCTTTTATTGTCCCCAGCACAAAGTGCACTTGTGTAATGAGCATGCTGTTTAATCAGCTTCTTGATATGCCACCTGTCAGGTGAATGGATTATCTTGGTAAAGGAGAAATGCTCACTAACAGGGATGTAAACAAATTTGTGCACAACATTTGATAGAAATTGTATGAAACATGGGACCAACACTTTACATATTGCGTTTATATTTTTGTTTAGTATAGTTGCCCAGAAGAGTGATAGGTGGTGGGGCAGGATACTCTCTGCACATGCCTGCATTTAGCCAGCAGAAAGTATACAATCACTCACTCTAACTGAACAAGACTCAAATTACTCCAACTCTGGGTAGGATTGGCATTTCTACAAACAGCCAAACAACAAATACATTTTAAAGAGCCAAAGCATTTTTTAGGGTCCAATTTTTTTATAATGTTGCACAGCATGAAAACAATGCCTTTGATAAGCATGAGACGAATCAGCGATACCTATAAAAAAACGTGACTTCAGTGAAAAGTTAGCATTATGGAGGATGTGACAGTTAACATGGTTTTGGAAAAACAGAGGGAAAAAACTGAGTCTCCTTCGTTTCTGGACGTGCCAAGCAGGCCACTTAAAGGAGGGTCTGCTGTGGGTGCATGTGCACCCTTCCTGCTTTCAACACATGGCTCCCAGTCTCTGAGCTCAACCATCAAGGGATTCAAAGCTAATCTAGTAATTATTACTTTCCTCTTTCTGAAGCTGTGTCTGTACATTTCACATTGTTAAATGACTGTTTACTAAACACCAGCTGTAGGACTGAAAGGATAAGGGCATTAGCTTTGAGTGAAAGCATTACAATAGGGAGAATAGCTGTGCGTTGAGTACCTGTAAGCAGTTTGATGAAATTGCTAGGTATTACGCTGGTATTTCGATTTCAACATGTCAGTAATTATAAGGAGAAATATGGCAGTGCGCCGCATAGCCAGTCTTACTGGGAGACTGCACAATATATGTTTGTGTCATTTAAAGGGGAAGTGAGAGACTGACTACTCTATTCTCGGCTGGTGCTAAGGAGGCGCAAGTGTCAAAAGCAGGTTAGTTTGATCAGGTAAAAAGTGCCGGGCTGGCCTTTTTCAGCCCTGACGTCAGGTTCGGCAATTTACCTGTCTAACAGGTGGGAGGGGTGGCAATATTTGAGGCGTGTCTTAAAAACAACCGCAAAAGTGACAATTGCCCTTAAAAACAAGTGCAAAAGACCCATAAAAAGCAGAACTTGACGGTAACGCAGTTGATAATGGCATGTATTTTGACAACGGAAGCGCCGCCTACCCAGCCATGATTCGCAGTGCCCATTGAAGGAGAGATGTGCCGGTGAATCTCTTATTTAGAAACATAAAAACACGATTGGCTTCTCCCCATTTTTAGTTCAATTTGATTGAAAACCAAGCATAGCCTACCCTCCCCTTAATCAAGGCTGGTTTAGCATTGCATAGTTGTGTCTTTTTATACTGGCCATTAGCCAAAAGTAGCCTATGAATAAAGGGTTTTTAAATGGTCAACTGAGTGTGCTTTGAAATATTTTGCTCTCCATGCTTTTTCATTATTCATAATTCACATACCTGCATTTCGCTTGTTCAAGTAGGCTATCCATCCCAATTTCCAAGGAGTGCCCCTCCACACTATTCAGTCCTCCTATAATGCCATATCAACATCAGATTATTTTCTGAATCGGTCTCGAACATAGACAACGATACAATTGACAGAAGCCTAATATTTTGTAGACATGCGAATGTTATGTATAGACATTTAGGCCTATGTGTGCACACAGTGCCATGGAACGAGAAGCGATTTACGATATCATGCTTCGGACCAAATCCTATTTAGAAATATTATTGTTGGCTTAAAAAATAGATTTGTTTTTTTGTTTTTTAATCAAATGAATTAGAAAGATTCACCATCCATGGGTTTATGGTACATGACTCGAATGCAATGTACTTTCGTCTGCTATTTCTGGAGAAGTGAAAATACGACATGTAAGATGGTTCCTTGATATTTCTAAACATTACATTTGCGTATAGCGATGAGTAGACATGCCCCCTTTCTCTATATTGTGGAGCTTTACCTGGCTCCTGTGAAAAGTTTGGATTTAAGTACAACCCTCTGTAGTCTAAGATGCCATGTCTCTAATATATGACCTGCTTATTTAAAATAAGTTGTCGTTACGTTTTTATTAAATTTTTTGGGCTTTATCAATAGCCTAGTGAATTTAATCTTGCTTATTGACTATAAGTGGCATGTCCAGTTCCAGACTGCAATTTACAGTAGGCCTATGAGTGTGAATGCTATAGCCTATATTTAACTATGTATTTCTGTATTGAAGCAATACAATTAGAACAAAACATGTTTAACAAATATGGGGCAGGCTATTTAACCAACTAGGCTGTAACAGACTAACATTTGAATTGGAGTTGATGACAACGCAATACATAAAATAATGTAAAGACAACTTGAAGCAACCACATACGCTACATGACCAAAAGTATATCAGAGACCTGCTCGTCAAACATCTCATTCCAAAATCATGGGCATTAATATGGAGTTGGTCCCCCCTTTACTGCTATAACAGCCTTCACTCTTCTGGAAGGCTTTCCACTAGATGTTGGAACATTGCTGTGGGGACTTGCTTCCATTCAGTCACAAGAGCATTAGTGAGGTTGGGCACTGATGTTGAGTGATTAGGTCTGGCTCACAGTCGGCGTTCCAATTCATCCCAAAGGTGTTCAATGGGGCTGACGTCAGGGATCTGTGCAGGCCAGTCAAGTTCTTCCACAATGAACTCGACAAACCATTTCGGTATGGACCTCACTTTGTGCACGGGGTCCTTGTCATGCTGAAAAGGAAAGGGCCTTCCCCAAACTATTGCCACAAAGTTGGAAGCACAGAATCGTCTAGAATATCATTGTATGCTGTCCTTCACTGGAACTAAGTGGCCCAGCCCAAAGCCTGAAAAACAGCCCCAGACCATTATTCCTCCTCCACCAAACTTTATAGTTGGCACTATGCATTCGGACAGGTAGCATTCTCCTGGCATCCTTCTAACCCAAATGCGTCCATTGGACTGCCAGATGGTGACTGCAGTCCACTCGGACTGCCAGAGAACTCGTTTCCACTGCTCCAGAGTCCAATGGCATCGGGCATTGAGATTTCCCTTCACTGGAACTAAGGTGCCTAGCCTGACCATGAAAATCCAATGGCATCTAGCTTTACACCCCTCCAGCACTTGGCATTGCGCATGGTGATCTTAGGCTTGTGTTCAGCAATGGAAACCCATTTCATGAAGCTCCTGACAAACAGTTCTTGTGCTAACGTTGCTTCCAGTGGCAGTTTGGAACTCAGTAGTGAATGTTGCAACCGAGGTCAGATGATTTTTACACTCTCTACGCACTTCAGCACTCAGTGCTCCCGTCCGTTCTGGGAGCTTGTGTGGCCTACCACTTCATGGCTGAGCCGTTGTTGCGCCTAGACGTTTCCACTTCACAATAACACAGTTCATTGGGGCAGCTCTAGCAGGGCAGACATTTGACGAACTGACTTGTTGGAAAGGTGGCATCTATGGGTCTCCACATAATTTTGTATATATACACTGTATTTAGCCATGGAACATGTTCTGATTGGCCAGAAACTTGTTTATTCATCAAAACCCAGCCCTTTTGCGCCAGCTAGTGCGACCATGATTCTGGTTCAGAAAATAGAAAAGAATACTTGACACATCCCTGAACCTATAACGCTAATGCATTAGGTTTGTTTAAATAGATCCCAGAATGTCCTGGTGTGAGCCCTTAACTGTCCTCAGGTATATTTAGAACCCAACCCTCTATACTTCTGCCTCCCTCAACTCAACCACCCCCCAGACATCCCCAACACTTGACAAAATTCTCTGTCACATCTCATCTGAAACACCCCCTACACATAAAACCCATAACTATCAACCACCCATTCTAACCCTTACATCTGTAAACGCTTACACCTTCCATCCATTTCCCCCTCACCTCCACAATATCATACACTAATCCACCCCCCTCCACTTCAGACCCAGAACCTGTGATGGCTCCATCAGCCCCTTGCTCTCTCCTGATGTCTGAGAACACCAGTGTAAACCGCCCGGCGCCCTGCCTTTGATACTCTTTAATGGCACCATCGGGGAATGATTAATGATCTCCTGGGGGATGGATGGATAGAGAGAGGGTGTGAGAGAGGATATTTATTATGATCTCCTGGGGGATGGATGGATAGAGAGAGGGTGTGAGAGAGGATATTTATTATGATCTCCTGGGGGATGGATGGATAGAGAGAGGGTGTGAGAGAGGATATTTATTATGATCTCCTGGGGGATGGATGGATAGAGAGAGGGTGTGAGAGAGGATATTTATTATGATCTCCTGGGGGATGGATGGATAGAGAGAGGGTGTGAGAGAGGATGTTTATTATGATCTCCTGGGGGATGGATGGATAGAGAGAGGGTGTGAGAGAGGATATTTATTATGATCTCCTGGGGGATGGATGGATAGAGAGAGGGTGTGAGAGAGGATATTTATTATGATCTCCTGGGGGATGGATGGATGGATAGAGAGAGGGTGTGAGAGAGGATATTTATTATGATCTCCTGGGGGATGGATGGATAGAGAGAGGGAGTGAGAGAGGATATTTATTATGATCTCCTGGGGGATGGATGGATAGAGAGAGGGTGTGAGAGAGGATGTTTATTATGATCTCCTGGGGGATGGATGGATAGAGAGAGGGTGTGAGAGAGGATATTTATTATGATCTCCTGGGGGATGGATGGATAGAGAGAGGGTGTGAGAGAGGATATTTATTATGATCTCCTGGGGGATGGATGGATAGAGAGAGGGTGTGAGAGAGGATATTTATTATGATCTCCTGGGGGATGGATGGATGGATAGAGAGAGGGTGTGAGAGAGGATATTTATTATGATCTCCTGGGGGATGGATGGATAGAGAGAGGGTGTGAGAGAGGATATTTATTATGATCTCCTGGGGGATGGATGGATAGAGAGAGGGTGTGAGAGAGGATATTTATTATGATCTCCTGGGGGATGGATGGATAGAGAGAGGGTGTGAGAGAGGATATTTATTATGATCTCCTGGGGGATGGATGGATAGAGAGAGGGTGTGAGAGAGGATATTTATTATGATCTCCTGGGGGATGGATGGATAGAGAGAGGGTGTGAGAGAGGATATTTATTATGATCTCCTGGGGGATGGATGGATAGAGAGAGGGTGTGAGAGAGGATATTTATTATGATCTCCTGGGGGATGGATGGATAGAGAGAGGGTGTGAGAGAGGATATTTATTATGATCTCCTGGGGGATGGATGGATAGAGAGAGGGAGTGAGAGAGGATATTTATTATGATCTCCTGGGGGATGGATGGATAGAGAGAGGGTGTGAGAGAGGATGTTTATTATGATCTCCTGGGGGATGGATGGATAGAGAGAGGGTGTGAGAGAGGATATTTATTATGATCTCCTGGGGGATGGATGGATAGAGAGAGGGTGTGAGAGAGGATATTTATTATGATCTCCTGGGGGATGGATGGATAGAGAGAGGGTGTGAGAGAGGATGTTTAAAAAAACCAAATGGATTGTGTAGTGTGATTGGTGTAGATTAGTGTTGAGGACCTGTTTCATCTCACCGCTCTCACGAGCTGTGTTCACTCCCTTGGAATGCTCAGTCAACTGGGCTGGCTGACTAATCTCCGTACAGCCCTGTAACATGTAAACTTAATGTGTTCTTTAAAAAATAATTGTATATAGCTGCATTAATATTGCTGGACCCCAGGAAGAGTAGCTGCTGCCTTGGCAGAAGCTAATGGGGATCCTTAATAAATACAAATGTAGCCTCTGGGTGAGCTCACAGATATGGCCTGGGCTGGGCAGATACGTCTCACAGGTACGTACAGAATAGCATAGAAAATAGACAATTATATACACCATGTATGTTTGAAGTCTACTCTACTGGATGTGTGGAAATGTAAATGTCACAGGTGTGTCTCAGGAGTTTGAGCGAACATTAAGGTGGAACCGTAGCTGAGATGCAAAACAGAAACAGTCAGGAATGCTGCCGTCAGGCCTGCCAGACTCAACGACAAGTTGTGCTCCTCACCTGTACAGTAGTGGTGTGGTCGTTGACTTGGGCCAGTTGGACATACTGCACCTGTATGTCACTGGCCTGTAGGGGGGAGCCCTCCACTGCTGTGGCCCCCCCGTCAGCTGACGCCACCGCTATCAGCTGGGCCCCACGCAGCACCTGACCAGGGGGAGGAGAGTGAGGGAGGGAAGGAGAGTGGGAGGGAGGGAGGGAGGGAGGGAGGGAGGGAGGGAGGGAGGGAGGGAGGGAGGGAGGGAGGGAGGGAGGGAGGGAAAATGATTAATATAAGATGGAATTGGAAAAATGCTCAATTGGAGCAAATATTTATTATCACAATGGCAAGACTATGATTTGTCTAATTAATCACAAAACTATGATTAATTTCACTGCAAGAAAAATATTGCCTCTGGTGAGAGCTTGTGCAAGGGTCAGCCAATGTGTCTGTTTGTACATCAAACATGGCTTCAAACCTTAACACACACACAACCCCTAGCTTTCTCTCTGATGATATCACATCATCTTCGAGAGAGAGAGAGAGAGAGCAGCCACTATGGTTTTGAAGACGTCTGCTTAGCATTACAGTGCCCACAATGGCACCCTATTATTACCTTTATAGTGTACTGCAATAGGGCTCTGGTCAAACGTAGTGCACTATGTAGAGAACATGATGCCATTTCAGATGCAGCCATTGTTAGCTGCCTCTGCCAACTAGCTAATGCTTTGAATCAAGAGTTTACTGCCAGGATCTGGATCTGCTCTCTAACTCACTGACTGGCTACACTTCCCTGAAGAGAGGCCGATTAACAATAAACAGCAGACAGAAGTATTTAAGCCTGATCTGATGTGTGTTTACATTCTTTCATTAGACACAGCTATCAGGGTGTAACAAGCACAGGCTAGCGTACCGGGACACACAGATCACTGAACATGTCACTCTCATTGCCACCTGAGATAGAGAGATGGGGAAAAAAGAAAAAGAGGAGAGGGAAAGAGAGAAACATCTAGAGAAGGGGAGACCCCTAAACCCTGTTGTGTTGAACTACAGCCAAGCTGTGCCAAAGCTCAGCATTTAACACACTCACTAATAACAGAGCAGGATAGTACAGCTGCAACATGGTATGGAGTATTCCTGTAGATTTACATTGACACACACAAACACACACACACACTCACACACTCACACACTCACACACACACACACACACACACACACACACACACACACACACACACACACACACACACACACACACACACACACACACACACACACACACACACACAACCTATAGCCCCAAGGCCCTAGTGTAAGAGCTATGATGTCTAGGCCTAATTCAATAACATACAGTAGGCCTACTGTAATAAGTTGTGGAATATTTGAACAGACATGCAAAGCTAACATACAATCATACTGTCACACCTGACCCAGCAAGATTGATGGAGGAAAATATTAAGTGAACTCTGTGTGTGTGTGCGTTTAAATAAAACCATGCATCTCTCTTACGATTACTACCTTACACAGCACTACAACATGTCTCTCTCTCCACCTTGCATGACCTACATGTCCTCTTGCATGTGTGCTTTGTCTCCAGCTTTAACCAGTCTGACTTACTCCTATGTGTGCTTTGTCTCCAGCTTTAACCAGTCTGACTTACTCCCATGCCAGTGGAGTGGAGTAGAGCAGAGCAGCTGGGTGCAGGCTTAACAGACATTCTCAATTTGGGGATGAATCAGAATCTGCTTGTCTGCAGAAAAAACCCAAACCTCAAACCTCAATTACAGATGCTGTTTGTGCCCCCCTTACCGTATCAACCCGCCCTGTTCCACCCCCTCACCAAACCACAACCTTCGCTTTGAAGTTGGTGACTCGGTTACGTGTTTCGTGAGTCGTGTTAACCCCCCTGGAGCCTGGTGGGTTGTGTCAGGCTCCGGGAGATTTTGCCAGATTTTTCTTTTTCACCACAATGTCTGATGCCGACTCACCAGGACACGCCAGTCCCAGCCGGGCTGATGGGAACTATTAGATGAGAAGGAAGACTCCCTGGCTACACTAGCCGGATGAGAGCCACAAAACGGATGCAACATAGGGAACTACAGAGAGGGTGATTGGGGGGTGAAGGTAGTCTTGAAAAGGGGGGCCAGTAAACAGAGAGTTGCCGGTTCAAATCCCAAGGCTGACAGAGGAATTCTGCAGGGAATGAGCCGGCAGCTGGAGGCTTCCTGGCTTCAATATTCCATGTGCTACCTACTGACATTGTGCACTTGAGCAAGGCACTTAACTCCTCAAATCTGCTCCAGGACCACTGCTCTGTGGTATTGTAATTATTGTAATGGACTGTGGGACTATAAACACACACTGACAGGGAGTGTATGTGATTGGACAAAGGGTCCATATATACACTGACCACTTAGAGGGCAATAAATAGCCTTGATCTGAGGGGTCTTGCTGAGTGAGTGACATCTGAGTGAACGTACACTGACTGACTGAAGGGCAATAGATCGTAGTCTGAATAACGGTAATCACAGACAGACTATACAAAAACTGACCACGGTGAAACTGACACTTCTGTGAGAAAATAAATACACTGACCACAGAGACATTGCCATATGCATCTGCATCTACACGTTCTGTCATATTCATCTGCATCTACACGTTCTGTCATCTGCATCTACACGTTCTGTCATATGCATCTGCATCTACACGTTCTGTCATATGCATCTGCATCTACACGTTCTGTCATATTCATCTGCATCTACACATTCTGTCATATTCATCTGCATCTACACGTTCTGTCATATGCATCTGCATCTACACGTTCTGTCATATGCATCTGCATCTACACGTTCTGTCATATGCATCTGCATCTACATGTTCTGTCATATGCATCTGCATCTACACGTTCTGTCATATTCATCTGCAGCTACACGTTCTGTCATATTCATCTACACGTTCTGTCATATGCATCTGCATCTACACGTTCTGTCATATTCATCTGCAGTTACACGTTCTGTCATATTCATCTGCAGTTACACGTTCTGTCATATTCATCTACACGTTCTGTCATATCCATCTGCGGTCCATCAAAAGTTCAACCCTTTTCCACTCTTCAGGCAAGTCAGCCCAGCTCTGCACAAAAAGACAAAACAGCTGTGAAATAAATGCGGATAGACCATCAGTCATATGAACTCTGTAGAAAGACGCACTAGGCTAATCTGTTTATTAGGGATACACACTTTCTGTCTGAACAGGCCTCTAAATCTGAGAGACAAATAATTAAAGTAAAACTGACCCTAGTTATTTACATACAGGTGGAGCAGGAATGTCGTGAGAGTACGCTTGGAATGTAGTAGGTAGGCAGAGGTAATTAATTTAACTGAATTTTTAAGCCCACGTTTTATCCTAATTATTTATATAATTCTTTATAAAAAAAGATCTGTCAGCTACATTTGGTGGAGGGTGTACACTGATTGGACCAGGCAAAGAGTACCCCCCTTCTCCCTAGTAAGTGGTTCCTTCCAATTTGCACCACGGATCAAAGATATGCTAGGCATAGACGTTAGATACTCTAGTGCTTGCAGACAGTCTTTTCAGTAGAGAAGGAGAGTGAGTGCCGAGTGACACATAGCATTTGATTTGATTTAAGCTGCCGGTGATGGGCAGGACTCACACGAGGTATGTTAGTAAATTAATTTGATCAAGCTATGTAGCCTATTGATACCTTCTTGATTAATAAATCAAATGAAAATGTTTCTCTGTAATACTAGTCACCTAGCAATTTTATTAAGTTGGCTTTAGCTAGATACACCTCATGACCAAAAGTGCAGTACCAGTCAAAAGTTTGGACACACCTAGTCATTCAAGGCTTTTTCTGTATTTTTACTATTTTCTACATTGTAGAATTATAGTGAAGACATCAAAACTATGAAATTACACATATGGAATCATGTAGTCACCAAAAAGTGTAAAACAAATCAAAATATATTCTCTCAACCAGCTTCATGAGGTAGTCCCCTGGAATGCAATTTCAATTAACAGGTGTGCCTTGTTAAAAGTTAATTTGTGGAATTTCTTTCCTTAATGCATTTGAGCAAATCATTTGTGTTGTGACCAGGTACGGGTGGTATACAAAAGATAGCCCTATTTGGTAAAAGAACAAGTCCATATTATGGCAAGACCAGCTCAAATAAGCAAAGAGAAACGACAGTCCATCATTACTTTAAGACAAAGGTCAGTAAATTTGGAAAATGTAAAAAAACTTTGAAAGTTTCAAGTGCAGTCGCAAAAACCATCAAGCACTATGATGACACTGGCTCTCATGAGGACCTCCACAGGAAAGGAAGACCCAGAGTGACCTCTGCTGCACAGGATAAGTTCATTTAGTTACCAGCCTCAGAAATTGCAGCTCAAATAAATGCTTCATAGTTCAAATGAGAAATTTTGGTTCCAAGCGCTGTGTCTTTGTGAGACAAAGAAGGTGAATGGTTGATCTCGGCAGGTGTGGTTCCCACCGTGAAGCATGGAGGAGGGATGTGATGGTATGGGGGTGCTTTGCTGGTGACACGTTCTGTGATTTATTTCGAATTCAAGGCACACTTAACCAGCATGGCTACCACAGCATTCTGCAGCGACACCCCATCCCATCTGGTTTGCACTTAGTAGGACTATAATTTGTTTTTCAACAGAACAAAACACACCTCCCAGGCTGTGTAAGGGCTATTTGACCAAGAAGGAGAGTGATGGAGTGCTGCATCAGATGACCTGGCCTCCACAATCCCCCGACCTCAACCCAATTTAGATGGTCTGGGATGAGTTGGACCGCAGAGTGAAGGAGCTTGTGGGAACTCCAAGACTGTTGGAAAAGCATTCTAGGTGAAGCTGGTTGAGAGAATGCCAAAACTGTGCACAGCTGTCATCAAAGCAAAGGGTGGCTACTTTTTGAGAATCTTAAATATAAAATATATTTTGATTCGTTTAACACTTTTTTGGTTACTACATGATTCCATGTGTTATTTCATAGTGTTGATGTCTTCACTATAATTCTACAATGTAGAAAAAATGAAGAAAACCTTTCAATGAGTAGGTGTGTCCAAACTTTTGACTGGTACTGTATGTGGACACCTGCTCGTCAAACATCTCATTCTAGAATCATGGGTATTAATATGGAGTTGGTCCCCCCTGTGCTGCTATAACAGCCTCCACTCTTCTGGGAAGACGTTCCACTAGATGTTGGAACATTGCTGCGGGTACTTGCTTCCATTCAACCACAAGAGCATTAGTGAGGTCGGGCACGCAGTCGGCATTCCAATTCATCGATGGGGTTGAGGTGAGGGCTCTGTGCAGGCCAGTCAAGTTATTCCACACCGATCTCGACAAAACATTTCTGTATGGACCTCGCTTTGTGCACGGGGTCCTTGTCATGGTGAAACAAGGGCCTTCCCCAAACTGTTGCCACAAAGTTGGATGCACAGAATCGTCTAGAATGTCATTGTATGCTGTCCTTCACTGGAACTAAGGAGCCCAGCCCAAAGCACACCTGTCTATATAAGGTCCCCAAGAACACAGTCGCCTCCATCCTTCTTAAAAATGGAAGAAGTTTGGAACCACCAAGACTTCCTAGAGCTGGCCACCTGGCCAAACTGAGCAATCGGGGGAGAAGGGCCTTGGTCAGGGAGGTGACAGAACACCAGAGTTCCTCTGTGAAGATGGGAAAACCTTCCAGAAGGACAACCATCTCTGCAGCACTCCACCAACCATGCCTTTGTGGTAGAGTGGTCAGACAAAAGCCCCTCCTCAGAAAAAGGCACATGACAGCCCGGTTGGAGTTTGCCAAAAGGCACCTAAAGGACTCTCAGACCATGAAAAACAAGATTCTCTGGTCTGATGAAACCAAGATTGAATTGTTTGGCCTGAATGCCAAGCATCACGTCTGAAGGAAACCTGGAACCATGCCTACAGTGAAGCATCGTGGTGACAGCATCATGATGTGGGGATGTTTTTCAGAGGTAGGGACTGACAGACTAGTCAGGATCGAGGGAAAGATGAACGGAGCAAAGTACAGAGATATCCTTGATGAACATCTGCTCCAGAGCACTTAGGACCCCAGACCGGGGCAAAGGTTCACCTTCTAACACGACAACAACCCTAAGCACACAGCCAAGACAAAGCAGGAGTGGCTTCGGGACAAGTCTCTGAATGTCCTTGAGTGGCCCAGCCAGAGCCCTTACTTGAACCCGATCGAACTCTGGCACAGGTTTTCATCAATACTATACTCTTTCATCAATACTATACTTTTCATCTATACTCTGCTCCATTCATCTTTCCCTCGATCCTGACTAGTCTCCCAGTCCCTGCCGCTAAAAATATCCCCACAGCATGGTCAGAGTCCTTTAGGCGCCTTTTGGCAAACTCCAAGCGGGTTGTCGTGCCTTTTACTGAGAAATGACTTTTGTCTGTCCACTCTACCATAAAGGCCTGATTGGTGGAGTGCTACAGAGCCGGTTGTCCTTCTGGAAGGTTCTCTCATCCTCACAGGGGAGCTCTGGCGCTCTGTCAGAGTGACCATTGGGTTCTTGGTCACCTCCCTGACCAAGGCCCTTCTCCCCCGATTGTTCAGTTTGGCCGGGCTGCCAGCTCAAGGAAAAGTCTTGGTGGTTCCAAACTTCTTCCATTTAAGAATGATTGAGGCCACTGTGTTCTTGGGGACCTTCAATGCTGCAGAAATGTTTTGGTACCCTTCCTCAGATCTGTGCCTTGACACAATCCTGTCTCTGAGCTCTACGGACAATTACCTAGACCTAATGGCTTGGTTTTTGCTCTGACATGCACTGTCAACTGTGGGACCTTATATTTTATTTTTTTAAATTTTATTTTACCTTTATTTTACCTTTCGGTTACTAGTCCAACGCTCTAACCACTAGGCTACCCTGCCGCCCCGGTTATATAGCCGGTTTTCGCTTTGTCATTATGGGGTATTGTGTGTAGATTGATGAGTTTAAAAAAATCTACTTTAGAATAAGGCTGTAACGTAACAAAATGTGGAGAAAGTCAGGGGGTCTGAAAAATTCCCGAATGCACTATATGCTGTCTATGTGGACTAAAATGATTTATGATTGCGGGTGTGCTTAATGATGAGTGAATAACTATTAAATGATTCTGGTCTTGTCAGTTTAAGAGAAATTCTAAGTGTGATTGAGTTTGCTAAGTGTAGTGTTTGATTGTGTGCTGCTAAATCTACTAGTATATTTAAGGACAACAGGGTTCAAGGGTTGACTACCACTTGTCCGATTCAACTAAAAGGTTGGGACTTTAACCCTTCATGAGAGAGCTGTTAGCATTCTCTTGAGGATCTGAGCACACAGAGAGCAGAGGGTTCATCACTACAGGAAGTCTCCCAGGAACCACTTCTGATTCCTCAAAACCTCTCCTCATCTACTTCTCAGAACTCATTGGAGGAAAAGGTAAGAGGGGAGGGCTTCTCCTCCAATGAGGTTTGAGAAAGAGGTGAGGAGAGGACAAGTCATTGATGAAAGACAAATTGAGAAAGAGCCATCATCTCCCATATCTGGGCTTAGACTGATATGTCTGGAAGGAGAATGTGTTCTGATCAAAAACACAAACTGTCGTATGAAATTATGGATCTGACACTCACAAGATACACAATGACCACATATAACCCAAACACATGATGGAGATCTGTAAGCAATATGAAGCAAACAACAAACCATCTCACACTCTTTGACAAACACTGGCACACAGTCCGAGTGACACACACCATTGAGTGCCATATTCTGACTTATACACAGGCACACAATTTTTCCAATGCTTTCAATAGCCTAATTCGTGTTTAGGCCCAAGTTCGCACAAGTCGAAATCACATCAACTTGCAATGAGTTGTCAAAGAAATGCCTAGTAAGAAATATAAAACTTGGCGAGAGAAGAGAAGCAGCACAAATCAGAATAGACCGTGGTGGTTTGGTGGCTCTTATGTGCATTAGTTACTGTTAAACTCCGGCTTGCAGGATTTGGGTCCCTAAATAATAAGAACTGGCTGATCACACCAGTACTGTACCAGCAGGGCTCACTGAGGTGTGTGTGTGTGTGGGGAGGATTAGAAGGCTGCATCAGACAAGCCCACGCTGTTTCCGTGCCAAGACGAGCTGGAGAAGAAAATATGCTGAACAATCAAGAGGCATCTCAAATTCAACTCAGCAGAGTTTGCTAGTTGCTATGACCTGAAAATAACAAAAAAGTGGATAAAGCTTTCTTTTTTGTTGTTGATGCCAATCTTTGTTTTTTATGCTTTCAACAGTAATGGAGCCAGGATACTGAAGAAATACAGAAATGGGCGAAAGAAGACAGAACTAAACAACAACAGTGGCTTAATGCAAAAAAACATTTGGAGAAAGCCAGATTGAAACACAATAACCAACTGTGCAAACAAGGCCCTTTCTGTTGTTGCAATCTGAATGGTACTTTTGGGTGCATGTGAATATGGTTCAGATTGAATAATGCAAGATAGAGGACAATAAGATAGTTGTTCGAAAACAAAAGAAAAGCATATTTGTTATGTTACCCCTCGGTCTTCAACTGTGTAATTGCATGAGAATCTCTTTAGATAAAAATAATTATATAATGCTTTGTGTGTGTGTATGTTTTTGAGTATCTGTGTGGAGGTGCTTGTGTTTATCTACATGCATGTATGTTTTGTCAGAGCCCTCATTCACACTCTCAACAGGTCATTCCACCTCTGTCTCATTACAGCCCACTTGGCTCAACCAAACCTAAAAACACACAAAGACCTACACACACAGCACACTTTTACAAGGCACAGCTCAAATAAATCCACCACTCCAATCTGCTTTCTATCAGCCTCAGTGGAATCACTGCTATCCTCTCAGATCAAACATGTAAAAAGAGAAGAGGATTCTGGAGTATTTGGAACTTCCTCCCTACTTCACAGCCGTCAACAACATCTGCAACTGCTGCAGCCTTCCTGAGCCAGCCAGGACAAATATGATTTGGGGTGTGAGGGGGACAAAAGGACATAGAGGGAGCGGCTGGAAAATCAACCATAGTCATGAATTTTCACCTACACGCTCTGGATTTATGAACGCCCAGGGGGCAATCTAAGCACACTCTGGCACTCCAGATTGAATTTATGAACACATCCGAAATCGTAAAATGTCTAGATAGTCATTTGTTATGCTAAAAAGCTAGCAAGAGGTTTCATAGCAACAACTTCAACTTCCGGTAGACAGGCGAAGCCGTGGAATGCTCAACTGAGAGGATACCGTTCCTTTACAGTATACTAAATGTAACTAATAGTATACAGTATGTAGTATATACTCATTAAGTATGTAGTATACAGTATGTTAGTATGGGTATTCAAACACAGCTTAAGTCTTCCGGACCAGCTAGTATGCTAGTGATCCCAAAGATTTCCAGCATTGGCTCACACAACATCCTCTAAATTCCTTCATACTGGAGGCAGAGACAGAAAACTGTTATCCACAAGTTCATTTGACTCTGAGGAAGTAGATATTGCCAAAATCCCAAACTATACATTTAATATTTTGCTTTTAGTCTTAGTGGAATGCCTACAGGAGTGACTCTGTTCAAGTCATAACTAAGGCCCAGAGTTATTCCTAGCCACATGACCTGACCAAAAAAAACACACAAAAAACGTATAACTAAGTAGGTAGACTCAAGGAAACAGTTCTACCTAAATCTTGAGTCTAAAACTCCTGGCACTGTCATGTAACCACCAACTTCATATCTGAAAGAGAAGGAGGCGAGGAAAGAAGATGTGAGGAATCGCACAAATTGAAATAAAGCTCTAATCTTTGTATATCTGTATTTGTCCTAAAAGGCACTTACTCCCACACTCTCCATTCCATCTACGGTTTCTCATCAACCCACTCAGTGACACCATTCCTAAACAGTCAGTAGAGGCTAGTGTGGTTTTATGACCAGATCAATTTGAATTCTGATCCAGGACCAGTAGAATCAAAAGGTCTTCGGTTGGTCTCTGAGATGACTGAAATAACCTAGTTAAATAAAGGTCTCATTTTTTATTTTTTATTATAACATTTTTTTTATGGGGTAGATTAGCTTTCATTTTGCAGATAGATTGTGGCTTATATTAGTGTAAAATTGACTGCATCATATCCAATCCCCCATATATTTTTTGGTTAATATATTTTTTATAAATATAATATCTATACACTACCGTTAAAAAGTTTTGGGTCACATAGAAATGTCCTTGTTTTTGAAAGAAAAGCTAAACAATGTGTCCATTAAAATAACATAAAATTGATCAGAAATACATATATTGTAGTTGGAAATGGCAGATTTTTTAAACACAATATCTACATAGGTGTACAGAGGCCCATTATCAGCAACCATCACTCCTGTGTTCCAATGCCACGTTGTGTTAACCAATTCAAGTGTATCATTTTAAAAGGCTAATTGATCATTAGAAAACCCTTTTGCAATTATGTTAGCACAGCTGAAAACTGTTGTCCTAATTAAACAAGCAATAAAACTGGCCAACTTTAGACTAGTTGAGTATCTGGAGCATCAGCATTTGTGGGTTCGATTACAGGCTCGAAATGGCCAGAAACAAAGAACTTTCTTCTGAAACTCGTCAGTCTCTTTTTGTTCTGAGAAATGAAGGCTATTCCATGTGAAAAATTGTCAAGAAACTGAAGACCTCGTACAACGCTGTGAACTACTCCCTTCACAGAACAGAGCAAACAGGCTCTAACCAGAATAGAAAGAGTGGGAGGCCCCGGTGCAAAACTGAGCAAGAGGACAAGTATATTAGAGTGTCTAGTTTGAGAAACAGACGCCTCACAAGTCCTCAACTGGCAGCTTCATTACATATAGTACCCACAAAACACCAGTCTCAAGGTCAACAATGAAGAGGTGACTCCGGAATGCTTGCCTTCTAGGCAGAGTTGCAAAGAAAACGCCATATCTCAGAGTGGCCAATAAAAATAAAAGATTAAGATGGGCAAAAGAACACAGACACTGGACAGAGGAATCTGCCTAGAAGGCCAGCATCCTGGAGTCGCCTCTTCACTGTTGACTCAGTACTTTGTTGAAGCACCTTTGGAAATGATAACAGCCTTGAGTCTTCTTGGGTATGATGCTACAAGCTTGACACACCTGTATTTGGGGAGTTTCTCCCATTCTTTTCTGCAGATCCTCTCAAGCTCTATCAGGTAGGATGGGGAGCGTCGCTGCACAGCTTTGTTCCGGTCTCTCCAGAGATGTTCGATCGGGTTCAAGTCCGGGCTCTGGCGGGGCCACTCAAGGACATTCAGAGATTTGTCCCGAAACCACTCCTGTGTTGTCTTGGCTGTGTGCTAGAGTCGTTGTCCTGTTGGAAGGCAAACCTTTGCCCCAGTCTGAGGTCCTGAGCACTCTGGACCAGGTTTTCTTCAAGGATCTCTATACTTTGCTCATTTCATCTTTACCTCCATCCTGACTAGTCTCACAGTCCCTGCCGCTGAAAACCATCCTCACAGCATGATGCTGCCACCACCATGCTTCACAGTCTTGGTTTCATCAGACCAGAGAATCTTGTTTCTCAAGGTCTGAAAGTCATTAGGTGCCTTTTGGCAAACTCCAAGCGGGCTGTCATATGCCTTTTTACTGAGGAGTGGCTTCAGTCTGGCCAATTTACCACAAGGCCTGATTGGTGGAGTGCTGCAGAGATGGTTGTGCTTCTGGAAGGTTCTCCCATCTCCACAGAGGAACTCTGGAGCTCTGTCAGAGTGACCATCGGGTTCTTGGTCAACTCCCTGACCAAGGCCTTTCTACCCCGATTGCTCAATTTGGCCGGGCGGCCAGCTCAAGGAAGAGTCTTGGTGGTTCCAAACTTCTTCCATTTATGAAATCATGGAGGCCACTGTGTTCTTGGGGACCTTCAATGCTGCAGAAATGTTTTGGTACCCTTCCCCAGATCTGTGCCAGGACACAATCCTCTTTCTGAGCTCTAATGGACTATTCCTTTGACCATATGGCTTGGTTTTTGCTCTGACATGCACTGTCAACTGTGGGCCTTATATAGACACGTGTGCTTTTCCAAGTCAAGTTTCACTTTGTCATTCTGGGGTAGTGTGTGTAGATTGAGGATTTTTTAAATAAGGCTGTAACGTAACAAAATGTGGAAAAGGGGAAGGGGTATGAATACTTTCAGAATGCACTATATGTTATGTAGGAAAAAGTCAGTCATAAATTCTTCTGTCTTGGTTAAAAACAAGTTGTCATCTGGTAGGCTTTGATTAAATGTCCTATATCCTCGCCCATGTGGAAAAGTAATGTGTATACCAATTATTTGATGGTCCAACCGCATTCTGTCCCCCATCAACACTTACATTTTTTTTAGTGCCAGCGAGAATGACATAAGTAGTCAAGACGACTAGCTTGATTGAAACGCCGCCATGTTTATCTCACTAGGTCAGGATATTTAAGCCTCCATATAGCCACTAGTTCCAATAAATCCATGATATTCGTGATTTCCTTAAGTGCATGAGGGTGATAGTTTGTAGTGCGATTTCCTTTACGGTCCATTGAGGTATTTAAACCCCTATTATAATCTCACACCATAATACTTGAGTCATGTATTGACTCTAAGCTCGATAAAGTCATATATTTATTTACAAAGAAGCATGGATCATCATTATTTAGACCATATAGATTAATGGGCCACATTCCTTGCGGATCTGTTTGAATAGTTTGAACATTTGGATCAATGTTATTGCTAATTAATATCATCGCTTATTTGAGTTTCTTTGCCCATGTGAAAAATAGATCCCCCCCCCAGTCCTTTTTCCATACAACTTCATCTAAATGTGCAGAATGAGTTTACTGTAAACAATTGATATAATATTCCTTATCTTTTAGCCAGGTAAAGACTGATAGTCTTATTATCTGCTAAGCCATTACAATTAGCTATACTTATTTCACCACTTACCATAATGAGATACAAGTTGCAATTATACATGTTTGTAAACTTACCATTAAGTACCATGATCATTTAGTGTCCATATAGCTGTTGCGTGATATTTGCACTGTTACGCATACTGTAGCTGCGACTATATAAAGCTATAATTGTCCTCCAATTTTCCACCCACTAAAACCTCCCCTCAAACCAAATTGGGTTGTCGTCCCACTGACTGGCTGACCATTGCTGTACATAGATCCTAGGGCCTTTAAAAAGAGCACATGGTGCCACCTACAATACTGAACCAGATCCGCAGCCAGTATAATTCCGAACGCCCTCGCCTTGGTTGTACTGCATCTAGTTATTTAAATAAAAACAATTTGGTGTATATACAGTGGGGAGAACAAGTATTTGATACACTGCCGATTTTTCAGGTTTTCCTACTTACAAAGCATGTAGAGGTCTGTAATTTTTAGCATAGATACACTTCAACTGTGAGAGACGGAATCTAAAACAAAAATCCAGAAAATCACATTGTATGATTTTTAAGTAATTCATTTGCATTTTATTGCATGACATAAGTATTTAATACATCAGAAAAGCAGAACTTAATATTTGGTACAGAAACCTTTGTTTGCAATTACAGAGATCATACGTTTCCTGTAGTTCTTGACCAGGTTTGCACACACTGCAGCAGAGATTTTGGCCCACTCCTCCATACAGACCTTCTCCAGATCCTTCAGGTTTCGGGACTTTCAGCTCCCTCCAAATATTTTCTATTGGGTTCAGGTCTGGAGACTGGCTAGGCCACTCCAGAACCTTGAGATGCGTCTTACAGAGCCACTCCTTAGTTGCCCTGGCTGTGTGTTTCGGGTCGTTGTCATGCTGGAAGACCCAGCCACGACCCATCTTCAATGCTCTTACTGAGGGAAGGAGGTTGTTGGCCAAGATCTCGCGATACATGGCCCCATCCATCCTCCCCTCAATACGGTGCAGTCGTCCTGTCCCCTTTGCAGAAAAGCATCCCCAAAGAATGATGTTTCCACCGCCATGCTTCACGGTTGGGATGGTGTTCTTGGGGTTGTACTCATCCTTCCTCTTCCTCCAAACACAGCGAGTGGACTTTAGACCAAAAAGCTCTATTTTTGTCTCATCAGACCACATGACCTTCTCCCATTCCTCCTCTGGATCATCCAGATGGTCATTGGCAAACTTCAGACGGGCCTGGACATGCGCTGGCTTGAGCAGGGGGACCTTGCATGCGCTGCAGGATTTTAATCCATGATGGTGTAGTGTGTTACTAATGGTTTTCTTTGAGACTGTGGTCCCGGCTCTTTTCAGGTCCTGCCGTATAGTTCTGGGCTGATCCCTCACCTTCCTCATGATCATTGACGCCCCACGAGGTGAGATCTTGCATGGAGCCCCAGATCGAGGATGATTGACCGTCATCTTGAACTTCTTCCATTTTCTAATAATTGCGCCAACAGTTGTTGCCTTCTCACCAAGCTGCTTGCCTATTGTCCTGTAGCCCATCCCAGCCTTGTGCAGGTCTACAATTTTACCCCGATGTCCTTACTCAGCTCTCTGGTCTTGGCCATTGTGGAGAGGTTGGAGTCTGTTTGATTGAGTGTGTGGACAGGTGTCTTTTATACAGGTAACAAGTTCAAACAGGTGCAGTTAATACAGGTAATGAGTGGAGAACAGGAGGGCTTCTTAAAGAAAAACTAACAGGTCTGTGAGAGCTGGAATCCTTACTGGTTGGTAGGTGATCAAATACTTATGTCATGCAATAAAATGCAAATTAATTACTTAAAAATCATACAATGTGATTTTCTAGATTTTTGTTTTAGATTCCATCTCTCACAGTTGAAGTGTACCTATAATAAATATTACAGACCTCTACATGCTTTGTAAGTAGGAAAACCTGCAAAATCGGCAGTGTTTCAAATACTTGTTCTCCCCACTGTATAAAATAAAATAAATCTTCCATATCTTAATTTATTCCCACAATTGATGAATAATACACACAATAATATAAGCACTTCTACGAAGGACGGTTACACGTAAAAACGGCCTTTAGTAGGAATTCTACATTTTTGTCAAAAGAGGCATACAGTCACCCCACCCAAACAAACACCTCTGCCCCGCTCTACCTTTCCACCCATAAATCGACCTACACACAGACACACATGGGCTCTGGCATTTGCAGCCAGTCTCCATTTTCCACAATGATGACTTTACGATGGTTCGAATTAGATTGTTTCTTTAGATTGAGTGTGTAGACCTGATATACACACACTCCACAGAACAAAATATTGTAGTGAGCAAAAACTGGTCCTGACCTCCCGCCAACCCACTGTGAAGGAGCGACAACACCCTCACACGCAGCCCACATTGTCCACGATACAACCCTCCCTGCTGGGTTTTCATATCTTCCATGAAAGGACATCTCTGGTTTATGTACATGTGTAAATAAAAGCCTACTTATCCACCATTCAGGGTGTTTTACTGCTGTTTATAAGAGTAGTCTTTATCAGAAAAGGAAACAAAACATCTAATCAAATTATATTTGTCAGGTGTAGACTAAACAGTGAAATGCTTACTTATGGGTACTTTTCCAACAATGCAGAGTTAAAGATTTAAAAAAATTTAAAAACGTGACGAGGAATAAATACACATTGAAAAACTAGTCAAAAATAACATGGCTATATACACTGTCTAAATATAGAACAGACCGTTTACAAGGATCCTCTGGATCATCTTTAATTGCTTGTGTCATCAAAGTGTGATGGGATGAGGTGTGTCTATTGGCCGTGTATATTCTTAATGAGATAACTCAATTGTGGATGAACTGTGTCTGTAGGCCAGTAGTGACAGTATCCACAAACGGTTTAAATAGTTTGCTTTTGCCACAGCCAGGTGTTAGCATTATGAGCATCATCCTAAAAAAATGCATGTAATTCATAGTACCGATGTAAGCAAAGCTGCATTGCCAGCCGAAAAACACTTCAAACTAAGTTTGGTAGTTTGATTTGTTTTTAAACTTGCATTCTGATGGAATTTTGTTACTCAAAACTGGAACTACTTCCTTATGCAGTCTCACAGCCACATCCGTCTGTTTTTTGTTGTAACATACACCTTATTGTCTATCGCAGATTGACTACCAGAGCTGTGAACAATCTCACAGGTGGCTTGATGCAAAAAATAACATTCTCACTGAAAAGAAAACATGGACAGATTCTTCTTGAATATTGACGCTACAAAACTTAGTTTGAAGTCAGTGTTTCCCCTGTATAAATTTAGCAGCAGTGGACTGTGGCCCACTGGAAGTGTTTTTGAGGTTTCGGCTTGCAATGCAGCTTTGGTAATATCGGTACAATGGATTATATTCATTTTTTGGGACGATGCTTCTCATGCTACCTCCTAGCTGCGACAAAAGTACACAACAAATTATTCTGCATGCTGTCACTACTTGCCTACAGACAACTTTGTGTCACATTTTCCCTTATTCGTGAATTGATGTCAATGGGAGACTGAGGAAATTGTTGACTTAAGTGGTAGCTACAATTAACCCCCCCAAAAATGGGGAATAGGGTATAATTAGAGACTCTCCATCCCTCTCTAAGCCCTGCTGTGGTGCATCTTCCTGGGGTAGCTGTGGGCTCAAACCCAGCAGGAGTCTGGAGGTCTGGTGTGGTAGTGATGCTCCAGGCACAGTGAAGTTGTTACCAGAGACATCTTGTTCTTGTTAACACACTACCAGGGAACCAGGCAGGCTCCACAGATCTTATCTGCCCAGACACACTACTAGGGGCATAAAGTACCACTACAAGGGACATAGAGAACCTCTTTACTATCCATTCCTCACTCACTCACTCTCTCATATACACACACACACATCACACAATGATATGAACACCAACACTTACACAGCAAGGCAAAGCATACACCATCTAGACAGTAGACAGACACATTTTGACATGCAATCTGTGATCTCCATATTTGATCTTGGATATCTACAGAATGATCTGTGATCTGAGAAGAAAGCCCCTTATCTTCCTCCTATAATGCCATAGGTCTATAGGAGACAGTGCAGACTCCCTATTAAAACACTGCTCCTTTGAAATGTGAACCTCTTTAATAGCACAAGCTTTAAATCCTACACCACTAACAAACACTAAACAGGGATACAAAACATACATCTTTCTGTATGTACATCACTGTTTCCAACACTCGCTTTCCACTCCCCTTGTGGATGTAATTTCTGGGGGGAGCCGCTGCCTGTCTTCTCCATTCACTCTCTCTCTCCTCCATTTTGGATCCCAAAACACTCAACAAGCCCTCCCATGATATTATCAACAACATTCTTGGACAGGGAGAAATAGGACGATTAAATAAAAATTCCGGCTGTGGCCCAGCGGTTCGATCCGGAGTGTTCTATGTTCTTAACCCTGTAGACCTCCCCAGCATCTGCTCTGTGTGTTAGACATCAGGAACAGTAGAGCGATAGTAGTGCTGGACAAAAATGTATATTGTGATAAATTGCCTCAACAATAAGGTTAAAACATTGTGCCCCACTGTTCTTTTATTACTATCCATTCCACCACCACCAGTCCCATAAACATTATCAAATGTATTTAATTTCAAACTTCACATTTCTCTAGTACAGGCTAATTATCAAACTGAACAATAACAGCAAAATGCCTGCAATGAGTGCTTGGTATGGTCAGTGTCACACACACCACGCTGCCAATGGCATTTACTT
This sequence comes from Oncorhynchus kisutch, assembly GCF_002021735.2. NCBI lineage: Eukaryota > Metazoa > Chordata > Actinopteri > Salmoniformes > Salmonidae > Oncorhynchus > Oncorhynchus kisutch. The sequence goes on along the minus strand of NC_034195.2, from coordinate 36,512,873 downwards.
GTTCGAGTGCAATCTCCTGGTGCTTTACTTATGTTCTCTGGGAAATTAGCTAAGTGCAGTCCAGCCCAGAACTCCAGTGTTAGAAGCAGAGGGAGCTGAGCTCCAAAGAGCCCTGCAACAATATGGTACTGCTTCTCCCTTTTCTCATCCATCTACCTCTATTAGTCCCTCTATCTGTCCCATCCACCCTCCCTTTCTCCCTCCCTCTCTCTCTCTTACTCTGTACTCTACCTCCACTTGTTCCTTTCTTTGTCACTAACTCCACCTGTCCCATCCTCCCCCCCTCCCATCCACTTCTACTGCTCCCTTTCCCCTCCCGCTCCCTTTCCCCTCCCTCCCGCTCCCTTTCCCTCACTCTTGCTCCCTTTCCCTCACTCCCGCTCTCTGGTGATTAAAGCCCCTGACTGACAGACAGTCCTGGGGAAGTGAGAGGGGCTTGGGGTTCTTGACCCACTCCAGGACAAACTGAGCCGTCCGGCCCGGCTGGGACCACTGAGTTCCCTGACCCGGTTCCCACACTGCTTATCCACAAGAACACAACAGTTGAACCTCAGGACGTTCCAGGTGTTATGCAACATCTGCCTGACAGGATGAGGCCTGGCCCGAGGGCTCTACCGGAGGTTGCATGGAAGGGGGAGAGCGAAAGACAGGAAGAGAGGATGTGGGGTTTCAAAGCCACTTCCTCCTGCCTGAACACCAAGTGGGTCACCTCAGTATCACTTAAGGAATGCATACAAACACAGTTGAAGTCAGAAGTTTACATACACCTTAGCCAAATGCATTTAATATCAGATTTTCACAATTCCTGACATTTAATGCTTGTAAAAATTCTCTGTCTTAGGTCAGTTAGGATCACCACTTTATTTTAAGAATGGGAAATGTCAGAATAATAGTAGAGAGAATGTTTTATTTCAGCTTTTATTTCTTTCATCACATTTCCAGTGGGTCAGAAGTTTACATACACTCGATTAGTATTTGGTAGCATTGCCTTTAAATTGTTTAACTTGGGTCAAACATTTCGGGTAGCCTTCAACGATAAGTTGGGTGGATTTTGGCCCATTCCTCCTGACAGAGCTGGTGTAACAGAGTCAGGTTTGTAGGCCTCCTTGCTCACACACCCTTTTTCAGTTTTTTATTTTTATTTATTTAACCAGGTAGGCTAGTTGAGAACAAGTTCTCATTTGCAACTGCGACCTGGCCAAGATAAAGCATAGCAGTGTGAACAGACAACACAGAGTGGAGTAAACAATTAACAAGTCAATAACACAGTAGGAAAAAATGAGAGTCTATATACATTGTGTGCAAAAGGCATGAGGAGGTAGGCGAATAGTTACAATTTTGCAGATTAACACTGGAGTGATAAATGATCAGATGGTCATGTACAGGTAGAGATACTGGTGTGCAAAAGAGCAGAAAAGTAAATAAATAAAAACAGTATGGGGATGGGGTAGGTAAAAATGGGTGGGCTATTTACCGATAGACTATGTACAGCTGCAGCGATCGGTTAGCTGCTCAGATAGCAGATGTTTGAAGTTGGTGAGGGAGATAAAAGTCTCCAACTTCAGCGATTTTTGCAATTCGTTCCAGTCACAGGCAGCAGAGAACTGGAATGAAAGGGGTTGGCTTTAGGGATGATCAGTGAGATACACCTGCTGGAGAGCGTGCTGCGGGTGGGTGTTGCCATCGTGACCAATGAACTGAGATAAGGCGGAGCTTTACCTAGCATGGACTTGTAGATGACCTGGAGCCAGTGGGTCTGGCGATGAATATGTAGCGAGGGCCAGCCGACTAGAGCATACAGGTCGCAGTGGTGGGTGGTATAAGGTGCTTTAGTGACAAAACGGATGGCACTGTGATAAACTGCATCCAGTTTGCTGAGTAGAGTGTTGGAAGCTATTTTGTAGATGACATCGCCGAAGTCGAGGATCGGTAGGATAGTCAGTTTTACTAGGGTAAGTTTGGCAGCGTGAGTGAAGGAGGCTTTGTTGCGGAATAGAAAGCCGACTCTAGATTTGATTTTCGATTGGAGATGTTTGATATGAGTCTGGAAGGAGAGTTTACAGTCTAGCCAGACACCTAGGTACTTATAGATGTCCACATATTCAAGGTCGGAACCATCCAGGGTGGTGATGCTAGTCGGGCGTGCGGATGCAGGCAGCGAACGGTTGAAAAGCATGCATTTGGTTTTACTAGCGTTTAAGAGCAGTTGGAGGCCACGGAAGGAGTGTTGTATGGCATTGAAGCTAGTTTGGAGGTTAGATAGCACAGTGTCCAAGGACGGGCCGGAAGTATATAGAATGGTGTCGTCTGCGTAGAGGTGGATCCGTGAATCGCCTGCAGCAAGAGCAACATCATTGATATATACAGAGAAAAGAGTCGGCCCGAGAATTGAACCCTGTGGCACCCCCATAGAGACTGCCAGAGGACCGGACAGCATGCCCTCCGATTTGACACACTGAACTCTGTCTGCAAAGTAGTTGGTGAACCAGACACGGCAGTCATCAGAAAAACCGAGGCTACTGAGTCTGCCGATAAGAATATGGTGATTGACAGAGTCGAAAGCCTTGGCAAGGTCGATGAAGACGGCTGCACAGTACTGTCTTTTATCGATGGCAGTTATGATATCGTTTAGTACCTTGAGCGTGGCTGAGGTGCACCCGTGACCGGCTCGGAAACCAGATTGCACAGCGGAGAAGGTACGGTGGGATTCGAGATGGTCAGTGACCTGTTTGTTGACTTGGCTTTCGAAGACCTTAGATAGGCAGGGCAGGATGGATATAGGTCTGTAACAGTTTGGGTCCAGGGTGTCTCCCCCTTTGAAGAGGGGGATGACTGCGGCAGCTTTCCAATCCTTGGGGATCTCATACGATATGAAAGAGAGGTTGAACAGGCTGGTAATAGGGGTTGCGACAATGGCGGCGGATAGTTTCAGAAATAGAGGGTCCAGATTGTCAAGCCCAGGAGATTTGTACGGGTCCAGGTTTTGCAGCTCTTTCAGAACATCTGCTATCTGGGTTTGGGTAAAGGAGAACCTGGAGAGGCTTGGGCGAGTAGCTGCGGGGGGGGGGGGGGGGGGGGGCTGTTGGCCGAGTTGGAGTAGCCAGGCGGAAGGCATGGCCAGCCGTTGAGAAATGCTTGTTGAAGTTTTCGAAAATCATGGATTTGGCGGTGGTGACCGTGTTACCTAGCCTCAGTGCAGTGGGCAGCTGGGAGGAGGTGCTCTTGTTCTCCATGGACTTCACAGTGTCCCAGAACTTTTTGGAGTTGGAGCTACAGGATGCAAATTTCTGCCTGAAGAAGCTGGCCTTAGCTTTCCTGACCGACTGCGTGTATTCCTGACTTCCCTGAACAGTTGCATATCGCGGGGACTATTCGATGCTATTGCAGTCCGCCACAGGATGTTTTTGTGCTGGTCGAGGGCAGTCAGGTCTGGAGTGAACCAAGGGCGAAATCTGTTCTTAGTTCTGCATTATTTGAACGGAGCATGCTTATCTAAAATGGTGAGGAAGTTACTTTTTAAGAATGACCAGGCATCCTCAACTGACGGGATGAGGTCAATGTCCTTCCAGGATACCCGGGCCAGGTCGATTAGAAAGGCCTGCTCACAGAAGTGTTTTAGGGAGCGTTTGACAGTGATGAGGGGAGGTCGTTTGACTGCGGCTCCGTAGCGGATACAGGCAATGAGGCAGTGATCGCTGAGATCCTGGTTGAAGACAGCGGAGGTGTATTTGGAGGGCCAGTTGGTCAGGATGACGTCTATGAGGGTGCCCTTGTTTACAGATTTAGGGTTGTACCTGGTGGGTTCCTTGATGATTTGTGTGAGATTGAGGGCATCTAGCTTAGATTGTAGGACTGCCGGGGTGTTAAGCATATCCCAGTTTAGGTCACCTAACAGAACAAACTCTGAAGCTAGATGGGGGGCGATCAATTCACAAATGGTGTCCAGGGCACAGCTGGGAGCTGAGGGGGGTCGGTAGCAGGCGGCAACAATGAGAGACTTATTTCTGGAGAGAGTAATTTTTAAAAAATTAGTAGTTCGAACTGTTTGGGTATGGACCTGGAAAGTATGACATTACTTTGCAGGCTATCTCTGCAGTAGACTGCAACTCCTCCCCCTTTGGCAGTTCTATCTTGACGGGAAAATGTTATAGTTGGGTATGGAAATCTCAGAATTTTTGGTGGTCTTCCTGAGCCAGGATTCAGACACGGCAAGGACATCAGGGTAAGCAGAGTGTGCTAAAGCAGTGAGTAAAACAAACTTAGGGAGGAGGCTTCTGATGTTGACATGCATGAAACCAAGGCTTTTTCGAACTGGTCGCCTAGAGCGTTGGGGACAGAGAATAAAAGGAGCAGATTTCTGGGCATGGTAGAATATATTCAGGGCATAATGCGCAGACAGGGGTATGGTGGGGTGCGGGTACAGCGGAGGTAAGCCCAGGCACTGGGTGATGATGAGTTCTGCCCACAATTATTCTATAGGATTGATGTCTGGGCTTTGTGATGGCAACTCCCATACCTTGATTTTGTTGTCCTTGTGCCATTTTGCCACAACTTTGGAAGTTTGCTTGGGGTCATTGCTCATTTGGAAGACACATTTGCGACAAAGCTTTAACTTCCTGACTGATGTCTTGAGATGTTTCTTCAATATATCCACATAATTTTCCTGCCTCATGATGCCATCTATTTTGTGAAGTGCACCAGTCCCTCCTGCAGCAAAGCACCCCCACAACATGATGCTGCCACCCCCGTGTGTCACAGTTGGGATGGGGTTCTTAGGCTTGCAAGCCTCACCCTTTTTCCTCCAAAGATATTTGTCATTATGGCTAAACAGTTCTATTTTTGTTTCATCAGACCAAAGGACATTTCTCCAAAAAGTACGATCTTTGTCCCCATGTGCAGTTGCAAACCGTAGTCTGGCTTTTTTATGGCGGTTTTGGAGTGGTGGATTCTTCCTTGCTGAGCGGCCTTTCAGGTTATGCCGATATAGGACTTGTTTTACTGTGGATATAGATACTTTTGTACCTGTTTCCTCCAGCATCTTCACAAGGTCCTTTGCTGTTGTTCTGTGATTGATTTGTACTTTTCGCAACAAAGTACGTTCATCTCTAGGAGACAGAACGCGTCTCCTTCCTGAGCGGCATGACGGCTGCGTGGTCGCATGGTGTTTATATTTGCGTCCTATTGTTTGTATAGATGAACGTGGTACCTTCAGGTGTTTGTAAATTGCTCCCAAGGATGAACCAGACTTGTAAAGGTCTACAATGTTTTTTCTGAGCTCTTGGCTGATTTCTTTTGATTTCCCCATGATGTAAAAGAAAGAGGCACTGAGTTTGAAGGTAGGCCTTGAAATACATCCACAGGTACACCCCCAATTGACTCAAATGATGTCAATTAGCCTATCAGAAGCTTCTAAAGCCATGACATCATTTTCTGGAATTTTCCAAGCTGTTTAAAAGGCACAGTCAACTTAGTGAATGTAAACTTCTGACCCACTGGAATTGTGATACAGTGAATTACAAGTGAAATAATCTGTCTGTAAACAATTGTTGGAAAAATTAAATGTAAAAAGTAAAGTAAATGTCCTAACAGACTTGCCAAAACTATAGTTTGTTAACAAGAAATGTGTGGAGTGGTTTAAAAACTAGTTTTAATGACTCCAACCTAAGTGACTTACTGTCACTCCTTTTATATATGTGTGTGTGTGTGTGTGTGTGTGTGTGTGTGTGTGTGTGTGTGTGTGTGTGTGTGTGTGTGTGTGTGGAGTTCCACACAGCAATCATGTGTTCGTATCTAGCTCTGTGTGTGCGTGACACAGAGTTCTGCCTAACTCTCTATTTCCCCTCAGTGTCAGCATGAACATCTTTTCAAGAATTCCTTTCCCTCTCCAATACGAGGGATACACACACATGCAAGCGCACAGACCAACACACACACAGTGAGTTTTATACCGTGCCACTGTACCTTTACAAGCAGTAAATGTCCGGAGACTTTGTACCGTCACAGAAGGGTAGAGGGCAAGGAGGGAGCAGACATGGGGGTCAGTCTGCATCCCACTCAGCTTTTTAAACTCTCTCTGTTTGGCTAAAGCTGTCTTATCGCTGTCTTCCCCTCTCTCTGTTCCCCTTTAACCCCAAAGCCCTTCTTCCACCCTCACCCATCAACTAGCCTGCAGACCTCTAACAGGGAGTCACAACCCCAGTATGTAAACACACAACACTGCAATGACACAGGCCTGTAATACAACTGCTCTGTCTGGACCAAGAATACACACCCCTTACACAAGCCACAATCTCCCAAGCGACCACAGTGGATCCCACTGCCACAGAAACACCAGTCACCACATGAAACATAGCATCCCCACCACCACACACATACGCACCCACCCTCCTCCCACCACCAGAGACACAAACCACCCTCACACACTCATCAACCATCCCGTCACTAGAGGGCAGCAGTCCGCAGCTGTGACGAGAGGTAGTGAGCGTTGCAGAAGGATGCACCCTGCTGCCTGATAGACTGGCCCAATCTATAACCAAAAGGGAAGAGGAGAGCCCCGGATAAGAGAGAGAGAGGGAGGAGATGTGGAGGTCTTCCAGCAGTGTGATATAGGCTACACTAACATAGGCTGAGTGAGCAGTATCCTACTGCGCTGGAGCAACAATGACATCACACAGATATTAAGTGTAGCTGTAGCCTACGTACTCAGAAACAGGCCTTGTATATTGTAGTAGATTCATTTATTATTTATTTATTTAACCTTTATTTAACTAGGCAAGTCAGTTAAGAACAAATTCTTATTTACAATGACGGCCTACCCCGGCCAAACCCGGACAACAATGGGCCAATTGTGCGCCGCCCTATGGGACTTCCAATCACAGCCAGTTGTGATATAGCCTGGAATCAAACCAGGGTCTGTAGTGACGCCTCGAGCACTGAGATGCAGTGCCTTGGTCTTTTGGCAATGTGTGCTGTGCTCTCACCATGTTAGAGTAATCATCATTACCAATGCACAATGAACAGAACACAATCCGGGATGCAATCAAATCGAGTTAATCTGACAAACCTGACTTCACTTATAAGTAAGTGACTCATAAGTCAGAAGTGAAACAACTTCACGCTCCGTTCCTCTGTGCCTTTCTCCGTGTGTGTGTGTGTGTGTGTGTGTGTGTGTGTGTGTGTGTGTGTGTGTATCCTTTAATCTGATCTGGGTTGCATCAACGTTCAAAGCAATCAGTCACACATAAAAACACACCAGGCTCATATGAGAACAATACTGACAGAGTCAGCTAGTGCTATTCCTGTCTCACTCCCTGGGAAAACACACTAGCAAGGAGGGGAAGATACCCTTGAGTCACTGTGTGTGTGTCCATATCTCTGTGTGTGTGTGTGTGTGTGTGTGTGTGTGTGTGTGTGTGTGTGTGTGTGTGTGTGTGTGTGTGTGTGTGTGTGTGAAAAGCCAGACCTGGGACACAAGGTTAGAAGAATAAGTCAGTGTGTGTTTGTTTTGGCGCTGGATTCATATCATTTTACAGACACAATCAAAATAGGACCTATAAAGTTAAGTGGGAAAAGAAAAGAGTGGGTCTTTATTGGACAAGGGTCTCATGTTCTGCCAGGGGGATAGAGGTCCTGTCTCGTTAAGTCCCTATACACAGCTAGTGTGCCTCCCAAATGGCACCCTATTCCCTATGTAGTGCACTACCTTTGAGCAGGGCCTACAGGGTTCAGGTCAAAAGTAGTACTCTATATAGTAGAGGATAGGGTGCCATTTGGGACACAACCCTAGTCAGCGACACTCTGGCACTGGGAGGGACACTTAAATCTAACTAGGGTTGCACATTTTGGGGAATATTCAAAGGTGGAAACTTTCCATGGGAATTAACAGGAATATATGGGAATTAACGGGAATATGGGAAATAATGGAAATATATGCAAATATTAATAGCATTTCAAATCAGATGTTTTTTGCATTGGATATACTTACCATATGGAGACAGAAATCAATCAATCAAATATATTTATGAAGCCCTTCTTACATCAGCTGATGTCAAAGTGCTGTACAGAAACCCATCCTAAAACCCCAAACAGCAAGCAATGCAGATGTAGAAGCACAGTTGCTCGGAAAAACTCCCTAGAAGGGTGCAACAGGGTGCAACAGGTCAGCACCTCAGGAGTAAATGTCAGTTGGCTTTTCATGGATGATCATTCAGAGTATCTCTACCACTCCTGCTCTATTGCTCCACAAGAAACAAAGGTTTAACCTTATCATAAGTAAACATATTTGAAAATGATGAAATCCTTCCAAAAATAAAATAAAAAACTATTTAATTACAAATTGAACATAAATTAAATGGAGTTGACTCTTCACATGGGATGATTTCACTAAACAACAAAAGAAAGGGAATATTGAATGATCCATCGCATCTCACAAAAACGTTTTCAACATACATCTGTTAAATGATAGTCTAGACACTAAAGCTTTGGTTGTCTTCCTTTCAGGCTTCCATGTCTTCTCCCTGGACCTCCTCAATATTCACCTCTTGAACATCAGACTCTGAGAACTTATCTTGTTGAGGATGGCTCATTGTCAGGCTGATGGCCCCCAATGTTTCAACCCTTGTATTGGTCAGCCTGTTATATGATTTGGTGTTTGTGTTCCCAAACAAGGACCAGTTGTGCTCTGAGGCGGCTGCTGTTGGTGGGATTTGGAGGATGATGGAGGCAACAGGGGAAAGAACCTCAGATCCACAAGTCCCTTCCACCAGGTGGCTGATGAGATATGTTGGCACGACTGCCATATTGCATCTCCATCCCAAAGCCCTTGCTTGGAAGTGTACTTCGCCACCTTGGCTCATCCAGGCCAAGGTGGCGAGACACGGTAGTGATGACACCATAGGCCTTGTTGATCTCTGCACCAGACAGGATGTTCTTGCCAGCATACTTGGGGTCCAACATGTACGCTGCGGCGTGTATGGGCTTCAGGCAGAAGTCTACATACTTGTTGATGTATTTCAGAACTGCAGTTTCTTCTGCTTGGAGCAACAGTGAAGTGGGCAGGGCAATACGGATTTCTCCTCTTACATCTGCAAGCAGTCTGAACATCAGACAGGATGGCATTGTCTCCCTCAATCACTGCAATGGCTATTGCTACAGTTTTCAGGAGTTTCAGACTGCTTACCACTCTCTCCCAAAATACATCCAGGAGGATCCTATTGATGGGGCAGTCCATATCGGCAGACTGTGATATGAGAGACCCCTTCCCCTCCAGGAGACTGTCAAACATGAAGACACCACTCCAACGGGTGTTGCTGGGCAGCTTCAATGTGGTGCTCTTATTCTTCTCGCTTTGCTTGGTGAGGTAGATTGCTGCTATAACTTGATGACCCTTCACATACCTAACCATTTCCTTGGCTCTTTTGTAGAGTGTATCCATTGTTTTCAGTGCCATGATGTCCTTGAGGAGCAGATTCAATGCATGAGCAGCACAGCCAATGGGTGTGATGTGAGGGTAGGACTCCTCCACTTTAGACCAAGCAGCCTTCATGTTCGCAGCATTGTCTGTCACCAGTGCAAATACCTTCTGTGGTCCAAGGTCATTGACGACTGCCTTCAGCTCATCTGCAATGTAAAGACCGGTGTGTCTGTTGTCCCTCGTGTCTGTGCTCTTGTAGAATACTGGTTGAGGGGTGGAGATGTAGTTAATTATTCCTTGCCCACGAATATTCGATCACCCATCAGAGATGTTTGCACTACAGTCTGCTATCTCTATGACTTGCTTGACCTTCACTTGAACTCTGTTGAACTCTACATCCAGCAAATGAGTAGATAAAGCATGTCTGGTTGGAGGGGTGTATGCTGGGCAAAGAACATTCAGAAATCTCTTCCAATACACATTGCCTGTGAGCATCAGAGGTGAGCCAGTTGCATACACAGCTCGAGCAAGACATTCATCAGCATCTCTGACTACGTTCCTCCATTGAGTAAAAAAAAAACATCTGATTCCAGGAGGACCATGAGCTGTTGCTATTGATAAGGTGTCTGATTCATAATTTTCACCTTGAATAGAAGTAGAGGGACTTTTGTCAGAGGTTGCTTGTTGTGAGTGCTGTGGAGACGTTATGCGCTTGGCCAGATGATTCTGCATCTTTGTTGCAGTCTTCACATATGATATGGCACAGTATTTGCAAATGTACACAGCTTTTCCATCTACATTAGTAGCTGCAGTGAAATGTCTCCACACATCAGATAGTGCCCGTGGCATTTTCCTATAAAGAGTAGGGGGGAAAAGTGTCAAAAACTCCCAAATACAATTCCATGTACAGATAAACAGTTAAGCAGTTAGATTAAACAACTCCTTGTAAGATAAATGGTTTTAAAATGAAACATGTATGGAAACAGGTGAATTAACACTCCTCAGCAGTCTCAAGCAAGCTAAAACCCTCATGGTAGCAAAAACTAACAAGCAGAAATTGTTAACAAGTTAGAAATGATTTAAACACACTGCTGTAGGCTACTATTTACTAGTTAACAAAAAAGCAAGTATGTCGTATAAAATATATTCACCCCATCCAGTATTGTAATTAAAACTTACCAGAAAGCATGTAGTCCTTGGCTCAGACAGTGTAGTAGTGTGGGGTCAATAGCATCTCATTAGTGTGCAAGATCTTGAGAATCAGCTGTACATGTGATGGAAGAACGCACTGCACATGTGATGGAAGGATGCACTGTGCATGCAGAGGGTTGCAATTCCAATGAATTGGGGAAGTTTAACCAAAATATGCCACAAAACCTAGAATTGCCTTATGTGTATCCCACAAAAAAGGTTCACTGTTATAAGCTAACTTTTGTATTTTGCAACCCAAGCTAACACACACTCTGCTCTTCAGAGGAGATAGTATGGCAGGATCTAGGGTTAACGGCAGGAGTTGGTGTTATACATCAGGCTTACAGAGGAGTGTGTGGGGGTGTGTGTTGCGGTGTGTGGGTGGGAAAGGGGGATACCTAGTCAACTGCACAACTGAATGCACTCAACTGAAATGTGCCTTCTGCATTTAACCCAACCCCTCTTAATCAGAGGTGTGGGGGGCTACCTTAATCGACGTCATCAGCGCCCAGGGAGCAGTTGTTGTTGGGGGTTAACTGCCTTGCTCAAGGGCAGAACGGCAGATTTTTCCACCTTTCCAGCACAGGGATTCGAACCAGCGACCTTTCGGTTACTGGCCCAACGCTCTTAACCGCTAGACTACATGCCGTGGTGGTGGATGAGTGTGAGCGTGTGTGTGTGCGCGTTTGATAGTCAAACCGATGAGGAACTAGCCCTATCCTGACAAGTGAGACATACTGGCAGAAAGCCTAAGAGTTAATAACAGGTTATTGCTGAATAACATCGGAAACAGGGTTGTAAAACTACTGTAGAACTTGGGTTAAGGAGGCTTCAAAATCAGAAACAGAACAGAGTCGTAACCGGAGCCAAGATACAAAAGATAAACAGTCCGGAATGCTGCTGTGCCATCACGCCCACCGGACTCCATGACCGGTTCATCTGAGGATGTGTGTGTGTGTGTGTGTGTGTGTGTGTGTGTGTGTGTGTGTGTGTGTGTGTGTGTGTGTTTCTGTAAACGGGTAAGGGACAAATACCTAATCTGTGGAAATGAGAACACATGTAAAAAACAATGCCGCTTGAAATGCAGATCTAATACAAACCAAAACCATGCCACACGCACAAACACACACAGGTGTCATTACAGAGACTCACAATGAGGCCCTGTCTAGAACAAACAAATGGATCCAATAAATCTTGATCCAAGCTAGCCTGGTCCCAGATGTGTTAGTGCATTTGCCTTCAAAGTCAACAAGGCTAGACTTCAACTTACACTCATTTGAGAGTCACTGAGTTCAAGGAGTTATGGAGATACTGAGAACAGCTGGAGTTGAATATCGGTTGATAACTGATAAACTACCATATTGTGGAAAGTACCATTGGCAGCCCTAGGGCCATTAACTCTAGTCTAGAGTTTGGAGTTAGTATGACTGTTGGAGTTCCTTACCCAACTCTCGCTCCTCTCCAAACACAGAGAGCACCTTGGAATAAGGGGTGAGCTAATTGGCTTAAAAATAGCTTGGGTTTAATAAAAACAGTTCTCATAAGCTGAGAAAGACTTAACTTCACACAATCGGTCCTGTACACACACACACGCAAGAGAAAAAAAAGTATAGGGAGCGAGAGACAGAGAGTGAGGCACTTCCTCTACGGCCAGGCTTCTAGACGATCGCAATGAGATCATGAATATGAAATAATGCCTGGTCTGCACAGCGCCCATCTGTGATGTGTGATCTGTGATCATCACACAGCCCTTGTGCTTTGATCAGGAGTCTCTATTTGATCCCAGAGGAAAGAACAGAGAAACAGAAACAGGAAGAACAGGGCCCTCGGCACCAAACACACCATCCATTCCTCTACCCACAAAGAGAGAAGGGAGTGATGGACAGAGGGGAAAGACTGACAGGAAGTTGAGAAAGCATGTGAGACAGACAGCGAGAGAGGCTGGGTAAGTGAGAGAGAGAGGGAAGGAGAGAAAGCATGTGAGACAGACAACGAGAGAGGCTAGGTAAGTGAGAGAGAGAGGGAAGGAGAGAAAGCATGTGAGACAGACAGCGAGAGAGGCTGGGTAAGTGAGAGAGAGAGGGAAGGAGAGAAAGCATGTGAGACAGACAACGAGAGAGGCTAGGTAAGTGAGAGAGAGAGGGAAGGAGAGAAAGCATGTGAGACAGACAACGAGAGAGGCTAGGTAAGTGAGAGAGAGAGGGAAGGAGAGAAAGCATGTGAGACAGACAGCGAGAGAGGCTGGGTAAGTGAGAGAGAGAGGGAAGGAGAGAAAGCATGTGAGACAGACAGCGAGAGAGGCTGGGTAAGTGAGAGAGAGAGGGAAGGAGAGAAAGCATGTGAGACAGACAGCGAGAGAGGCTGGGTAAGTGAGAGAGAGAGGGAAGGAGAGAAAGCATGTGAGACAGACAACGAGAGAGGCTGGGTAAGTGAGAGAGAGAGGGAAGGAGAGGAAGCATGTGAGACAGACAGCGAGAGAGGCTGGGTAAGTGAGAGAGAGAGAGGAAAGGAGAGAAAGCATGTGAGAGACAGCGAGAGAGGCTGGGTAAGTGAGAGAGAGAGGGAAGGAGAGAAAGCATGTGAGACAGACAGCGAGAGAGGCTGGGTAAGTGAGAGAGAGAGAGGGAAGGAGAGAAAGCATGTGAGACAGACAGCGAGAGAGGCTGGGTAAGTGAGAGAGAGAGGGAAGGAGAGAAAGCATGTGAGACAGACAGCGAGAGAGGCTGGGTAAGTGAGAGAGAGAGGGAAGGAGAGAAAGCATGTGAGACAGACAGCGAGAGAGGCTGGGTAAGTGAGAGAGAGAGGGAAGGAGATAAAGCATGTGAGACAGACAGCGAGAGAGGCTGGGAAAGTGAGAGAGAGAGGGAAGGAGAGAAAGCATGTGAGACAGACAGCGAGAGAGGCTGGGTAAGTGAGAGAGAGAGGGAAGGAGAGAAAGCATGTGAGACAGACAGCGAGAGAGGCTGGGAAAGTGAGAGAGAGAGGGAAGGAGAGAAAGCATGTGAGACAGACAGCGAGAGAGGCTGGGTAAGTGAGAGAGAGAGGGAAGGAGAGAAAGCATGTGAGACAGACAGCGAGAGAGGCTGGGTAAGTGAGAGAGAGAGGGAAGGAGAGAAAGCATGTGAGACAGACAACGAGAGAGGCTGGGTAAGTGAGAGAGAGAGGGAAGGAGAGAAAGCATGTGAGACAGACAGCGAGAGAGGCTGGGTAAGTGAGAGAGAGAGGGAAGGAGAGAAAGCATGTGAGACAGACAACGAGAGAGGCTGGGTAAGTGAGAGAGAGAGGGAAGGAGAGAAAGCATGTGAGAGACAGCGAGAGAGGCTGGGTAAGTGAGAGAGAGAGGGAAGGAGGGAAAGCATGTGAGACAGACAGCGAGAGAGGCTGGGTAAGTGAGAGAGAGAGGGAAGGAGAGAAAGCATGTGAGACAGACAGCGAGAGAGGCTGGCTGGGTAAGTGAGAGAGAGAGGGAAGGAGAGAAAGCATGTGAGACAGACAGCGAGAGAGGCTGGCTGGGTAAGTGAGAGAGAGAGGGAAGGAGAGAAAGCATGTGAGACAGACAGCGAGAGAGGCTGGCTGGGTAAGTGAGAGAGAGAGGGAAGGAGAGAAAGCATGTGAGACAGACAGCAAGAGAGGCTGGGTAAGTGAGAGAGAGAGGGAAGGAGAGAAAGCATGTGAGACAGACAGCGAGAGAGGCTGGGTAAGTGAGAGAGAGAGGGAAGGAGAGAAAGCATGTGAGACAGACAGCGAGAGAGGCTGGGTAAGTGAGAGAGAGAGGGAAGGAGAGAACGCATGTGAGACAGACAGCGAGAGAGGCTGGGTAAGTGAGAGAGAGAGGGAAGGAGAGAACGCATGTGAGACAGACAGCGAGAGAGGCTGGGTAAGTGAGAGAGAGAGAGGGAAGGAGAGAAAGCATGTGAGAGACAGCGAGAGAGGCTGGGTAAGTGAGAGAGAGGGAAGGAGGGAAAGCATGTGAGACAGACAGCGAGAGAGGCTGGGTAAGTGAGAGAGAGAGGGAAGGAGAGAAAGCATGTGAGACAGACAGCGAGAGAGGCTGGGTAAGTGAGAGAGAGAGGGAAGGAGAGAAAGCATGTGAGACAGACAGCGAGAGAGGCTGGGTAAGTGAGAGAGAGGGAAGGAGAGAACGCATGTGAGACAGACAGCGAGAGAGGCTGGGTAAGTGAGAGAGAGAGGGAAGGAGAGAAAGCATGTGAGAGACAGCGAGAGAGGCTGGGTAAGTGAGAGAGAGAGGGAAGGAGGGAAAGCATGTGAGACAGACAGCGAGAGAGGCTGGGTAAGTGAGAGAGAGAGGGAAGGAGAGAAAGCATGTGAGACAGACAGCGAGAGAGGCTGGGTAAGTGAGAGAGAGAGGGAAGGAGAGAAAGCATGTGAGACAGACAGCGAGAGAGGCTGGGTAAGTGAGAGAGAGAGGGAAGGAGAGAAAGCATGTGAGACAGACAACGAGAGAGGCTGGGTAAGTGAGAGAGAGGGAAGGAGAGAAAGCATGTGAGACAGACAGCGAGAGAGGCTGGGTAAGTGAGAGAGAGAGGGAAGGAGAGAAAGCATGTGAGACAGACAGCGAGAGAGGCTGGCTGGGTAAGTGAGAGAGAGAGGGAAGGAGAGAAAGCATGTGAGACAGACAGCGAGAGAGGCTGGCTGGGTAAGTGAGCGAGAGAGGGAAGGAGAGAAAGCATGTGAGACAGACAGCGAGAGAGGCTGGCTGGGTAAGTGAGAGAGAGAGGGAAGGAGATAAAGCACGTGAGACAGACAGCGAGAGAGGCTGGGTAAGTGAGAGAGAGAGGGAAGGAGAGAAAGCATGTGAGACAGACAGCGAGAGAGGCTGGGTAAGTGAGAGAGAGAGGGAAGGAGAGAAAGCATGTGAGACAGACAGCGAGAGAGGCTGGGTAAGTGAGAGAGAGAGGGAAGGAGAGAAAGCATGTGAGACAGACAGCGAGAGAGGCTGGGTAAGTGAGAGAGAGAGGGAAGGAGAGAAAGCATGTGAGACAGACAGCGAGAGAGGCTGGGTAAGTGAGAGAGAGAGTGAAGGAGAGAACGCATGTGAGACAGACAGCGAGAGAGGCTGGGTAAGTGAGAGAGAGAGGGAAGGAGAGAAAGCATGTGAGAGACAGCGAGAGAGGCTGGGTAAGTGAGAGAGAGAGGGAAGGAGGGAAAGCATGTGAGACAGACAGCGAGAGAGGCTGGGTAAGTGAGAGAGAGAGGGAAGGAGAGAAAGCATGTGAGACAGACAGCGAGAGAGGCTGGGTAAGTGAGAGAGAGAGGGAAGGAGAGAACGCATGTGAGACAGACAACGAGAGAGGCTAGGTAAGTGAGAGAGAGAGGGAAGGAGAGAAAGCATGTGAGACAGACAACGAGAGAGGCTAGGTAAGTGAGAGAGAGAGGGAAGGAGAGAAAGCATGTGAGACAGACAGCGAGAGAGGCTGGGTAAGTGAGAGAGAGAGGGAAGGAGAGAAAGCATGTGAGACAGACAGCGAGAGAGGCTGGGTAAGTGAGAGAGAGAGGGAAGGAGAGAAAGCATGTGAGACAGACAGCGAGAGAGGCTGGGTAAGTGAGAGAGAGAGGGAAGGAGAGAAAGCATGTGAGACAGACAGCGAGAGAGGCTGGGTAAGTGAGAGAGAGAGGGAAGGAGAGAAAGCATGTGAGACAGACAGCGAGAGAGGCTGGGTAAGTGAGAGAGAGAGGGAAGGAGAGAAAGCATGTGAGACAGACAGCGAGAGAGGCTGGGTAAGTGAGAGAGAGAGGGAAGGAGATAAAGCATGTGAGACAGACAGCGAGAGAGGCTGGGAAAGTGAGAGAGAGAGGGAAGGAGAGAAGGCATGTGAGACAGACAGCGAGAGAGGCTGGGTAAGTGAGAGAGAGAGGGAAGGAGAGAAAGCATGTGAGACAGACAGCGAGAGAGGCTGGGAAAGTGAGAGAGAGAGAGAGGGAAGGAGAGAAAGCATGTGAGACAGACAGCGAGAGAGGCTGGGTAAGTGAGAGAGAGAGGGAAGGAGAGAAAGCATGTGAGACAGACAACGAGAGAGGCTGGGTAAGTGAGAGAGAGAGGGAAGGAGAGAAAGCATGTGAGAGACAGCGAGAGAGGCTGGGTAAGTGAGAGAGAGAGGGAAGGAGAGAAAGCATGTGAGAGACAGCGAGAGAGGCTGGGTAAGTGAGAGAGAGGGGGAAGGAGAGAAAGCATGTGAGAGACAGCGAGAGAGGCTGGGTAAGTGAGAGAGAGAGGGAAGGAGGGAAAGCATGTGAGACAGACAGCGAGAGAGGCTGGGTAAGTGAGAGAGAGAGGGAAGGAGAGAAAGCATGTGAGACAGACAGCGAGAGAGGCTGGGTAAGTGAGAGAGAGAGGGAAGGAGAGAAAGCATGTGAGACAGACAGCGAGAGAGGCTGGGTAAGTGAGAGAGAGAGTGAAGGAGAGAACGCATGTGAGACAGACAGCGAGAGAGGCTGGGTAAGTGAGAGAGAGAGGGAAGGAGAGAAAGCATGTGAGAGACAGCGAGAGAGGCTGGGTAAGTGAGAGAGAGAGGGAAGGAGGGAAAGCATGTGAGACAGACAGCGAGAGAGGCTGGGTAAGTGAGAGAGAGAGGGAAGGAGAGAACGCATGTGAGACAGACAGCGAGAGAGGCTGGGTAAGTGAGAGAGAGAGGGAAGGAGAGAAAGCATGTGAGAGACAGCGAGAGAGGCTGGGTAAGTGAGAGAGAGAGGGAAGGAGGGAAAGCATGTGAGACAGACAGCGAGAGAGGCTGGGTAAGTGAGAGAGAGAGGGAAGGAGAGAAAGCATGTGAGACAGACAACGAGAGAGGCTGGGTAAGTGAGAGAGAGGGAAGGAGAGAAAGCATGTGAGACAGACAGCGAGAGAGGCTGGGTAAGTGAGAGAGAGAGGGAAGGAGAGAAAGCATGTGAGACAGACAGCGAGAGAGGCTGGCTGGGTAAGTGAGAGAGAGAGGGAAGGAGAGAAAGCATGTGAGACAGACAGCGAGAGAGGCTGGCTGGGTAAGTGAGCGAGAGAGGGAAGGAGAGAAAGCATGTGAGACAGACAGCGAGAGAGGCTGGCTGGGTAAGTGAGAGAGAGAGGGAAGGAGAGAAAGCACGTGAGACAGACAGCGAGAGAGGCTGGGTAAGTGAGAGAGAGAGGGAAGGAGAGAAAGCATGTGAGACAGACAGCGAGAGAGGCTGGGTAAGTGAGAGAGAGAGGGAAGGAGAGAAAGCATGTGAGACAGACAGCGAGAGAGGCTGGGTAAGTGAGAGAGAGAGGGAAGGAGAGAAAGCATGTGAGACAGACAGCGAGAGAGGCTGGGTAAGTGAGAGAGAGAGGGAAGGAGAGAAAGCATGTGAGACAGACAGCGAGAGAGGCTGGGTAAGTGAGAGAGAGAGGGAAGGAGAGAACGCATGTGAGACAGACAGCGAGAGAGGCTGGGTAAGTGAGAGAGAGAGGGAAGGAGAGAACGCATGTGAGACAGACAGCGAGAGAGGCTGGGTAAGTGAGAGAGAGAGGGAAGGAGAGAAAGCATGTGAGAGACAGCGAGAGAGGCTGGGTAAGTGAGAGAGAGAGGGAAGGAGGGAAAGCATGTGAGACAGACAGCGAGAGAGGCTGGGTAAGTGAGAGAGAGAGGGAAGGAGAGAAAGCATGTGAGACAGACAGCGAGAGAGGCTGGGTAAGTGAGAGAGGGAGGGAAGGAGAGAAAGCATGTGAGACAGACAGCGAGAGAGGCTGGGTAAGTGAGAGAGAGAGGGAAGGAGAGAAAGCATGTGAGACAGACAACGAGAGAGGCTGGGTAAGTGAGAGAGAGGGAAGGAGAGAAAGCATGTGAGACAGACAGCGAGAGAGGCTGGGTAAGTGAGAGAGAGAGGGAAGGAGAGAAAGCATGTGAGACAGACAGCGAGAGAGGCTGGCTGGGTAAGTGAGAGAGAGAGGGAAGGAGAGAAAGCATGTGAGACAGACAGCGAGAGAGGCTGGCTGGGTAAGTGAGCGAGAGAGGGAAGGAGAGAAAGCACGTGAGACAGACAGCGAGAGAGGCTGGCTGGGTAAGTGAGAGAGAGAGGGAAGGAGAGAAAGCACGTGAGACAGACAGCGAGAGAGGCTGGGTAAGTGAGAGAGAGAGGGAAGGAGAGAAAGCATGTGAGACAGACAGCGAGAGAGGCTGGGTAAGTGAGAGAGAGAGGGAAGGAGAGAAAGCATGTGAGACAGACAGCGAGAGAGGCTGGGTAAGTGAGAGAGAGAGGGAAGGAGAGAAAGCATGTGAGACAGACAGCGAGAGAGGCTGGGTAAGTGAGAGAGAGAGGGAAGGAGAGAAAGCATGTGAGACAGACAGCGAGAGAGGCTGGGTAAGTGAGAGAGAGAGTGAAGGAGAGAACACATGTGAGACAGACAGCGAGAGAGGCTGGGTAAGTGAGAGAGAGAGGGAAGGAGAGAAAGCATGTGAGAGACAGCGAGAGAGGCTGGGTAAGTGAGAGAGAGAGGGAAGGAGGGAAAGCATGTGAGACAGACAGCGAGAGAGGCTGGGTAAGTGAGAGAGAGAGGGAAGGAGAGAACGCATGTGAGACAGACAGCGAGAGAGGCTGGGTAAGTGAGAGAGAGAGGGAAGGAGAGAAAGCATGTGAGAGACAGCGAGAGAGGCTGGGTAAGTGAGAGAGAGAGGGAAGGAGGGAAAGCATGTGAGACAGACAGCGAGAGAGGCTGGGTAAGTGAGAGAGAGAGGGAAGGAGAGAAAGCATGTGAGACAGACAGCGAGAGAGGCTGGGTAAGTGAGAGAGAGAGGGAAGGAGAGAAAGCATGTGAGACAGACAGCGAGAGAGGCTGGGTAAGTGAGAGAGAGAGGGAAGGAGAGAAAGCATGTGAGACAGACAACGAGAGAGGGTGGGTAAGTGAGAGAGAGGGAAGGAGAGAAAGCATGTGAGACAGACAGCGAGAGAGGCTGGGTAAGTGAGAGAGAGAGGGAAGGAGAGAAAGCATGTGAGACAGACAGCGAGAGAGGCTGGCTGGGTAAGTGAGAGAGAGAGGGAAGGAGAGAAAGCATGTGAGACAGACAGCGAGAGAGGCTGGCTGGGTAAGTGAGCGAGAGAGGGAAGGAGAGAAAGCACGTGAGACAGACAGCGAGAGAGGCTGGCTGGGTAAGTGAGAGAGAGAGGGAAGGAGAGAAAGCACGTGAGACAGACAGCGAGAGAGGCTGGGTAAGTGAGAGAGAGAGGGAAGGAGAGAAAGCATGTGAGACAGACAGCGAGAGAGGCTGGGTAAGTGAGAGAGAGAGGGAAGGAGAGAAAGCATGTGAGACAGACAGCGAGAGAGGCTGGGTAAGTGAGAGAGAGAGGGAAGGAGAGAAAGCATGTGAGACAGACAGCGAGAGAGGCTGGGTAAGTGAGAGAGAGAGGGAAGGAGAGAAAGCATGTGAGACAGACAGCGAGAGAGGCTGGGTAAGTGAGAGAGAGAGTGAAGGAGAGAACGCATGTGAGACAGACAGCGAGAGAGGCTGGGTAAGTGAGAGAGAGAGGGAAGGAGAGAAAGCATGTGAGAGACAGCGAGAGAGGCTGGGTAAGTGAGAGAGAGAGGGAAGGAGGGAAAGCATGTGAGACAGACAGCGAGAGAGGCTGGGTAAGTGAGAGAGAGAGGGAAGGAGAGAACGCATGTGAGACAGACAGCGAGAGAGGCTGGGTAAGTGAGAGAGAGAGGGAAGGAGAGAAAGCATGTGAGAGACAGCGAGAGAGGCTGGGTAAGTGAGAGAGAGAGGGAAGGAGGGAAAGCATGTGAGACAGACAGCGAGAGAGGCTGGCTGGGTAAGTGAGAGAGAGAGGGAAGGAGAGAAAGCATGTGAGACAGACAGCGAGAGAGGCTGGCTGGGTAAGTGAGAGAGAGAGGGAAGGAGAGAAAGCATGTGAGACAGACAGCGAGAGAGGCTGGCTGGGTAAGTGAGAGAGAGAGGGAAGGAGAGAAAGCATGTGAGACAGACAGCAAGAGAGGCTGGGTAAGTGAGAGAGAGAGGGAAGGAGAGAAAGCATGTGAGACAGACAGCGAGAGAGGCTGGGTAAGTGAGAGAGAGAGGGAAGGAGAGAAAGCATGTGAGACAGACAGCGAGAGAGGCTGGGTAAGTGAGAGAGAGAGGGAAGGAGAGAAAGCATGTGAGACAGACAGCGAGAGAGGCTGGGTAAGTGAGAGAGAGAGGGAAGGAGAGAACGCATGTGAGACAGACAGCGAGAGAGGCTGGGTAAGTGAGAGAGAGAGGGAAGGAGAGAACGCATGTGAGACAGACAGCGAGAGAGGCTGGGTAAGTGAGAGAGAGAGGGAAGGAGAGAAAGCATGTGAGACAGACAGCGAGAGAGGCTGGGTAAGTGAGAGAGAGAGGGAAGGAGAGAAAGCATGTGAGACAGACAGCGAGAGAGGCTGGGTAAGTGAGAGAGAGAGGGAAGGAGAGAAAGCATGTGAGACAGACAACGAGAGAGGCTGGGTAAGTGAGAGAGAGGGAAGGAGAGAAAGCATGTGAGACAGACAGCGAGAGAGGCTGGGTAAGTGAGAGAGAGAGGGAAGGAGAGAAAGCATGTGAGACAGACAGCGAGAGAGGCTGGCTGGGTAAGTGAGAGAGAGAGGGAAGGAGAGAAAGCATGTGAGACAGACAGCGAGAGAGGCTGGCTGGGTAAGTGAGCGAGAGAGGGAAGGAGAGAAAGCATGTGAGACAGACAGCGAGAGAGGCTGGCTGGGTAAGTGAGAGAGAGAGGGAAGGAGAGAAAGCACGTGAGACAGACAGCGAGAGAGGCTGGGTAAGTGAGAGAGAGAGGGAAGGAGAGAAAGCATGTGAGACAGACAGCGAGAGAGGCTGGGTAAGTGAGAGAGAGAGGGAAGGAGAGAAAGCATGTGAGACAGACAGCGAGAGAGGCTGGGTAAGTGAGAGAGAGAGGGAAGGAGAGAAAGCATGTGAGACAGACAGCGAGAGAGGCTGGGTAAGTGAGAGAGAGAGGGAAGGAGAGAAAGCATGTGAGACAGACAGCGAGAGAGGCTGGGTAAGTGAGAGAGAGAGGGAAGGAGAGAACGCATGTGAGACAGACAGCGAGAGAGGCTGGGTAAGTGAGAGAGAGAGGGAAGGAGAGAAAGCATGTGAGAGACAGCGAGAGAGGCTGGGTAAGTGAGAGAGAGAGGGAAGGAGGGAAAGCATGTGAGACAGACAGCGAGAGAGGCTGGGTAAGTGAGAGAGAGAGGGAAGGAGAGAAAGCATGTGAGACAGACAACGAGAGAGGCTGGGTAAGTGAGAGAGAGAGGGAAGGAGAGAACGACATTTGAGAGAGAAAGACATTTGAGAATGACATTTGAGAGAGAAAGAAAGACATTCGAGAGAGAGAAAGTTCAGACAGGGATGGATAAATGCTGTAGCTCCTCTCTATGTGTGTTTGAAGGATCCACAGGAAAGAGGAGGACCAGCACATGGAGGTAACCCAGAAGTAATGAAGAATTTGTGGGAACTAAACTCAACCTCCATGAGTCATTTTGTTCTGTTAGGCACCAAACAGAACAAAACGACCTGAAACAGGGATGGGCAACATGGACTCATCCAATAACAACCGCTAGTTCGTGTTTCATGGCAAATATTTTCTGCGAAGAAATTTGGGGGTAAAACCTGAGGGGAGAGTTACTGTCGGGAGTGAAGGGACTTACCTGTCCATCCTGCCCAACATGCACCTGGTGGATCTGAAGGTTCCCCTGAGCGAGAGAGAGAGCGAGATCAATCAGACAGCATCACAGTCACATGACATTAGCAACACCACATTAAAAACAAGCCCCATTCATTCCCTCTGCGCTATTTTAGTTTATAATTGTATTTCATACATATCCAATGCGGTCTCAGCTGCCATATGGACAGGCAGCATAGTAATCTCTCCCAAATAGCCTGATTTCCTTCTCCAACATGCCAATGGCTTTGATGAGGAGTGCCCTGTTCCACACACCGAGTGGCAATTGGGAGAAGTGGGATTTTGTTGCTAAGCTATGAACTCCCAAAACAAACAAGATCATTGATTGGGAAGGAGAGACAACAGAAAAAACATTTCTGTCAAAATGAAAGAGAGAAAGGCTTTGAGCTTTTCTTCCTCCGTCTCTCTTGCTCTCTCCTTCTCGCTACTCCTGCTTGTACAGGTTAAGAACCTCTTTAGGAATACCTGGTCAGTGTGTCAGCCCTATTTTCATGAGTGCCAGTGTTTATTTATTTGTTTGTGTGAGTTTAGGTATGCTTTTGTGCATGAGTGAGTATTCCATTGTGTGTGTGTGTGCACGTGTCTGTGTGTATATTCAAGTTTGTGTGTATATATGAGCGTATGTATGTGTCTACTCAAGAGTGTGTGTGTGTGTGTGTGTGTGCGTGCAGTGGCGCCTTGAAATAAATCTCTCCCCCCCCACATCTTATTAAACAAAATGTTTAACTATGATGCTGAGGCAGAGAATTCTTTCTCAGACACTTGGTGTGGTTTTGGGTCAGATTCTCATAGAGTCAAGCCATTGTGTGCATGCAAGGCTGCCTGGTGAGAGACACAGGCCATCTGGGTATTATGTGGAAACAAATAGTATAATGACCCATGCATAAGCAGGCAGTAGATATAAACAAGTACTCTTAACATTTAACATCTGCTTGCGGTGAACTCCTGCCTAATGACTTTAATACTTGCTACCATTACTGACTATTACCGTGCACTTCCGATTTACTGACTGGGATACCCGGATAGACAGACCGCATAGACAGACAGACAAATGGATGGACTGACAGACAAACAGACAGAGGGACAAACAGAAACACTTACCTCACTGTCTTGTGTGATCTGCACCTCTTCCCCCTGTGGCACCTGGGCAATGTGGAGATGTCCCTGAGGGATCTGAATAATGGAGAGAGAGAACAAGATGAAAGAAAGGCACAGACAGACAAAGAAAGAAAGAAAAGAGAGAAAGAGAGCTCACAATATGAGGTGTGTATGTGTGTACTATATTGTGCACTACTCTTCTTGGCACCGTTAACACATACAGTTAGTGAGTCCACTTTCCCCCCTCCACCATCAGACCCTAGTCTGAACCTCGCTGCTGTCAGGTTTTTAGCAGCACTCGTACATTTTAAGCTCGGCTGCACCAACTAATACTCGAGAACGGTGTTTACCAACTATCGTCCGACCTTGAGTACCCCCAACAGCACTCATTGTTGTTGTAGCCCTGTACAACACACCAGATTCACCAGATTCAACTTGTCAACTAATCAAGCCCTTGATGAGTTGAATCAGGCAACAACAAAAAGATGTGCTGTTGAGGGTACTCGAGGACTGGAGTCCAATACTACTTTAAATCTTTCAAAATGTACTTTGAACGTTTGCTCTAGAGTGCCAGATAGTCCTAAAACTGCAAACTCCACCTACTACATTTGTCCATTAAGCCAGACAAGCTCAATTAAAAACAGTTTGAGTATTTACATTAGTTCAAATAGTATTTGAACCCAGGTCTACTCCCTGATACCACTTCCTCTCCTCCCCCTTCCTCTTTAATAACACATGAGGGACTGATCATCTTTGAATAAAAGCAGAGTAGGAGTTTACCAGGAAGATCAATCGAAAAGTCTGACAATTGTGTAATGTTGCATTTTTGACTCAAAACTAAAAATGGACTTTTCATTTGAAACACAAATAATGATTGTTACCTTTTTTATTTTTTGGTCCACAAGAGTGGAATTCCAGCCTTATCCTGTCTTTTTATGCATTACTACACTCGCCATTTTTGAGAAACCGGTTCCAGACTTTTGAGAAAGCGTTGGAGTATATACAGGTCACGGACATGATAGAGATTATAATGTTAACAGCACTTTCCGCAACGCTCTCTGCCTCTATACCGCAGTATAAACATTTACGATAGATTCAACCTGCTAGCCTGGTTTCAGATCTGTTTGTGCTCTTGCCAACTATTTTGCTGTCATTGTCACGCCAAACAGTCTGACTGGCCTCACAGCAATCTTCAAATAGCTTATACACATAATTTTGGCATGAGTTGGCATGATAGCACAAACAGACTGGCATTCAGGCTATCAAGCTGCTGCTTCCCTCAGTAACACAGTCCAGCCCGGTGGAAGTGGTGAGATTATAGTATTTGCTCCTTAGTTGGGCTTCAACACATTTGAATGGGATACATAAGATTTACTTGTAGGTTCTTTCCCTCATTAACACTGAAAAGGTCAAAGAACATTTCTTGATACTAAGTAATAGTGTGGACATTGGAATAGAGCCACAGTGTGACTCAATGAAGGTGCACAGGGAACAGAAAGTGATCAGACACAGGTTACTTCCTGTTGGCCCACCCACCCATAGTGATGTGGTGGGACTGAGTGTGACCTCTGGCGCCTACAGCTGTATACGGTTGTTCAATCGAATCCCTGAGCATGATGGAACTCTGCTTCATTGACACACTGTCTTCCTGTGGAGTGGTGGACAGTCTCAGTATAGTAGGGTGAGGTGATCTACCCACACAACACAGATAAGAGACTCACTCTGGGACTCTCAGATGACTAAGAAAATGGAGGAGGGTTGTGTGTGTGTGTGTGTGGAGAGGAGAGAGTGATAGAACGAGAACAAGACAGAGAATCGAGACAGAAGGCAGAGAGATAGGGAGTGCAAAAAAGGAGAGGGAAAAAAGAGGATAAGAGAAAGGAGTGACAGACATGAAAGAGAGGGGTCACAAGGGGAGAAAAAGACCCGAGAGAGAAATAGGTCTGGTTAGAGACAGAGGAAAGTGAAAGAGGATGAGAGAGATTAACAGAGAAATCGGGCAGTAGAGCAGGAATGAGAGATGGAAGGAGAGAGGAGACGCAGATAGAGGGTGGAGACAGTGACACTCACCACTTGCACCTGTCCGTCCTCTCCTATGCGATGGATCTGGACCTGCTGGACAGCCTGGTTGGCCAGGGTGTAGTGTAGAGTCTGCTGGGCTGCCTCCACCACAGCGCCACCCTCTAGGGAGGAGGGGCATGAGCACAGGGCAGATGAGTTAACAACAGTAAGGTGTGGTAGAATTTGCCCAGCTTAGTCACAGATCTCGGATCAGAAAATTGATAAGACTCCCCCAGATCCATTAGTTGGAGGGAGGAGGGGGGTTAGCACACACCTGGAGGCTGAAAGAGCCCCTTTCACCTCTGAAGAAACACTTGGCAACAGCCTATGGCCTAAGCGAAGGAATTTAGGCTTACTAGTGTTTTAACCATGTATCTTTCTTGCAATGGCCGAAGATGTAACATGTGTTTTCCAAAACACCACGCCGAAGGAAAGTTTGCTAAGTGCCTTGTTGAGGCATGTGTTGATAATGATAGGTTCCAAAGAAAGGCAGTGCTGCTTTCCGATCACCGCATCAGAATTATTCCACAATACTGATGACGGATCAGCTCCTAGAGAGATATTATCACTTATGGCAGCAAATATTGAGGCAGCTTATTCTAATGCTTACCCAATAATATTGCACTATATCAAGATATGGCACACCTGTTAGCTACACATCATCAAATATATTGAGGCAACAAAATACAGACAGTAGCCAAATAAAACTAAATTGAATGGACATGAAATTGATATGAATATCATTGAAATATATAGGCTCATGTAGCCTATACTTTTGGTAGGCTATTTATCTTTTAATACAGTATTCTTGGTTTTCATTTCTAGCATATTTTTATCATTCACTTGTTTGTAACAACTGCAAAGACATTGGTACTTTGTATTTGTAGTCAACTTCGTTTTGAAGTTATCGGCAGTCACAGAGAGACAGAAAAACATCTTGATTCTGTTTAGTAGAGATCTGCGGAAAATGCATCTAAACATGCACTTAACTGCTCAACGAGTGGTCTAAGGCAGTCGATGATTAACAAGCGTTCAATTGCAACTTTAGTGACAATGGTTTTGGGAAACGATGCACCTACGAAGGTTCTAACGATGAACTTAGCCTTAAGAGGATTTTGGGAAACTGAGCACAGGCCATCTGCTGGGTGATGCAGTGTGTTTACACTGTATCAAACATGTCCAAATAACACAAGGACTCTCAAGCTAGCAATCCAAAACACACACACACACATATGAATGAGCCGTCAAACATAAACCCCCTGCCTCAGTCTAAACACCCACAACTCAGTCTAAATCACACACCATAACGTCCCCCATCGGCCCACCACAGCTTCATCTATTATCTCACTGTGTGTGTGTTTACACTAGTGCATGCGTGTGTGCCTGCTCGCTATGAGAATGTTTTTTTGTTGTTGCTAGATTGATGGAGGCCTACATTGAGGAAATCACACCACACTGAGAAGTGACAAAGTAGGCCTAAAGAATTCACTCAAAATAATGATATCATGATAGACAAAACATGTAGCACAGATATCTGCTTGGTGCAGCTCATATCATAGACATGTGTTGTGTTTCCTGCCAGTGAGAGTTCTTTCTCCCATCCTACAGCATAAACATGTCCCAAATGACACCCTTTACCTTATATATAGGTAACTGCCAAAATAATGGACACGCATGAGTAAATGAGGGATACAAAGTATATTGAAAGCAGGTGCTTCCACACAGATCTGGTTCCTGTCATATATAAAAATGCTGGGCAGGTCATTATTTGTGGCCATTATTTTGGCTACCAAGACTTTAGGATGACAATGCCCACATCCACAGGGCACGAGTGTTCACTGAATTGTTTGATAAGCATGAAAACGATGTAAACCATATGCCATGGTCATCTCCGTCACCAGATCTCAACACAGTTGAACAGTTATGGGAGATTCTGGAGCGGCGCCTGAGACAGCGTTTTCCACCATCAACAAAACACCAAATAATGGATTTTTTTTGTGGAACAATGGTGTCGCATCCCTCCAATAGAGTTCCAGACACTTGTAGAATCTACGCCAAGGTGCATTGAAGCTGTTCTGGTTCACAGTGGTCCAATGCTCTATTGAGACACTTTATGTTGGAGTTTCCTTTATTATGTCAGTTACCTATAGTGCACTACATTTGACCAGAGAGAGCCCCATAGGCCCTGGTCAAAAGTAATGCACCATATAGGGAATAGGTTGCCATTTCGGACACAGTCCAAGTATTGCAGTATATAAATCCTCCACAGCCCAGTCATTGGTAGTGAAGGCGAGAGCCAGGTGGCTCGTGGAGACGGAACTTTGTGTTAGCCCTCTCTCCCCATTCATTAATAAATACCTGTTTAAAAACAGGCCCAGCCACCTCTTTCCAACCTATTCCAAAGCAGTTTTATTAAGAGGAGTATGAGAGAACTTGCTCTGGAGTGTGTGTGTGTGTGTGTTTACTTTATAGTGGTGTGTGTGCTCTGGTGGGGTGTGTGTGGCCTGGGAGGAGAGCGGGCTGTGATTCTACAATGTACACACAGTGGGCTCACAGGATATTTGGGTTTCCCTTGTTGTCCCACTCTCTCCGGTCAGGGTTGAGAGGTGATGGATCTCAGGGAGGAGAGGACAGGAGGCGTTGTTGTGTTGTGGAGATTATAACCATCTGCTACACTCTGCATTACTCACTGGATTCCTTACATACAAATAAGTGAAAAGATGTGTGTGCGTGTGAGACACACACACACTTGCTATTTCCAGAAATTACCTGAGCTTCCCGGTGCGTTGGCACTACGTCTGGAGAAGCTCTTGACTGCCAGACTCTGGCCACGCTGCTTACGTCTCCATGCAGTGCGACACTTGGAGTCGATGCTCTGCTTGATACGGTACCAATCTGACTCAGTGATGCCAAACTTATAGAACAGGTGACCTGAGGAAACCAATGACAGAGGGCACATGAGTTCAGGGTCATGTAATTTAACAATCTTAAGAACCATTGTAATCTTAAACTTAAGCTAAATCACCATGACAAGGTAGAATGAGTCACATTCCTTGCTTAGGATGGACAGCAGTTCATACCAAGTCTGTGTGTATAGTTTGAACAGTGCAACCTTGTCCCACTATCAATGCAACTCTGCCGGAGCTGTCAAAATGTCAGAAGCACATTAACTCTAGATAGATTTTGAATTTTAACTGCTAAAATATTTTATTTGACTTTTACTTCTATAGCACAGAGAAACAGAATGAATAATACATTCATAAAATGGCAAAAAAGACAGTAAAAAAAATAAATCATAAGAAACAAGGGTCTGATCTATATCTAGGATAGCTCAGGGAAAAGCTCAGGAAATACTGTATATACATACATATATTCACACACACACTTGAAGTCGGAAGTTAACATACACTTAGGTTGTAGTCATTAAAACTCATTTTTCAACCACTCCACAAATTTCTTGTTAACAAACTATAGTTTGCAACCCTCCCCCTTTTTCCTCCAAACATAACAATGGTCATTATGGCTAAACAGTTCTATTTTTGTTTCATCAGACCAGAGGACATTTCTCCAAAAAGTACGATCTTTGTACCCATGTGCAGTTGCAAACCGTAGTCTGGCTCTTTCTATGGCGGTTTTGGAGCAGTGGCTTCTTCCTTGCTGAGCGGCCTTTCAGGTTATGTCGATATAGGACTCGTTTTACTGTGGATATAAATCATTTTGTTATTCCTCCAGCATCTTCACAAGGTCCTTTGCTATTGTTCAGGGATTGATTTGCACTTTTCACACCACAGTACGTTCATCTTTAGGAGACAGAATGTGTCTCCTTCCTGAGCGGTATGACGGCTGCGTGGTCCCATGGTGTTTATACTTGCGTACTATTGTTTGTACAGATGAACATGGTACCTTCAGGGCGTTTGGGAATTGCTCCCAAGGATGAACCAGACTTGTGGAGGTGTACAATGTTTTTTCTGAGGTCTTGGCTGATTTCTTTCGATTTTCCCATGATGTCAAGCAAAGAGGCACTGAGTTTGAAGGTAGGCCTTGAAATACATCTCCAATTGACTCAAATGATGTCAATTAGCCTATCAGAAGCTTCTAAAGCCATGACATAATTTTCTGGAATTTTCCAAGCTGTTTAAAGGCACAGTCAACTTAGTGTATGTAAACTTCTGACCCACTGGAATTGTGATACAGTGAATTATATGTGAAATAATCTGTCTGTAAACAATTGTTGGAAAAATTACTAAGTAGAGGTCCTAACTTCCCAAAATTATAGTTGTTAACAAGAAATTTGTGGAGTGGTTTAAAAATGAGTTGTAATGACTCCAACCTTAGTGTATGTAAACTTTTGACATCAACTGTATATACTACTGTTCAAAATTTTGGGGTCAGAGAAATTTCCACACACACACACACACACACTTCAAATGCAATGCACGGCGTTTCATGGATCTGAAGGTATAAACTCCGCCTACCCGGCAGACCCGGAGAGCAAATCAAGTGCACCTATAGGCCTACCGCTGGCCAATCAGATAGCTCAGATCAGTGTCTGCAGCTTTCACCAGCCCACAGCGAAGTTGATAATCATCTCTATTGTGTGAGATTTCAAAACATGCCTAGAGCAAGACTATCAACGAATTCAGTGAGTGAGTTCATGATTAAGATTTTATTCAGCACTGTAAACACTTTATTCAACACTTACAAGCCATAAAACGCCCTCTCCTTATCCACTCACTCCACAAAGTGTATCGATAGACTTGCTTGGTTAAGTACAATGAAATGCCTTTCTTGCGAGCTCTAAACCCAAGAGTGCAGTAATCAATAGCAATGTAATACTAGAAATAACAAAGAAAAAGTTAGTAAGCATACTATACACAAGGTCAGTCAGATCCAGCACCATATTTACAATGTGCAGGGATACTGGAGTGATAGAGGTGGATATGTATAGGGGTAAGGTGACAAGGCATCAGGATATATGATAAATGGAGCTGCAGCGGTGTATATGATGATTGTATGTAAGTGGGTTGGCTGTGCGTGTGTGTAAAATCAGTATAAATATATGTGCATATTATGTATGTGTGAGCAAATGATGAATTGAGTGTTTGTATGTTGGAGTGTCAGTGAGTGTGTAGGGCCCTGTGAGAGTGCATAGAGGGTCAAGTCAGATGTTGTGTCTTTCTAACAACGAGGAGTATTTCCCGTTCTCTGGTCACATGTATAACATGACTTGGTGCAGCGGTTCTTATTCTCAAATTATTTATTTTTTAAAATGCAAATGACTTCAATTTATGCCTCAAGTAATGCAATAAACGATCAATGACCAGTGTCATCCTATACCTCACGTTTTAAAATATAATCTGCCAATTTCTGTCTGCAGCATCCGAACAGTAATACACACTAATATGAACCTCTGTGGAAAGGTGAGACTCTCACAAACACGTACATGTCTGTTGTTTAGCAATAGGATATAATATATAGTTAAAAAATCATTTTAAAATCGTCTGAGAAGAACAACATTGGCAGGGCTATTTAAGAATAGCCAATATTGAGCCTATAGCCAACTACACAAACCTCATTGCTACAGGCCGTTTTTAAGAGGTTAATGTTACATAGGCTTAAGTTCTTTAAGTAATGTTTTAAAAACAAATCTGAGTGATAGATCTCGGCCTTCATTTTGACTCAGAAAATAATCTTGGCTCAGAAAAGGTTTGTGACCAATCCCCTAAGGCATGAGGAAACCGGTACACACACAGGTCAAACATACACACCTGAATGACATAGACACACAAAACAAGACACCTGCATCACACAAGGCAAGTAGACACAGCACCTGCGATCAGCAGACAGTAATACATGTGGGGTGACAGAGTCCATTTCCTGTGCACCCCCCCCCACCCCCACACACTCCCAATAAAAACTCCTTCAGCCACGTCCACCCTCCCTCCTGTCCGCTGGCTCCCTTCCCCTCCACTGGATTCTCTCCCGTCTCCACTCCATCCCCTCCCTCCCCTCCCTCCCTTCCGCTGTCTCCGCTGGCTTCCCTCCGTTGGCTCTGCTGTCTGCCCTCCCTTTCCCTGGCTCCCCTCCCTCCCCTCCACTGTCTCCGCTGGCTTCCCTCCATTGGCTCTGCTGTCTGCCCTCCCTTTCCCTGGCTCCCCTCCCTCCCCTCCACTGTCTCCGCTGGCTTCCCTCCGTTGGCTCTGCTGTCTGCCCTCCCTTTCCCTGGCTCCCCTCCCTCCCCTCCACTGTCTCCCCTCCCTCCCCTCTGTTGGCTCTGCTGTCTGCCCTCCCTTTCCCTGGCTCCCCTCCCCCCCCTCCGCTGTCTCCCCTGGCTTCCCTCCGTTGGCTCTGCTGTCTGCCCTCCCTTTCCCTGGCTCCCCTCCCTCCCCTCCGCTGTCTCCCCTGGCTTCCCTCCGTTGGCTCTGCTGTCTGCCCTCCCTTTACCTGGCTCCCCTCCCTCCCCTCCACTGTCTCCGCTGGCTTCCCTCCGTTGGCTCTGCTGTCTGCCCTCCCTTTCCCTGGCTCCCCTCCCTCCCCTCCACTGTCTCCGCTGGCTTCACTCCGTTGGCTCTGCTGTCTGCCCTCCCTTTCCCTGGCTCCCCTCCGCTGTCTCCCCTGGCTTCCCTCCGTTGGCTCTGCTGTCTGCCCTCCCTTTCCCTGGCTCCCCTCCGATCTGCTGTCTCCCTCCGCTGGGAACCTAAGGGCTAAAGGGTGAAGTGATTGAACCCTGCCTATGATACATCTATGGGGATAGATTGGTCAGATGCTCAATGGCAGGGGTTGAGATGGTCAGTTGGTCAATGGAAGGGAATTTGATGCTCAGTTAGTTGATTTTCTGTTAGTTGGTTGGTTGGTTGGTTTTCTGTCAGTACCCATAGAGTCAATGTCCACGCCCCTGTAGATATCTTATTAGCATAATAAAAAAATCCCCATAACAATCTGTCAGTTTAAGCTAGAGAAAACTTTTTTTTGCATTGGATGCGTCTCAACCCACCTCCTCCGTCGATGTCGCACTTCCACATCTGCGGTGAAAGGTGACAGAGCGGTGTTTGTCAGACCATGAGATATCCCGAACATCGTTCTTCTCAAAATAATTGTCTAACATCTGAACGGTTTGGCCTGCAAAACTATTATGACCCCTCTATGTAAAGAAAGACTCCCACGAACACGATGGTGTTCTCAGTTTTGTTTTTAGACCCCAACAAGTGTCTTGGGACTCGTCTGACGGAAGATCCAATCTGCTAACTTCTGTACGTAGAGTTCAAACAATTTGAACTAAACACTAATTTGACTCCTCTGTGGAAAGGTGAGACTCTCATGAACACGTTTAGCTCCAGGACGACCAATAGGCCTCACAAGACTCGTCTGAAGGTCCCCCGGTACCAGTTTAACAAAATGTCTGGAAGTATATATGGAGATTGTTTAGTACTAAGAATAAGGGATTACAGTGCATTCGGAAAGTATTCAGACCCCTTGACTTTTTCCACATTTTGTTACATTATAGCCTTATTCTAAAACAGATTTTTTTTAAATCCTCATCAATCTACCCACAATAATACCCCATAATGACAAAGCAAAAACTGTTTTTTAGAAATGTTTGCAAATTTATTTTTAAAAATAATTTTAAAAACTCAAATATAACATTTACCCTTTACTCAGTACTTTGCACATTTGGCAGTAATTACAGCATCAAGTATTATAGGGTATGATGCTACAAACATGGCAAACCTGTATTTGGGGAGATTCTCCCATTCTTCTCTGCAGATCCTCTCAAGCTCTGTCAGGTTGATTGGGAGCGTCGCTGCACAAATATATTCAGGTCTCTCCAAAGATGTTTGATATGGTTCAATCCAGGCTCTGGCTGGGTCACTCAAGGACATTCAGAGACTTGTCCCGAAGCCACTCCTGCGTTGTCTTGGCTGTATGCTTAGGGACGTTGTCCAGTTGGAAAGTGAACCTTAGGACCTCAGACTGGAGCGGAGTGCTCTGGAGCAGGTTTTCATCAAGGATCTCTCTGCACTTTACCCTGGATCCTGTCTCCCAGTCACTCCCGCTGAAAAACATCCCCACAGCATGATGCTGCCATCAACATGCTTCACCATAGGGATGGTGCCAGGTTTCCTCCAGACATGACGCTTGGCAATCTTGTTTCTCATGGTCTGAAAGTCCTTTAGGTGCCTTTTGGCAAACTCCAATCGGGCTGTCATATACCTTTTTCTGAGGAGTGGCTTCCATCTGGCCACTCTACCACAAAGGCCTGATTTGTGGAGTGCTGCAGAGGTGGTATAAACTTCCAGAAGGACAACCTTCTCCACAGAGGAACTCTGGAGCTCTGTCAGAGTGACCATCAGGTTCTTGGTCACCTCCCTGACCAAGGCCCTTCCAAGATTGCACAGTTTGGCCAGGTGGCCAGCTCCAGGAACTCTTGTTGGGTCTAAACTTCATCAATTTAAGAATGGAGGCCACTGTGTTCTCTTGGGGACCTTCAATGCTGCAGACATTTTTTGGTACCCTTCCCCAGATTTGTGCCTCAACACAATCATGTCTTGGCTCTAAGGACAATTCCTTCGACCTCATTGCTTGGTTTTTGCTCTGAAATGCACTGTCAACTGTGGGACCATACATAGACAGGTGTGTGCCTTTCCAAATCATGTCCAATTAATTTAATTTTGGACGATCAATCGAAACAGGATGCACTTGAGCTCAACTTTGAGTCTCATAGCAAAGGGTCTGAATACTTATGTAAATAAGGTATTTCTGTTTTTTATTTTTAACAAATTTGCAAAAAAGTCTAGAAACCTGTTTTCACTTTGTCATGATGGGGTGTATAGATTGATAAGGAAAATAGTATGTAATCAATTTTACAATAAGGCTGTTATGTAACAACATGTGGAAAAGGGGAAGGGGTCTGAAAACGTTTTAAATGCACTGTAAATACATGTCAAATAGGCATATACACACACGGTACCAGTCAAAAGTTTGGACACACCTACTCATTCAAGGGTTTTTCTTGATGTTTACTATTTTCTACATTGTAGAATAATAGTGAAGACATCAACTCTAGGATGTTAACACATATGAAATCATGCAGTAACCAAAAAAAAGTGTTTAACAAATCAAAATACACTTTATATTTGAGATTCTTCAGAGTAGCCAGCCTTTGCCTTGATGACAGATTTTCACACTCATAGCATTCTCTCAACCAGGTTCATGAGCTAATCACCTGGAATGCATTTCAATTAACAGGTGTGCCTTGTTAAAAGTTAAATAGTGCAATCTTTTATTTCCTTCTTAATGCGTTTGAGCCAATCAGATGTGTTGTGTCAAGGTAGGGTGGTATACAGAATATATCCCTATTTGGTAAAATACCAAGTCTATATTATGGCAAGAACAGTTCAAATAAGCAAAGAGAAACAACAGTCCATCATTACTTTAAGACATGAAGGTCAGTCAATACGGAAAATTAAGTGAGGTCGTAAAAACCATCCAGCGCTATGATGAAACTAGAGCTCATGAGGACTGCCACAGGAAAGGAAGACCCAGAGTTACCTCTGCTGCAGAGGATAAGTTCATTAGAGTTAATTGCACCTCAGATTGCAGCCCAAATAACTGCTTCACAGAGTTCCAGTGACAGACACAACATCAACTGTGCATTCATGGTCGAATTGCTGCAAAGAAACTACTACACCAATAAGAAGAGACTTGCTTGGGCCAAGAAACCTGTTGATCCGTTTTAAGGTCTTGCTCACATCGGCTACCAAGGGCGTTATCACACAGTCGTCTAGAACAGCTGGTGCTCTCATGCATGCTTCAGCGTTGCATGCCTCGAATCGAGCATAAAAAGCATTTAGCTCGTCTGGTAAGTTTGTGTCACTGGGCAGCACGCGGCTGGGTTTTCCTTTGGAGTCTGTAATAGTTTTCAAGCCCTGCTACATCTGACGAGCGTCAGAGCCGATGTAGTATTGACGCTTTGCCAGTTTGATGGTTCGTCTGAGGGTGTAGCGCGATTTCTTATAAGGGTCCGGATTTGTGTCTCACTACTTAAAAGTGGGAAGTCTAGCCTTTAGCACGATGCAGATGTTGCCTATAATCCATAGCGTCTGGTTGGGATATGTACGTACGGTCACTGTGGGAACTGTCAATGCACTTATTGAGGAAGCAGATGACCGAGGTGGTATACTCATCAATGCCATTGGATGAAACAAGGAACATATTCCAATCTGTGCTAGAAAAAGAGTCCTGTAGCGTAGCATCCATGTTATCTGACTACTTCCGAATTGAGCGAGTCACTGGTACTTCCTGCTTTAGTTTTTGCTTGTAAGCAGGAATCAGGAGGATATAATTATGGTCAGATATGCCAAATGGGAGGATGAGGGAGAACTTTGTATGCATCTGTGTGTGTGGAGTAAAAGTGCTCCAGAGTTTTTTTTTCCCTCTGGTTGCACGTGACATGCTGGTAGAAATTTGGTAAGACGGATTTAAGTTTGCCTGCATTAAAGTCCCCGGCCACTAGGAACACCCCTTCTGGGTGAGCATTTTCTTGTTTGCTTATGGCCTTATACAGCTCGTTGAATGCTGTCTTAGTCGCAGCATCGGTTTGTGGTGCTAAATAGACGGCTACAAATAATATAGATAAGAACTCCCTTGGTAGATAGTGTGGTCTACAGCTTATCTTAAGGTACTCTATCTCAGGCAAGCAATACCTCGAGACTTCTTTAAAATTAGACATCGCACACCAGCTGTTATTGACAAATAGACACACATCCCCGCCCCTCGTCTTACTCGACGTAGCTTGTCCTGCCGATGCATGGAAAATCCCGCCAGCACTATAGTATCCGTGTCGTCGTTCAGTCACGACTCGGTGAAACATAAGATATTACAGTTTTTAATGTCCCGTTGGTATGATAATCTTGATCGTAGATCATCCATTTTATTTTCCAATAATTGAATGTTTGCCAATAGAACAGATGTCAGTGGTGGTTCACTCACTCGCATATGATTTCTCAGAAGGCAGACCGACTTCCGCCACTTTTTCTCAGTCTTTTCTTCATGAGAATGACGGAGATTTGGGCCCGTTCTGAAAAAGCAGTATATCCTTCTCGTTGGACTCGTTAAAGAAAAAAGTCTTTGTCCAGTTCGAGGTTGGTGATCGCTGTTCTGATGTACATAAGTTATTTTTGGTCATAAGAGAGACGGTAGCAACAACATTATGTACAAAATAAGTTTAAAAAAGAAGTTAAACACAAAAAAGAAAAGAAAAATAGCATAGCTGGTTAAGAGCTCGTTAAACAGCAGCCATCCCCTCCGGCGCCATTATTAAGCTGGTTGAGAACATGGCAAGTGTGCAAAGCTGTCTACTTTGAAGAATCTCAAATATAATATAAATATATAAAATATATTTTGATTTGTTTTCACTTTTTTGGTTACTACATTATTCCGGATGTGTTATTTCATAGTTTTGATGTCTTCACTTTTATTCTACAATGAGAAAATAGTAAAAATAAAGCAAAACACTTGAATGAGTAGGTGTGTCCAAACTTTTGACTGGTACATATATACATATATACACATACATGCATACATATACACACATTTATACACTACCGTTCAAAAGTTTGGGGTCACTTCGAAATGTCCTTGTTTTCAATGCAAACATACATGAAATGAGTTGTAAAATGAATAGGAAACATAAATCAAGACGTTTATAAATAATGATTTTAAATTTAAATAATAATTGTGTCCTTCAAAATTAGCTTTCGTCAAAGAATCCTCCATTTGCAGCAATTACAGCCTTGAAGACCTTTGGCATTGTAGTTGTCAATTTGTTGAGGTAATCTGAGGAGACTTCACCCCATGCTTCCTGAAGCACCTCCCACAAGTTGGATAGGGAGCTCAATAGACAGCTCAATAGAGTTGAGATCTGGTGACTGTGCTGGCCACACCATTATAGACAGAATACCAGCTGACTGCTTCTTCCCCAAATAGTTCTTGCATAGTTTGGAGCTGTGCTTTTGATCACTGTCCTGTTCTAGGAGGAAATAGGCTCCAATTAAGCGCCGTCCACAGGGTATGGCATGTGGTTGAAAAATGGAGTGATAGCCTTCCTTCTTCAAGATCCCTTTTTAGCCTGTACAAATCTCCCACTTTACAACCACCAAAGCACCCCCAGACCACCACATTGCTTGACAGATGGCATCAAGCACTCCTCCAGCAAAAGTTTTTAAAAATCTGCATCTCACAAATGTTTTTCTTTGTGATCCAAACACATCAAACTTTAGTCTGTCCAATACACTTTTTTTTCCAATCTTCCGCTGTCCAGTGTCTGTTCTTTTGCCCATCTTAATCTTTAATTTTTATTGGCCAGTCTGAGATATGGCCTTTTCTTTGCAACTCTGCCTAGAAGGCCAGCATCCCGGAGTCGCCTCTTCACTGTTGACCTTGAGACTGGTGTTTTGCGGGTACTATTTAATGAAGCTGCCAATTGAGGACTTGTGAGGCATCTGTTTCTCAAACTAGACACTCTAATATACTTGTTCTCTCGCTGTTCTTTGAAGGGAGTAGTACACAGCGTTGTACGAGATCTTCAGTTTCTTGGCAATTTCTCACATGGAATAGCCTTAATTTCTCAGAACAAGAATAGACTGACGAGTTTCAGAAGAAAGTCTTTGTTTCTGGCCATTTCGAGCCTGTAATCGAACGCATAAATGCTGATGCTCCAGATACTCAACTAGTCTAAAGGACAGTTTTATTGCTTCTTTAAATCAGCACAACAGTTTCCAGGGGTGCTAACATAATTGCAAAATAGTTTTCTAATGATCAATTAGCCTTTTAAAATTATAAACTTGGATTAGCTAACACAACGTGCCATTGGAACACAGGAGTGATGGTTACTGATAATGTGCCTCTGTTAGCCTATGTAGATATTCCATTAACAATCAGCCATTTCCAGCTACAATAGTAATTTACAATATTAACAATGTCTACACTGTAGACATCGCGACGTTACCTGAACGCCCATCTGCGGTCCGCTAACCGTTAGGTCTATTCAGATAGCAGCCGATAAGACAGCTATCGGACAATTCATTTATATTTATATATATATATATATTATTATTATTATTTTTTTTTTAATTATTATTATTTATTATTTATTGGGCCTCTATAACTATATCTATTGTTTTTTTTTGTGTGTGTGTGAATTGGATTAATTCCCTCTACCACACGGAACCCCACTAATCCTACCGACGGAAATGTACGAGGTGGCTAATAACAGACCTCCATCCTATGCTAAGCTTGCTACCGATGGCCCGGCTAGCTGTCTAAATCACCGTGACCCCAACCAACCTCACTACTCACTGGACCCTTTTGATCACTCGACTAAGCATGCCTCTCCTTAATGTCAATATGCCTTGTCCATTGCTGTTCTGGTTAGTGTTTATTGGCTTATTTCACTGTAGAGCCTCTAGTCCTGCTCACTATACCTTATCCAACCTATTAGTTCCACCACACACACATGCGATGACATCTCCTGGTTTCAATGATGTTTCTAGAGACAATATCTCTCTCATCATCACTCAATACCTAGGTTTACCTGCACTGTATTCACATCCTACCATACCTTTGTCTGTACATTATACCTTGAAGCTATTTTACCGGCCCCAGAAACCTCCTTTTACTCTCTATTCCAGACGTTCTAGACGACCAATTCTTATTGCTTTTAGCCGTACCCTTATCCTACTCCTCCTCTGGCGATGTAGAGGTGAATCCAGGCCCTGCAGTGCCTAGCTCCACTCCTATTCCCCAGGCGCTCTCTTTTGATGACTTCTGTAACCATAATAACCTTGGTTTCATGCATGTTAACATTAGAAGCCTCCTCCCTAAGTTTGTTCTATTCACTGCTTTAGCACACTCTGCCAACCCGGATGTTCTAGCTGTGTCTGAATCCTGGCTTAGGAAGACCACCAAAAATTCTGAAATTTTCATCCCAAACTACAACATTTTCAGACAAGATAGAACTGCCAAAGGGGGCGGTGTTGCAATCTACTACAAAGATAGCCTGCAGAGTTCTGTCCTACTATCAAGGTCTGTACCCAAACAATTTGAACTTCTACTTTTAAAAATCCACCTCTCTGCCCCCAGCTGTGCTCTGGACACCATAAGTGAACTGATTGCCCCCCATCTATCTTCAGAGCTCGTGCTGCTAGGCGACCTAAACTGGAACATGTTTAACACCCCAGCCATCCTACAATCTAAGCTTGATGCCCTCAATCTCACACAAATTATCTATGAATCTACCAGGTACCTCCCCAAAGCCTTAAACACAGGCACCCTCATAGATATCATCCTAACCAACTTGCCCTCTAAATACACATCTGCTGTCTTCAACCAAGATCTCAGCGATCACTGCCTCATTGCCTGCATCCGTAATGGGTCAGCGGTCAAACAACCTCCACTCATCACTGTCAAACGCTCCCTGAAACAATTCAGCGAGCAGGCCTTTCTTATCGACCTGACTGGGGTATCCTGGAAGGATATTGATCTCATCCCATCAGTAGAGGATGCCTGTTTTTTTTTTAAATGCCTTCCTAACCACTCAAGAAATTTAGAACCAGGAACAGATATAGCCCTTGGTTCTCACCAGACCTGACTGCCCTTAACCAACACAAAAACATCCTATGGCGTTCTGCATTAGCATCGAACAGTCCCTGTGATATGCAGCTGTTCAGGGAAGCTAGAAACCAATATACACAGGCAGTTAGAAAAGCCAAGGCTAGCTTTTTCAAGCAGAAATTTGCATCCTGCAACACTAACTCAAAAAAGTTCCAGGACACTGTAAAGTCCATGGAGAATAAGAGTACCTCCTCCCAGCTGCCCACTGCACTGAAGATAGGAAACACTGTCACCACTGATAAATTCACCATAATTGAGAATTTCAATAAGCATTTTTCTACGGCTGGCCATGCTTTCCACCTGGCTACTCCTACCCCGGACAACAGCACTGCACCCCCAAGAGCAACTCGCCCAAGCCTTCCCCATTTCTCCTTCTCCCAAATCCATTCAGCTGATGTTCTGAAAGAGCTGCAAAATCTGGACCCCTACAAATCAGCTGGGCTAGACAATCTGGACCCTTTCTTTCTAAAATTATCTGCCGAAATTGTTGCCACCCCTATTACTAGCCTGTTCAACCTCTCTTTCATGTCATCTGAGATTCCCAAAGATTGGAAAGCAGCTGCGGTCAACCCCCTCTTCAAAGGGGGGAACACTCTTGACCCAAACTGCTACAGACCTATATCTATCCTACCCGGCCTTTCTAAGGTCTTCGAAAGCCAAGTCAACAAACAGATTACCGACCATTTCGAATCTCACCATACCTTCTCTGCTATGCAATCTGGTTTCAGAGCTGGTCATGGGTGCACCTCAACCACGCTCAAGGTCCTAAACGATATCTTAACCGCCATCGATAAGAAACATTACTGTGCAGCCGTATTCATTGATCTGGCCAAGGCTTTCGACTCTGTCAATCACCACATCCTCATTGGCAGACTCGACAGCCTTGGTTTCTAAAATGATTGCCTCGCCTGCTTCACCAACTACTTCTCTGATACAGTTCAGTGTGTCAAATCGGAGGGTCTGCTGTCCGGACCTCTGGCAGTCTCTATGGGGGTGCCACAGGGTTCAATTCTTGGACCAACTCTCTTCTCTGTATACATCAATGATGTCGCTCTTGCTGCTGGTGAGTCTCTGATCCACCTCTACGCAGACGACACCATTCTGTATATTTCTGGCCCTTCTTTGGTCACTGTGTTAACAACCCTCCAGGCAAGCTTCAATGCCATACAACACTCCTTCCGTGGCCTCCAATTGCTCTTAACTTCTTGGATATAGGGGGCGCTCTTTTAATTTATGGATAAAGAAAACACTCTAAGGTTTCCAGAACTGCAAAGATATTATCTGTGGGTGCCACAGAACTCATGTTACAGGCGAAACCAAGATGATACTTTACCCAGGAAATGGGCAGAATTTTCGAAGCTCTGTTTTCTATTGTCTCCTTATATGGCTGTGAATGCGCCGGGAATGAGCCTGCCCTTCCTATCGTTTCTCCAAGGTGTCTGCAGCATTGTGACGTATTTGTAGGCATATCATTGGAAGATTGGCCATAAGAGACTACATTTACCACGGGTCCGCCCAGTGTCCTTTGTGTAAATTCGTGCGTAATCTACAAGCTGCACGCAGTCATCCAGTGATTGAGAGGAGAGAGGAGGCTTTCAACGAACGATATATCATGAAGAGATATGTGAAAAACACCTTGACGATTGGTCCTAAACAACGTTTGCCATGTTTCAGTCGATATTATGGCGTTCATTTGGAAAAAAGTTCGACGTTTTGAAGACTGAATTTTCGTTTTGTTTTGGTAGCCAAACGTGACGCACCAAATGGAGCAATTTCTCCTAAACAAATCATCTTTCAGGAAAAACGGAGCATTTGCTATCTAACTGAGAGTCTCCCCATTGAAAACATCTGAAGTTCTTCAAAGGTAATGATTTTATTTGAATGATTTTATGGTTTTTCTGAGAATGTTGCCTGCTAATGCTAACGCTAAATGCTACGCTAAATGCTACGCTAGCTAGCTACTGTTACACAAATGATTGTTTTCCTATGGTTGAGAAGCATATTTTGAAAATCTGAGATGACAGTGTTGTTAACAAAAGGCTAAGCTTGAGAGCTAGCATATTAATTTCATTTCATTTGCGATTTTCATGAATAGTTAACGTTGCGTTATGGTAATGAGCTTGAGGCTGTATTCACGATCCCGGATCCGGGATGGCTCGACACAACAGGTTAAATACAAGTAAAACTAAATGCATGCTCTTCAACCGATCGCTGCCTGCACCTGCCCGCCTGTCCAACATCACTACTCTGGACGGCTCTGACTTAGAATACGGACAACTACAAATACCTAGGTGTCTGGTTAGACTGTAAACTCTCCTTCCAGACCCACATCAAACATCTCCAATCCAAAATCTACAATTGGCTTCCTATTTCGCAACAAAGTATCCTTCACTCATGCTGCCAAACATACCCTTGTAAAACTGACCATCCTACCAATCCTCAACTTCGGCGATGTCATTTACAAAATAGCCTCCAATACCCTACTCAACAAATTGGATGCAGTCTATCACAGTGCAATCCGTTTTATCACCAAAGCCCCATATACTACCCACCATTGCGACCTGTACGCTCTCGTTGGCTGGCCCTTCATATTCGTCGCCAAACCCACTGGCTCCATGTCATCTACAAGACCCTGCTAGGTAAAGTCCCCCCTTATCTCAGCTCGCTGGTCACCATAGCATCACCCACCTGTAGCACGCGCTCCAGCAGGTATATCTCTCTGGTCACCCCCAAAACCAATTCATTCTTTGGCCGCCTCTCCTTCCAGTTCTCTGCTGCCAATGACTGGAACAAACTACAATAATCTCTGAAACTGGAAACACTTATCTCCCTCACTAGCTTTAAGCACCAGCTGTCAGAGCAGCTCACAGATTACTGCACATAGCCCACCTATAATTTAGCCCAAACAACTACCTCTTTCCCTACTGTATTTATTTATTTATTTATTTTGCTCCTTTGCACCCCATTATTTTATTTATACTTTGCACTTTCTTCCACTGCAAATCTACCATTCCAGTGTTTTACTTGCTATATTGTATTTACTTTGCCACCATGGCCTTTTTCTGCCTTTACCTCCCTTATCTCACCTCATTTGCTCACATCGTATATAGACTTGTTTATACTGTATTATTGACTGTATGTTTGTTTTACTCCATGTGTAACTCTGTCGTTGTATGTGTCGAACTGCTTTGCTTTATCTTGGCCAGGTCGCAATTGTAAATGAGAACTTGTTCTCAACTTGCCTACCTGGTTAAATAAAGGTGAAATAACATTTCTAAACAATTTGATATTATTTTAAAATGGACAAGAAATGTTGCTTTTCTTTCAAAAACAA
This sequence comes from Oncorhynchus kisutch, assembly GCF_002021735.2. Classification (NCBI taxonomy): domain Eukaryota; kingdom Metazoa; phylum Chordata; class Actinopteri; order Salmoniformes; family Salmonidae; genus Oncorhynchus; species Oncorhynchus kisutch. The sequence goes on along the minus strand of NC_034195.2, from coordinate 36,469,428 downwards.
GGACATTTCTAAGTGACACCAAATTTCTGAACGGTTGTGTATGTATGTATGTATATGTATATATATATTTTTGTAATACATAAAGGGGTCTTCAAAATTCAAATAGCTAAATAACCCTTGGTATGACCCCCCCGCACCAGCTTAGTCTGTACAGGGTTAAACAGCAGTGTGAGTATTGGAGTGAAAAGGTGTGCGTGACTCACAGCGTACGCCATAGATCATGAGTGGGTCCAGCTGCTTTTTGCCGTGCTTGCCCTGGCCCGACAGGTTGGAGATAGCCTGCACCTCACGGTGGAATAGGTAGTCCAGCAGTGTCAGTGCCATCTTCTCTGCCGTGCGGCAGTTGGTGCTGATGTGGAGCATGTCGCCCGGCGACACCGGGCAGCGCACGCGCATCTCTGCATTGTTCTCGTCGCCAAGCCACGTACCTGCTGGGTAGTCATCTATAAAGAAAGAGGGGGCATGGGTGGGAGAATAATGGTAATGATAAAACCCCTAAAGCTGCTCCGAGCCTGTTGTATGTGTGGGTCTGTTTCTATACTAAAAACACACACACCAGTTCATAAGTTTGAGGTCACTCTGAAATGTTCTTGTTTTTGGAAGAAAAGCACATTTTTGTCCACTAAAATAAAATCAAAGTGATCAGAAATACAGTGTGGACATTGTTAATGTTGTAAATTAATATCGTAGCTGGAAACGGCAGATTATTAATGGAATATCTGCATAGGCGTACAGAGGCACATTATCAGCAACCATCACTCCTGTGTTCCAATGGCACGTTGTCTTAACTAATCCAAGTTTAATCATTGTAAAAGCTAATTGATCATGAGAAAACCCTTTTGCAATTACGTTAGCACAGCTGAAAACTGTTGTGCTGATTTAAAGAAGAAATAAAACAGGCCTTCTTTAGACTAGTTGAGTATCTGGAGTATCAGCATTTGTGGGTTCGATTACAGGCTCAAAATGGCCAGAAACAAAGAACTTTCTTCTGAAACTCGTCGGCCTATTATTGTTCTGAGAAATGAAGGCTATTCTATGTGAGAATTTACCAAGAAACTGAGGATATCGTACAACGCTGCGTAATACTCCATTAACCGAACAGTGCAAACTGGCCCTAACCAGAATAGAAAGAGGAGTGGGAGGCCCCAGTGCACAAGAGGACAAGTACATTAGAGTGTCTAGTTTGAGAAACAGACGCCTCACAAGTCCTCAACTGGCAGCTTCATTAAATGTGTAACCAGTGATGCCTTTTCCAGATACAATAGTAATTTACAACATTAACAATATCTACACTGTATTTCTGACCAAATTGATGTTAATTTAAAGAATTTACAAAAAATGTGCTTTCCTTTAAAAAAAAAAAAAAAAGAGGACATTTCTCAGTGACCCCAAAATTCTGAACGGTAGTATATACAGTTGAAGTCGGAAGATCACATACACATATGTTGGAGTCATTAAAACTTGTTTTTAAACCACTCCACAAATTCCTTGTTAACAAACTAGTTTTGGCAAGTCGGTTAGGACATCTACTTTGCACATGACAAGTAATTTTTCAAACAATTGTTTACAGACAGATTTTTTCACTTACAATTCAATGTATCACAATTCCAGTGTGTCAGAAGTTCACATACACTAAGTTGACTGTGCCTTTAAACAGCTTGGAAAATTCCAAGAAAAAAAAATTCCAGAAAATGATGTCATGGCTTTAGAAGCTTCTGATAGGCTAATTGACATAATTTGAGTCAATTGGAGGTGTACCTGTGGATGTATTTCAAAGCCTTACTTCAAACTCAGTGCATCTCTGCTTGACATCATGGGAAAATCAAAAGAAATTAGTCAAGACCTCAGAAAAACAATTGTAGACCTCCACAAGTCTGGTTCATCTTTGGGAGCAATTTCCAAACGCCTGAAGGTACCAAACAATAGTACGCAAGTATAAACACCATGGGACCACACAACCGTCATAACGCTCAGGAAGGAGATGGGCTCTGTCTCTTAGAGATGAACGCAGTTTGGTGCAAATCAATCCCAGAACAACAGCAAAGGACCTTGTGAAGATGCTGGAGGAGACAGGTACAAAAGTATCTATATCCACAGTAAAACAAGTCCTATATTGACAACCTGAAAGGCCGCTCAGCAAGGAAGAAGCCACTGCTCCAAAAATTATGTGGATATATTGAAGCAACATCTCAAGACATCAGTCAGGAAGTTAAAGCTTGGTCGCAAATTGGTCTTCCAAATGGACCATGACCCCAAGCATACTTCCAAAGTTGTGACAAAATGGCTTAAGGACAACAGGAGGCCTAAAAACCTGACTCCGTTACACCAGCTCTGTTAGGAAGAATGGGCCAAAATTCACCCAACTTACTGTGGGAAGCATGTCAAAGGCTGCCCGAAACGTTTGACCCGAATTAAACAATTTAAAGGCAATGCGACCAAATACTAATTGAGTGTATGTAAACTTCTGACCCACTGGGAATGTGAATGTGGAAAGTGATGAAAGAAATAAAAGATTAAATAAATCACTCTACTATTATTCTGACATTTCACATTCTTAAAATAAAGTGTTGATCCTAACTGACCTAAGACAGGGAATTGTTACTAGGATTAAATGTCAGGAATTATGAAAAACTGAGTTCAAAAGTATTTGGCTAAGGTGTATGTAAACTTCCGACTTCAACTGACTGACTGACTGACTGATGTATAGTGTATAGTATATATGGTACCAGTCAAAAGTTTGGACACACCTACTCTTTCAAGGGTTTTTCTTTATTTTTACTATTTTCTACATTGTAGAGTAATAGTGAAGACATCAAAACTATGAAATAACACATATGGAATCATGTAGTAACCAAAAAAGTGTTAAACAAATCCAAATATACTTGATATTTCTCAAAGTAGTCATCCTTTGCCTCAATGACAGCTTTGCACACTCATTCCCTCAACCAGCTTCACGAGGTAGTCACCTGGAATGCATTTCAATTAAAAGGTGTGCCTTCTTAAGTTAATTTGTGGAATTTCTTTCCTTTTTAATGTGTTTAAGCCAATCAGTTGTGTTGTGACAAGGTAGGGGTGGTATACAGAATATTGCTCTATTTGGTAAAAGACGAAGTCCATATTATGGCAAGAACAGCTCAAATAAGCTAAGAGAAACAACAGTCCATCATTACTTTAAGACATGAAGGTCAGTCAATACGGAAATTGTCAAGAACTTTAAGCTTCTTCAAGTGTAGTTGCAAAAACCATCAAGCCCTATCATGAAACTGTCTCCCATGAGGACTGCCACAGGAATTGATGACCCAGAGTTACATCTGCTGCAGAGGATACGTTCATTAGAGTTACCAGCCTCAAATTGCAGCCCAAACAAATGTTTCACAGAGTTCAAATAACAGACACATCTCAACATCAACTGTACAGAGGAGATTGTGTGAATCAGGCCTTCATGGTTGAATTGCTGCAAATAAACCACTACTAAAGGACACCAATAAGAAGAAGAGACTTGCTTGGGCAAAGAAACACGAGCAATGGACATTAGACCGGTGGAAATATGTCATTTGGTCCAAATGTGAGATTTTTGGTTCCAACCGCTGTGTCTTTGTGAGACACAGAGTAGGTAAACGGATTATCTCTGCATGTGTGGTCCCTACCATGAAGCATGGAGGAGGAGGTGTGATGGTGCTTTGTTGGTGACACTGTCTGTGATTTATTTTGAATTCAAGTCGCATGGCTACCACAGCATTTTGCAGCGATACGCCATCCCATTTGGTTTGCGCTTAGTGGGACTATCATTTGTTTTTTAAAGGGACAACGATCCAACACACCTCCAGGCTGTGTAAGGGTTATTTTACCAAGAAGGAGAGTGATGAGTGCTGTATCAGATGACCTGTCCACCACAATCACCCGAGCGCAACCCAATTGAGATGGTTTGGGATGAGATGGACCACAGAGTGGAGGAAAAGCAGCCAACAAGTGCTCAGCAACTCCTTCCAGACTGTTGGAAAAGCATTCCAGGTGAAGCTGGTTGAGAGAATGCCAAGCGTGTGCAAAGCCTTCATCAAGGCAAAGGGTGGTACTTTGAAGAATCAAAAATATATTTAGATTTGTTCAACACTTTTTTGGTTACGACATGATTTCATGTGTTATCTCATAGTTTTGATGTCTTCACTATTATTCTACAATGTAGAAAATAGTCAAAATAAAGAAAAACCCTGGAATGAGTAGGTGTCCAAACTTTTGACTGGTACTGGTACTGTCTGTCTGTATCAGGGAGAGCAGCTGTAATATATCAAACACCTCTTCATGTGTGAGGGTTTTTGGGCTCAATGTTTTATGAATATGTATTTTTGTAGTCTTCCTATATACACAGATCCCACACCGCATGCACTGAAACTTCAGATAGGCCTACACCTTCCTAATCTCTGATTTGCTGATACCACAGCACAGCCTTCTGGTGAGCATCAAGACTACACCGGCATACAGTTCTGGAGGTAATTATGGAGCATTATGGAGCATTACAGAGTTCAACAAGGAACCTATCAGTGAAACAGTCGACTGCCTATTTTAAATCTATATAAAGAGTAGTAACCTGAGAGCTCACTTTATCTATGGAGAGGTGTGGAGAGGCAGACAGCTGACAGTGACATTGAGAGTAAAATGCAGGGAAGTCGAAGGATCGCGCACACACACCCAGGCATGCATGTTTCCTTTTTAAGAAAAACATGGTGCCCTTCGGCTAATTCTGACTAAAACACATTGTCATGGAAACTCGCATCTGCAAATGAATGAATGTATGCCAAAATAAATGTATTTGATGCTAACGAAGGAACTCCAAGAAACCACTCAAAACAGCCCAAACAACAATAACAAAAACAACAGCATGCGCTGCAGTCAGAAACCTTTCCTCTCCTCAGGCTTCTCCATGACCACCGGGAAAGCCACTGAGTCCCGACAGAGTGAGACATCATCCTCGAGGACTTCAAAACAGTCCGAGTGAGACAATAGCTACCAAAGATGCCTCACCACAGATGTCTATGCTGGTAATGATAAAGAGTGAAACATCCCAACACATCAACACAGCACCATTATACACCAAGACAGGTGGTAGTCGTGGATGCAAAGAGTCAATATTTGCAGTGTTGACCCTTTTTCAAGACCTCTGCAAGCCACCCTGGCATGCTGTCAATTAACTTCTGGGCCACATGCTGACTGATTGCAGACCATTCTTACATAATCTATACTTGGAGTTTGTCAGAATTTGTGGGGTTTTGTTTGTCCACCCGCCTCTTGAGGATTGACCACAAGTTCTCAATGGGATTGAGGTTTTGTTCCCCGAGCCACTTAGTTATCACTTTTGCCTTATGGCAAGGTGCTCCATCATGCTGGAAAAGACATTGTTCGTCACTAAACTGTTCCTGGATGGTTGGGAGAAGTTGCTCTCAGAGGATGTGTTGGTACCATTCTTTATTCATGGCTGTGTTCTTCGGAAAAATTGTGATTGAGCCCACTCCCTTGGCTGAGAACCAACCCCACACATGAATGGTCTCAGGATGCTTTACCTTTGGCATGACACAGGTCTGATGGTAGCGCTCACCTTGTCTTCTCCAGACAAGCTTTTTTTCCAGATGCCCCAAACAATCGGAAAGGGGATTCATCAGAGAAAATGACTTTACCCCAGTCCTCAGCAGTCCAATCCCTGTACCTTTTGCAGAATATCAGTCTGTCCCTGGTGTTTTGCCTGGAGAGAAGTGGCTTCTTTGCTGCCCTTCTTGACACCAGGCCATACTCCAAAAGTCTTCTCCTCACTGTGCGTGCAGATGCACTCACACCTGCCTGCTGCCATTCCTGAGCAAGCTCTGTACTGGTGGTGCCCCGATCCCGCAGCTGAATCAACTTTAGGAGACGGTCCTGCCGCTTGCTGGACTTTCTTGGGCACCCTGAAGCCTTCTTCACAACAATTGAACCACTCTCCTCGAAGTTCTTGATGATCCGATAAATGGTTGATTTAGGTGCAATCTTATTGGCAGCAATATCCTTGCCTGTGAAGCCCTTTTTGTGCAAAGCAATGATGACGGCACGTGTTTCCTTGCAGGTAACCATGTTTGACCGAGGAAGAACAACGATTCCAAGCACCACCCTCCTTTTGAAGCTTCCAGTCTGTTATTCGAACTCAATCAGCATGACAGAGTGATCTCCAGACTTGTCCTCGTCAACACTCACACCTGTGCTAACGAGAGAATCACTGACATGATGTCAGCTGGTCTTTTGTGGCAGGGCTGAAATGCAGTGGAAATTTTGGGGGATTCAGTTCATTTGCATGGCAAAGAGGGACTTTGAAATTAATTGCAATTCATCTGATCACTCGTCATAACATTCTGGAGTATATGCAAATTGCCATCATACAAACTGAGCCAGCAGAATTTGTGAAAATTAATATTTGTGTCATTCTCAAAACTTTTGGCCACGACTGTACTATTTGGGCGTTAAGCAAGAAGTAGGATTCACATTGATGAACAGTTCAGCAAGTGACTTGTTTCTTTACACTTTTTAAGACATGTTTGGGACATGCATGTGTTTCTCAAAGCAAATACATTTTGGTTAGCAGATGTTAATGCGAGTGTAGCGAAATGCTTGTGCTTCTAGTTCCGACCATACACTAATATCTAACACATAATCTAACAATTTCACAACAACTACCTTATACACACAAGTGTAAAGGAATGAATAAGAATATGTACATAGAAATATATGGATGTGTTTGTGTTTCTTGGTTTCTGTGTATGTGTGCACGTATTCTGACAGGGCCGTACCCTCTGAGTTGAGGGTGATGAGGGTGACGTTCTGGGTGCTCTGGGCGTTGTTGGTCTGGCCGCTGTTGGACACAGAGTCACTGGCCTCTGAACCGCTCTCCTGGTCCTCCTGGCTGTCCTCCGGCGCCGGCACCTTCACGAGGAACGTGTTCTGCCTCCGCCCGCCCACCGTGCTGACGGATCACACACAGGCTGAGTTACAGCCCCGTATCAACACAGGGACGTGAGCCGAGCTCATATGTGTTCCATTGTGTTCTGTGTGAGCCACTAAACTCTGCAGGGTTCAGAGTACCATTGTTTTATGAGGGTTCTGTGTTGAACAAACTTTAGTGGGGATCAGTTTCATGCACAACAGTGTTTGTTCTATACTCAATTCTACATTCTGCATGATGACAGAAGAAAACAGGTATCAGTCACTCACTTGCTGAGGAGGTTCTCCAGGGAATCTGCCCCTCGAGTTACTGGCTCCTCCTGGCCCTTCGGTCGATCTTGGCTCACTATCACATTGGTCTGTGGAACAACACTGCAGGGGCAGACAGGGAATTCTTCAGTATCTAATATCTCAACAGGCTCCAGTGTCAAATTGTGTTCATGGGAATAGGTGCTACTCTAGCTATAGCTATTCTACTCTAGCACTCACTTGTAAGAGAATGAGTACTACGCCACAACTCCCTAACCCTCAAAGCACCAATCAACCAGTGTCATCATCCCCCAGTCTAAGTCACAGCATTTTATCCCACCACGATCCTCAGTCCTAACCAGGGTCGTGTTCATTAGGCACCAAGCGGAATAAAACGACAGGGAAAGACTACCCGAACTTGTCCAATAACTTGTCTGTTGCAAAATGTGTGCTACCGTGTGCCCTAATGAGTATGGGCCCAGGTGCAAACCTCAACTCACCAACGCACTTTATTCCAGGTCTGGGTGGCACCCAGAGGGGAGCCGGCCACCATGGGGACCTGGATGGGCGCCTGGTTCTTGTTGACCACAGCATCCAGCTTCCTCTCCAGGGCCCGGCACGTCGCCTCCACCATCTGCAGCTTAGCCTCCATGTTGTCCAGACGCTGGCAGATCGTCTGGCTAATGGAGTACAACAAGGTCTGGAGAGAGGGAGGAAGAGGGAAAGAGGCAGAGGGAAAGACAGTTCATTGTGTGTGTGTGTACCATGTTACACATTGGTGGTTGATGAAGTGAGCTCCCCTTTTACAATGCAGAGCTTAGAGACCTTGTAAAAATCACTAAAGTAGGCCTTTATAAAATGCAATTTATGCTTTATTTTCAGAGGACAAACAAGCTGACATGCTCACATGATTGATTCAGCTTGTAAGTACATAATGAATCCAATCACTCACAGCAAGGTGGGTATACCCACGACCACGATGTAGTGCAGGAGTAACTACCTTTAGAGATGCGTCTTGGGAGCTGTTGTCCACCCTTGGCCTTTTCCTGTCAGGCTTCTCATCACAATCTTCATGATTGTCCAAAACATCTAAAACAAATCCCAAATGCAGTCAAGCACAGTAAAACATACACACGATCATGAAAAAAACTACCAGATGCACTGTTGACGCTTATAAGTAGCTCTTCCAAATCAAGCGATTTAACCAAATGTACACAAATGGTTCATAGCTACCATGAAGATAAAACAACTTAAGCCAGAAGTAAAGCTGAACCATTAGCCAGTCAGTGGTCCTTTACAATACAGGCAAATGTTTTATAAAGAGACAACTTCAGAGGGATGAGCATTACATTTATCTTGAGCCAGCAATTTCCCCCTAATTGTTTTCCTGATCAGGTCACATGGCCCTGGTTATGGTGATCAGACAGAGCTTTGTGGTCTTTAATAAAGATCTTACCAGTCTGGTCGCCTTGGCCCAAGTCCTCCACTGCTATCTGTACCATCTCTGCCAAATCTTGGTCCGACATCACTCAGACCTGTAAATCCAGAGAGCCACAAAACAACATCATTATTGCAAATAAAAGAGAATTGACATTCTCAGGCTGTTCAACCTCAACATCAGTGAACTTATCACTGACAGTAATAAGCAAACAAAACAAAGGGGCTTGTTTTAAAAGAAAACAAACCACAGGTTGTGCCTTTTGTTTACCTAGACCTCTTGATTCAAGAATGAGTTATTTAACAAGTTTGGCAGACACCACCACTCACTGCATTGACCCCATCTTGCACTGACTCTAAATCACATTCACACAAACGCATAACACACACACATGCTCATAGATGCCGCAGACATACACACAGTAAACATATAGTGTCTCTACCCTGTTCTTCATTTTACTCTTATAATCATCTATCCTGATGCCTAGTCACTTTACGCTTGCTTATATGTACAGTTGAAGTCGGAAGTTTACATACACTTAGGTTGGAGTCATTAAAACTCCTTTTTCAACCACTCCACAAATTTCTTGTTAAAAAACTATAGTTTTGGCAAATCGGTTAGGACATCTACTTTGTGCATGACACAAGTCATTTTTCCAACAATTGTTTACAGACAGATTATTTCACTGTATCACAATTCCAGTGGGTCAGAAGTTTACATACACTAAGTTGACTGTGCCTTTTAAACAGCTTGGAAAATTCCAGAAAATGATGTCATGGCTTTAGAAGCTTCTGATATGCTAAATGACATCATTTGAGTCAATTGGAGGTGTACCTGTGGATGTATTTCAAGGCCTACATTCAAACTCAGTGCCTCTTTGCTTGACATCATGGGAAAATCAAAAGAAATCAGCCAAGATCTCAGAAAAAAAAATTGAGCTCCACAAGTCTGGTTCATCCTTGGGAGCAATTTCCAAACGCCTGAACGTACCACGTTCATCTGTACAAACAATAGTACGCAAGTATAAACACCATGGGACCACGCAGCCGTCATACCGCTCAGGAAGGAGACACGTTCTGTCTCCTAGAGATGTGGTGAGAAAAGTGCAAGGAAGAAGCCACTGCTCCAAAACCGCCATAAAAAAGCCAGACTACGGTTTGCAACTGCACATGGGGGACAAATATTGTACTTTTTGGAAAAATGTCCTCTGGTCTGAAGAAAAAACAATGCTTCAGGAGGGACTGGTGCACCTCACAAAATTGATGGCATCATGAGGTAGGAAAATTATGTGGATATTGAAGCAACATCAAGACATCAGTCAGGAAGTTAAAGCTTGGTCACCAATGGGTCTTCCAAATGGACAATGACCCCAAGCATACTTTCAAAGTTGTGACAAAATAGCTTAAGGACAACAAAGTCAAGGTATTGGAATGGCCATCACAAAGCCCTGACCTGAATCCTATAGAAAATTTGTGGGCAGAACTGAAAAAGCGTGTGCGAGCAAGGAGCCTACAAACCTGACTCCGTTACACCAGCTCTGTCAGGAGGAATGGGCCAAAATTCACCCAACTTACCGTGGGAAGCATGTGGAAGAATACCCGAAATGTTTGACCCAAATTAAAAAGATTAAAGGCATTGCTACCAAATACTGATTGAGTGTATGTAAACTTCTGACCCTCTGGGAATGTGATGATAGAAATGAAATAAAAGCTGAAATAAATCCTCTACTATTATTCTGACATTTCACATTCTTAAAATAAAGTGGTGATCCTAACTGACCTAGGAATTTTTACTAGGATTAAATGTCAGGAATTGTGAAAAACTGGGTTAAAATGTATTTGGCTAAGGTGTATATAAACTTCCGACTTCAACTGTACATATCTACCTCAAGTACCCCTGCGCATTGATATGTTTCTGGTACACCCTCCATATGGCTTCATTCTTGTGCATTTTATGCTTTGTGCTATAATTTTTTAACTCTGCTCTGTTGGTAAGGGCTTGTAATAAAGAATTTCTCTGAAGTGTACACGTGACAATTACAATTTGATTGGGATCTGGTATGCATTTGTTTCAATAGTGGTTGGGTCATGTTACTTGGCTGATCGCACCCTAGCGGACAGGGTGCAGGCTGACACCGATTGCCAGTTGAATGGTGCTTCCTCCGACACATTGGTGTGGCTGGCTTCCGGGTTAAGCAGGCGGGTGTTAAGGAACGCCATTAGGCGGGTCATGTTTTTGCCTCTCCTGAGCCCATTGGGTAGTTTCAGCGTTGAGACAATATCAAAGGTTCGGACACACCTATTCATTCAAAGGTTCTTTATTTGGACTTTTCTACATTGTAGAATAATACTGAAGACATCAACACATAACACACATGGAATCATGTAGAAACCACAAAGTGTTAAACAAATCAAAATATATTTTAGATTCTTTGCACACTTGGCATTCTCTCAACCAGCTTCATGAGATATGTCTTTTCCAACAGTCTTAAAGGAATTCACACATATGCTCAGCACTTGTTGGCTGCTTTTCCTTCACTCTGCGGTCTAACTCATCCCTAACCATTTCAATTGGGTAGAGGTCAGGTGAATATAGATTTTTTTTTCTCTCACCTTTATTTAACCAGGTAGGCATATTGAGAACAGGTTCTCATTTACAACCTCAACCTGGCCAAGATAAAGCATAGCAGTGTGAACAGACAACAACACAAAGATACACATGGAGTAAACAATAAAGTCAATAAAGAAAAGAAAAGTCTCTATATACAGTGTGTGCAAAAGGCATGAGGAGGTAGGCGAATAATTACAATTTTGCAGATTAACACTGGAGTGATAAATGATCAGATGGTCATGTGTAGGTAGAGATACTGGTGTGCAAAATAGCAGAAAAGTAAATGAATAAAAACAGTATGGAGATAGGTAGGTAAATTGGATAGGTAGGATAGGTAGGTAAATAGGTAGGTAAATTGGATAGGTAGGATAGGTAGGTAAATAGGTAGGTAAATTGGATAGGTAGGATAGGTAGGTAAATAGGTAGGTAAATTGGGTGGGCTTTTAACGATGGACTATGTACAGCTGCAGCGATCGGTTAGCTGCTCAGAGAGCAGATGTTTGAAGTTGGTGAGGGAGATAAGTCTCCAACTTCAACCATTTTTGCAATTCGTTCCAGTCACAGGCAGCAGAGAACTGGAAGGAAAGGCGGCCAAATGAGGTGTTGGCTTTAGGGATGATCAGTGAGATACACCTGCTGGAGCGCGTGCTACGGGTGGGTGTTGCCATCGTGACCAGTGAACTGAGATAAGGCAGAGCTTTACCTAGCATGGACTTGTAGATGACCTGGAGCCAGTGGGTCTGGCGACGAATATGTAGCGAGGGCCAGCCGACTAGATCATACAGGTCGCAGTGGTGGGTGGTATAAGGTGCTTTAGTAACAAAGCGGATGGCACTGTGATAAACTGCATCCAGTTTGCTGAGTAGAGTATTGGAAGCTATTTTGTAGATGACATCGCCGAAGTCAAGGATCGGTAGGATAGTCAGTTTTACGAGGGTAAGTTTGGCGGCGTGAGCGAAGGAGGCTTGTTGCGAAATAGAAAGCCGATTCTAGATTTGATTTTGGTTTGGAGATGTTTGATACGAGTCTGGAAGGAGAGTTTACAGTCTAGCCAGTCTCCTAGGTACTTCTAGATGTCCACATATTCTAGGTCGGAACCATCCAGGGTGGTGATGCTAGTCGGGCGTGCGGGTGCAGGCAGCGAACGGTTGAAAAGCATGCATTTGGTTTTACTAGCGTTTAAGAGCAGTTGGAGGCCACGGGAAGGATTGTTGTATGGCATTGTAGCTCGTTTGGAGGTTAGATAGCAGTGTCCAAAGAAGGGCCAGAAGTATACAGAATGGTGTCGTCTGTGTAGAGGTGGATCAGGGAATCGCCCGCCGCAAGAGCAACATCATCGATGATATACAGAGAAAAGAGTCGGCCCGAGAATTGAACCCTGTGGCACCCCCATAGAGACTGCCAGAGGACCGGACAACATGCCCTCCGATTTGACACACTGAACTCTGTCTGCAAAGTAGTTGGTGAACCAGGCAAGGCAGTCATTAGAAAAACCGAGGCTACTGAGTCTGCCGATAAGAATATGGTGATTGACAGTCGAAAGCCTTGGCCAGGTCGATGAAGACGGCTGCACAGTACTGTCTTTTATCGATGGCGGTTATGATATCGTTTAGTACCTTGAGCGTGGCTGAGGTGCACCCGTGACCGGCTCGGAAACCAGATTGCACAGCGGAGAAGGTACGGTGTGAATCGAGATGGTCAGTGATCTGTTTGTTGACTTGGCTTTCGAAGACCTTAGATAGGCAGGGCAGGATGGATATAGGTCTGTAACAGTTTGGGTCCAGGGTGTCTCCCCCTTTGAAGAGGGGGATGACCGCGGCAGCTTTCCAGTCCTTGGGGATCTCAGACGATATGAAAGAGAGGTTGAACAGGCTGGTAATAGGGGTTGCGACAATGTCGGCGGATAGTTTCAGAAATAGAGGGTCCAGATTGTCAAGCCCAGCTGATTTGTACGGGTCCAGGTTTTGCAGCTCTTTCAGAACATCTGCTATCTGGATTTGGGTAAAGGAGAAGCTGGGGAGTCTTGGGCAAGTAGCTGCGGTGGGGGGGGGCTGTTGGCCGAGGTTGGAGTAGCCAGGAGGAAGGCATGGCCAGCCGATGAGAAATGCTTGTTGAAGTTTTCGATTATCATGGATTTATCGGTGGTGACCGTGTTACCTAGCCCAGCTGGGAGGAGGTGCTCTTGTTCTCCATGGACTTTACAGTGTCCCAGAATTTTTTGGAGTTAGAGGATGCAAATTTCTGCTTGAAAAAGCTGGCCTTTGCTTTCCTGACTGACTGCGTGTATTGGTTCCTGACTTCCCTGAACAGTTGCATATCGCTGGGACTATTCGATGGTATTGCAGTCCGCCACAGAATGGTCGAGGGCAGTCAGGTCTGGAGTGAACCAGGGGCTATATCTGTTCTTAGTTCTGCATTTTTTGAACGGAGCATGCTTATCTAAGATGGTGAGGAAGTTACTTTTAAAGCATGATCAGGCATCCTCAACTGACGGGATGAGGTCAATATCCTTCCAGGATACCCGGGCCAGGTCGATTAGAAAGGCCTGCTCGCATAAGTGTTTTAGGGAGCTGTTTTATGATGCCAGGTCATCTGATGCAGCACTCCATCAGTCTCCCTCTTGGTCAAAACCACTTACACAGCCTGGTGGTGTGTTTTGGGTCATTGTCCTGCTGTAAAACTAATGATAGTCCCACTAAGCGCAAGCCAGATGGGATGGAGTATTGCTGCATAATACTGTGGTAGCCATGCTGGTTAAGTGTGCCTTGAATTCTAAATAAATCACTGACAGTGTCAATAGCAAAGCACCCCCACACCTCTTCCTCCATGCCTCACAGTGGGAACCACACATGCGGGGATCATCTGTTCACCTACTATGCGTCTCAAAGACACGGTGGTTGGAACTACAAATCGAGGCAAATTGTTAATTTAAATGCATTCCAGGTGACTACCTCATGAAGCTGGTTGAGAGAATGCCAAGAGTATGCAACGCTGTCAAGGCTACGGGTGGCTATTTGTTTAACACTTTCTTGGTTACTACATGACTCCATACGTGTTATTTCAAGTTTACAATGTAGAAAATAGTTTAAAAAATGGAATGAGTGGGTGTATGTCCAAACTTTTGACTGGTACTGTATACATGGTGATAGATCCACCTTGACCTCTGACATGCTAGAAGAAATGTTTGCCACATTGCTTACACCTATTCAACCCTCTCAAATCTCCAGAAGTGTCCAGAGGGTAGGGGGTGTTTCTGGATAGGGCCCTGGAATCGAAGACAATTGAGAAAGAACCTTTTCTTTTCTCCGCTCTGTTCACTGTGTGCTGGGGTGAAGTTTTACCTGAGTGGGTTTGAGTCATTGGACAAATAACTGTATTTATTATTTAGAAGCTACTCAATCGTGTTGGCTTCTTGTTGAGAAAGATTCCTAATGTGGGTGCATCTGGAAAGGAGAGGAAGTTACTTTATACTACTGAGAATGATGTACCCTATGGTTCCTTGAAATAAACATATTTGAAAAGTTCAGTTTGCACATTAATTGCTCTTCTTTCACAGTTCCACAGATGTTTAACTAGTTGAATATACTGGAGAACTGTTCAGTGAGTGCATGTGTCATGGCCTAACTTTGCCTGCTAATAGTGGGGTATTGTGTAGTGCCTAGTGGCACAAAAAGTCAACCACAACCTCAATTAAAATAGGTTTGTGGATTTTGGTGAATGGGTATAAAAATAAATTACTGTTTTCATTAACAATTTAAACTGAGTAAGGGGTCATTGTCATGTTAACAATATCAACATAACTATAAATGACAGGCACTCAAATTATTTCTGAATTTGATCAAACGGACAAATGGACCAGAGGCTCCAGACAACGAGCTGTTCATGTACATTAGCTAGATCATGGTTGAAGACAATGTTAGCTAGAAAGCTAACTTTTAAGACAAAGTTGAAGATACAAGTATTATAAGTCTTCTTGATATTGATTATTAGGCATCCAAAACGGGACTCCTTAAAAACACGCCACTTCGACCGGATGTTACTTTTTCGTTACAGGTTATAATTTACAGTTGGTTTGGAGAACATATGCAGCAGGTTAGGATAATTAGGTTAGATTATGGTTAGTTAAGGGGTTCGCGAAAATGCTCTCCTAACCTGTAACGGAAAGTCACTTCCGGTCGTAGCAGTATAGATGTGGCGTGTTTTAAGAGTCCCGCCTTGTCCTAAATCATGATTGTCTACCATAGCATGTAACGTTAGCTAGCTTGTGACCTGTACATTCACTCGCTGACAAGTCTCATTTATATTCTAGATAGGCCTAGATTAGTCAATACGTTGTGATGTACTGTAGTTGCTATTGGTTCTTAGATAAGTTGTTCTTAGATAAAAATGTGAATTGGAAACCATTCTGAGGAGTCAGCAGGCGTGCGCTACGTTGCTAGTTAGCTGGGCTAGTATCTGTGCAGGGTAAATAGGGAAACACATCGCTGACATATCTTCCAGAACAGGCTACAAATTCAGTCACAGATAGCAGTGTAGTTAAATGTGATGTATCCGGGCAAAACCATTGCCATTCCATCAGGTTAACTAGCTTGCGCACATTAGCGAGTTGTAGACGGAATAGCTGCAGCGTGCTACTAGCCAGAAGACACAATCGCGCAATGGTAGCTAGCTAGGCCTCAATGTCCGTCCATGGCAGCGGAATAGATGTATGTTGCAGTTGGTACCATATTAATAGTCCTGTGAAATAACATTTTGAATGCGGGTTGAAAGCACCCAGTATCTTCACTTCTGGCTCACGAGATATGTACGGTGTTAGATTGGGTTATATTACCGTGTGAATGATGAATTCTCGTGTTGTTTGTAGGGATTCCGATAACGGCGTCCTTCCTCGCGAGAGAAAAAGGCTGAACGTCGGCTCGCTTCCTCGACTTCTTTTTTTCGGGGGGGGGGGTCGCAACCAACTGACATGTGCATACAACGCCACCTACTGTACAGGAGTGTGAGGCCGATCACGACCAATCTATACCACTATATTCTCTTAACTAACCCTGATTTTCTAACAAAAATGTAATAATTACCTACAAACTTAACTACTCCCATCACCCCCACCCAAAATATCACCCACTCCCCATTCCTGTCCAATCTCTCTGACCCTGTGAACAACCTCAATATTTCTACATCATACATTTCACAAAATAATAACATATTCTTGGTTGCACCTCCTATCCACTGCAATCCAACAATTATCGCAACCATTTCTGTTGAATATACAGATATATAATTTGTCAGTCTCTTGCATAGATTAACATTAACACCTGGTCCTGTCTTCCCAGTTATGGGATCCTTTAAACCATCTGTATACACTGCAAGTCAAGAATAAAACAGATTACTAATATATTGATCCACTATTGTTCCTACACAGTGGCAATTTTAGCATGTAAATATTGGTGGGGCAAACAAACAAAAAAAATGTTAGGGATGCATGCCAGCAAAGCCACTACACAACACTAAACAATACATTAATTGCCCACAAACTGTTAGGGCCTACATAAAGCTGTCCCAACAGAAGAGTCTAAACAGCAGTCTCAACACCTTACCACTGCTACACCTGGCTCTCAGAAGAGCCTTGTCTGGCAGTGAAATAGTTCATTCAGCCTCATATACTGCCTTCTAAAAAAACATAGCTGATATGGCTGACAAGCTTAAAAGAATGTGGTTTCTACTGACAACTGAGATGTACAACATTTGGCATAAGGGGACGACAAGCAGATAAGAGTGTCACGCTGTAAAATGATAGGTGACAGGCGCAGGAATACATAATAGGGGGTTTTATATCTCCACCCCCAAAAAAGTATGTCATGAAAACGACAGGGACGAAGCACAAACCAAACACGTGTATATATACAGTCGAAGTCGGAAGTTAACATACACCTTTGCCAAATACTTTTAAACTCAGTTTTTCACAATTACGGACATTTAATACTAGTAAAATGTCCCTGTCTTAAGTCAGTTAGAAACACCACCTTGTTTTAAGAATGTGAAATGTCAGAATAATAGTAGAGAGAATGATTAATTTCAGCTTTTATTTCTTTCATCACATTCGCAGTGGGAGAGAAGTTTACAAATACTCAATTAGTATTTGGTAGCATTGTATTTAAATTGTTTAACTTGGGTCAAGCGTTTCGGGTAACCTTCCACAAGCTTCCCACAATAAGCTGGGTGAATTTTGGCCCGTTCCTCCTGACAGAGCTGGTGTAACTGAGTCAGGTTTGTAGGATCATTGATCGCACGCGCTTTTTCAGTTCTGCCCACAAATTTTCAATAGGATTGAGGTCAGGGCTTTGTGACGGCAACTCCAATACCTTGACTTTGTTGTCCTTAAGCCATTTTGCCACAACTTTGGAAGTTTGCTTGGGGTCATTGTCCATTTGGAAGACCCATTTGCGACCAAGCTGTGATGTACTGTTCCTGACTGATGTCTTGAGATGTTGCTTCAATATATCCACATCATTTTCCATCCTCTTGATGCCATCAATTTTGTGAAGTGCACCAGTCCCTCCTGCATCAAAGCACCCCAACAACATGATGCTGCCACCCCTGTGCTTCACGGTTTGGATGGTGTTCTTCTGCTTGAAAGCTTCCCCTTTCTCCTCCAAACATAACAATGGTCACTATGGCCAAACAGTTCTATTTTTGTTTCATCAGACCAGAGGACATTTCTCCAAAAAGTACAATCTTTGTCCCTATGTGCAGTTGCAAATCGTAGTCTGGCTTTTTTATGGCGGTTTTGGAGCAGTGGCTTCTTCCTTGCTGAGCGGCCTTTCAGGTTATGTTGATATAGGACTCGTTTTACTGTGGAGATAGATAATTGTGTACCTGTTTCCTCCAACATCTTCACAAGGTCCTTTGTTGTTGTTCTGGGATTAATTTGCACTTTTTGCACCAAAGTACGTTCATCTCTAGGAGGCAGAACACGTCTCCTTCCTGAGTGGTATGACGGCTGCATGGTGTTTATACTTGCGTACTATTGTTTGTACAGATGAACGTGGTACCTAATGGCATTTGAAAATTGCTCCTAAGGATAAACCAGACTTGTGGAGGTCTCCAGTTTCATTTCTGAGGTCTTGGCTGACTTCTTTAGATTTTCCCATTCCCAAGCAAAGAGGCACTGAGTTTGAAGGTAGGCCTTGAAATACATCCACAGGTACACCTCCAATTGACTAAAATGATGTCAATTAGCCTATCAGAAGCTTCTAAAGCCATGACATCATTTTCTGGAATTTTCCAAGCTGTTTAAAAGGCAATCAGCTTAGTGTATGTAAACTTCTGACCCACTGGAATTGTGATACAGTGAATGATTAGTGAAGTAATGTCACGTTCTGACCTTAGTTCTTGTGTGTTTTCCTTGTTTTAGTGTTGGTCAGGACGTGAGCCGGGTGGGCATTCTATGTTGTGTGTCTAGTGTGTCTATTTCTATGTTTGGCCTGATATGGTTCTCAATCAGAGGCAGGTGTTAGTCATTGTCTCTGATTGGGAACCATATTTAGGTAGCCTGTTTTGTGTTGGGTTTGGTGGGTGGTTGTTTCCTGTCTTTGTGTTCGTTGCACAAGATAGGACTGTTTTGGGTTTTGTCACGTTTATTGTTTTGTCACGTTTATTGTTTTGTCACGTTTATTGTTTTGTCGTGTGTTTATGTTGAGTTTCTGTCATTAAAGAACCATGGACACTTACCACGCTGCGCTTTGGTCCTCTCCTTCCCATGAAGAAAGCTGTTACAAGTAATCTGTCTGTAAACAATTGTTGGAATAATTACTTGTGTCATGCGCAAAGTAAATGTCCTAACCGACTTGCAAAAACTATAGTCGTAAACAAGAAATTTGTGGAGTGGTTGAAAAATGAGTTTTAATGACAACCTGTCACACCCTGACCTTAGATGCTTTTTATGTCTCTATTTTGGTTTGGTCAGGCCGTGAGTTGGGGTGGGTATTCTATGTTCTGTGTTTTGTAGTTCTATGTTTTGGCCGGGTAGGGTTCTCAATCAGAGACAGCTGTCTATCGTTGTCTGAGAACCATACTTAGGCTGCCCTTTTTCCCAACTGTGTTTGCGGGAAGTTGACTTTGTTTAGGGCACATAGCCTTTAGTTTCACGGTTTGTTTTTGTAGTGTTTGTTTTGTTGAGCGTCATTTTTATTAATAAAAGGAAAATGTACGTTCACCACGCTGCACCTTGTTTTAATATGTAACTCAGCAAAAAAAGAAAAGTCCCTTTTTCAGGACCCTGTCTTTCAAAGATAATTTGTAAAAATCCAAATAACTTCACAGATCTTCATTGTAAAGGGTTTAAACACTGTATCCCATGCTTGTTCAATGGACCATAAACAATTAATGAACATGCACCTGTGGAACGGTCATTAAGACACTAACAGCTTACAGACGATAGGCAGTAGGGGTGGCAGGGAGCCTAGTGGTTAGATCGTTGTAACCGAAAGGTTGCAAGATTGAATCCCTGAGCTGAACGTTGTTCTGACCCTGAACAAGGCAGTTAACCCACTGTCCCTAGGATGTCAATGAAAATAAGAATTTGTTATAAACTGACATGCCTAGTTAATAAAATTAAGATCACAGTTATGAAAACTTAGGACACTAAAGAGGCCTTCGTACTGACTCTGAAAAACACAAAGAAAGATGCCTATGGACCCTGTTCATCTGTATGAATGTGCCTTATGCATGCTGCAAGGTGGCATTAGGACTGCAGATGTGACCAGGGCAATAAATTGCAATGTCAGTACTGTGAGATGCCTAAGACAGTGCTACAGGATGGACAGCTGATTGTCCTTGCAGTGGCAGATCACGTGTAACAACACCTGCACAGGATCAGTACATCTGAACATCACAACGTGTGACAGGTACAGGATGGCAACAACAACTGCTTGAGTTACACCAGGAACGCACAATCCCTTCATCAGTGCTCAGACTCTCTGCAATAGGCTGAGAGAGGTTGGACTGAGGACTTGTAGGCCTGTTGTAAGGCAGGTCCTCACCAGACATCACCAGCAACAATGTCGCCTATGGGCACAAACCCACTGTCGATGGAACAGACAGCACTGGCAAAAAGTGCTCTTCACTGACGAGTTTCACCAGGGGTGATGGTCGGATTCGAGTTTATTGTCGAAGGAATGAGTGTTACACCGAGGCCTGTACTCTGGAGCAGGATCGATTTGGTGAAGGGTCATGGTCTGGGGTGGTGGGTCAAAGCATCATCGGACTGAGCTTGTTGTCATTGCAGCCAATCTCAACGCTGTGCATTACAGGGAAGACATCCTCCTCCCTCATGTGGTACCCTTCCTGCAGGCTCATCCTGACATCCAGCATGACAATGCCACCAGCCATACTGCTCGTTCTGTGCGTGATTTCCTGCAAGACAGGAATGGCAGTGTTCTACCATGGACAGCGAAGAGCCCGCATCTCAATCCCATTGAGCACGTCTGGGACCTGTTGGATCGGAGGGTGAGGGCTAGGGCCATTCCCCTCAGAAATGTGCAGGAATTTGCAGGTGCCTTGGTGGAAGAGTGGGGTAACATCTCACAGCAAGAACTGGCAAATCTGGTGCAGTCCATGAGGAGGAGATGCACTGCAGTACTTAATGCAGCTGGTGGCCACACCAGATACTGACTGTTACTTTTGATTTTGACCCCCC
This sequence comes from Oncorhynchus kisutch, assembly GCF_002021735.2. Lineage (NCBI taxonomy): Eukaryota > Metazoa > Chordata > Actinopteri > Salmoniformes > Salmonidae > Oncorhynchus > Oncorhynchus kisutch. Next base: position 36,448,477 of record NC_034195.2, on the reverse strand, counting down.
CTTTGTTCAAGGACACATTATTCCATTTATGTTAGTCACATGTCTGTGGAACTTGGTCACTTTATGTCTCAGTTGTTGAATCTTGCTATGTTCATACTAATACTTACACATGTTAAATTTGCTGACATAAACACAGTTGACAGTGAGAGGACGTCTCTTTTTTTGCTGAGTTTATATATATATATATATATATATAAAACACAGGGATGTAACCCAAACAAAAGAGCGAGATGTAAACCTCTAAATAATACGGGACGAGACACGTCATAACAAGTGTACAATAACAAGTAGCACGAAAGCACAACAGAGCACAGGTACTCACAAGACCAACGGACATGGGACAATAATCGACAAGGACAATGGGGAACAGAGGGCACATATACAGTATACACATACTAATCAGGGGGAATGGGAACCAGGTGTCCGTAATGAGACAAGACAGTCCAGGGTCGATGGTATTGAAACCAATTCAGTGACGCCTAGAAGGCCGGTGAAATAGACCTCCGGAGCTGGTGAATGGAATGAGCAGCAGTTACGGGGGGATCCGTGACAGTACCTCCTCCTGACGCGCTGCACCAGCAGTGGGACGACACCTGCCTCGGGGACAACCACACGGACGCGGTGCGGGTCGGTCAGGGCACCAACTGTGAAAATCCCTGGTCAGGGAAGCATCCAGGATGTCCATCGCAGGAACCCAGCAACGATCCTCTGGGCCATACCTCTCCCAGTCGATGAGGTACTGGATACACCCCGCCCGATGCCTCAAATCCAGGACTTCACGGACCGAGTACACTGGACCTCCCTCGATGTCCAGAGGTGGAGGCGGGGCATAACTGGGTCCAGCCTCAGCGAGGGGACCAGGCACCACTGGTCTGAGGAGAGACACATGAAAAGTTGGGTTAATGCAGTAATCAGCAGGGAGTTGCAAACAGTACGTTACCTCATTAACCCTCCTCAGGACTTTAAACGGCCCCACAAACAGTGGGCTCAGCTTCGGGCAGGGCAGTCGGAGGGGCAAGTTCCAGGTAGAGAGACAGACCCGGTCGCCTGGAGAGGAAACAGGCGCCTCACTGCGGTGGTGGTCGGCCTGTTCCTTGTGCTGACGCATGGTCCGCTGGAGACAAGTGTGCGCAGCGTTCCAGGTCTCCTCAGCGCACCGAAAACATTCGTCCACCGCAGGGGGCCTCAGTCTGGCTCAGATACCAAGGTGCCAGGGTCGGCTGATTTTTTACATTTTTTATTTAACCTTTATTTAACCAGGTAGGCTAGTTGAGAACAAGTTCTCATTTACAACTGCAACCTGGCCAAGATAAAGCAAAGCAGGGCGACACAAACAACAACACAGAGTTACACATGGAATAAACAAACATACAGTCAATAACACAGAAAAAAAAGAAAGCAAAACAGAGCATTCGCTCATAGTTTAGGGATCCCCATTGTTCTAGTGGCTGTTCCCTTCCCAGTTCACACTCTAGATAGCCGACCCTTAGGGTCCGGGTTTATTAGGGAGGCCACCGCTACCCTGGGTATGGTGACACAGGGGGGTCACAAGGAGAGAATCAGTCTCTTCCTCATTGACTCTCCTGCGTTTCCCGTGGTGCTAGGCCTTCCCTGGTTAGCCTGTCATGACCCCACTGTCTCATGGCAGCGGAGGGCTCTTATGGGGTGGTCGCGTGAGTGCTCGGGGAGGTGTTTAGGGGTTTCCGTTGGTGCTACTATGGTGGAAAGTCCAGACCAGGTCTCCACCGTGAGCATTCCCCCCTGAATATTCCGATTTGGTTCGAGTAAGACAACTTGTCCACATATTCTAGGTCAGAACTGTCCAGAGTAGTAATGCTAGTCAGGCGGGCAGGCGGGTGTGGGCAGCGAACGGTTGAAAAGCATGCATTTGGTTTTACTAGCGTTTAAGAGCAGTTGGAGGCCACAGAAGGAGTGTTGTATGGCATTGAAGCTCGTTTGGAGGTTAGTTAACAGTGTTCAAAGAAGGGCCAGATGTATACAGAATGGTGTCGTTTGCGTAGAGGTGGATCAGGGAATCACCTGCAGCAAGAGCAACATTGTTGATATATACAGAGAAAAGAGTCTGCCCGAGAATTTAACCTTGTGGTACCCCCATAGAGACTGCCAGAGGTTGGGACAACAGGCCCTCCGATTTGACACACTGAACTCGTCTGAGTAGTTAGTGAACCAGAAGAGGCAGTCATTTGAGAAACCAAGGCTATTGAGTCTGCCGATAAGAATACGGTGATTGACAGAGTCGAAAGCCTTGGCCAGGTCGATGAAGACGGCTGCACAGTACTGTCTTTTATCGATGGCGGTTATGATATCGTTTAGTACCTTGAGCGTGGCTGACGTGCACCCGTGACCAGCTCGGAAACCGTGACCAGCGGAGAAGGTACGGTGGGAATCGAAATGCTCAGTGATCTGTTTATTAACTTGGCTTTTGAAGACTTTAGAAAGGCAGGGCAGGATGGATATAGGTCTATAACAATTTGGGTCTAGAGTGTCACCCCCTTTGACGAGGGGGATGACCGAGGCAGCTTTCCAATCTTTAGGGATCTCGGACAATACGAAAGAGAGGTTGAACAGACTGGTAATAGGGGTTGCAAAAATGGCAGCGGATAACTTTAGAAAGAGAGGGTCCAGATTGTCTAGCCCAGCTGATTTGTACGGGTCCAGGTTTTGCAGCTCTTTCAGAACATCTGCTATCTGCATTTGGGTGAAGGAGAAGCTGGGAGGCTTGGGCAAGTCGCTGCGGGGGGTGCGGAGCTATTGGCCGGGGTTGGGGTAGCCAGGAGGAAAGCATGGCCAGCCGTAGAGAAATGTTTATTGAAATTCTCGATTATCGTGGATTCATCGGTGGTGACAGTGTTACGTAGCCTCAGTGCAGTGGGCAGCTTGGAGGAGGTGCTCTAATTCTCCATGGACTTTACAATGTCCCAAAACATTTTGGAGTTAGAGCTACAGGTTGCAAATTTCTGTTTGAAAAGGCTATTCTTTGCTTTCCTGACTGACTCCATGTATTTTTTCTAAACTTCCCTGAAAAGTTGCATATTGCGGGGACTATTCAATGCTAGTGCAGTCCACCACAGGATGTTTTTGTGCTGGTAGGGGGGAGTCAGGTCTGGAGTAAACCAAGGGATGTGTCTGTTCTTAGTTCTACATTCTTTGAAAGGGGCATGCTTATTTAAGATGGTGAGGAAATTACTTTTAAAGAACGATCAGGCATCCTCGACTGACGATACCCCAACACGATACCCCAACGCGCACTGGAAAGGAGTGAGGTTATTGTAGGAGTGGCAGAGGGAATTCTGCGAGTAGTAAGCCCAAGGTAGAAAATCCACCCACCCCCCTGGTCGGTCCTGACAGTAACACCTCAGAAACCTGCCCACTTCCTGATTGACCCTCTCCACCTGCCCATTAGCTTGAGGACGGTACACAGAGGTGAGATTGACTGTGACCCTCCAGGCATTCCATGAACACTTTCCATACGCGTGAGGTGAAGATGGCCACGGTCTGACACAATGTCAGTCTGACGGGAGCCCAGGCAAAGGAGGCGACAAGCATTGGAAAACCGGTTCACAACAACGAGAACGATTGTGTTCCCCTGGGAGGGGGGAAGGTCAGTGACAAAGTCCACCGAGAGGGGAGACCAGGGTCATTGTGAAATCGGCAGGGGAAGAAGCATTCCATAAGGGTGGTTTTCTGGGTGTCTTTGACTGGGCCCAGATGGAGCAGGAAGAGAAGTAAACCCGGGCGTCCCTGGCTTTCCGTCAATAAAAATGTAATAAAAAAATAATTGTGCCGTCTGGTTTAATATAAGGAGTTTGAAATGATTTATACTTTTACTCAAGTATGACAATTTAGTAATTTTTCCACCATTGGATGTAGCTGCGGATTAAAGCATTTATTTCAGATTACCCATCAATTTAGATAATTGTGTCTGGGTAAGCATCATCTAAAAGGTATAAAATGTTTTTTTCTGGACACTTTGTTTACCTGGAATTTTTCCTTATTGTGGGCTACCACCACTTTTAGTATTAATCTTTACTACACTACTCACATGACCTCGTGTGAATCTTTAAAGATAACTGTGAAGGACCTCGTGGTTACTCTGGACCCGGATCTCTCTTTTGACGAACATATCAAGACTGTTTCAAGGACAGCTTTTTTCCATCTACGTAACATTGCAAAAATCAGAAACTTTCTGTCAAAAAATTATGCAGAAAAATTCCTCCAGGCTTTTGTTACTTCTAGGTTAGACTACTGCAATGCTCTACTTTCCGACTACCCGGATAAAGCACTAAATAAACTTCAGTTAGTGCTAAATACGGCTGCTAGAATCCTGACTAGAACAAAGTTTGATCATATTTCTCCAATGCTAGCCTCCCTACACTGGCTTCCTGTTAAGGCAAGGGCTGATTTCAAGGTTTTACTGCTAACCTACAAAGCATTACATGGGCTTGCTCCTACCTATCTTTACGATTTGGTCCTGCCGTACATACCTACACGTATGCTACGGTCACAAGACGCAGGCCTCCTCATTGTCCCTAGAATTTCATTTCTAAGCAAACAGCTGGAGGCAGGGCTTTCTCCTATAGAGCTACATTTTTATGGAATGGTCTGCCTACCCATGTGAGAGACGCAGACTCGTTCTCAACCTTTAAGTCCTTACTGAAGACTCATCTCTTCAGTGGGTCATATAATTGAGTGTAGTCTGGCACAGGAGTGTGAAGGTGAACGGAAAGGCTCTGGAGCAACGAGCCGCCCTTGCTGTCTCTGCCTGGCTGGTTCCCCCGTCTCCACTGGGATTCTCTGCCTCTAACCCTATTACAGGGGCTGAGTCACTGGCTTACTGGTGCTCTTCCATGCCATCCCTAGGAGGGGTGCGTTACTTGAGTGGGTTGAGTTGCTGACGTGGTCTTCCTGTCTGGGTTGGCGCCCCCCTTGGGTTGTACCGTGGCGAAGATCTTTGTGGGCTATACTCGGCCTTGTCTCAGGATGGTAAGTTGGTGGTTGAAGATATCCCTCTAGTGGTGTGGGGGCTGTGCTTTGGCAAAGTGGGTGGGGTTATATCCTTCCTGTTTGGCCCTGTCCGGGGGTATCATCGAATGGGGCCACAGTGTCTCCTGACTCCTCCTGTCTCAGCCTCCAGTATTTATGCTGCAGTAGTTTATGTGTCGGGGGGCTAGGGTCAGTCTGTTATATCTGGAGTATTTCTCCTGTCTTATCCGGTGTCCTGTGTGAATTTAAGTATGCTCTCTTTAATTCTCTCTTTCTTTCACTCTCTCGGAGGACCTGAGCCCTAGGACCATGCCTCAGGACTACCTGGCATGATGACTCCTTGCTGTCCCCAGTCCACATGGCCGTGCTACTGCTCCAGTTTCAACTGTTCTGCCTGCGGCTATGGAACACTGACCTGTTCACCGGATGTGCTACCTGTCCCAGACCTGCTGTTTTCAACTCTCTAGAGACAGGAGGAGCGGTAGAGATACTCTCAATGACCGGCTATGAAAAGCCAACTGACATTTACTCCTGAGGTGCTGACTTGTTGCACCCTCGACAACTACTGTGATTATTATTATTTGACCATGCTGGTAATTTATGAACAATTGAACATCTTGGCCATGTTCTGTTATAATCTCCACCCGGCACAACAAGATGAGGACTGGCCACCCCTCATAGCCTGGTTCCTCTCTAGGTTTCTTCCTAGGCTATGGCCTTTCTAGGGAGTTTTTCCTAGCCACCGTGCTTCTACACCTGCATTGCTTGCTGTTTGGGGTTTTACGCTGGGTTTCTGTACAGCACTTTGATATATCAGCTGATGTAAGAAGGGCTATATAAATACATTTGATTTGATTTGATTTAAAGAGAGGGGTGGAGCTGGCTTCAGTGGGTGTGAACAATGCTGAATGGGTGTAGACAAAGGTGAGCTCTTCAGTAGGTACCAAATCATTCAAAGGCCCTTTTCTCAAAAGTGAGTTTACAAGTGTATCATCTTTCAAGTAGAAATACTTTCCTATTGTTCCTCAAATAGCTTTGTATGACATACCATTTTGTGAGACTCGGAATCTCTACTTTTATCCAATGTAATAAAAAACATTTTGCTACATAAGACAGAATCCAGTTACAAATCGAGTAAACCTAAATGGCGCCCAATCAACAACAAAAAATACGCTAACTTCTCCAGCTAAAATCCATTAAATTTAAAATGTTATTAAATACAAAAATGTGAAATTGCTCCATAATTTCTTGGTTGCTAAAATTGTAATAGTTCACCTAATTTCAATTTATGTGACAAAACAATCAAGTATTGTGAAGATAATCATTGTACCATCTAAACTGCTGTGAAATATATTTTCTATAACCAAAGCTATTGTATTTTCAGCTGTTTGTATATGGTGTTCAAAACCCAAAAGTAAAAGACAAAAACGAAACTTAAGAACGGGAAGCATACAAATAGTGCACCTAGATCAGATCTATCACTTCTTAGACTTGCTTTCAACGAGAATGACAGACCTATAACACTTATTTCTATGTGAATTTGGTCACGTCATTCAAAAAGTTAAATATTGCAGCTTTAAGGAGGTTTCTCATTTAATTCAATTAAAATTCATATTAAGTCAATTAAGTCAAGTCAAAAAACATTTGCCATGGATTGGAGGGAAGAAGTCCCTGAACCGATAACAGTTGGGTGTATTTATGCAAGTCAAATGGAATGGAAGATATTTAAGTTAAGGAAGTATTTTTTTTATGTAAAGTCAATTAAAATTAATAGAAAAAGTCAAAAGATACAAAAGGAATTGCAGTGGATTGTAGGCGAGGTCCATGAACAGTTGGTTGTATTCATGCAAGTCATATGGGGTGGAAGCTATGAATTTCCCTCAAAGAATTTCAGTTGACTGAATTGACATTGAAATGACACATAATGCAGTCATTTCAAGCAATGCATAGCCCATGTGAAGTTTCATGTAGTCTACTCACATTAATTTCAAAACATCACAATTTTTGTTGTGGTGTGACATAGGCCTACCTGTTACAATGCAGGCCAAGGTGCAAGGCAGGCTAATGGTGGATCATTAACTGATAGACAAACAATGACAAGTAGTCTGTGTACCCTTTTGCATAATAGGGCATAGTACAAACGTTTAGTTAAGTAAGTGAGTGACAGGTAATCAGCCAGATGGTGTCAGAGCCATATATATACAGTGGGGCAAAAAAGTATTTAGTCAGCCACCAATTGTGCAAGTTCTCCCACTTAAAAATATGAGATAGGCCTGTAATTTTCATCATAGGTACACTTCAACTATGACAGACAAAATGAGAAAAGAAATTCCAGAAAATCACATTGTAGGATTTTTAATGAATTTATTTGGTGGAAAATAAGTATTTGGTCAATAACAAAAGTTTATCTCAATACTTTGTTATATACCCTTTGTTGGCAATGACAGAGGTCAAACGTTTTCTGTAAGTCTTCACAAGGTTTTCACACACTGTTGCTGGTATTTTGCCCCATTCCTCCATGCAGATCTCCTCTAGAGCAGTGATGTTTTGGGGCTGTTGCTGGGTCTCGTCCATTGCGAGGACGATCAGCTGTCCGTCCTGTCTCCCTGTAGTGCTGTTTTAGGCGTCTCACAGTACTGACATTGCAATTTATTGCCCTGGCCAGATCTGCAGTCCTCATGCCTCCTTGCAGCATTCCTAAGGCATGTTCACGAAGATGAGCAGGGACCCTGGGCATCTTTCTTTTGGTGTTTTTCAGAGTCAGTAGGAAGGCCTCTTTAGTTTCCTAAGTTTTCATAACTGTGACCTTAATTGCCTACTGTCTGTAAGCTGTTAGTGTCTTAACGACCGTTCCACAGGTGCATGTTCATTAATTGTTTATGGTTCATTGAACATGGGAAACAGTGTTGAAACCCTTTACAATGAAGATATGTGAAGTTATTTGGATTTCTATGAATTATCTTTGAAAGATGTTTCTTTTTTTGCTGAGTGTACATGCAATTGACATGACCTCAAAGTCATGGCTTTGGTCATTTAAGGACAACAGCTCACACCAACAATACATTTCCCCACCTTCCCTATTAGGGACAAAGGTAAAGGGCACACCTGTAAGGGTAACTCTATAAAGCCTAAGCAAATACTTTCAGTACTACTCTTTCCCGCATTCTGTTGAGGTCTGGGGTTGCATTACAATAGGTGTGTCGCTGAGCACTCAAATCATTGAATGTTGCGGCCATGAAGGAACCTTCAGGCTTACTGAGACTTTCCCTGTCAATTGGCCTACTATTTCTGTATACTTTGGCCGAATCCAATGGTAAGTAAGCTGATAACAGTCGTCGAAACATTGCATAGGCCAACAACTGTGGTCAGGAAATTTAGAAGATACAGGATGTTGCCTAACTACCGTAGGCTGTGTAGCAGATTGATAGTTAAGTTTACACATTATAGGCTAGGGCTGGCATAATTACCATATAACCGTGTAACCGATGGTTATGGATGAAGACGCCATGAAAATAAAATAACCGTCATAACCGGAAAAAGATACTTTGGGGGGGGTGTCGAATAAACAGCTGACTGAATGACCACTATGCAGCAGCAGCACACATAAAAATAGCATGAATAGAACAGGCTTGGAACCTCTAACCATGGCAATTTGACTGGTAAACTCATTTATACACTCGCAATGACTGCAATCATTTCCATGGTAATGTAGAATGTTCATTCAAATTGTGTTAACTGATGTGACTCCTGCATTATATGTATTAGTGTCTAATCTTTTTATTTATTTCACCTTTATTTAACCAGGTAGGCTAGTTGAGAACACCTTTATTTAACCAGGTAGGCTAGTTGAGAACACCTTTATTTAACCAGGTAGGCTCGTTGAGAACACCTTTATTTAACCAGGTAGGCTAGTTGAGAACACCTTTATTTAACCAGGTAGGCTAGTTGAGAACACCTTTATTTAACCAGGTAGGCTCGTTGAGAACACCTTTATTTAACCAGGTAGGCTAGTTGAGAACAAGTTCTCATTTGCAACTGCGACCTGGCCAAGATAAAGCATAGCAGTGTGAACAGACAACACAGAGTTACACATGGAGTAAACAATTAACAAGTCAATAATCTGAATGCTGATTGGTTAAAAGTGTATTCCCGATGGTGTCTATTCCAAAAGTTTGTTTAATAACACATTTATAATGGGATAGAAATAACCACAAGGTTTTTGGAGACTTGATTTAGGTAATTCCTGAAATACCACTCCTATCGTTTTTAAATGGTATTCAAGATAACATTGAATATTTCTGACGTAATATATGAGATCATTAATATGGGTAAATATCATATACATGCAACTAGAAAGGCATTTTCGAATCATTATTAATTAACAAAACATCTGTTAGTTAATCTGACCATTCTCTGCTCCAATGGAAATTCCGTATCCCTTGAAATATAACCCCCTTATCGTTATTTATGTGTTTTCTTTGTCTAATAATCTCTAGTTTGACCTGGATTTTTTCCTCATGCAATAATGTACTTTGTGTTCATGCAATAAAAAAAACACATTTTATGCTAGTGCTATGGGAGAGGTATTTTTGACATACTGTGGCCTATTGCTATAGCACAGATATACAGTATAGACAGAGGGTTACATTCAAAGCTGTTGACATGAGTTGTCCACAAGAATGGTATATGAGCTGGATAAACGTACTGGATTATACACTTTGAAAGGGTGTTCTGAAACCAATTTTTACTCAATGAAAAGGAGTAACCATACATCCCCCCCTGTTTTCGAAAATAACACACCTATAACTAACTGCTTAACATCTCAACAGCACCTGTGGTCCAGACCAAACTGGGGGGACTGAGAGGGCAATATGTGAGCGTAAAGGGGAAGGAGACGGTGGTTCAGGCCTACCTGGGTGTTCCGTTTGCCAAACCACCTGTCGGCCCCCTGAGACTAGCCCCGCCCCAGCCTGTGGAGGGATGGGAGGGAGTGAGGGACGCCATCCAGCAGCCTCTCATGTAAGACCCAGCAAGGTCACAAACAAACCATACATCTCAAGTTTCTGGCTATTTGAATAAGGGTTAGATAAACAATGAGATTGAATAAAATCAGACTTCTCAAGTTTTATGTTTTTCAGGTGTTTTCAAGACAGACAAATTACAAAAGACCTTTACTCCAATGTGTCCATGACAGTGGAAATCCCAGAGGTGTCAGAAGATTGTCTTTATCTCAACATTTACACTCCAGTTAAACCTGCTGAGAAAACAAGGCTTCATGTAAGTAATATCAGACACATATAGTCAACAGTTGATTGACTTCCCAGTGATGCTGTTGAAACAATATAGAGTTGCGGGCTCCAGAAAGTTAGGTCACACCGCGGTAGTGGCAGAATTTAATAATAAAGATGATATTTCCTGTATTACGGTAGGCCTACTGGGTTTAAAAAAAATAATAGTGCTTTAATGTTATTCTCATCAGCGACGCACTTTTTCAATCCAAATTTGTCAGGTGTGTGTAGGCTACTGAAATGTATTATGTTTGTGAATTGTATTATGATAAATAATCATACTTTTTCAGTCAGTTATCGTAGTGAATGACTCATGCTAAGTGGAATACTTGTCAATGTGCAGTGAAGCTGTGCAGGAAATATGTGTTCATCATTAGTCAAAGTTAACGATAACTGCTATAAACTTACAGATTATCAAAGGCTACAAGGCCACACATAAGCATAGTTCAGCTCAGTAAATATTTATTGTCCATGAAGGGCAATTTGAGTTCAACATAAGATAAGTTAAAAAATACAAAAAAACCTGAAGTCATATAATACAACATATGTACGATGATAAGTGCCAAGTGAATCTAAATGCAGCTGATATTGACTTTTTTCAGCATGTATTGCTTGTGTTTCTCAGGTCATGGTTTGGATCCATGGTGGCGGATTCGCCATGGGTTCTGCATCAGCATATGATGGTTCTGCTTTGGCTGCATACCAGGATGTGGTTGTGGTGGTGATCCAATACCGTTTGGGATGGCTGGGGTTCTTCAGGTAAGACTGAACTACTACAGAACCACACACAATTTGATATTTTAAAGGTGTATTCCTTGTATATAGCCTCGTTATTTGTTTTTGTTGCGTTACGATTTGCTTATTTATTTTTTTGTCTTAATTGTTTAAATTCTGCACCACTGTTTGGGGAATGTGCTCGTAAGTAAGCATTTCGCTGTGAAGTGTACACCTGTTGGCTTGATTTGGATGTGCAGTATTTCACAACCGGTTCCTCACCCTGAAAGTCTATGAACCAGGAGAAACTGTAATTCATGGTGCGCTTTTCTTTAAACAGCCACAACAAATGTCAGCTAACTTTAGCCTCCGCTAACTAGAAATCAATGGAACTGATATGGACAACCATGCAATTTTCTAAATGTCATGGTCAAATCAACTTCATTATTTGGTTTGACATTCCGTAATGGTGATTTGGCCTTTAACATTGCACGGTTGCCCCTATACAAGTGTTGGATTTGTCTCCACTTGAGTTGCTGAACTGATATTTTTGCCACTGGCTAAGAACATACTGTAGTGTGATTTTGCGAGGCAGGGGATCCAAGTTCAAGTGCCAGTAAGGACTTGTGAGGAAAGAAGCTATACTGTTAAAGGCCCAGTGCAGTCCAAAATGTGTTTTTCTTGTGTTTTGTATCATATTGAACAACAGCTGATGAAACTAACACTGCCAAAGTGTGATCAGTGTTATTTCCTGATAGTTACTGGTTGAAAATAGGGATCCTGAGTGGCGCAGCAGTCTAAGGCACTGCATCTCAGTGCTAGAGGTGTCACTACAGACCCTGGTTTGATCCTGGTTCGATCCTGGGCTGTATCACAACTGGCCGTGATCGGGAGTCCCATAGGGCGGCGCACAATTGGCCAAGCATCGTCCGGGTTAGGGGAGGGTTTGGCAGGGGTAGGCTGTCATTGAAAATAAGAATTTGTTCTTAACTGACTTGTCTAGTTAAATAAAACATGTCACTGTTTTGGGCTTGTTTTCCATCTTTTCCATACAGCACAGGAGACAAGTATGCCCCAGGGAACATGGGACTACTTGACCAGGTGGAAGCCTTGCGGTGGGTCCAGGAGCACATCCACAACTTTGGGGGCGACTCCAAGTCGGTCACCATATTTGGAGAGTCTGCTGGTGGAGCAAGCGTATCGTTACTGGTGAGAATCCACAAACACACACATATCCAAAATATATGACATATTTAGCAATTTATGTAAACTGTAAAATATAATGCATCAAACATTTTGTCTATCATTTATATATTGTAACTTATTTTACCAAATAATTTTGTATGAAAACATATTTCCATCAATACAGTATATTGCATAACATTTTGAGTGAAATATCAGCCTGGTCTCATAGACTAGACATAACATAGTAAAAGTAAATCCGGGACACTCAAATTAGTATGATATGTTCCATTTGGGATGGTTACATAGGACAGAAGGTTACTTCAGGCAAAAATGTATGTTGCAACAAATTGGAATTCGTAACATATCATTTTGCAAATCGTAACATATTTTACAAATTGCAATTCCAATCATACAGTATCATACAAATTGAAATTCGTAACACAGGGAGGGGTTGCCAAAAAATTTTGGCCCATAACCCCATTTTGATATCTGAAAATTATCGTGTCCCCACCCATGTGGGGAAAAAAAAAGTAAACATCGGTTGTTGATTTATTTGGGGATATGGATACGGACCTTCTCAATGTCAGTGAGCATGGTCGACAGTACGCAACTCATCTCTGCTGTCACATCCAACCTGGATAAATATTTGGTTTGATGCAGGCAAAAGCAGATCACAGATATGAGCTGGTGAATGGTAGCCTACAATGAATATTATGGTGCTTTCAAGACAACTGGGAACTCTGAAAAATACGAGGTCAAATCATGACGTCAATAATCTTTAGGTTGGAAAGTCGGAGCTCTAGACAGAGTCCCGAGTTCCCTAGTTGGAATTCCGAGTTGGATGTCCGTTCAAAATATTTTTTCCCACCCGGAGCTCGTTTCTTTCCAAGTTCCCAGTTGTATTGAAGGCACTGATGTCTGAGATTTCCGAGTTTCCAGTTGTTTTGAACGCATCATTAATGCTCAGAGGGAGACGCCAGGCTGTTCCCTTTGAGTCAGGAACAAAAACTCCCCCGTAGTGGCCCGTGAATGCTTTGTCTGCAGCAATCGGTCACATGACAGCTCGATCAGCTGTTTGATTTAAATTACTGGAATGTCAAATGAGCCAGGATCACAGTCAAACGGATTGTGAAGTAGGTCCATCCCAAAGTGCTCTTCCAAGCGTTGGAGGTGAGCAGTTATCACTCGTGTGGGACACTTACTGATGATGTTTTCTGTTATTTCATTTTCTATTACACAGAACGTCAACCAAGTCTGTTTTTTTTTTACATCCGATGTGAATTGCAAAAGTTCCTCTCTCAATGAGAAAAATCTTTCCAACTCTCCCCCTCGATAACCACCAAGCCTCGGTGTGAAATAGAACATTATCATGCTCTGATCCCATATCTGCACAATTGTTTGCGAACAGACCTGCGTGCAGTGAATGTGGTTTGATGTAGTTTACAATCGAAGATACCTGCTGCGCTCTTTTTCTGCCGGTTGCTCTCAGTGTATCATACAATGCGTACATATGGCAGAGGGAAACACATTCATAACTAGAGTGCAGAGGCCTGCCCGCCATCCCATGATAGTTGTAGCCCCATCTGTGCAAAAGACCACCATTCAATCCCATATGTGATTCACCACCTGGATTCGGTCTTATGTAGCAACATGTGAAATGGTGTTTTTTACATTGGATAAAAGTAGAGACTCAGAGCTACAAAATGGAATATCATATTGCATTGTTGAGGAACAATGGGAAAGTAATTCTGCTTTGAAATATGATAAACTTGTAAACTCACTTATGAGAAAATGACCTTTGAATGTTTTGGTATCTAGTGAAGAGCTCTTCTTTGTCTACACCCATTCAGCATCGTTCACACCCTCTTAAGCTTTAGCCCCACCCATCTGGATTCGACCTCGGAGCGTTAAGAGCGCACACTTGACGCTCTGGCCGATGATTTGGTTACCTATGAACAACATGAAAACAGCCTGCAACAATTTCATTACGCTTCTTTGCAGATCTTTACTGACATCGGCCATATGGGGCGGCAGCGTAGCCTAGTGGTTAGAGCGTTGGACTAGTAACCGGAAGGTTGCGAGTTCAAACCCCCGAGCTGACAAGGTACAAATCTGTCGTTCTGCCCCTGAACAGGCAGTTAACCCATTGTTCCCAGGCCGTCATTGAAAATAAGAATATGTTCTTAACTGACTTGCCTGGTTAAATAAAGGTAAAAATAAAATAAATAAAAAATATTCAATGCGTGATGTAAACTTTAGCTTAAGACATGTAGCTAGCTAGGTAAACAATTAACCTAGCTAGGTAAACAACTTGTAAAATAACACACGTCACGCAACGTTAGTTAATGAGACAGTTAGCTAGTTAATTAAACAACATTGAACATAGTGCCAAATCATGTTGTTACTACAGTACACTGCATGAATATGCTGGGAGCTAACCACCCAGATTCAATGTTAGCTAGGTAAAGTTAGGCTCTAACTAGTGAAGCAAACAGCTGTGGGATATGAATAACAACATCAGCTAGGGAGCCACCATCTAACGTTAGCTAGCTAGCTAACATTACACTTTAGCTTAAGACATCTAGCTAGCTAGGTAAACAATGAACCTAGCTTGGCAAACAACGTGTAAAATCACACGTCACGTAACATTAGCTAACGAGCCAGCCAGCTATAGTTAGCCAGTTAAACAACAATGAATATAGTGCCAAATCATGTCGTTACTATACTGCATGAATATGCTGGGAGCTAACCAACCAGGTTCAATGTTAGCTAGCTAACATTAGGCTCTATCTGGCAAAGCAAACAGATCTGGGATACGAATAATAACGTCAGCAAGGGAGCCAGCCAGCTAACGTTACCGAGCTAGCTAACAGTACACTTTAGCTTGAAATGAAACCACTTTCTGTGAAACATTTAATATCTGAAAATGTAGCTAGCTAACGCTAGACTATCTTACCTGTGTACATCATCATGCATGATGGACTCGTCTCCCTATCTTTGATGCCATGCCACAGTTGCCCTTAGTTTGAAGATGTAATCTGGAGACAGGTGTTTTATCCATCTCATACTCTAATTCCACAGCTCAAATAGACAGAAACCTTCTATATGGCTGTCCAATCCGAACTCTTCTCTTGGCATGTCCAGCCCACTCATAATCTCAGCAAGTCATGGCTAGTGGGAAGGTTTCTGTCGTATTTACAGATGTCATGCAAGTTTGTTGTTAATGCACATGAAAGTTCACATGTTCGAGAAGGCATTACTGCCAAAAAAAACGCATTTAGATTAAAAAACATTTTTTACGTTCAAACAGCTCTCCTGTCGTGACTTGCGACATATGCCTAGTTTCATGAATTGGTTCACATATACAATCTGTTTTTCGTTAATATAACCACGCAGCACACTGAACATCCCTTCTGCCGTTTCATGCTCGGGAATCGTGAGACAAGACAATATGTCCTCGTGAATAGCATCCACCGACATGTATAGTGAACAAAAGTCAATGCATGGGCATTCCGGCCCTCACAGCTAACAGGAGTTTGAGTCGTTCAGTCAGTTTGCTCTTGATTGCTAGTGATAGTATTAATTATTTGTTTAACGGTGCTATCTGACAAAGGTATTGATGTGAGTTTCTGTACCTCTGCCTCCCCACACATTGTTTTCACCATATCAATTGCGGTAATATCAAAGTCCCTACAATAGTGTGTGGTTTCATAGCGAAGCGGACCTAGCCATTCATGGTGGGAATGATTCAAGTGCAACGGTCAAGCGCGGCCTTTTCCCATGATCTAAGGGTGCTCTCTGGTTGAATTGTATCTTTTAGATTTGAATCATTTTCATTTCAATTTTTAAGGCTAACCACGTTACAATGATTTTGAGATACAAAGACAATATTATATATATTTTTTGCATGTATTTTTTTTCTTCAGGATTTTGGAAATTCTCCCATGACCCCATTTTCTTTCTTGTTTTTTTTTTTAAAGTAAAAAAAAAAAAGTTTTTTTACCCCTTTTTCTCCCCAATTTCATGGTATCCAATTGTTGTAGTAGCTACTATCTTGTCTCATCGCTACAACTCCCGTACGGGCTCGGGAGAGACGAAGGTTGAAAGTCATGCGTCCTCCGATACACAACCCAACCAAGCCGCACTGCTTCTTAACACAGCGCGCATCCAACCCGGAAGCCAGCTGCACCAATGCGCCGGAGGAAACACTGTGCACCTGGCCACCTTGGTTAGCGCACACTGCGCCCAGCCCGCCACAGGAGTCGCTGGTGCGCGATGAGACAAGGACACCCCTACCGACCAAGCCCTCCCTAACCCGGGCGACGCTAGGCCAATTGTGCGTTGCCCCACGGACCTCCCGGTCGCGGCCGGTTACGACAGAGCCTGGGCGCGAACCCAGGGACTCTGATGGCACAGCTGGCGCTGCAGTACAGCGCCCTTAACCACTGCGCCACCCGGGAGGCACCATGACCCCATTTTCATATCAGGCAACCACACATGGGTTCTCGGCCCCTAGTTTGCAAACCGCTGTCGTAACATATAATGCGAAATGGATGATGGACATTCCCAAGTTAATACATACCATACGTAACATATCATACTAATTGGAGTGTCCCTGAAATATAGGTTTTATGTTTTGAGACATCACTATCTTGATTAGCTTCTTGATTATTGTTTTTTTTCCATCGCTAGCTTCTCTCTCCATTGTCTATTGGTCTGTTCCATGGCGCGATAGCCCAGAGTGGTACTGCAGCAATGAAAATGCTCTTCACTCCCAATCCCCTGCTTGTTGCACAGGTATTTTCAAACTTTCTCTACACCAAACCCAGTACTCTGAGAGACATAAATAGTATTGCACATATTTAAACAAATGTACTGCCCACTCAATAGTTGTCAACCATCAGTGTCCTGATAGTCATTACAACCATGACGATTTATTCTATTGGTCTTGTCTCATAGAAGGTGGCAAACCTGACTGGCTGTGAAAGCACCAACACAGTGAAGATAGCAGACTGTGTGAAGAAGTTGACTGCTGATCACATTATGAACATTCAGAAACAGGTGGGATATCCCGGACAGTATCATATCTTGCCAGGGTTCTAGCTATGTCTTTGGGAATGACACCAATCTTAACATTTGGTTATACTTAGCATCATGTATGAATTGTAATGAATTGTAATGAGGACATGAGAATTGAGAGTACAATTTACAGTGTGAAAATATACTGAGTGTACAAAACATTCAGAACACCATCCTAATACTGAGTTGCACCCCCCTCCCTTTTGCCCTCAGAACAGCCTCAATTCATCAGGGCATGAACTCTACAAGGTGTAAAAAGCGTTCCACAGGGATGCTGGCCCATGTTGACTTTAATGCTTCCCACAGTTGTGTCAAGTTGGCTGGATGTCCTTTGGACGGAGGACCATTCTTGATATACACAGGAAACTGTTGAGCATGAAAAACCCAGCAGCGTTGCTGTTCTTGACACAAACCGGTGCGCCTGGTACCCATTACCATACCCCATTCAAAGGCACTTCAATCTTTTGTCCCATTCAGCCTCTAAATGTAACACATACACAATCCATGTCTCAATTGTCTCAAGGCTTAAAAATCCTTCTTTAACCTGCAACCTGAAGTGGATTTAATAAGTGCCACCAATTAGGGATCATGGCTTTCGCCTGGATTCACCTGAGAAGTCTGTCATGGAAAGAGCAGGTGTTCTTAATGTTTTGTATGATTTTATATGATACTAAAACCCAATAAACTAA
Source organism: Oncorhynchus kisutch (assembly GCF_002021735.2). Lineage (NCBI taxonomy): Eukaryota > Metazoa > Chordata > Actinopteri > Salmoniformes > Salmonidae > Oncorhynchus > Oncorhynchus kisutch. The sequence continues at coordinate 36,430,518 of NC_034195.2, read as the reverse complement.
ATATATAAGCTGTTAAGCAGTTGACTTGAAAGAAGCTGTTGGACAGGGCTTGAGTGAAACTGTTGGACAAGGCTTGAGCAGAGGGGGATTTGATGTTACGGCCAGGGGAAAGACGGTCAGTCTGACAGACAGGTCAGACAGACAGGTTCCTTTGCAATAGCCACTCCTCTGAAGGTATCTAGTCCTCCGTGGATGAAAGCATAACACCCACCTGGGTGAGGCCTTAGCAGCTGAAGTGCCAAAGCACACCATACCTCAGCCAGGGTCCGGAAAAGTCCCCACTATGAGCCTCATCAGCCTCCCATCTCCACACACAGTCCCTATCCTTACAGGAACTGGCAGGTGAAACAAAAACTGTTGGGTGAAACAAAAAAGCCAACACATTACAACACATTAGCTAGCAAGCTACACATTAGCCACTGTTGCAGGACTGTGATGGCAGCTATCTATCCAAGCCCAACAAACAGACCTGCCATCACAGTCCTTCAACAGTGAGTCAGCATGCATGTTGTATGTGGTCAAAACTCAGATATGAAAAATAAAAGTTAAATAAAAAATGCAATGAAAACCAAACTTAATTAATATATACATACAAAACAACCAGCATATTAACATATTCTGCTGTTCTGCATTGGGAGGTAGATGAACGAAAACACTGAGCCTAGAAATGTGCATATTGTGACAGGAAATAGGTATGATGTGGATAGAGATTGCATAATAGACTATTATTGTTTCATGAGCATTAGAAGGTAATATCAAAAATTATGATAACCAACTCCCTTTCATCTGGTAATATTTTGCAGCCACATTTTCTAGAGGGCCTTTGCTTGTTTGTAATGTCTTGTTGACATGTTTTTCTCACTTTTTCTCAATCTTGTCTTTTTAAAGAATCAAATGCTATTCTTTGGTGTGACTGCTGACGGGCAGTTCTTGTCCAAATCGGCGATGGAGATTTCTCAAAACCATGAGATGCACAAGGTACCGTTTATGACTGGAGTCAATGACAACGAAGGTGGCTGGCTTTTAGCAAAGGTGAGTTGATTTTGAAAGACGATTTAAATTTGTTTCAACAATCAATGCTAGATGTTAGGCTGATGAAAATGGTCTCTCAGTCATTTTTTTCTCAAAGTTTTATGGAAAATGTGATTTAGTCACACAGGAGAAAGAATAGTAGTTACAAATAGCCTAAGATTAATAGCATTTATATTGTCAAAGTGAAAGCATTCAATGAACCCTAATGGTGAGGAGTGGATATAATCCTGTGACATCCTCAGCTTTAGTGCTATGCTACATATACTGAACAAAAATATAAACCAATATGTAAAGTGTTGGTCCCATGTTTCATGAGCTGAAATAAAATTTCACAGATATTTTCCATATGCACAAAAAGCTTATTTCTCTCAAATTCTGTGCACAAATTTGTTTACATCCCTGTTAGTGAATATTTCTCCATTGCCACGATAATCCATCCACCTGACGAGTGTGGTATATCAAGAAGCATGATCATTACACAGGTGCACCGTGTACTGGGCTCAATAAAAAGCCACGCAGTTTTGTCACACAACACAATGCCACATATGTCTCATGTTTTGAGGGAGCATGCAATTGGCATGCTGTTATGACTTCTATGAATGGTGGGTGGAGGTACGTGGATCTTTTATTCCAATGACAGCGGAAAAACGGACATGCAAAACACAAGGGCGCATGAAACAACCCGTCCAAACAAACAGGACAAAACTGTCCGGAAAAATAGAGATCACAATAATCAACCAACACCATAAAACAGAGAACAAGCCCGCACAATAACCAGCGGGCCTAGTGCCCTTAAATAGCCTACAAACAAAACTAAACTCAAAACAGGTGTAACCAATTAGACCCAACTAACAGAAACAAAAGGAAAGGGAATCGATGGCAGCTAGTAGGCCGGCCCCGACGACCGCCGAGCGCCGCCCGAACAGGAAGACGTACCATCTTCGGCGGGATTCGTGACACATGCTGAGTGCAGGAATGTCCACCAGAGCTGTTACCAGAGAATTTAATATTAATTTCCATGTCCAATCAGCCACATGTAACCACGCAGACCACATGTAACCACGCCAGCCTAGGACCTCCATATCCGGCTTCTTCACCTGCGGGATCATCTGAGACCAGCCACCCGGCAGCTGAGGAAACTGTGGGTTAGTTCAACCAAATAATTTCTGCACAAACTGTCAGAAATCATCTCAGGGAAGCTCATCTGCATGCTACTCGTCCTCACCAGGTTCTTGACTTGACTGCAGTTTGGCATCATAACTGACTTCAGTGGGCAAATGCTCACCTTCAATGGCCACTGGCACGCTGGAGAAGTGTGCTCTTCACGAATGAATCCCGGTTTCCACTTTACAGGGCAGATGGCAGACAGCGTGTATGGCGTTGTGTGGGTGAGCGGTTTGCTGATGTCAACATTGCAAACAGAGTGCCCCATGGTGGTGGTGGGGTTATGGTATGGGCAGGCATAACCTATGGACAACAAACACAATTGGTATCTGTGACCAACAGATGCATATCTGTATTCCCAGTCATGTGAAATACATAGATTAGGGCCTAATGAATTTATTTAAATTAACAGATTTCCATATAAACTGTAACTCAGTAAAATCATTGAAATTGTTGCATGTTGCATTTATATTTTTGTTCAGTGCAGTTTGACTCCAGTTTAGACACATCGCTTGCTCAATGCTTGCACAACCCACATTTTATTTTATCTTCCATTTACACTATTGCATGATTTACGCATCAAGTGTATGTACCATATTAAGATCATACTGGATAAATTCACAACTTGAAATGGTGCTATTGAATCAGATCATTTTCAGCGGTGCGACTGGTATGTACATTGTCAAGCAGGTGGTCACGTGTTCACGAGGCAGAGTACCCTAGTTCAAGCCCAGTCAGAGGCAAGTTGAGGGAGGAAGCAAAGCTGTTAAACTAGAACAGTGACGCCAGTTACACGCATGCATCTCAGGGTTAGGATTACGCTCATGGTGGAGATATTAGATTAAATAATAAAATGACTAAATGACTAACTATCTGAATGAAATTCCCCCTTCACACATTATTGCCAAAGATGACATGATTTATTAAATTGTAAGGCTTTGTACTCCTCTTTTTCTCTTTAAATAGTGATTTTTAGAAAAGTAGTAATGTGTTTTCTCCCATAGTTCTTTGCTCCTCCAGGTTGGGAGGATGGAGTGGACCGGGTGAAGGTCATACCCATGATGGCCATGTTCTACCCAGATGTAAGACAAAAGCACACCAGATGATATTGTCTAACTACTGATGACAATACATGCTGTGGCTACACTGAATGGTTATTGTCTCCTTCAGCCCAAGGATCAGTGGATAACTGAGCTAATAGCAGATGAATACCTGGGAACCTCTGGAAATCGGGTGAAAAACCGTGATGGGTTCACTGAGCTGCTTGGGGACATTATGTTCACCATTCCTGCCCTCCAAACGGCAAACTTCCACAGAGGTAAGAGCACTAGGGCCCATAGAGTTCAGGATTAGAACTGGTACAGTGCATTCGGAAAGTATTCAGACCCCTTGACTTTTTCCACATTTGTTACGTTACAGCCTTATTCTAAATGGATTAAATATCAATCTACACAAAATTTTATGACACATTTTTTTGTTGTTGCAAATTTCTTAAAAATAAAAAAACAGGGGGCCTCCTGAGTGGTGCAGCGGTCTAAGGCACTCCATCGCAGTGCTTGAGGAGTCACTACAGACCCAGGTTCAATCCTGGACTGTGTCACAACCGGCCGTGACCAAGAGTCCCATAGGGCGGCACATAATTGGCACAGTGTCGTCCGGGTTAGGGGAGGGTTTGGCCGGGGGGCTTTAATTGACTCATCGAGCTCTTGCGACTCCTTGTGGCGGGCCAGGCGCCTGCAGGCTGTCTTCGGTCGTCAGTTTAATGGTTTTTCCTCTGACACATTGGTGTGGCTGGCTTCCGGGTTAAGCGGGCGAGTATTAAAAAGCGTGGTTTGGCGGGTCATGTTTCGAAAGACGCATGACTCAACCTTCGCCTCTCCCGAGCCAGTTAGGGAGTTGCAGTGATGAGACATGATTGTAATTGAATCACAATTGGAGTCCACCTATGGTAAATTCAATTGATTAGACATGATTTGTAAAGGCACATACCAGTCTATATAAGGTCCCACAATTGACAGTGCATGTCAGAGTAAAAACCAAGCCATGAGGTTGAAGGAATTGTCCGTAGAGCTCAGAGACAGGATTGTGTCGAGGCACAGATCTGGGGAAGGGTACCAAAACATTTCTGCATTGTTGTAGGTACCCAAGAACACAGTGGCCTCCAACATGCTTAAATGGAAGAAGTTTGGAACCACCAAGACTCTTCCTAGAGCTGGCCGCCCGGCCAAACTGAGCAACCGGGGGAGATGGACCTTGGTCAGGGCGGTGACCAAGAACCCAATGGTCACTCAGACAGAGCTCCTGAGTTCCTCTGTGGAGATGGGAGAACCTTCCAGAAGGACAACCATCTCTGCAGCACTCCACTAATCAGGCCTTTATGGTAGAGTGGCCAGACGGAAGCCACTTCTCCGTAAAAGGCACATGACAGCCTGCTTGGAGTTTGCCAAAAGGCACCTAGAGGACTCTCAGACCATGAGAAACAAGATTCTCTGGTCTGATGCAACCAAGATTGAACTCTTTGGCCTGAATGCCAAGTGTCACGTCTGGAGGAAACCTGGCACCATCCCTACGGTGAAACATGGTGGTGGCAGCATCAAGATGTGGGGAAGACACTGGGAGACTAGTCAGGATCAAGAGACATAGGAACAAAGCAAAGTACAGAGAGATCCTTGATGAAAACCTGCTCCAGAGTGCACAGGACCTCAGACTGGGGCAAAGGTTCACCTTCCAACAGAACAATGACCCTAAGCACACAGCCAAGACAAGGCAGGAGTGTCTTCGGGACAAGTCTCTGAATGCCCTTGAGTGGCCCAGCCAGAGCCCGGACTTGAACCCGATCGAACATCTCATCCCCTGAAAGTAGTTGTGCAGCGACGCTCCCCTTCCTACCTGACAGAGCTTGAGAGAGTCTGCAGACAAAAATGGGAGAAACTCAGGTGTGCCAAGCTTGTAGCATCATACCCAAGAAGAGTCGAGGCTGTAATCACTGCCAAAGTTGCTTCAATGTTTTTTTCATTTATTTTTATTTTTATACATTTACAAAAAAAATATTAAAAACTGCTTTTGTTTTCGTCAGTGTGGGGTATTGTGTGTAAATTGATGAGGGGAAAAAATTTATTTTAATCCATTTTAGAATAAGGCTGCAATGTAGCAACATGTCAAAAAGTGAGCGGGTCTGAATACTTTTCGAATGCACTGTATATCAGAAATCACATTCTGAGGTCTCCGTACAGAATTCAAGTCTATTTCCAGAGGCCAATTAACTTAAATGTTACTGTCTTATCCCACACAACAGATGCAGGTGTGCCTGTGTACCTGTATGAGTTCCAGCAAACTCCCAGCATGCTTAAGAAGATGAGGCCGAGTTTTGTTGGGTCTGACCACGGAGATGAGCTTATGTTTGTTTTTGGATTCTGCTTCACATCACATTTTATAATGGATGGTAAAGGAATTAACCTCAACCTTGAATCTATCGTACTGCATGTCATCAATCCAGTTCCCCAAGTTCTCCATAAATACTCTATTTCATACAATCACTCACCACTCACCACTCATCACTCACCTACTCACTCTTTTTCTCAGGTTGTGCAGAGAAAGATGAACAACTAAGCAGAATCATGATGAGTTACTGGGGTAACTTTGCTCGTACAGGGTAAAGAACTGTTTTTCATCAGTTTCCAGAACATAAAGTGGCGGCTAAATATATTTGCACTCGTTCACTTTTCTTAAATAATTCCCAATTTCTTCTAAAATAAGTAGAAATTAAAGGAAAGAATTGGATCTCCACACATTGTTATTGGATTTTCAACATTGCAGAACCAATTTAGTTTTGAGAAAATTAAGTTTAAAATTAAAATTTAGTAAGGAAACCAAAAGGCAAGGACAAAATTATTTGCATACTTATACTTGGTTGCGCAGCCTTTGGCCATGTTTACTGCTGACAAACACTTTTGTAACCACAGTCGCATCAGTTCAGCTAAACCTGGGTATGGCAAAGGGGGGTGTGAGGGAAGTTGAAGCTCAGTGACTGCATTTCGACACAATTTAAAAACAAAAAAAATGCTATTTGGGGAACAGCAAAAAACATAATTGACCCCAGCCATTAATTATCACCGCAATATTAGGTTTAAGGTCTGTGGAACGGCATATACAATATAAAGCACTGCTCAACCTCATCATAAATTGGCTCATTTACTTGTGGAACGTCACATAAAATGCAACGTGAAATAAACACACGCTGTCACAAGAACGCTGACTTCAAATGCTGACATCTGCCACTGTTTACCAAGAGAGTTTTCATCTATATTTTTCGTAGCTGTCTATTTACCACCACAAACCGATGCTGGCACCAAGACCGCACTCAACAAGCTGTATAAAGCCATAAGCAAACAAGGAAATGCTCATCCAAAGGCGGTGCTCCTAGTGGCCGGGGACTTTAATGCAGGCAAACTTACATCCATTTTACCTAATTTCTACCACCATGTTACATGTGCACTCTAGACCACCTTTACTCCACACACAGAGATGGGTACATAGCCCCCCCTCACCCTCCATTTGGCATATCTGACCATGTCCTCCTGATTCCTGCTTACACTCATCAGATGTGTCAGGGCTTGCAAACTATTACAGACTCCAAAGGGAAGTGCAGCAGTGAGCTGCCCAGTGTCACGAGCCTACCAGATGAGCTAAATTACTTCTATGTGCGCTTCGAGGAAAGCAACACTGAAGCATATGAGAGCACCAGCTGTTCCGGACATCTGTGTGATCACGCACTCCGTAGTCGATGTGAGCAAGACCTTTAAACAGGCCAACATTCACAAAGCCGCAGGGCCAGACGGATTACCAGGACATGTACTCCGAGCATGCGCTGATCAACTGTGTCTTCAAGTGTCTTCACTTACATTTTCAATCTGTCCCTGACCGAGTCTGTAATACCAACATGTTTCAAGCAGGCCACCATAGTTCCTGTGCCCAAGAACACTAAGGTAACCTGCATAAATGACTACCGACCCGTAGCACTCACATCTGTAGTCATGAAGTGCTTTGAAAGGTTGGTCATTGCTCACAACACCATTATCTCAGAAAAACCCAAGACCCACTCCAATTTGCATAGAGCCCCAACAGACCCACAGATGATGCAATCTCTATTGCACTCCACACTGCCCTTTCCCAACTGGACAAAAGGGACACATATGTGAGAATGCTATTTATTGACTACAGCTCAGCGTTCAACACCATAGTGCCCTCAAAGCTCATCACTAAGCTAAGGACCCTGGGACTAAACACCTCCCTCTGCAACTGGATCCTGGACTTCCTGAGGGGCCGACCCCAGGTGGTAAGGGTAGGTAACAACACATCCGTCACGCTGATCCTCAACACGGGGCCACTCAGGGGTGCATGCTCAGTCCCCTCCTGTTCTCCCTGTTCACCCATGACTGCATGGCCAAGCACGACTCCAACACCATCATCAAGTTTGCAGATCACACAACAGTGGTAGGCCTGATCACCAACAACAATGAGAGCCGATGGGTAGGGGGTCAGAGACTTGACCCTGTGGTGCAAGGAGAACAACCTTTCCCTCAACATGATCAAGACAAAGGAGATGATTGTGGAAGTACAGAAAAAGGAGGGCCGAGCACACCCCCATTCTCATTGACTGGGCTGTAGTGGAGCAGGTTGAGAGCTTCAAGTTCCTTGGTGTCCACATCACCAACTAACTGTCATGGTCCAAACACACCAAGACAGTCAGGAAGAGGGCACGACAACACCTATTCCCCCTCAGGAGACTGAAAAGATTTGGCATAGGTCCTCAGACCCTGAAAAAGTTCTACAGCTGCACCATCGAGAGTATCCTCACAACTGCTTGGCCTCTGACCGCAAGACACTAAAGAGGGTAGTGCGTATGGCCCAGTATATCACTGGGGCCAATCTTCCTGCCATCCAGGATCTCTATACCAGGCGGTGTCAGAGGAAAGCCCTAAAAATCACCAAAGACTCCAGCCACCCTAGTCATAGACTGTTCTCTCTGCTACCGCACGGCAATCGGTACCAGAGCACCAAGTCTAGGTCCAAGAGGCTTCTAAACAACCTCTACCCCCAAACCATAAGACTCCTGAACAGCGAACCAAATAGCTACCCGGACTATTTGCATTGACACACCCCCCCCCCCCTCACACACACACACACACATTTTGACGCTGCTTCTACTCTCTGTTTATTATCTATGCATAGTCACTTTAACTCTACCTACATGTACCTCAATTACCTCAACTAACCTGTGCCCATTATCCCAGTTTACTGTTTACTTCAGTTTATTTAGTAAATACTTTCTTAACACTTATTTTTTCTAAAAACTGCATTGTTGGTTAAGGGCTTCTACGTAAGCATTTCACTGTAAGGTTTACACCTGTTGTATTCAGCGCATGTGACAATTACAATTTGATTTGATTTGATTGCTCGTCTTAATAATTATATATTTCTTAATTCCATTATTTAACTTTTTTAGATTTGTGTGTATTGTTGTGTATTGTTTGACATGACTGCACTGTTGGAGCTTGGAACACAAGCATTTTGCTACACCCGCAATAACATCTGATAAATATGTGTAAGTAAACATTAACATTTTATTTTATTTTATTTGACCTTTCTAATGGAAGTTTGTCCCACTCTTCAGCATCAAACTGCACCAGGTGTTTCAAGTAGGTTTGCCAACAGGTGGCACAAGAGAGGTTCGATAATGCAAGAGAGGCCTTGAACGTGTGCAAGGCATCATGAAATCAGCAGATTATCAATGTATTTTGGAGTCCAATATTCAACCCAGTGTCCACAAAACTGGGACTCTGTCAAAGGTTTTGAGTCTTCCAGCAGGACAAGGACCCCAAACATTTTTAAAAGTACCCAAGAATGGTTCAAGATGAAACGCTAGACTGTTCTGGAGTGGCCAGCGCTGAGCCCAGATCTGAATCCCATCGAAAACCAATGACGAGATTTGAAAACAGCAGATGTTGGAGGGTACCCCTGAAACATTGCAGAACTGGAGCAGTTTGCAGCTGAAGAACGAGGCAAACATCCATTAGAAAGGTGCAGCGAGCTCATTGATGGCTACAAGAAGTGTTTGTCAGCAGTTATCTTGGCCAAAGACTGAGCCACCAGGTATTAGCTTTTCTTTCTTTTCTAAATGAAAATTGTGAACTTAAGTTTCAAAAACCGAAATTGATTCTGCAATGTTAAAAATCCAAGATGCAATGTGTAGAGACCAAATTATTGTCATGGTTTCTCCGGGCACCAGAGGGCGGCAGAGACTGCCCTAGAGACTTTTTTGTTACTCTGGTGTTGCTTATGATTTCGTTATGATTTCCCTTTTAGAAGAGGTGTGTTTTCTGTCCTTGTTTGCAGAAGCTTGATTTTGGTTGCCCCGTGTGTTTGTCGCCTGAGTAAGTTTTCTAGTCCTAGTCCTGCTATTTTTTAAGAATTTCTGTGATCCTTTTGTTACCTTATTTTCAGTAACGTATTTACGTTTATCCTAAACCATTGGTTCCTCATCTGGTCCAGTCTCTGCATCTGGGTCCAACCCCACCATGTCACAGCAAGATTCTGCTCCAACATGGACCCAGTGGAGGACAACCATATTAAAGAGGTCATAACCCACCAAGGAGCACTGTTGAGAAGACAACAAGAACAACTCTCCCAGATCTCCGAGACCCTCCGGGCACTCACCGATTCCTTCCGTCCATGGCACACCCCCAACCCAGGAGGAGCCCATGCCCAAGTCTCATCGCCCAGTGCTACAGGCATTGCGGTAGTTCCTCCAAGGAACCTGCACCGGGATCCCAAGATCCCAGCCCCTGAGCAGTATGACGGCCACCCAGGAAGATGTAAGGGTTTCCTCACTCAGTGCTCTCTGGTGTTCGAGCTACAGTCCTCCTTGTTCCACACTGATCGGGCCATGATTGCCTACATCCTCTCTCTGCTCTCGGGCAGGGCCCTGCCATGAGCAACGGCCGTGTGGGAACAGCAACCACCATCCTGCAGCTCCATATTAGCCTTAACTGCTGAGCTGCGTCAAGTCTTCAACCACCCAGTCGGCGGAAGAGAAGCAGCAAGCCGACTGTTCAGACTCCTCCAAGGGGCCAGACCAGCGGCTGCCCCCCCGAACTCAGCATTGAGGAAAGGGAAAGTTGTACAACTGAATGCCTTCAACAGAAATGTGTGTTCCGCATTTAACCCAACCCCTCTGAATCAGAGAGGTGCGGGGGGATGCCATAATTGATATCCACGTCCTCAGCGCCCGGGGAACAGTGGGTTAACTGTCTTGCTCAGGGGCAGAATGACAGATTTGTACCTTGTCAGCTCAGGGATTCAATCCCGCAACATTTCGGTTACTGGCCCAAAGCTCTAACCACTAAGCTACCTGCCGAGCCAATGCAACTGGGACGCAAATGCCTGAGCACACAAGAGCATGACAGGTGCGTGCACGAAGGCTGCTGCCTCTACTGCGGAGGTCGCGGTCAACTCCGTGCTACATGCCCAGAGCTGACAGGAAAGGCCAGGGCTCGCCAGGACAAGGGGAGACCCTGACTAGCTGTTCAGTTACTTCCCGGTTACCCAGTCACCGTCTGGACCTCCACAACGCTTACAATCTGGTGAGAATCACCCCTAGTGGCCACTATGAGTATTTAGTCATGCCCTTCGGATTATCAAACTCACCGAGTTTAAGCATTGGTCAATGACACTCTTAGGGATATGTTGAATCGGTTTGTTTTCGTTTACCTCGATGAGATCCTGATCTTCTCCAAGACCCTTCTGGAACACATACTGCATGTTCGCCAAGTCCTGAGATGCCTCCTGCAGAGTCAACTATATGTCAAGATACAGAAGCATGAGTTCCACATATCCCAAGTTTCCTTCCTGGGTCACATTATCTCTACTGCAGGCATCCAAATGGATCCCGTTAAGATTGAGGCGGCCGCCGACTGGTCCCCTGCCATCTCACTCAAGCAGGTCCAGCGGTTCCTCAGGTTTGCCTATTTTTACAGGCATTTTATACACAACTTTGGTGCGGTGGCAGCGCCTCTCAAGGTCTTAACCCGTAAGTCCCAGACCCGTTTTCGCTGGACCCCGAGGCTGACAGGGCATTCATGGAGCTCAAGGAATGTTTCACCTCTGGACCCATCCTCGTTCATCCTGATCCGACTTGTCCCTTTGTGGTAGAGGTGCACGCCTCGGACACCGGAGTGGGGGCGGTCCTTTCACAGCAGAACTAGGAGGACAAGGAACTGCAACCATGACCCTTTCTCTCCGAACGGTTCTCGCCAGCGGAACGCAACTACTATGTAGGCAACCGGGAGCTCTTGGCAGTTAAGTGGGCCCTTGAGGGGTGGAGACACTGGTTGGAGGGGGCACCTCATCCTTTTGTGATCTGCATGGACCAGAAGAACTTGATCTCCATTCAAGAAGCCAAGAGGTTGAACGCTCGCCAGAATAGGTGGGCTCTGTTTTTTAACAGGTTTGATTTCTCACTAGCCTATCGCCCGGGATCCAAGAATCAGAAAGCAGACGCCCTGTCCTGCCAACATGATGTCTCTAACAAGGAGAGGGACACTGAGTCCATCATCCCCAGCTTATGCATTGTGGCCCCTGTGATATGGAGTATTGAGACCACGGTCCGACAAGCCCAGACCTGAGAATCTGACCCCGGCGGGGGACCCACTAACAGACTTTACATTCCGCATTCAGCCCAGTCCTGAGTACTACAATGGGGACACTCCTCTAAATTAACTGGGCATCCAGGGGTTAATTGGACACTAGAGTTCCTGAGGCAGGAAATAATGGTGGCCCAACATCAATGAGGATGTGAGATCCTTTGTTGCAGCCTGTTCCATCTGTGCCCAAAGCAAGTCTTCACGTCAGTGACCAGCCGGGTTGCTCCAACCTCTGCCCATCCCCAGCCGGCCCTGCTCTCATCTGTCGGGAGATTTTATCACTGGGCTACCTCCATCTCAAGGACTTACAACTATCCTGGTGGTCGTCGATCGGTTCTCCAAGGCAGCCCATTTCATCGCCTTACCCACATTGCCATCAGTGAAGGAGACCGCTGATCTCATGATTACCCATGTCTTTCGACTACACAGACTTCCCCAGGACATTGTCTCAGATTGGGGACCCAGTTTGTCTCATGGTATTGGAAGACCTTCTGCTCTCTGTTGGGGGCATCGGTGAGTGTCTTCTCTCCATCGGTGAGTCTCTCCTTTGTTGTTTTTTCAGTATTACTGTGATCCTTCTGTTACCTTATTTTCAGTAAAGTATTTACATTTATCCTAAACCATTGATTCCTCATCTGGTCCATTCTCTGCACCTGGGTCCAACTCCACCACGTCACAATTTTTTATTTTTTATTCTAACTTATTTGACAAGAACTATGGAACTATTTAAGAAAAGTGTAAGGGTGCTAATATATTTTGCTGCCACTGTATCTGTAGAACCAAATGAATTTGTAGGAACAGAGTATTATTTACAATTGTGTGTGTGTGTGTGTGTGTGTGTGTGTGTGTGTGTGTGTGTGTGTGTGTGTGTAGGTCTCCTAATGGGGCCGGCCTGGTTCAGTGGCCACAGTATGGACTAGAAGGACATTACCTGGGGATAGGGCTGGAGCAGGTACCTGGTCAACACCTGAAGAGGGACCGCTTCACCTTCCTGACACAGACTGTTCCTGAGAAACTACGTTTGGGTCGAGAGAAGATGGAGCAAAGTGATCTGTAGGGTGCCATTATTTTATTTATGTTAATTTACGGTTGATTCGGAATGTATTCAGACCCCTTCCCTTTTTCCACCTGTTGTTATGTTACAACCTTATTCTAAAATGCATTAAATAAAAAAATGTCCTCATCAATCTACACACAATACCCCATAATGACAAAGCGAAAACAGGTTTAAAAAAAAGTTTGGTAGAGAAATACCTTATTTAAATAAGTATTCAGACCCTTTGCTATGAGACTCGAAATTGAGCCCAAGTAAATCCTGTTTCCATTGATCATTCTTGGGATGTTTCTACAACTTGATTGGAGACCACCTGTGGTAAATTCAGGTGATTGGACATGATTTGGAAAGACACACCTGTCTATATAAGATCCCACAATTGACAGTGCATGTCAGAGCAAAAACCAAGCCATGAGGTCAAATGAATTTTGCTAGAGCTCAGAGAGATCTTGATGAAAACCTGTTCCACAGCACTCAGGACCTCAGACTGGGGTGAATGTTCACATTCCAACAGGACAATGACCCTAAGCACACAGCCAAGACAATGCAGGAGTGGCCTCGGGACAAGTCACTGAATGTCCTTGAGTGGCCCAGCCAGAGCCTGGATTTTAACCCGGTCGAACATCTCTGAAAAGACGTGAAAATAGCGGTGCAGCGACGCTCCCCATCCAACTCTGCAGAGACGAATAGGAGAAAATACAGGTGTGCCAAGCTTGTAGCGTCAAAGCCAAGACTTGAGGCTGTAATCGCTGCCAAAGGTGCTTCAACAAAGTACTGAGTAAAGGGTCTGAATACTTATGTAAATGTGATATTTTTTATGTTTTCTTTTTTATAAATGTGCAAAAATGTCAACCTGTTCTTTGCATTGTCATTATGGGTTATTGTGTGTAAGTTTTAATCCATTTTAGAATACGACTGTAATGTAACAAAATGGGGGAAAAGTCAAGAGGTCTGAATACTCTCCAAATGCACTGTATATCAGGGAGACGTGGGACAACTGAGTACCATTTCTTTCTTTGTGATTTAGAGTTTTGAGCAATCTGACCTTGTCGGATGCCGTTTCATCCAGTACTTCCTCTTCATTCGATTTGTAATCGCATCGGTATAATTTATGTGTGGGGAAAAACTTCAAAGTGTCAAGAGCTGGGGCCTTTGTTTTGGACAAGGGTGTACTCCTTTTATTCCCTTTCATTACCCCGGATCCAAACAGATACCATTTCCTTACTGGAATGAAACATTTGATTGACGAAATTCCTTGAGTTAAAACAGTGACTACTTGACATACTTGACTTAATTCTCTTGGTCCCCTTAGGATCTTAGGGCATCCACCAGGGCTCTTAAGCCTACTATTTTCAGCCGAAAGGCTTTTGTTCTTGTAAAGTGGAGCATTTCTAGTTGTTTTATGGCATTCCCTGCTTTCTCTGTCCTTGTAGTTGCAATCCAATGCATGTTTTGTTATATTTGTTGTGTGTTTTCTGAATCTATCCTTACCTCCGACATTGTCATTGTCCACTGAAGAACATCATTCAGAGTTCTTGTAAAGCAATGTCAACTGGGGATTTCTCAACAGGCCAAAAACTGGGCCGGTGGTCCAGACCAAACTGGGGGGTCTGAGAGGGCAGTATGTGAGCGTAAAGGGGAAGGAGACTGTGGTACAGGCCTACCTGGGTGTGCCGTTTGCCAAACCACCTGTTGGCCCACTGAGACTGACCCCGCCCCAGCCTGTGGAGGGATGGGAGAGAGTAAGGGACGCCACCCAGCAGCCTCTCATGTAAGATCAGCAAGGTCATGAACAAACAATTCATCTCAAGGAAGTTCTTGGTTGAAGAAAGGTTAGATCAATAATCAGTAAATAATTTGAAAAATCAACAAATCAAGCACAGTCAATGTACACAGTGAGGCAAGCAGAATGTGAACAATGCGCACAGAGACCTGGTGAAACTTGGATATTAAAAGGTGTTCCCGTGTTTTACAGGTGTCTTCAAGACAGACAGCGTACAGTAGACTTTGCGTCCAACTGGTCAATCAAAGTGGAAATCCCCGCAGTGTCAGAAGATTGTCTTTACCTCAACATATACACCCCGGCTAAACCTGCTAAGAATACCAAGCTTCCTGTAAGTTTAATAGCAGACACACACAGATAACATATCAAGTTATCAAGTCTTGGTCCTGGGTACCCAAAGAGGTGCACATATTTGTTCTAGCCATGCACTACCACACAGGATTCAACTAGGCCATAGATGGGCAACTTTGATGGGGCTGGGGGCCACAAGTAAATCAGAACTTATCATGAGGGGCCGCAGTGGCTGGGGGGTCTGCTTACCCTTGTCATGTCTTTGGCTATGCCGGATTAAGTGATATGACATGCTATTCTATAAAATAGTTTCTCTGTAATTCATATTACCTGATTTAAGCTAATCAGGTGAATGTAATTAACTAGAAAAAAAAAGTTGGGGCACCACGAAATAATGTTTATAGAGCTGTTATCTTCCGAATAACCTCTTAAAGACCTAGTAATCTTTTACATCAATAGCAGTCAATATTTAATCGTCACCTTGTTTAGTCTCATCTGAAAGTTGTAAATTCTTCACGAACCCTGGCTAACAAGTTGAATCAGCAATACAACATTTGGTTTTAATTATTTATTTACTAAATACCTAAATAATCACACAGAATTACATATACACAGAATGTTGATTAAAATTATGTCATAAAGGAAAACGTCCTTAGCGGACAGAACAGATATGACAGCTGGTTACACAAAGAAAGGGGGTGGGATTTTGAATGAAAGAGCGGGAAGACTGAGGAACAAAGGGAGAAGCTATGTCTCTATCGGGCCGTAGGCAGCTACTCTATTGTAAATACAGTATCTTATGCATTCTAAATTACCACCCATTTGAAAAAGGAAAATGCAATAAATATTTACTCTGAGCTGCGCTTCGATCGGTTGGTCGTAGATGGGATGCCGGGTTGTCCTTTGAAGTATGTCTGTTGGTAGAATGGATACTTGGTAGTACCGTCGTGTTGTGGTAGAAAAGATACTCCCTCCGTCCTCTCTGAGCCCAAGTCTACAGATGCTTCACTAACGCGACGGCTAGGAGGTATCACTTCTTTAGTGAATAAGAGTTCAAAGTTCCTACCAAGTTGCCATGCTATATGCCCATGCTATATTCTGGCTGGTATAGTCGAAATTCATCCTTCCGGCGTGTAGGTTGTCACCTTCATATTGAAATTCGATGCTAATTTTGTTAGGTTCTCTAAGGTTGGCTTAGTTCAGTAGATGGTCTTTGTCCTTTCAACGCGGGGATCTCAAGTCCATACGTCCTTGGAACAGGTTATTATCTGAACCCTTTTAACATAGGACTGTCGCCCTAACGTCCTCGGAACAGAAAGTTACATTTTCGTCAAGGGGCTTATATAGGATTGGGAGAGAGGGCCGTGTTTCATAGTTTACACCCAGTGTCTGTTCATATGGGCGGGGCCTGAGTGAGCAGAGTGGTGTTCTTCTGACAAACCGTTCTCTCATTAAGAAGCTAAAATTACATTTAATCTTTTCACAAATAGTTTCATATTTAAACATTTAAATTGCACAAATTGCATTCCATGTGAATCTGATAACTAGAATGTGTCGACTTTCCAAGATACAGTTTATGTCATCCTGTCATTAGTAATAATGTCTCAGACAACAACTGATCTCATATTCCTTAAGTACTAACCGAAATATGGTTCTGTTTCCCATCTTTTGATGTCACCAGACTCTCCCAGTTAACAAAGGGATTTTCAATAGTCACATCGGTAGAGTGGAGTGAGGAAACGGGGAAAGGTATTTATGGGGGTCATAAACCTCCCCCATCAAGCCAACGTCATGACACCCTCATCCATACCCATACATGCAGTCAGAACTGCCGCTAGCATTTTGGGGCCCTAAGCAAAAGTTTGTTGAGGGGCACCTCCATCAAATCAAATCAAATCAAATTTATTTATATAGCCCTTCGTACATCAGCTGATATCTCAAAGTGCTGTACAGAAACCCAGCCTAAAACCCCAAACAGCAAGCAATGCAGGTGTAGAAGCACGGTGGCTAGGAAAAACTCCCTAGAAAGGCCAATACCTAGGAAGAAACCTAGAGAGGAACCAGGCTATGTGGGGTGGCCAGTCCTCTTCTGGCTGTGCCGGGTGGAGATTATAACAGAACATGGTCAAGATGTTCAATGTTCATAAATGACCAGCATGGTCGAATAATAATAAGGCAGAACAGTTGAAACTAGAGCAGCAGCACAGTCAGGTGGAAGTTGAAACTGGAGCAGCAGCATGGCCAGGTAGACTGGGGACAGCAAGGAGTCATCATGTCAGGTAGTCCTGGGGCATGGTCCTAGGGCTCAGGTCAGTTGAAACTCGAACAGCAGCATGGCCAGGTGGACTGGGGACAGCAAGGAGTCATCATGTCAGGTAGTCCTGGGGCATGGTCCTAGGGCTCAGGTCCTCCGAGAGAGAGAAAGAAAGAGAGAAGGAGAGAATTAGAGAACGCACACTTAGATTCACACAGGACACCGAATAGGACAGGAGAAGTACTCCAGATATAACAAACTGACCCCAGCCCCCCGACACATAAACTACTGCAGCATAAATACTGGAGGCTGAGACAGGAGGGGTCAGGAGACACTGTGGCCCCATCCGAGGACACCCCCGGACAGGGCCAAACAGGAAGGATATAACCCCACCCACTTTGCCAAAGCACAGCCCCCACACCACTAGAGGGATATCTTCAACCTCCATCTTGCTTAGCAAAATACTCTTGACAGCGAATATAAGATTTAGCAATTTGTTTCATGCAATTCTACTCATTTTGCCATGGGGTGGAGAGAAATGTTCATAGTTTTGAATACACTATATGAGTGAGGGTGACTAACAAAATCAATGGGTGCAACCCAGTTGGTAATTCAACCATGATTGCGACAAATTTAGATAGCTGGCTGTTAGACTAATTTTCCAATCTAATAATTATTTTTTTGATTGTCATTCAATCAATCAAATGTATTTATTGAGCCCTTTTTACATCAGCAGATGTCATGAAGTGCTTATACAGAAACCCAGCCTAAAACCCCCAAAAATGAGCAATGCAGATGTAAAGTTAGTGACTGACCTATAACAAGAGAAAAACTGCTGATGCACAACGGAAGTTTGAAATTGCACATTGTGTATTCTACTATTCTAACTCTTAACAGTAAGTTGAGACCCAGACGGAGTTCCTAAAAAAATAAAAAAAATAAAAAATAAAAAAGGTTTTTGGGGGGAAATTGATGCGCAGGCCTACAAAGGGTTGGCCACTAATCAATTAATCATCAATCACTCTGGTACAGCTTGTGTTCAGATGATCAGCATGTATTGCTTGTGTTTCTCAGGTCATGGTTTGGATCCATGGTGGCGGATTCGCCATGGGTTCTGCATCAACATATGATGGTTCTGCTTTGGCTGCATACCAGGATGTGGTTGTGGTGGTGATCCAATACCGTTTGGGACTGCTGGGGTTCTTCAGGTAAGACTGAACCATTACTGAACCACACACAATTGGAACCAACTTTTCTGCAGCCGTCATTGACAAACATTTGGCACAACACCTTTAAAAAATAAATCTACCTCTGCCGATAATTTTTTTGACTTTATAGCACTCTCCGAAGGCATGAATCATTGATTCACTGTTAGTTTTATACTTAAGACATGACTCTGCTCTTGTGCTTTAGAATTTGTGAATTTTGTCTCTTGTATGTCAGTTGGATAGGCTTTCATTCTTAATGACCAATGGGTTTTCAGGATCAACACCAGTGGTGTAAAGTACTTAAGTAAAAATACTTTAAAGTACTACATAAGTCGTTTTTGGGGTATTCGTACTTTGCTATTTATATTTTTGACAACTTTTACTTTTACTTTACTTTTACATTTTCCCTGACACTCAAAAGTACTAATTACATTTGGAATGCTTAACAGGACAGGAAAAGAGTCTAATTCACGCACTTACAGTAGATATGACCAGGGATATTCTCTTTATCTGATCTGACTGAGTCACTAAACTATAAATTATGTCTGAGTGTTGGAGTGTGCCCCTGTCTATCTGTAAATATAAAAATAAATACAAATTGTGCCATCTGGTTTGCTTAATATAAGGAATTTGAAATGATTTATAATTCTACTTTTAATACTTAAGTATATTTTAGCAATTACATTTACTTTTGATACTTAAGTATATTCAAAACCAAATACTTTTAAACTTTTACTCAAGTAGGGTTTTACTGGGTGACTTTCACTTGAGTCATTTTCTATTAAGGTATCTTTACTTTTACTCAAGTATAACAATTGGGTACTTTTTCCACCACTGATCAACATTGTAAAGTTTTGGTGACATAGTTAATGAGTGTATTTGATGTCTATTTCACCTGTTTTGGGTCTATGTTGAAGACATTATTTGACTTAAGTTTCCCATCTCTTCCATACAGCACAGGAGACAAGTATGCCCCAGGGAACATGGGACTACTTGACCAGGTGGAAGCCTTGCGGTGGGTCCAGGAGCACATCCACAACTTTGGGGGCGACTCCAAGTCGGTCACCATATTTGGAGAGTCTGCTGGTGGAGTGAGTGTATCGTTACTGGTGAGGGCACACGCGCGCACACACACACGCACAAACATACATAAGCGCACACACACACACACACACACACACACAGAAACGCACCTACACAGAAGCGCACACACACATATACACACACAGATTGTTTGTGCTGTTGAACAGGCTCTAAACATGTTTTCTTTTTCGCTAGCTTCATTCACCGTTGTCTGCTGGTCTGTTCCATCGTGCGATAGCTGAGAGTGGTACTGCAGCTATGGACGCTATCATAAATTCCGACCCCCTGTCTGTGGCCCAGGTATTTTCAAACTCTTTCTCGCCACAAAAAAAAGGTAAACACTGTCATAGGTATACATCACACCATCAATTTCCTATTTTTCATCACAACCATGGCAAGTGATTATTTTGTTTGTGTCATAGATGGTGGCAACCATTTTGGGCTGTAACAGCAGCAACACAGAGCAGATTGCAGACTGTGTTGAGAAGTTGACTGCTGATGACATAGTTAATGTTCATAAACAGGTGAGATGTCCTGGACACCAGAAATATTTGAGCACTGTTCTCTGATATAAAAGCCACAACAAACTTTTAGGCTAAGTTATATTAGCTTTTTCTTTTTTTGTAACTCAGTCGGGGTCTCTGCTTACTATTGAGAGTAAGAATAGTAGAATACACCAGGTGGCATTTTCTCTTGTTAACATTTTTAGATTAGTAGTTAGTCTAGCCAGTTTTCTAAACTTGTAGTAATCATGGCCGAATATCGACAAGGATTTTGTTAGTCATTTCCACTCAGATATCACATTAACATGGCATAAGTCATTACAAAATGTGTAGAATTGCAGGAAATTAGCTTTAAAACTGCACAAATGGATTTCCACCCAATGGCAAAATGGGTAGAATTGCAGAAAATTTGCTGTAAATCTAAATTTTTTCTCTTTGACCCATGGCAAAATGAATATATTTGCTTGACTGTTCTAAAATTACAATGTTTTCTCTCCACCCCATGGCAAAATGTGTAGAATTGCAGAAATTGTGCTTTAAAACTGCAGTATTTACTCTACACCTTATGGGATAACGTGTAGAATTGCTGGAAATGTACTTTAAAAATAAAATATTTATCTCCACCATGAAGAGGGGGGCCACCAACATATTTTGCCACAAGGTGTGAAGCCCCACAACCAAATCTCGTTTAGGGCATCCAAAAGGCTAAAGCCGGCCCAACATAGCCTACAGTGTTTTCCAGCGAGCCATATTTGTGAGCGAGT
Source organism: Oncorhynchus kisutch (assembly GCF_002021735.2). Taxonomy (NCBI): domain Eukaryota; kingdom Metazoa; phylum Chordata; class Actinopteri; order Salmoniformes; family Salmonidae; genus Oncorhynchus; species Oncorhynchus kisutch. Next base: position 36,409,681 of record NC_034195.2, on the reverse strand, counting down.
ACTGAGCTTAAACTTTCCCCAGAGGCATACTGCTTGAATGCAGTGTGATTTTGCACTTTTTATCTGGCAGCCCCTGAATAATTATGTTCTCAACATTTGTCTTTTTAAAGAACCAAATGTTGCGAATAGGTGTGACTGTTGGTGGGCATTTCCTGCCCAAGTTGTTGACTGAGACTTTCCATAACCACGAGATGCACAAGGTGCCGTTTCTGACGGGCACCAATACTGATGAAGGTTGGCTACTGGCAAACGTAAGTCAGCTTTGAACATGTATTTTAATATGCATAACAACTGAATATTGGATGTGACTTGGATAACACTTTAAGTTAAGAACATTAAGTTAAAAACAGAAAGTTGTTCTTTCTGCTAATTAGGGACGGTTTCATCAACTATAGTAACAGCTTTAGGCCATATTAACATGTTATATCATTCTTTAGCAATTGTTTTTCAAATGCATAGGAATGTAGTAATGTTTTTATTAATATACAAGTGGTATGAGGGGAAAGTCACTTTCACTTTTGTAATAACAAAAAACGTTCCACTCGTACTGTGTAAAATGTTAATACAATGTCGTTACATTGAGCGACACATGTTTAAAGGGATAGTTTGGGATTTTTGCAATGCCCTTTATCTACTTCCCTAGAGCCAGATGAACTTGTGGATACCATTTTATGTATCTGCATCCAATATGAAGGTACATAAAGGTAGTTTTGCAAGTCAATTCTAACTTTTTTCAAACTGCATTGAGATGCATAAAAATGGTATCGACGAGTTCATCTGAATTTGGGGAAGTAGATAAAAGGCCTCATTGCAAAAATCCAGAACTATCCCTTTAAGAGTGACAAAGTGTCACTGACTTGTTTTTCATTTTCCAATTGCAATGGTTGAATGTTGTACTCCTTGTACTCCCTAGATGATGGCACCTCCTGGTTGGGTGGATGGAATAGACCGGGAGCAGGTCATGCCTCTTTTGGCATTATGTTACCCTGATGTAAATATATGCAGTCACACCTGCCAAGAAATTGCTCAGATGAAATGCCTCATTACTGATTACAATGCATGATGTGGCTACGCTGAATGGCCTTTGTCTCATTCAGCCTAAGGATCAGTGGATAACTGAGCTGATAGCAGATGAATACCTGGGAACCTCTGGAGATCGGATTAAAAACCGTGATGGGTTCATTGAGCTGGTTGGGGATGCTTTGTTTACCATTCCTGCTCTTAAAACAGCAGGCTTCCACAGAGGTAAGCTCAGGAGTCAAGGACATTAAAGTGGATGTAGATGTTTCCTCATCCTGAAAGTAGTCAATGGGCCAGGAGAAACTCTAATTAAAACTAACTTAAGTCACTGCTAGATAAAATCAATGGAAGTGATAGGGGGATCCGTCCAATATTCTAAATTTCATCATGATCAAATCAACTCCATCTGACATCAAATTCAAACACATTTTTATTGGTCACATAGACATACAGTGCCTTGCGAAAGTATTCGGCCCCCTTGAACTTTGCGACCTTTTGCCACATTTCAGGCTTCAAACATAAAGATATAAAACTGTATTTTTTTGTGAAGACTCAACAACAAGTGGGACACAATCATGAAGTGGAACGACATTATTGGATATTTCAAACTTTTTTAACAAATCAAAAACTGAAAAATTGTCCGTGCCAAATTATTCAGCCCCTTTACTTTCAGTGCAGAAAACTCTCTCCAGAAGTTCAGTGAGGATCTCTGAATGATCCAATGTTGACCTAAATGACTAATGATGATAAATACAATCCGCCTGTGTGTAATCAAGTCTCCGTATAAATGCACCTGCACTGTGATAGTCTCAGAGGTCCGTTAAAAGCGCAGAGAGCATCATGAAGAACAAGGAACACACCAGGCAGGTCCGAGATACTGTTGTGAAGAAGTTTAAAGCCGGATTTGGATACAAAAAGATTTCCCAAGCTTTAAACATCCCAATGAGCACTGTGCAAGCGATAATATTGAAATGGAAGGAGTATCAGACCACTGCAAATCTACCAAGACCTGGCCGTCCCTCTAAACTTTCAGCTCATACAAGGAGAAGACTGATCAGAGATGCAGCCAAGAGGCCCATGATCACTCTGGATGAACTGCAGAGATCTACAGCTGAGGTGGGAGATTCTGTCCATAGGACAACAATCAGTCGTATATTGCACAAATCTGGCCTTTATGGAAGAGTGGCAAGAAGAAAGCCATTTCTTAAAGATATCCATAAAAAGTGTTGTTTAAAGTTTGCCACAAGCCACCTGGGAGACACACCAAACATGTGGAAGAAGGTGCTCTGGTCAGATGAAACCAAAATTGAACTTTTTGGCAACAATGCAAAACGTTGTATTTGGCGTAAAAGCAACACAGCTCATCACCCTGAACACACCATCCCCACTGTCAAACATGGTGGTGGCAGCATCATGGTTTGGGCCTGCTTTTCTTCAGCAGGGACAGGGAAGATGGTTAAAATTGATGGGAAGATGGATGGAGCCAAATACAGGACCATTCTGGAAGAAAACCTGATGGAGTCTGCAAAAGACCTGAGACTGGTACGGAGATTTGTCTTCCAACAAGACAATGATCCAAAACATAAAGCAAAATCTACAATGGAATGGTTCAAAAATAAACATATCCAGGTGTTATAATGGCCAAGTCAAAGTCCAGACGTGAATCCAATCGAGAATCTGTGGAAAGAACTGAAAACTGCTGTTCACAAATGCTCTCCATCCAACCTCACTGAGCTTGAGCTGTTTTGCAAGGAGGAATGGGAAAAAATGTCAGTCTCTCGATGTGCAAAACTGATAGAGACATACCCCAAGCGACTTACAGCTGTAATCGCAGCAAAAGGTGGCGCTACAAAGTATTAACTTAAGGGGGCTGAATAATTTTGCACGCCCAATTTTTCAGTTTTTGATTTGTTAAAAAAGTTTGAAATATCCAATAAATGTCATTCCACTTCATGACTGTGTCCCACTTGTTGTTGATTCTTCACAAAAAAATACAGTTTTATATCTTTATGTTTGAAGCCTGAAATGTGGCAAAAGGTCGCAAAGTTCAAGGGGGCCGAATACTTTCGCAAGGCACTGTAGCAAATGTTATTGCGGGCGTAGTGAAACTCTTGTAAATCAAGTTGGAAAATCCTGAATTTCCCTTTTAATCAATTAATTATTAGAGGTTCAAGGAGCTAAGCTGGGTGAAACCCTATTGAATTTGTTGCCGTTGATTGTTATTCAGTAATTTGGTGAAAAAATACAAATTCCTGTGAGATAATAAGGCCTAGGAGGATGCAACCCTGCATGATGGTAAAGAGTCATGGGCCACAACCCTCTCACGCAATGCCATGCCAATTGGCCACATGATGGCGCTATAACAAGCAATTGAAAATGCACTTTTGTTTGGGGGGGGGGGACGCCCGGGTGGCGCAGTGGTCTTAGGTACTGCATCGTAGTGCTAGCTATGCCACCAGAGATTCTGGGTTCGAACCCAGGCTCTGTCGCAGCGGGCCACGAAACATTAACAAGGACGTTGTCTGGCACATAAATGCATATAAATCAGACACAAATATTTGTATTGTAACAAAACTTGATACACACTGTTAAGACTCAACATAAGCACGCACATTGAGATCCACCATACAGTGGTGCTATATCTCTTGATCTATTTGACCCGGCGATTCCATTTTTCAAACATGCTGAGGGATGTGAGTCTAGGTTTGACCTTATGATGGCGCTGTTGGGACAGGAAAGAACAATTATGCAAGCTCATTTGCTTATAGTGGCCATGTTGTTTAAGTTAGAGTCTGGGGAAAAAAGATGTGCTTCTATAGAAGCTATATACCAAATTTGTTACCAATTGGTCCAGTAGTTCTGGAGAAGAAGATGTTTAAAGTACTCAACATCATAATTTTTTCCTCCAAAATACAGGTAACTGCAGCAATAAAGGAAACACCAACGTAAAGTGGCTTAATAACGTGTTGGGCCATCACAAGCCACCAGAACAGCTTCAATGCGCCTTGGCATAGATTCTACAAATGTCTGGAACTCTAATGGAAGGATTCCTCCACGAAAAATTCCATCATCGTTTTGTTTGAAAACGCTGTCTCAGGCGCCGCTGTTCAATTGGGTTGAGATCTGGTGACTGAGACACACACACACACTTTAAACCCCCCTATGCTCCTGTGAGACCCTTCTTTCAAAGTCTAGCCATGGTAGCCAAAAGAACGGCCAACTGGACATTTTGATAAATGACCCTAAGCTTGACGGGATGTTAATAAACTCAGGAACCACACCTGTTTGGAAGCATCTGCATTCAATATACTTTGTGTCACTCATTTACTCAAGTGTTTCCTTTATTTTGGCAGTAACCTGTTCATCAAAAGCATATTGCATGATCTGTTAGATTTTGAGTTCTGATATTCGGCATGCATGGTAAGAGTACAGAAGCAGCTCATCCTAGAGTGATGTGTCCAATTTCTCTTGATTGTGGGGCCATAGTTCGAACCCTGTCATGGATGCTTGCAGTTATGTTTCATCAATGTTCTTAGTTTGTCGAGATGGTTGTGTGCAATCTTTCCATAATTGTTATTGTCTTATCCCACACAACAGATGCAGGTGTGCCTATGTACCTGTATGAGTTCCAGCAAACTCCCAGCATGCTTAAGAAGATGAGGCCGAGTTTCGTTGGGTCTGACCATGGAGATGAGCTTATGTTTGTTTTTGGATACTGCTTCACAACATCACATGTTACAGTTGATGGTAAAGAAATACTCTACCAACTCTACCTGCAATACCCCTGATCTTTGCCATAAATAATGTACACTATATATACAAAAGTATGTGGACACTCCTTCAAATTTGTGGATTCAGCTATTTCAGCCACACCCGTTGCTGACAGGTATATCAAATTGAGCACACAGCCATGCAATCTCCATATACAAACATTGGCAGTAGAACGGCCATACGGAAGAGCTCAGTGACTTTCAACACGGCACCGTCATAGGATGCCACCTTTCCAACAAGTCAGTTTGTCAAATTTCTGCCCTGCTAGAGTTGCCCCGGTCAACTGTAAGAGCTGTTTTTGTGAAGTGGAAACGTCTAGGAGCAACAGTGGTAGGACACACAAGCTTACAGAACAGGACTGCCGAGTGCTGAACTGCGTAAAAATCATCTGTCCTCGGTTACAATACTCACTACCGAGTTCCAAACTGCCTCTGGAAGCAGCTTCATGAAATTGTTTCCATGGCCGAGCAGCCTAAGACATGCACAATGCCAAGTGTCGGCTGGAGTGGTGTAAAGCTCGCCGCTATTGGACTCTGGAGCAGTGGAAATGCATTCTCTGAGTGATGAATGACCCTTCACTATCTGGCAGTCCGACGGACTAATCTGGGTTTGGCGGATCCTGAATTCATAGTGTTAACTGTAAAGTTTGGTGGAGGAGGAATAATGGTTTGAGGCTATTTTTCATTCTAGGCCCCTTAGTTCAAGTGAAGGGAAATCTTAACACTACAGCATACAATGACATTCTAGACGATTCTGTGCTTCCTACTTTGTGGCAACAGTTTGGGGATGGCCCTTTCCTGATTCAACATTGCAATGCCCCGTGCACAAAGCGAGGTCCATACAGAAATGGTTTGTCGAGATTGGTGTGTAAGAACTTGACTGGCCTGCACAGAATACTGGCCTCAACCCCATTGAACACCTTTTGGATTAATTGACTGCGAGCCAGGCATAATCGCCCAACATCAGTGCCGACCTCACTAATGCTCTTGTGGCTGAATGGAAGCAAGTCCCCTCAGCAATTTTCCAACATCTAGTGGAAAGCCTTCCCAGAAGAGTGGACGCTGTTTGTAGCAGCAAAGGGGAGATCAACTACATATTAATGCCCATGATTTTGGAATGAGATATTTGGCGAACAGGTGTCCACATAGTTTTGGTCATGTAGTCTATGTCACAAGCACTCACCACTAACTAGCTAAACTCAGCAAAAAAATAAACATCATCTCACTGTCAACTGCGTTTATTTTCAGCAAACTTAACATGTGTAAATATTTGTATGAACATAAGTTTCAACAACTGAGACATAAACTGAACAAGTTCCACAGACATGTGACTAACATAAATGGAATAATGTGTCCCTGAACAAAGGAGGGGTCAAATTCAAAAGTAACAGTCAGTGTCTGGTGTGGCCACCAGCTGCATTAAGTACTACAGTGCATCTCCTCCTCATGCACTGCACCAGATTTGCCAGTTCTTGCTGTGAGATGTTACCCCACTCTTCCACCAATGCACCTGCAAGTTCCTGGACATTTCTGGGAGGAATGGCCCTAGCTCTCATTCTCCGATCCAACAGGTCCCAGACGTGCTCAATGGGATAGAGATTCGGGCTCTTTGCTGGCCATGGCAGAACACTGACATTCCTGTCTTGCAGGAAATCACACATAGAACGAGCAGTATGGCTGGTGGCATCGTCATGCTGGATGGTCATGTCAGGATGAGCCTGCAGGAAGGGTACCACATGAGGGAGGAGGATGTCTTCCCTGTAACGCACAGCGTTGAGATTGCCTGCAATGACAACAAGCTCAGTCCAATGATGCTGTGACACACCGCCCCAGACCATGACGGACCTTTATCTCCAAATCGATCCCGCTCCAGAATACAGGCCTCAGTGTAACGCTCATTCCTTTGACGATAAACGCGAATCCGACGATCACCCCTGGTGAGACAAAACCGCGACTCTTCAGTGATGAGCAGTTTTTGCCAGTCCTGTATGGTACAGCGACGGTGGGTTTGTGCCCATAGGCGACGTTGTTGCCGGTGATGTCTGGTGAGGACCTGCCTTACAACAGGCCGACAAGCTCTCAGTCCAACCTCTCTCAGCCTATTGCGGACAGTCTTGAGCACCGATGGAGAGATTGTGCGTTCCTGGTATAACTCAAGCCATTGTTGTTGCCATCCTGTACCTGTCCCGCAGGTGTGATTTTCGGATGTAGCGATCCTGTGCAGGTGTTGTTTCACGTGGTCTGCCGCTGCCAGGATGATCAGCTGTCCGCCCTGTCTCCCTGTAGCGCTGTCTTTCACAGTACTGACATTATAATTTATTTCCCTGGCCACATCTGCAGTCCTCATGCCTCCTTGCAGCATGCCTAAGGCACGTTCACGCAGATGAGCAGGGACCCTGGGCATCTGTCTTTTGGTGTCAGTAGAAAGGCCTCTTTCATAACTGTGACCTTAATTGCCTACCGTCTGTAAGCTGTTAGTGTCTTAACAACATTTCCACAGGTGCATGTTCATTAATTGTTTATGGTTCATTGAACAAGCATGGGAAACAGTGTTTAAACCCTTTACAATGAAGATCTGTGAAGTTATTTGGATTTTGAATAATTATCTTTGAAAGACAGGGTTCTGAAAAAGGGCCGTTTATTTTTTTGCTGAGTTTACTAACTCTGAATTTTTTTCTTTCAGCCTTATGTACAGAGGAAGATGAACAGCTAAGCGGAATCATGATGAGTTACTGGGGCAACTTTGCTCGTACAGGGTAGGAGCTTGTTCTATGTTTTTAAAACACATTGTTTAAACAAAAATAATAGGTAACAGTTATATGTTATTAACTTCACTGTGTTTAGGTCTCCCAACGGGGTCGGCCTGGTTCAGTGGCCACAGTACGGACCAGAAGGAGATTACCTGGGGATAGGGCTGGAGCAGGTACCTGGTCAACACCTGAAGAGGGACCGCTTCACCTTCATGACAAAGATCCTCCCTGAGAAAGTGCATTTGGTTCAAGAGAAGATTAAGCACAGCGAGCTGTAAGGCTCATCATCTCAAAAGTTTTTCATTTATCAACTCAGACTGTTAACTGAAATCAAACTTCAAATGTACAGTATTATTGCTAACAATTTAAATCTGCAGGCATTGCATGATCATGAGCACAGTGTACATGACCTAGAGCACAATTGAACAATAATTTGGATGCACTGAATGTACTGTATGAATAGAATCTCAGATAAAAAATTTAAGGAAACATTATTCTACAGTGAGATACCCCATTGATTCTTACTAATCCAAGTTGATTTTATAGCATTTACATGGAGAATTTCCAAATTGTACTGTTCATTGAATAAAACCGACTGTTCATTTTCCAACCCATTGCTATTCACTGGAATTATTTGAGGGGGCTCTAGTCGTAGCGAGCATGACATGCCTTGGATATTTTCTGTGAAAAAAAAACCTCTGCAATCTACAAACTAAGCCCCAAAATGACGAAGTGAAAACAGGTTTTTATCAACAAAAAAAAAATCACATTTATAAAAAACTGAAATTCCTTATCTACATAAGTATTCAGACACGAAATTGAGGTCAGGTGCATCCTGTTTCCATTGATCATCCTTGAGATGTTTCTACAACTTGATTGGAGTCCACCTTGGGGGGGAGGGGCATTTGATTAGATGTTCAGGAGTCTTATGGCTTGGGGAAAGTAGCTGTTTAGAAACCTCTTGGACCTAGATGTGGCACTCTGATACTGCTTGCCATGCAGTAGCAGAGAGAACAGTCTATGACTATGGTGGCTGGAGACTTTGACCATTTTTAGGGCCTTCTTCTGACACCGGCTGGTGTAGAGGTCCTGGATGGCAGGAAGCTTGGTTGCAGTGATGTACTGGGCCGTACGCACTACCCTCTGTCGTGCCATCAAGGAACATGAAGCTCTCAACCTGTTTTGCTACAGTCCAGTCGATGAGAATGGGGGCATGTTCAGTCCTCCTTTTCCAGTAGTCCACAATCATCTCCTTTGTCTTGATCATATTGAGGGAGAGGTTGTTATCCTGGCACCACACGGACAGGTCTCTGACCTCCTCCATGTAGGCTGTCTCGTCGGAACATAGGTGTTCCTTTTGTCCAGTTAGGAAAGGGCAGTGTGGAGTGCAATAGAGATTGCGTCATCTGTGGATCTGTTAGGGCGGTAATGCAAATTGGAGTGGGTCTAGGGTTTCTGGGATAATGGTGTTGATGTGAGCCATGACCAGCCTTTCAAAGCACTTCATGGCTACAGACGTGAGTGCTACGGGTCGGTAGTCATTTAGGCAGGTTACCTTAGTGTTCTTGGGCACAGGGACTATGGTGGTCTGCTTGAAACATGTTGGTATTACAGACTTAGACAGGGAGAGGTTGAAAATGTCAGTGAAGACACTTCCTGGTAATCCATCTGGCCCTGAGGCCTTGTGAATGTTGACCTGTTTAAAGGTCTTAATCACATCTGCTGTAGAGAGCGTGATCACAGTCGCCCGGAACAGCTGATGCTCTCATGCATGTTTCAGTGTTACTTGCCTCGAATCGAGCATAGAAGTAATTTAGCTCGTCTGGTAGGCTTGTGTCACTGGGCAGCTCTCGGCTGTGCTTCCCTTTGTAGTCTGTAATAGTTTGCAAGCCCTGCCACATCCGACGAGCATCGGAGCCAGTGTAGTACAATTTTAGTCCTGTATTGATGCTTTGCCTGTTTGATGGTTCATCGGAGGGCATAGCGGGATTTCTTATAAGCTTCCAGGTTAGAGTACCACTCCTTGAAAGTGACAGCTCTACCCTTTAGCTCAGTGCGGATGTTGCCTGTAATCCTGGTTGGGGTATGTACGTACAGTCACTGTGGGGATGACATCATTGATGCACTTATTGATGAAGTTGGTGACTGATGTGGTGTACTCCTCAATGCCATCGGAAGAATCCCGGAACATATTCCAGTCTGTGCAAAACAGTAGCGTAGCATCTGCTTCATCTGACCACTGTTTTATTGACCGAGTCACTGGTGCTTCCTGCTTTAATTTTTGCTTCTAAACAGAAATCAGGAGGACAGAATTATTGTCAGATATGCCAAATGGAGGGCAAGGGAGAGCTTTGTACGCGTCCCTTTTTGTGGAGTAAAGGTGGTCTAGAGTTTCTTTCCCCTCTGGTTGCACATTTAACATGCTGGTGGAAATTTGGTAAAACGGATTTGTTTTCTTGCGTTAAAGTCCCCGGCCACTAGGAGCGCGGCCACTGGATGAGCGTTTTCCTGTTTCCTTAAGGCGGTATACAGCTCATTGAGTATGGTCTTAGTGCCAGCATCAGTCTGTGGTGGTATATAGACAGCTACGAAAAATACAGATGAAAACTCTCTAGGTAAATAGTGTGGTCTACATCTTATCATGAGATGCTATACCTCAGGCGAGCAAAACCTCAAGACTTCCTTAGATATCGTGCACCAGCTGTTGTTTACAGATATACATAGACCGCCTCCCCTTGTCTTACCAGAGGCTACTGTTCTATCCTGCCTATACAGTGTAAAACTCACCAGCTGTATGATGTTCATGTCTTCGTTCAGCCACGACTCTGTGAAACATAAGATATTACAGTTTTTAATGTCCCGTTGGTAGATTCATCTTGCTTGTAGATCATACATTTTATTTTCCAATGATTGCATGTTTGCCAATAGAATGGACGCCATTTTAGTTTTACTCGCTCGCCTACGAATTCCCATAACCCAGCCAGATCTCCTCCTTTTTCTCTGTATTCTCTTCACGCAAATGACGGGGACAGTTGACAGTGCATGTCAGAGCAAAAACCAAGCCACGATGTCGAAGGAATTGTCCATAGAGCTCCGAGACAGGATTGTGTCGAGGCACATATCTGGGAAAGGGTACCAAAACATTTCTGCGACATTTAAGGTCCCCAAGAACACAGTGGCCTGAGCAATCAGGGGAGAAGGGCCTTGGTCAGGGAGGTGACCAAGAACCAGAAGGTCACTCTGATAGAGCTCTAGAATTAATCTGTGAAGATGTGAGAACCTTCCAGAAGGACAACCATCTCTGCAGCACTCCACCAATCAGGCCTTTATGATGGAGTGGCCAGACGGAAGCCACTCCTCAGTAAAAGGCACATGACAGCCCATTTGGAGTTTACCAAAAGGCACCTAAAGACTCTCAAGCCATGAGAAGCAAGATTCTCTGGTATGATGAAACCAAGATTGAACTCTTTGACCTGAATTCCAAGCATCACACCTGGAGAACCTGGCACTATCCCTACGGTGAAGCATGGTGGTGGCAGAATCATGCTGTGGGGATGTTTTTCAGAGGCGGGGACTGGGAGACTAGTCAGGATCAAGGGAAAGATGAACAGAGCAAACTATAGAGAGGTTCTTGATGAAAACCTGCTCGAGACTGCTCAGAACCTCAGACTGGGGCAAAGGTTCACCTTCAAATAGGACAACGAACCTAAGCACACAGTCAAGACAATGCAGGAGTGGCTTCAGGACAAGTCTATGAATGTCATTGAGTGACCCAGCCAGAGCCCGGACTTAAACTCGATCGAATATCTCTGGAGGGACTTGAAAATAGCTGTGCCGCAACGCTCCCCATCCAACCTGACAGAGCTTGAGAGGATCTGTAGAGAACAGAATGGGAGGAACTACCCAAATACAGGTATGCCAAGCTTGTAGCGTCATACCGAAGACTCAAGGCTTTAATCGCTGCCAAAGGAGCTTCAACAAAGTTCTGAGTAAAGGGTCTGAATACTTATGTAAATGTGATATTTCCATTTTTATTTGTAATTAATTTGCTAATATTTCTTAAAACCTGTTTTTGCTTTGTTGTTATGGGATATTGTGTGTAGATTGATGAGGGGATTTAAAAAACATTTTTTTAGAATTAGGTTGTAACCTGACAAAATGTGGGAAAAATCAAGGGGTCTGAATACTTTCCGAAGGCACTGTGTATGGGCCAGATTACGATTTAGGAAATTACGCATTTTTTATGCATGCCTTTCCAATGCACTTCCCAGTAGTTGGTATTCAGACTTACCTTATGAAGGTGCCTAAGTGCATTTATCTTAGCCATCCATTTAAATCCCTTTAAATACTTTCAGTTCAAATTCTGTCGACAGACTCAATAGAATACATGAAGAGAAAAGGTTAATAATATTAGGGATCAATGAAAGAAAGCCATCTAAATATATGCATATTCATCTCAGTTTCACCACCAATTGATAGATTAAAAAAATACTTTGTTCTTGTAGATTATTTAGGGTTTGGAAAGTATTTATGAATCATAAAAAAACAGGTTTGGAGAGCCTTTACGCACAAAATAAAGAAAGTTATGGTTGGATTCATTCAGAAAATTGCTACATTGTTTTTTAACCCATGGTAATGTTGGAAGATTAGTGTACATATAATTATAATAGGTAGATTAGTGTTCAAAAGTATACTATACCCTCATCTATTGCCTGCACAAACCATGTGTGGTTACTGTGTGATGACACAGCCAAGTATTGCGCCATGCATCGACTTCAAACAGTTACGGCTTGATCTGTGTTCCGCACCATAACGGTTTAATTAGAACGTCTTTTTTTTATATTATCAACTGTTACAAATTATCCTCAGCAACAACCACATGGCTGTGATGGCGTTTACAGAGGAAGCAAATTAAGTTAAAGAAACAATGTAATTGTATTGAATGATAATGTAGGCTATACCAGCTGTCGTGACTTGACTAACAATCTGAGGACTGTTATTTATCTAATCAACTAACTATGTTTAATTGTTACAGGATTTAAATTAATCATGTAACAATGAACTCATTAGGATCTGGGGCACCACGAGAGTGTTTCTTTAAAGAGTTACCATCTCCCGAATTAAACTCTAAAAGGTCTTTACCTATCACATCTATAAACAGTCAACTTATCATAACCTCGTATCATATCACCATCCTGAACAGTCATCACCTCCTTGCATCTGCAAAAACCAGAGCCTTACTAATTCAGTACTACACAAATTGGTTTAATTATTTATTACTAGCTAATTAAATGACAACACAGGATAAACATACACGCTTAAGTTAAAAACAGGTCCCTAGCAGAATGACAACAATATGGCTGCTTGTTACAAAAGAGATGGTGAGGGTGAGAGAGACAGAAACACTTAACATTTGTACATTTAGAAACAACACTCACCAACAGTAACCATAGACTTTGCACAAGAACCACTGCCCGCTTTGAGTAAGAAATCATGAATGTATTTACATGAAATGGCTGAGTCCACCGTGGGTCTCTCTCGGTGGAAAAGGAGTTGGGCCTTTTCGCGGCATGCTTGTAAGGCTCTGATTGTCCAAAAGGGTTCCAACAAGTCTTCTACTGTTGTTCTCCTCTGTAGTTGTCCGGTATCCGGTTACTTGTCGTGCAGTCCTGAACAGAACTACATAGCCGTGTTGACGGTTCCCAGTGGAGTGATGAGAGTAGAGTAATACGATGGTTTGAGCAGAGTAGTATCAATCAATCAAATGTATTTATAAAGCCCTTTTTACATCAGCCGATGTCACAAAGTGCTGTACAGAAACCCAGCCTAAAACCCCAAACAGCAAGCAATGCAGATGTAGAAGTACGGTGGCTGAGGTGAGTTTATTGTCTCTACCTCGTGTTGATATTAAAAGTTCAAACCACTTTAAACGTGCAGCTACAGTTTGACACTTTTCTGGTCTAGCATGTTCATTTCTTAACCCATCATTTTATACAGTTTATTTGAAAGGGGAGGTTCCATCGGGCTGACATGCTCTCTGACCTCACTCAGGTCAGTGGCTACTTACTGTGCACGGGTATATAAAAACAATGATCTCTTATAGCTTCTCAAGTCACATCCCCCTCATAACAAAAACACTTTCATCATGTTTTATATTACATGCACAACACATAGTGTGGTAGTGGGTGTACTTTCCAAGTTACAGTATTTCCCCTATAACATATTTTATGTCATCATAAAATAACAAACAAAATTACATTAGTGTTCTATAGATCGCCTCTGACCATTCCCTACGTTCTATGTTAGAAATATTGTTCCAGTATTTGCTTTGAACATGTTAGAGTTTCGGCGGGAAAAGTATCTTGAAACAAAGGACATTCCTTTGGTGAATATTGGAGAGGGAGACCTGAATCTTCTCCCCTTGATTTACAACAGGACATGAGTTGTTAATCCCATCTAGTTCTTTCCTCCCGCTCTGTGGGTGAAAGGGGGTCTGATTGAAGTTCATCATTGTATACCTGATCTGACCTATTTGGATTCTCGTGGACAGTCATGACACAACTGAAGGGAACTAACAGTAAATTGGCAGTTGAATATGTGTTCTTATTATACCTACTAAAGGTCGATACTGATAGTGACTAATATTTAACATGATTATAAATAGGATACAGAGATAGTTGGGGTAGCCTATAATTAAGAGATTCAAGTGACCATTCCTTCAAGTTAAAAGGCAATACAATTTAAATTCTGCATAATGGCACAGCTTTTCATCAACTTTACAGGCTAGAGGTCGAGAGAGCAGGTGAGAGAGGGAGGGAGGGTGAGCAGTGGGAGGGTGAGAGAGAGGTTAGAAAACAGCAGGTCCGGGACATGGTAGCACGTCTGGTGAACAAGTCAGGGTTCCATAGCCTCTGGAAGAACAGTTGAAACTGTAGCAGCAAGCACGACAAGGTAGCACTTGTGGTGAACAGGTCAGGGTTCCATAGCCACAGGCAAAACAGCAGAAACTGGATCGGCAGCACGACCAGGTGGATTGGGGGGAGAGAGAGAGAGAGAGAGAGAGAGAGAGATGGGACAATTAGAAGGAGCATACTTAAGTTCACACAGGACAACAGATAAAACAGGAGAATTTCAACCAATTAGGACAGACTGACTCTAGCCCCCTGGCACATAGACTATTGCAGCATAGATACTGTATCATTAAACAAGTGCATTTACATTTGCATGGAGGTGGAGTTATTGAGAAGGGTGCAACTGCAGCCCACAATTCGAGGCATTCCTGCATGTGGGCATTCCTGCATCTGCAGGAACCCCTCTTTATACTTTCATTGGTACATTTTTAAGCTATGACTCCAGTACATAGGTAGGAGGCATGGGCCTTCTAGTACAGTAGATGGTGGTAATGCACTGTAACGTTGGATGCCAACCACCGATAAACCCCACAGAAGAGGCATGGGCGAAAATGGTAAGTAGCAATAGCTAGTACACACTGGTAGTGTCCTGTCGTGCACTGTTTTAGTTGGGAGCAAAAAACACTGTGTGCTAGCTTAGCCAGCTAGTCTTAAGGAGGACTCCGATACAAAGGAGGTGGGAGGCAACACCGTATGCTAGATAATTAAATAGCAAGCTAGCTAGCATACGGTGTTGTCCCCACCTGCTGTGTACAGGAGTAGCTAGCTGTAGGCGGGGGATACACCGGTAGACAGTGTCCTTCGCAAGCTAGCAAATAGTCTCGCTCACTATCAAACTAGTACACGGTGTCGCTAACTAGCAAGTTAGAACATGGTGTCGCCCCATGGAATAGTCTTCATTTCTCAGAACAAGAATAGACTGACGAGTTTCAGAAGAAAGTTCTTTGTTTCTGGCCATTTTGAGCCTGTAATCAAACCCACAGATGCTGATGCTCCAGATACTCAACTAGTCTAAAGAAAGACAGTTTAATTGCTTCTTTAATCAGGACAACAATTTTCAGCTGTGCTAACATAATTGCAAAAGGGTTTTATGTAGATATTCCATTAAAAATCATCAGTTTCCAGCTACAATAGTCATTTACAACATTAACAATGTCTACACTGTATTTCTGATCATCAACTTGATGTTATTTTAATGGACAAAAAAAGTGTTTTTCTTTTAAAAACAAGGACATTCCTAAGTGACCCCAAACGTTTGAATGGTAGTGTATTACTGTTTGTCCCTCTTGATATGCCATAGCAACATAGCCAGTATACACTTCCTCAAAATAGTCTAAATTAATCTAAGATAAATAGAGAAATCTGTCATTTATTTTTATGTTT
This sequence comes from Oncorhynchus kisutch, assembly GCF_002021735.2. Taxonomy (NCBI): domain Eukaryota; kingdom Metazoa; phylum Chordata; class Actinopteri; order Salmoniformes; family Salmonidae; genus Oncorhynchus; species Oncorhynchus kisutch. The sequence continues at coordinate 36,393,847 of NC_034195.2, read as the reverse complement.
CTGCCAAGGTCTCAGGCACTCTTTTAACTATGATGTTTGGTGCAGTGAAAAAAGTGAAAAAAAATTGCATGAAAACTGGTCTAGCATTTAATGACCAACACTTCCTCGAAGAATCCTGTACATAGTTCCCACTTGTACTAGGAGTAGACAGACCTAGTACTGTTGACCAACTACAGACGAGGGGGCATAACTTCGGCTTCCATCAGGTAAAAATGTTGTTTGCTTGAACAGCCGAAAAAATAAACCTACCGAACATCAAAACGAACAAAAACGTCACAAAATGTGTTTTGACTGGTAAGCATGCGACAGGCTTTAGAATGCTACCCGGAATCCTTGGGACGTCTCACCCCGTTGAAGTTGCCCTTTAAAATGGTTAAGGTTAATATGGGCAGTACTTGAGTTGGACTGATAAGTTACGGTACTCATTTTGGCTTTATATTTCAGTGCAGGAGCTCCACAATACTTTGACCTAATATTCTATAAGAGGAACAGGAGCTCAAGCAGTAGAACATTTGAGGTGCATGTACTCAGCTCCAGTGAGCTCCTGCCCAAGTCAAGGGTAAGGGTTACGGTCAGGGTTTAAGGTAGGGACGTCCCAGATTGCACTAACACTTTAGAAAGTGCTTTTAGATTAAAGAGGCAGAATGAGCAAATGTGTGCGCTTATTTTAAATGGAAAATGTCAGCATTATTGTGTGGAAAAAGAGAGTAGAAATGTGTTGTTTCTTTTATTGAGAAGAGAAAGATCACGTAGGCTGCAAAGCTCCCTGAAATCAGATTAAGAGCAGTTCACCAGGTCAAACAGTTTCCAGCGGAGTCGTGCCACTGGGATTGGCAATTTATAAAGCGCAAAACTCAATTTACAAATGTGATTCATTTAAACAGCGGTGTACAGAAGCATTAGTTACAAACAGATGAGTGATGTGCTTACAAAACACAAATCAACAAGCAATGATTAAAAAATGTCAAACATACTTATTAAATAATTACTTATTTACTCTCTATAGTTAGTTTTTTGCTAATGTTAGTAAAGCTGTAGTCTAATACAAATGTACTGCTTTGAATGAAGCCTCCCATGAGATAGTGACTATCTCAATACTGCCCACTAGCTTATTTTCCTTATGTCCTGCCCTCCATGATCACTGACATGTCAGGTGACAGGAAAAGACTGGTGAAAGCCATATGGTGGAAAAACCCTCCTGGTCCATTTGTGGTCATGAAGGAAAGGAGTCAAGGAAAGGGACCCATAGAGGAGTTGAGAGACAACCAGCCACTGACCTGCCTAGAAAAGTTCACTTGCAATAGGAGACCCCCTGGGCACCACTGTTGGCTAATGCGAGACAAACACACATTTTTCACAATGTAAATAATGTAAAGTATGAGAGTACCTTGAATTACATTATGTGTTGTGCAATGTTTTGCAAACGGTCATTATTATTGAGGATGTTGCAATATCTTTATAACACCCTGTTATTAAAAGCATCCAAAGGACAATGCTATCAGTCCAACTAAGAATGGCTGATACAGCTACAGTACAGCATAAGCTTGTACCAAACACGCAATTTTCAAATCTCCATTCATTAAACATTTCCATTTTAATACATACTATCCATCAGAAGTATTTTGCAAATAAAACATAATAATTTCTGATATGCACATGCCCCATTGTGTAATATTAACATAGTTACAGTATCATTTCCTTGACCGAGTCACGAAATGAGTGAAAGTGCCTGAGATGCAGTCTTTTCCAATTCCATAATGCCATCTGTGCACCAAACTATAAGCAATATACAGCAAACCAAAAGTGTTTAATCGGATTGTGAATAAGATAATTAGAGACAGGTGGCATTAAACAAATTAAATGCTGCATGCATCCAAACATGAGGCATTCAAATACTTACACAATAATAGCTTTAGTAGAATGAATAGGAAATCCCTAGGCAATGCAGACATGGTATATAGTTAGAACTCATGGGCTGCATTTACACAGGGAGCCCAATTCTGATTTGTTTTCAATAATTGGTCTTTTGACGAATCACATCAGATCTTTTTCAAAGCTGATCTGAGTGGTCCAAAGATCAATGAGTGAAAAAAAGCTAAAGAATTTGGCAAAAAATGCAGTCATAGAGGCACGGATACTTTGTTCCAGAGTTTGTGGGATGAAACGTCAACAAATCCTCTTCTTTGGTTTAAAAATAAATAAGAAGCTTTTGAGGAAGCCTTTGGCTGGGTTTACACAGGCAGCTACTAATTGGTATTTTGACCCGTCAGATCAGCTGTGAAAAAGATCTGATGTGAAAAGATCAAATTGGTCAAAAGACGAATTAGTGGAAAAAAATATCAGAATAGGGCTGCCTGTGTAAACGCAGCCTTAGTGTCATATCATATGACCTGTGGACATGCCTCAGCAGTAGAGATACTGAGGTCAAGTGGAGGTAAGAGGAGGGGAAACATTGGACAGGGAGAGACGATTAGATATTAAGCGATATGGTACTATCTCCACATGTCCCTCCGATAGGCTAGGGGGACTTTTAGGTGCCTAAGGGGTAGGGGGCTAAAGGTTGTTTCTGTCCAGGCCCAGAAATCTGTGGGACGGTGTCGAGGTGTTTGGGTTGTAAAGCTGTGTGGGTAAAGCGGTGAGGGTAAAAAAGCAGTGAGGGTAAATATTGTGTTGTGTTTTCGGGGTCTATAGAGGGAAAATATACATACATAAGTGATAATTAGGGCCAAGAGTTTTTCCTGACCACATGACCTAATCAGGAAAAAACTATGGGAATTACTTATAGTTTACAAACTAGGGGCCTAGAGGTATTCCAGGTGCAGTCAACACATCGGGGTGTGTGTAGGGGCCTAAGTAAACATGTTTGTATAAGACGTGTGGATCTTCCCCATCAAGATGTCCAGGACTGCATGTTGCGCAGCATAGCCTCAAAGAGCTCCATGTTGGGGGCATAGGCGTGGGCCAGCTGGTCGGTCAGGCGGCTGTATAGGCTGAACGACTTGAGCTCCAGCCAGATGAAGCCGAAGCGGTCCTCGTCAAACAGGATAAAGAGGCCAGGCGTGCGCTCCGGGCTTGTGAAGCCGTGGCCGGCAATCAGGCCTGTCCCGTAGAAACTGAAATCGATGAAGAAAAAAATTATCAAGATATCCTGTTGCGTAGTCTACATGTTGCGATCCAATGTTTCAGATGGCCGGAGTGTTGTGCTTGTAACACTTGAGTTGTGTGGGTCTGACTCCCACATGGGCCACATATACTGAATACATGCATTAACTTTAAGTCCATTTGGATGAAGGAGTCTGCTAAATTACCATTATATTCTATTACAAGTGTACATACAGGTGTGAGTATCTCTTCTCACTCTGCTATGCAGCTACATTTGACAAGCACTCTTGGCTATACGAGGACATGTGCAAAACAACTTGAACATGTGTGAAATAGATGGACTCACCACATCTTGCAAGTACGAGGGTACACCTCGTTGCGGGCCATGACCCCCAGAGGCAGGACAAAGGGCTGGGCCTCCAAGGGAGCACTGCTGCTGCTGGGCCCAGGATGGCGGCTCTCTGATTGGGCTTCCATAGCCAACTCCAGACCCTCTGCCCCGCCACCATCCACAGCCCCCTTTGCAGCAGCAGCCATCTGAGGGGCCACAGCCCCCTCTCCAACAGCAACCCCCTGGGGGGCCACAGCCCCCTCTCCAACAGCAACCCCCTGGGGGTCCACATCTGGGCTCTGCGCCTCCTGCTGCGCCTCCTCATGTACCCCCAGCACCAGGCGAGACAGCTCCTCCACGCTGCGCTGGTGCTCGAGGTCCGGAAGGTGCACAGGCCGATTCAGGTCCACATCGAGCGTTAGCTGGCCTGCTGGAACGTTGGGATCCCCCTGGGAGGGAGGAGAAAGGACAGGGGCATGTTCAGTAGGGGGAAAACATTTTGAAATGGAAGAGGTACTACCCAAACATCGGTAATAGGGACGTAATAGGGACGTTTGTTTTCACAACACAACAGTAGTAGGCTTGATTACCAACAATGATGAGACAGCCTACAGGGAGGAGGTGAGGGCCCTGGGAGTGTGGTGCCAGGAAAATAACCTCTCACTCAATGTCGACAAAACAAATAGCTGATCGGCGACTTCAGGAAACAGCAGAGGAAGCACCTCCCTATCCATCGAAGGGACAGCAGTGGAGAAGGTGGAAAGTTAAGTTCCTCTGCATACACATCACAGACAAACTGAAATGCTTAATTCACACAGACAGTGTGGTGAAGAATGCGCAACAGTGCCTCTTCAACCTCAGGAGGCTGAATAAATTTGGCTTGTCACCAAAACCCTGACAAACTTTTACAGATGCACAATTGTGAGCATCTGTCAGGCATCACTGCCTGGTACAGCATCCGCAGGGCTCTCCAGAGGGTGGTGTGGTTTGTTCGATGCATCACCGGCGGCAAACTACCTTTGGCCTTCCCTACAGGACCCAATGTCACAGGAAGGCCAAAAAGATCATCAAAGACAACAACCACCCGAGTCACGGCCTGTTCACTCCGCTATCATCCAGAAGGCGAGGTCAGTACAGGTGCATCAAAGCTGGGATCGAGAGACTGAAAAAACAGCTTCTATCTCAAGGCCATCAGACTGTTAAATAGCCATCACTAGGCGGCTTCCAACCGGTTATGTAACCCAGCACCTTAGAAGGTGCTGCCCTATATACATAGACTTGAAATGACTGGTCACTTTAATAATGGAACACCAGTCACTTTAATAATGTTTACATATTTTTGCTTTACTCATCACATATGTATATACTGTATTCTATTCTACTGTATTTTAGTCTATGCCACTCTGACGTTGCTCGTCCTAATATTTATATATCCCTTAATTCCATTATTTTACTTTTAGGTTTGTGTGTATTGTTGTGAATTGTTAGATATTACTGCACTGATGGAGCTACAAACATAAGCATTTCACTACACCCGCAATAACATCTGCTAAAAGTGTATGTGACCAATAACATTTGATTTGGTTTTCCATTTCAAAAACTGTTGGTTTGGAAACATTAGGGGCCAGGCGGGGTGGGCGGGGTGCGGTGGAGGTGGGGGACTCACGGTGAGCTTGGTGGCCCTGGCGCGAGGCCCATGGAAGCTGAGCATGATGATCTCCAGACCGTGGCTGCCGTAGGTGCCTTTGAACAGGCCCGGCTGCAACAGATCAGAGGGCAGTCGTGGAGGGAGGTAGATCCGCCGGTACGTCAGGCAGTTACTGTCAGAAAATAACATTACAGCATCATCAACATTACAGCATCATCAACATTAATGAAGCCAACTAGATGGTCATTTTCCATGAAGAAAAATTATGCGACTTGCTTCAGCTCTTTGAAAAATATTTTTATGGTGGCGGAAGAAGTTTAAAACATTTTACTTAAGTGAAGTGGTGAAATAAAGTCAAGTCTGGTCTTATAGACAACATTTACTTTAGAGTGTGGGGCAGTTGGATCACATATTTCATCACAAATAATACTACTACACTTTCAAATTCTCCTACTAGAAAACCAAAGTATATACAAACTAATAATTACGCATAAGGAATTAGAAAAGTTTATGCTATCATTTGGGGAGGGAAATAGAATGGCGCCTCTAGTGGAAGAAGTTTAGAAGTTTGTTTTAGCTATATTAACTAGAGGTCTTCACGGATATACCTTAACCCGATTACCAACCAGATATATGAACAGGTCGGATGCAAAATTCTGCAGTTGACCCTCGGATCCCGGTTTGGATCATGCTCGGTGGCCATGGACCTCGGATTTGTCGTAAAATATGTGAAATATTGACCAGATCCGAAATTATATTTGAAGACAACATCCTGATGAAAATTGGCTTAAATATCCTCTTTAAATCACATTTGCTATGCATGGCGGTTGGTTAAGTCAAAAGCGTTAAGTGCTCTCCTCTGCCTGTCAACCTCTCTTGGTCTGGATTGAGCTTTTGCTATAGCAAACTTGCAACATTGTTTCAACTGGGCCCTGACCGTTTCCTGCGCCAATGAGCTCAGAACAGACATAACTGTAAATGTTCAGATAGCCTATTTTACGACATTCTCACTGGAGATATGGGATCAGCAATATGTTGCTATTTCACACTGAAGCACTGTGGTTACTTAGGCCTATTGAGAAGGACCCACTGGGCACAGACGTCAGTCTAGTTTGGATTTACATTTGGTTGAGTTGTCAACCAACAACAAATGTCACCATGTCATTGGAATTAGGTTAAAAGTTTGGTGAAAAAAAGTCTAAATGCCCTTACATTGATTACTTTTTGCAAACCCAATCAGTTTTCCACATCATCACTTGGCTTTGCCGGTATCCAGATTTTCATAGTCATACACTACATGACCAAATATCTCATTCCAAAATCATTGGTATTAATATGGAGTTGGTCCCCCCTTTGCTGCTATCTCCACTCTTCTGGAAGGCTTTTCACTAGATGTTGGATCGTTGCGGCGGGGACTTGCTTCCATTCAGCCACAAGAGCATTAGTGAGGTCGGGCACTGATGTTGGGCGATTAGGCCTGGCTCGCAGTCGGCGTTCCAATTAACCCCTAAGGTGGGGTTGAGGTCAGGGCTCTGTGCAGGCCAGTCAAGTTCTTCCACACCGATCTCATCAAACCATTTCTGTATGGACTTCGCTTTGTGCACAGGGGCATTGTAATGCTGAAACAGGAAAGGAAAGGGCCTTCCCCAAACTGTTGCCACAAAGTTGGAATCACAGAATCGTCTAGAATGTCATTGTATGCCGTAGCGTTAAGATTTCCCTTCACTGGAACTAAGGGGCCTAGCCCGAACCATGAAAAACAGCCTCAGACCATTATTCCTCCTCCACCAAACTTTACAGTTGGCACTATGCATTAGGGCAGGTAGCATTCTCCTGGCATCCTCCAAACCCAGATTAGTCCGTCCGACGGCCAGATGGTGAAGCACGATTCATCACTCCAGAGAACGCATTTCCACTGCTCCAGAGTCCAATGGCGGCGAGCTTTACACCACTCCAGCCAACGCTTGGCATTGCGCATGGTGATCTTAGGCTTGTGTGCGGCTGTTCGGCCATGGAAACCCATTTCATGAATCTCCCGACTAACAGTTATTGTGCTGACGTTGCTTCCAGAGGCAGTTTGGAACTCGGTAGTGAGTGTTGCAACCGAAAACCGATGATTTTTACGAGCTACATGCTTCAGCGGTCCCGTGCTGTGAGCTTGTGTGGCCTACCACTTCATGTCTGAGACGTTGTTGCTCCTAAATGTTTCCACTTCACAATAATAGCACTTACAGTTGACGGGGTAGCTCTAGCAGGGCAGAAATTTGACAGACTGACTTGTTGGAAAGGTGGCATCCTATTACGGTGCCACGTTGAAAGTCACTGAGCTCTTCAGAAGGCCATTCTACTGAAAATGTTTGTCTATGGAGATGGCATAACTGTATGCTAGATTTTATACACCTGTCAGTAATGGGTGTAACTGAAATAGCCAAATACATCATGGGTGTCATCATACTTTTGTATATATAGTGTACCTTCATTCTCTTATTTTCTGGGATTTACAGTATTACTGGCATGGCACACAAGGGGGCGCTACAAATTAAATAAAAGCCCATTGGGCCTCTATTAGTAGACTACTAACAAAATTTGCACAACTAATAGCGAAATCACATAGACGCTGCTAGCTAAATGCTAACGAGCAAAAATGATATTGTTTAAGACCTTGAGCGTGGTTGAGATGCACCCATGACCATCTCGGAAACCAGATTGCATAGCGAAGAAGGTAAGGTGTGATTCGAAATGGTCGGTGATCTGTTTGTTAACTTGGCTTTCGAAGACCTTAGAAAGCTAGGCTAGGATAGATATAGATCTTTAACAGTTTGGGTCTGGAGTGTCTCCCCCTTTGAAGAGGGGGATGACCACAGCAGCTTTCCAATCTTTGGGGATTGAGGTTGAACAGGCTAGTAATAGGGGTTGCAACAATTGTGGAGGATCATTTTAGGAAGAGAGGGTCCAGATTGTCTAGCCCGGCTGATTTGTAGGGGTCCAGATTTTGCAACTCTTTCAGAACATCAGCTATCTGGATTTGGGTGAAGGAGAAGCTGGAGAGGCTTGGGCAAGTAGCTGTGGGGTGTGCAGGGCTGTTGACCGGGGTAGGGGTAGCCAGGTGGAAAGCATGGCCAGCCGTAGAAAAATGCTTATTGAAATTCTCTATTGTCATGGATTTATCGGTGGTGACAGTGTTTCTTAGCCTCAGTGCAGTGGGCAGCTGGGAGGAGGTACTCTTATTCTCCATGGACTTTACAGTGTACCAGAACTTTTTGGAGTTTGTGCTACAGGATGCAAATTTCTGTTTGGAAAAGCTAGCCTTCGCTTTCCTAACTGCCTGTGTATATTGGTTCCTAACTTCCCTGAAAAGTTGCATATCATGGGGGCTATTTGATGCTAATGCAGTACGCCACAGGATGATTTTGTGCTGGTCAAGGGCAGTCAGGTCTGGAGTGAACCAAGGGCTATATCGGTTCCTGGTTTTAAATTCTTTGAATGGGGCATGCTTATTTAAGATGGTGAGAAAAGCACTTTTAAAGAATAACCAGGCATTCTCTACTGACAGAATGAGGTCAATATCCTTCCAGGATACCCTGACCCGGGTGATCTCAGCGATCACTGACTCATTGCCTGCGTCCGTAATGGGTCTGCGGTCAAACGACCACCCCTCATCACTGTCAAACACTCCCTAAAACGCCTTTCTAATCGACCTGACCCGGTCGATTAGAAAGGCGTTTTAGGGAGTGTTTGACAGTGATGAGGGGTGGTCGTTTGACCGCAGACCCATTACGGACGCAGGCAATGAGTCAGTGATCGCTGAGATCCTGGTTGAAGACAGAAGAGGTGTATTTAGAGGGCAGGTTGGTCAGGATGATATCTATGAGGGTGCCCGTGTTTACAGATTTGAGGTTGTACCTGGTAGGTTCAATGATTATTTGTGTGAGATTGAGGGCATCTAGCTTAGATTGTAGTGTTAAGCATGTCCCAGTTTAGGTCACCTAACAGTATGAGCTCTGAAGATAGATGGGGGGCAATCAATTCACATAGTGTTCAGGGCACAGCTGGGGGCAGAAGGTGGTATATAACAAGCTGTAATGGTAAGAGACTTGTTTCTGGAAAGGTGGATTTTTAGAAGTAGAAGCTCAAATTTTTTGTGCACAGACCTGGATAGTATGACAGAACTATGCAGGCTCTCTGAAGTAGATTGCAGTAGTTTTATCTTGTCGGAAAATGTTATGTGGACTGTGGACATTTACAAGCGAAAGTGAATTGTGCAAATGAACAAAGTTGTGATGCCTGCTTTTCTGAAGAAAGAGCGACGTGTACATGGAGCAAAGCGGAGAAGAACGCTAGTAGGAACCACAGGGAGTTGTAATGGCAGTAGGCAGTTGTACAGAGAACCCGTCCATAGATCTTTGACTTCTGGCAGAAAGACATAAGATATCTTATGGCAAACATTTAGTATTGAATTGCATTCAAGTGTAACTTCATCACCTCATGTGTGCCGCACAACAGACTCGCCGAACTCTATTTAACTAGGCAAGTCAGTTCAGAACAAATTCTTATTTTCGAAATAATGGCCTAACCAGGCCAAACCCTCCCATAACCCGGACGATGCTGGGACAATTGTGCGCTGCCCTAAGAGACTCCCGATCGGTTGATATACAACCCCGGATCGAGCCAGGGTCTGTAGTGATGCGTCTAGCACTGACGCCTCTAGCACTGAAAACTATGAAATAACACACATGGTAACTAAAGGCTTAGCATGTCTCTCAAGGAGGCTAAAAAGAGATTTTGGCTTGGAAAAGTAACATTTTCAGAAGGAGGCGATAATTGTTTAAGGGAGGAGAAAGTAGCCACGCTTTGCCTTGATGACAGATTTGCACAGTCTTGGCATTCTCTCAACCACCTTCATGAGGTAGTCACCTGAAATACATTTCAATTAACAGGTGTGCTTTGTTAGAAGTTAATTTGTGGAATTTCATTCCTTCTTAATGCGTTTGAGCCAATCAGTTGTGCTGTGACAAAGTAGGGGTGGTATACAGAAGATAGCACTATTTGGTAAAAGACCAAGTCCATATTATGGCAAGAACAGCTCAGATATTACCTAAATTACCTCGACTAAACGGTGCCCCCCGCACATTGACTCTGTACCCCCTGAATATAGCCTCGCTATTATTTTACTGCTGCTGCTCTAACTATTTGTTACTTTTATTTGCAATTTTTTTACTAATCTATTTTTTAATTAACACTTATTTTTCTTAACTGCATTGTTGGTTAAGGGCTTGTAAGTTAGCATTTTACTGTAAGGTTTACACCTGTTGTATTCGGCGCATGGGACAAATAAAATTGGATTTGATTTGAAATTAGCAAAGAGAAACGACTATCCATCATTACTTTAAGACATGAAGGTCAGTCAATCCGGAAAATTTCAAGAGCTTTGAAAGTTTCTTTAAGTGCAGTCTCAAAAACCAACAAGCGCTACGATGAAACTGGCTCATGAGGACCGCAACAGGAAAGGAAGACCCAGAGTTACCTCTGCTGCAGAAGATAAGAGGTGGTGTGTGATGGTGCTTTACTGGTGACACTGTCAGTGATATATTTAAATTCAAGGCACACACAGCATTCTGCAGCGATACGCCATCCCATCTGGTTTGCGCTTAGTATGACTATCATTTGTTTTTCAACAGGACAATGACCTCCTGTACAGGATATTTGACCAAGAAGGCGAGTGATGGAGTGCTGCATCAGATGACCTGGCCTCCACAATCACCCGATCTCAACCCAATTGAGATGGTTTGGGATGAGTTGGACCGCAGAGTGAAAGAAAAGCAGCCAACAAGTGCTCAGCATGTGGGAACTCCTCCAAGACTGTTGGAAAAGCATTCCAGGTGAAGCTGGTTAAGGGAATGCCAAGAGTATGCAAAGCTGTCAAAGGCAAAGTGAGGCTACTGAATAATCTCAAATATAAAATATATTTTGATTTGTTTAACACTTTTTTGGTTACTACATGATTCCCTATGTGGTATTTCATAGTTTTGATGTCTTCACTTATTCTACACTGTAGAAAATAGTAAAAATAAAGAAAAACCCTTGAATGAGTAGGTGTGTCCAAAGTTTTGGCTGGTACTGTAAGTATTCAGACCCTTTACTCAGTACTTTGTTGAAGCACCTTTGGCAGCAATTACAGCCGCGAGTCTTCTTGGGTATGACGCTACAAGCTTGGCACACCTGTATTTGGGGAGTTTCTCCCATTCTTCTCTGCAGATCCTCTCAAGCTCTGTCAGATTGGATGGGGAGCGTCGCTGCAGGGCTATTTTCAGGTGTCTCCCCAGAGATGTTTGATCGGGTTCAAGTCCGGGCTCTGGCTGGGCCACTCAAGGACATTCAGAGACTTGTCCTGAAGCCACTCTTTTGTTGTCTTGGCTGTGTTCTTAGGGTCCTTTTGGAAGCTGAACCTTCGCCTCAGTCTGAGGCCCTGAGCACTCTTTCCTTCCATCCTGACTAGTCTCTGAGTTCCTGCCGCTGAAAAACATCCCCACAGCATGATATTGCCACCACCATGCTTCCCCATAAGGATGGTGCCAAGTTTCCTCCAGACATGACACTTGGCATTTAGGCCAAATAGTTCAATCTTGGTTTCAACTGACCAGATAATCTTGTTTCTCATGTTCTGAGAGTCTTTAGGTGCCTTCTGGAAAATTACAAGCGGGCTGTCTTGTGCCTTTTATTGATGAGTGGCTTCCGTCTGGCCACTCTACCACAAAGGCCTGATTGGTGGAGTGCTGCAGAGATGGTTGTCCTTCTGGAAAGTTCTCCCATCTCCACAGAAGAGATCTAGAGCTCTGTCAAAGTGACCATCGGGTTCTTGGTCTTCTCCCTGACCAAGGCTCTTCTCCACTGATTGCTCAGTTTGGCCGGGCGGCCAGCTCTAGGAAGAGTCTTGGTGGTTCCAAACTTCTTCCATTTAAGAATGATGGAGGTCACGGTGTTCTTGGGGCCCTTCAATGTTGCAGAAATGTTTTGCTACCCTTCCCCAGTGCCTCGACACAATATTATCTCGGATCTCTACGGACAATTCCTTCAACCTAATGACTTGGTTTTTGCTCTGACATACACTGTCAACTGTGGGACTGTATATACACACAGGTGTGTGCCATTCAAAATCATGTCCAATCAGTTGAATTTACCAAAGCTGGACTCCAATCAAGTTGTAGAAACATCTCAAGGATGATAAATGGAAACAGGATGCACCTGAGCTCAATTTCAAGTCTCATAGCAAAGGGTCAGAATAATTATGTAAATAAGTAATATTTTTTAAATTCTTAATAAAGTAGCAAACATTTCTAAAAAACTGTTTTCACTTCGTCATTATGGGTTATTGTGTGTAGATTGATGAGGGAAAAACATATTTTAATCAATTTTAGAACAAAATGTGGAAAAAGTCAAGAGGTCTTAATACTTTCCAAATGCACTGTAGATTTTTTGGGGTTGATTCAAACAGTTTTTGCCCAGTGGGGAGAGGGTTGGGGTGATTTTTCAAACGCAGTGAGGAACTATTGTCATTTGCAATTTATGTAAAACACTCTGTTGACTTTCGGTGTGAGGTGATGAAAAAAATACTTTGAGAAGTTCCGCAGCTCAGAAATACTAGGCTCAGTCATCCCCAGATAGGAACTTCAATAGGCCTACATTTGCACACAGGATAGGTACTTCTACGAGTGCTGAAACAAAATATCTTATATTAAAAAAGATACATTAACAAACAAAGGGCAAAGAATTCACACAATGACGCGCACTAATTAGCGGAAGACAGAGCGCATTCTGGAGAGAGATGCGCCTATAGTGAGTCTTCGCCACACTCCCATTCCCTTCTTCTTGTGTCGACATTTTAAATTAGGGATGTAATTTATGACAGGTCCAGAACAGAGGCACCTAATGGATGAAGAGATGAATGCAAAGATAAGATATGGAATGCGAATAAATTGACATTTTCAGTCAAATGGGAGTTGTGAATGTGTTGTGTAAGTCAATATGTCCTTCTTTACTCCACACAAAGAATGTTTTAAATCAAAAGAAAGTCGTCTCCAATCCTACTTCCGGGTTATAGCCAAGAAATGTTTGAAAATTCCTTGGTTCTAGTAGGTGGCGAGCACAGAATTTTAGCCTACAGACCAGTACTAAAGATAAAAGATAACTACAGGCAGTGGTAGGAGAGTTTAGTGGGTTTGGAGTGAGCTGTGTGGCATAATGGCTCTTATGTGCTCCCCCATTGTTATAATTTGAAGGTTCCATGGCAGCTAATTCAACAGTGGGAAGTCAGCTAAATTAGGTGATGCGGTTACTAAAACAGCTGTACCTCTTGATTAGTAATATAATTATTTTCTGATTCCAGATTTAAAAAGTAAAGAAGTAGAACAAGATGCATACCCTTTAAGTTTTTGTTAGTATGCATAGCAATGCATAAACTCCTACAAACAGCTGTAAAATAATTATGTTCTGATTCCAGATTTGAATAGCAGAGAAGTAGAGGAAGATTTAATACGCTAAAAGTTGTCTGACTTGTTGGGGGAGGGGTAAAAACAGCAGTACTTTGGAAAAAGTTAGATTTAAAAAAAATGCATTTACTAAAACAGCTGTACGGTTAAATCCGTACTGGATATTTTTTTCCCGCGAACTGATTTGAATAGCAGAGAAGACGAAGATGTCATAGCTCCACGTTTTGTGTAACCTGTTTGGAAAGAGGTCAAACATTCAGCTGTTTATAAAAAGTTTGAAAATGTTGTTGATGCGGTTTTACGTTCAGGTTTGAAATGCAGAAAAGTAGAAGTAGTACCCGCAAAACACCTCAACAGTGAAGAGGCGACTTCGGGATGCTGGCCTTCTAGGCAGAGTTGCAAAAAAAAAGCCATATCTCAGACTGGCCAATAAAAATAAAAGATTAAGATGGGCAAAAGAACACAGACACTGGACAGAGGAACACTGCCTAGTAGGTCAGCATCCCGGAGTCACCTCTTCACTGTTGACGTTGAAACTGGTGTTTTGCGGGTACTATTTAATGAAGCTGCCAGTAGAGGACTTGAAAGTTATTTGTTTCTGGCCATTTTGAGCCTGTAATCGAACCCACAAATGCTGATGCTCCAGATACTCAACTAGTCTAAAGAAGGCTTTAGTTTTATTTCTTCTTGAAATCAGAACAACAGTTTTCAGCTGTGCTAACATAATTGCTAATGATCAATTAGCCTTTTAAAATTATCAACTTGGATTAGCTAACACAACGTGCCATCGAAACACAAGAGTGATGGCATCATAGGTATCTGTACGCCTATGTAGATGGCCAGAAACAAGGAACTTTCTTCTGAAACTCATCAGCCTATTATTGTTCTGAGAAATGAAGGCTATTCCATGCGAGAAATTGCCAAGAAACTGAAGATATCGTACAACGCTGCGTACTACTCCATTAACCGAACAGTGCAAACTGGCACTAACCAGAATAGAAAGAGGAGTGGGAGGCCCCGGTGCACAAGTGAGAAAGAGGACAAGTACATTAGAGTGTCTAGTTTGAGAAACAGACGCCTCACAAGACCTCAACGGGCAGCTTCATGAAGTGCGTAAGGATCACAGGAGTGATGGTTGCTGATAATGGGCCTATGTACCCCTGTATAGATAATCCATTAAAAATCTGCCTTTTCCAGCTACAATAGTCATTTACAACATTAACAATGTCTACACTGCATTTCTGATCAATTTGATATGATTTTAGTGGACAATTTTTTTGTTGCTTTTCTTTAAATAACAAGGACATTTCTAAGTGACCCCAAACTTTTGAATGGTAGTACACACACACAAGAGAGAGAGAAAGAGATCTGGCCACGGACCCCCTGCAGTACCTGCACACACCCCTGACCCAATTTTGGGAACCCCTGGACTATGTCATAAGGAAAACCTACTCATATTGGCTTGTGTAGATGAACTTCATGAGTATGAGCTCCTGCATGTGCTCATGGAAGATGTCCTCCAGTGTCCTCCCCCACTCCTCCTCAAGCCACGTCCGGAACTCCTGCCAACAGAACATCAAAAACCCATGGTCATGCCCACTTACCGATATGCCCCAATCCCCTATCGAAATCAACTGTCATCACAGTATCTATCCTGTAACAATGCATAGCAGTCACTCTTGCCTGCTTGATAATTATTTACCATCTGCTGAATGACTTGATTCAACACAAATCTTAGACAATTGGAACACTTTCAGTATGATAACTTTGAGGTTAAATGTGTTTGCAAAAAGTGCTATACAAATATGTGATTGATTAATTAATTAATTTGACAAATACTGAGTTGCCTCAGCCATGTGAGAACAATATACAAACTGTTGCGAAGTTACAAGTGATCGTTCTCCCCTCCTCACCTCCTGCCTCCCCCCTGGCATGCGGTGATGGTCTGTCTGGTTGCACTTGGTCGAGAACTCGTCCTTCTTCCCAGTCTGGAAATAGGAGAAGACATCCCATCTTAAATCACAAAGCCATCGAAGACAGGGGACTACTTCACCACACAGTGAGTGCACCCACATAACAAAAGGATAACATCAGTGATAATTATGACTATTTAAGCACAATAAGCGCATCATTATTTTTTCGATTAATCAGTTGTGTTGTGTTGTCGGTCTCACGTAACAGGCACTACAAAGTTGGAAAAGCTATAGCAACAAAAACTTGTGACAAAAGACATACAACATTTTAAAGTAGTTGACTGGGTGGGACTTGCTGGTTCAAAGAATGCCATCCAGGTCAGTAGATCAGTTAAATTATACTCTTGAGCAAACATTAAAAGGGGCAATCCACAGTTGCAACATCCATTTTTTTTTTACTTATAAATTAATGATACAGTATATACTAATTGATTGAAATAGAACTTAGAAATGTCTCGCAAGCTTAGTCCAACTGTCAAACCCCATCAGAACCCAAAACATCAGCTTGTTTAACTCAAATGTTTGTAAACATAAACAAATACCGTATAGACTCAAAATATGGTTAACACCATAATTTTTATACTGTGGATATTGTCCTTGCATCAATAGCTCATGAATTTAAGAGTGGTTACATTTCTCCAGGCCTATCCCTCAGATTTTTACCAACTGCAGATTGCCCCTCTAAAAAGAACTGCAGGTGGCTGTACAATAAATCACCAATGTTGGTTTTACGCCCATTCAAAACACAAAAGAAGAAAATGGACTCACTTGGACGTCTCCCTTGTGAGGGCCCTTGTGTCCGTACATACACTCCACTGCTGCCTTGTTGCTCTCCAACATGTGGATGCGGAAGAGTGGCCGCCGCCTCATGGGATCCTCGACCCGAGGGTCGTGGGGGGGCAGATACATCCAGCCAAGGATGAATAGCCCGTCAACCTGGAGAGGGATGGTGTAGTAGAGAAGTAAAGGGAGAGAAGAAAAGGAAAAAGTGATCACCACCTAACATAAATAAAAATGTTTTGATGGGAAAAGACTCATTTCTACAACAAGGTGGGCTGAACAATTTAAAAGACACATTTTTTATTTATTTAAATGTGACAAAGAAGGAACACAATAGTGTGTGTGTTCTGATTACATACCACCACGTTGAGCAGCCCTCCGTACGGCCCTATGTCAGGCTGCCAAAGACCCAGGATGTGTCTGTATGGGTGCAGCACTGCAACACAACAGTGCAACAAAGGGTTAAACACGAAGTGGTGAACAGTTCAATCACAGGGTATCACAGCAATACATAACAGAATTTAGACTGAGAAACTGACAACTCAACACACCATAGTCGAGGTCTGGCCTTAACTCATGGACAGCAGATATGGCAGAGGGGACACATTGTTATTGTACTCACATGAAAAGACGGGTGACACGTGAAGTTATATCAAGGGCATGGTTTCCATTGTTCCAAAAGAGTGTATGATGTAGACAAATTAAACAGGGCGCAGTCACCAAGCACTAACCATGTTGACTAGCATGTTAAATGCACACATCACACATAGTGATTTTTTTTCAGTACCAGTTTTAGTCATCAGATGTCCCAGTTAAGGTAAGGGGCAAAGTGCTTTCACTTCAAAACCACATCACACAGTCAGTAAACAAATGGTATATGTCACAACCGGCTGCAATAACATAAAACAAGTCCGTATGGGAGTCAGTCACACACTAGCACACGCGTGTCGAGACAGTCAGGTCAGGCCTGTGCAGCAGTATATACAGTTCTTGTACATGTCCCTGTAGTTCATATGCTGATAGTCTATACAGTAACAGTCAAATGTTTGGACACGCCTACTCATTCCATTTTTATTATTTTTTTAAACTTTTCTACATTGTAGAATAATAGTGAAGACATCAAAACTATGAAATAACACATATGTAATCATGTAGTAACCAACTAAAAGTGTTAAACAGATCAAAATATATTTTATATTTGAGATTCTTCAAAGTTGCCATCCTTTGCATTGATGATGCTTTGCACACTCTTGGCATTCTCTCAACCAACTTCATCTGGAGTGCTGAGCACTTGTTGGCTGCTTTTCCTTCAATCTACGGTCTAACGCATCCCTAACCATCTCAATTGGGTTGAGGTTGGGTGATCGTGGAGGCCAGGTCATCTGATGCATCACTCTCCTTGGTCAAACAGCCCTTACACAGCCTGGAGGTGTGTTGGGTCATTGTCCTGTTGAAAAACAAATGATCGTCCCACTAAGCGCAAGCCAGATGGGATGGCATATCGCTGCAGAATGCTGTGGTAGCCATGCTGGTTAAGTGTGCCTTGAATTTTAAATAAATCACAGACAGTGTCACCAGCAAAGCACTCCCACACCATCACACCTCTCGCTCCAAGTTTCACGGTGGGAACCACACATGCGGAGATCATCCGTTCACCTACTCAGCAAAAAAAAATCTAATTTGGACTCCACCGGTCTAATGTCCATTGCTCGTGTTTCTTGGCCCAAGCAAGTCTCTTCTTATTATTGGTGTCCTTTAGTAGTGGTTTCTTTGTAGCAATTTGACCATAAAAGGCATGAGTCACACATTCTCCTCTGAACAGTTGATGTTGAGATGTGTGTTACTTGATCTCTGTGAAGCATTTATTTGGGCTGCAATTTCTGAGGCTGGTAACTCTAATGAACTTATCCTCTGCAGCAGAGGTAACTCTGGGTCTTCCTTTCCTGTGGCGGTCCTCATGAGAGCCAGTTTCATCATAGCGCTTGATGGTTTTTTAAATGTTCCGGATTGACAGACCTTCATGTCTTATAGTAATAATGGGCTGCCGTTTCTCTTTGCTTATTTGAGTTGTTCTTGCCATAATATGGACTTGGTCTTTCACCAAATATATTTTTTGGGTTACTACATGACTCCATGTGTTATTTCATAGTTTTGATGTCTTCACTATTATTCTACAATGTAGAAAATAGTCTAAATAAATAAAAACCTTGGAATGAGTAGGTGTGTCCAATCTTTGGACTAGTATGGATATATACACATACTGAACAAATATATAACCGCAACATGCAACAATTTCAACGATTTTACTGAGTTACAGTTCATATAAGGAAATCAGTCAATTGAAATAAATAAATTAGGCCCTAATCTATGGATTTCACATGACTGGGCAGGCGCGCAGCATTGAGTGGACCTGTGAGGGCATAAGCCCAGCCAATCAGAATGAGTTATTCCCCACAAGCGGGCTTTATTACAGAAATACTCCTCAGTTTCATCAGTTTGGCGTGGTAACACGTGGTCTGCGGTTGTGAGGCTGGTTGGACGTACTGCCAAATTCTCTAAAATGGCGTTGGAGACAGCTTAGAGAAATTAACATTCAATTCTCTGGCAACAGCTTTGGTGGAGATTCCTGAAGGCAGCACGGCAATTGCACTCTCTCTCAAAACTTGAGACATATGTGGCAATGGATGGATCTTGGCAAAGGAGAAATGCTCACTAAAGGGGATGTAAACAAATTGGTGCACAGAATCTGAGAGAAATAAGCTTTTTGTTCATATGGAACATTTCTGGGATATTTTATTTCAGCTCATGAAACATGTGACCAACACTTTACATGTTCATATTTAAATTCAGTAAAACTTATTTCTGTCCATCCTTCCATCTAGTGTCCTGTCTGTTCAGTGTCCCGTCTGTATCAGTCTTTCTGGTGTCTGCCCATATAATTTCTCTGTCCATCTAATGTCTCTGTCCGTCTATATTTCCAGCGTTGAAACATTTGTGAAAAATAAAATAAAAGTATTTTTAATTTGACCCCTTTTTCGTGGTATCCAATTGTTTTTAGTAGTTACTATCTTGTCTCATCGCTACAACTCCCGTACGGGCTCGAGAGAGACGAAGGTTGAAAGTCATGCGTCCTCCGATACACAACCCAACCAAGCCGCACTGCTTCTTAACACAGCGCGCATCCAACCCGGAAGCCAGCCGCACCAATGTGTCGGAGGAAACACCGTGCACCTGGCAACCTTGGTTAGCGTGCACTACGCCCGGCCCGCCACAGGAGTCGCTGGTGCGCGATGAGTCAAGAATATCCCTACCGGCCAAGCCCTCCCTAACCCGGACGACGCTAGGCCAATTGTGCGTCGCCCCACGGAACTCCCGGTCGCGGCCGGTTACGACAGAGCCTGGGCGCGAACCCAGGGTCTCTGGTGGCACAGCTGGCGCTGCAGTACAGCGCCCTTAACCACTGCGCCACCCGGGAGGCCTCGTTGAAACATTTTAGTGAACAATTGAAACACCTCTTACATGTGTGAGGTGGTTTCTATATTGGTGGTAAAGGGAGAGAGAGAAGGGGAGCGGCAGACACATAGGGTCCCGGAGCACACCACTGAGGGAGGAAGGGGAAGTGGGGAGAGAGAGAGATTAGACAGAGGGACACAAAAAGAGAAAGGACCTTGAGGATCGAGAAACACCTAGCCTGTCTTAGTCAGGGTTTGTTATCAATGACCAACCATACAATACTACAACCATACCCTACCTACCCCTAATCCTGTAAAAGCCCTGATGTCATGTAATGACGTAGATGCTGAGTAGGCACCATCTACACCCCAAGGAGCAATTTCCCACATGCCATCTTGTGATGACCCATACAGCTACAAAAAGGCATGAATAGGTGCTAACCACTGGAAAGTGTTTCACAGCAGCCCCTGTCCAGATGGGTTCGAGGCTAGTCAAGATGCTGGAATTTGGAGGAAGAAACCATCAATGGTTTGCAGAAAGTGACAGTTTGTGGTATTATTCCTGGACCTTCAATGCACAAGTGACCCTAGCGTGACTTGGTTTAATTAGTCAGTGTGGAAAAAGATGCCTATTGTAGTCTATAACTATGGCCCAGAGTTTTTCCAGGTCAGGTCACAGGGTCTGGTCAGGAAAAACTTAAAGTCCCAATAATATACACTGCTCAAAAAAATAAAGGGAACACTAAAATAACACAACCTAGATCTGAATGAATGAAATATTCTTATTAAATACTTTTTTCTTTACATAGTTGAATGTGCTGACAACAAAAAACATCAATGGAAATCAAATTTATCAACCCATGGAGGTCTGGATTTGGATTCACATTCAAAATTAAAGTGGAAAACCACACTACAGGCTGATCCAACTTTGATGTAATGTCCTTAAAACAAGTCAAAATGAGGCTCAGTAGTGTGTGTGGCCTCCACATGCCTATATGACCTCCCTACAACACCTGGGTATGCTCCTGATGAGGTGGCGGATGGTCTCCTGAGGGATCTCCTCCCAGACCTGGACTAAAGCATCCACATGAGGTCTAGCATTGTCTTGCATTAGGAGGAACCCAGGGCCAATCGCACCAGCATATGGTCTCACAAGGGGTCTGAGGATCTCATCTCGGTACCTAATGGCAGTCAGGCTATGATGTTGCAGGCAGCAGAACGTTCTCCACGGCGTCTCCAGACTCTGTCATGTCTGTCACATGTGCTCAGTGTGAACCTGCTTTCATCTGTGAAGAGCACAGGGCGCCAGTGGCGAAGGCGGAGGTAGCGGTCCTGCTGCTGGGTTGTACCCCTCCTACGGCCTCCTCCATGTCTCCTGATGTACTGGCCTGTCTCCTGGTAGCGCCTCCATGCTCTGGACACTACGCTGACAGACACAGCAAACCTTCGTGCCACAGCTCACATTGATGTGCCATCCTGGATGAGCTACACTACCTGAGCCACTTGTGTGGGTTGTAGACTCCATCTCATGCTACCACTAGAGTGAAAGCACCGCCAGCATTCAAAAGTGACCAAAACATTAGCCAGGAAGCATAGGAACTGAGAAGTGGTCTGTGGTCACCACCTGCAGAACCACTCCTTTATTGGGGGTGTCTTGCTAATTGCCTATCATTTCCACCTGTTGTCTATTCCATTTGCACAACAGCATGTGAAATTTATTGTCAATCAGTGTTGCTTCCTAAGTGGACAGTTTGATTTCACAGAAGTGTGATTGACTTGGAGTTACATTGTGTTGTTTAAGTGTTCCCTTTATTTTTTTGAGCAGTGTATTTTGGATGTTTTAGTTAGTGGCTGAATCCCAAATCACCCCCTTTCCCTTGCCCCTTCACAAGTGATAACATATACAGTGCCTTGCGAAAGTATTCGGCCCCCTTGAACTTTGCGAACTTTTGCCACATTTCAGGCTTCAAACATAAGGATATAAAACTGTATTTGTTTGTGAAGAATCAACAACAAGTGGGACACAATCATGAAGTGGAACGACATTTATTGCATATTTCAAACTTTTTTAATAACAAATCAAAAACTGAAAAATTGGGCGTGCAAAATTATTCAGCCCCCTTAAGTTAATACTTTGTAGCGCCACCTTTTGCTGCGATTACAGCTGTAAATCGCTTGGGGTATGTCTCTATCAGTTTTGCACATCGAGATTGAAATTTTTTCCCATTCCTCCTTGCAAAACAGCTCAAGCTCAGTGAGGTTGGATGGAGAACATTTGTGAACAGCAGTTTTCAGTTCTTTCCACAGATTCTCGATTGGATTCAGGTCTGGACTTTGACTTGGCCATTCTAACACCTGGATATGTTTATTTTTGAACCATTCCATTGTAGATTTTGCTTTATGTTTTGGATCATTGTCTTGTTGGAAGATAAATCTCCGTCCCAGTCTCAGGTCTTTTGCAGACTCCATCAGGTTTTCTTCCAGAATGGTCCTGTATTTGGCTCCATCCATCTTCCCATCAATTTTAACCATCTTCCCTGTCCCTGCTGAAGAAAAGCAGGCCCAAACCATGATGCTGCCACCACCATGTTTGACAGTGGGGATGGTGTGTTCAGGGTGATGAGCTGTGTTGAATTCAATTTTGGTTTCATCTGACCAGAGCACCTTCTTCCACATGTTTGGTGTGTCTCCCAGGTGGCTTGTGGCAAACTTTAAACGACACTTTTTATGGATATCTTTAAGAAATGGCTTTCTTCTTGCCACTCTTCCATAAAGGCCAGATTTGTGCAATATACGACTGATTGTTGTCCTATGGACAGAGTCTCCCACCTCAGCTGTAGATCTCTGCAGTTCATCCAGAGTGATCATGGGCCTCTTGGCTGCATCTCTGATCAGTCTTCTCCTTGTATGAGCTGGAAGTTTAGAGGGACGGCCAGGTCTTGGTAGATTTGCAGTGGTCTGATACTCCTTCCATTTCAATATTATCGCTTGCACAGTGCTCCTTGGGATGTTTAAAGCTTGGGAAATCTTTTTGTATCCAAATCCGGCTTTAAACCTCTTCACAACAGTATATCGGACCTGCCTGGTGTGTTCCTTGTTCTTCATGATGCTCTCTGCGCTTTTAACGGACCTCTGAGACTATCACAGTGCAGGTGCATTTATACGGAGACTTGATTACACACAGGTGGATTGTATTTATCATCATTAGTCATTTAGGTCAACATTGGATCATTCAGAGATCCTCACTGAACTTCTGGAGAGAGTTTGCTGCACTGAAAGTAAAGGGGTTGAATAATTTTGCACGCCCAATTTTTCAGTTTTTGATTTGTTAAAAAAGTTTGAAATATCCAATAAATGTCGTTCCACTTCATGATTGTGTCCCACTTGTTGTTGATTCTTCACAAAAAAATACAGTTTTATATCTTTATGTTTAAAGCCTGAAATGTGGCAAAAGGTTGCAAAGTTCAAGGGGGCCGAATACTTTCGCAAGGCACTGTAACTCACAAGTGATCAGCTAATATTGTCGCCATCAAACTATTCTTGATTTAATCTTGTTTTTACATATACTAAATAATATGTGCGAAATTTGATTTAGAATGGACCATTATCAAGCACCTGTCTCAAAACAGGGGCAGCAGGAAAAAATACATGTCATCTATGCACTTAAATAGCAAATGGAGGACGCCTTTCCCATTGTTAATTTTCATACCAGCCAGGTAGGCTATACTCCTGTAGGCCTAGCCTATAGAAAGCTCTTTTTAGAGGCCATCACTCTGTTTTCTCACGCAATTACATAGCCTATAGAAATGTTGCGCAAGATGGGCTCTCATCACGTGTTTGATTAGATTTTCTATTACATTTGCATTGCTGTCAAAGTGATTAGAGGGACAATAGAGTGCAGAGGACCAGGCAGTAAGCAAGTTTGGTAAGCTACTAATGACCATCAGCAGCATCAGAGCTTGGAGAAGCCTAATTATCGTGACTAAACAGTCACTTGGAATTTGCCTGCCTTAATGACTCATGACCGCTGGTGTTGCGGTAATACGGTCACCGCAACAGCCCTAGGTGTTCCTAATTATAAGCGACCTGAATTTGTTTGTCTGATTTCACAATGCGACACATGTAACAGATGAAATACCAGTAGAGACTGCTGAGGGGAGGAGGGCGTATAATAAAGGCTGGAATGGAGCGTAATGGCTGGAATGGAGTGAATGGAATGGTATCAAACACATGGAAACTGTGTTTGATACCATTCCATTCACTCCATTCTGGACATTATTATGAGTCGTCCTCCCATCAGCAGCCTCCACTGTTAAATACCTCCCAAATGAAATGTTTAACTGTTACAGAGGTCTAAATCTTGTAAAACAACAGGGGGGTTAGTTCATTTGAATATCATACTCAATTTATTATTTAAAAGTGGACCATGAATTGCATCATTCAAGTCAGGAGTGTGTCCCGAAGTTTATGGGTCTATTGATCCCCTCGCCACTCTCTGGAAGTCACCCTCTGAGTTTCGTCAGCAACATGGTACAATGAAGGACCCTCCGAGCGAGTTGGTAGGGGCGAGGGAGTGGGTTGGGTTTTACAGAGAGACTCACGTTTGGCATAGAGCTCCCGACTGGACACACCCACCACTTCTATCTTGCGCAGGTCTTCCCTCATGCCAAACTCTGTGGGAGAGAGATAGAGACAGACCATAGAGATAGATAGATGACTCATCTTTGTATCTGTGCCATTATATAAATTGACTACTACATTTTGAAGTAGTAAATTTACTTCTTCACAATTGGCTAATCCCTCCTGATGACCCAGTTGGACATGACTCCAACAGGGTCACCAGGAGGGATCAGCCAATGAAGTTAGAAGTCCCACCTATTTGCCTCCATTAAAATGGTGGAAGCTCTCAACAGCTCTGCCCATGCCAATATGGACTTTTGGCCACTGGGGGCCTCTATCATTCTCTATAAAAACAGACACGTGACACTGAAGGACAAAGTAGGTTGTGACAGTACCCTGGTCAAAGCTAATTGTGCATACTGATCTAGTGACCAGACAACTGTGCAATACATGATGGCATGACAATAAAAGTCAAGCGTTGGCTAAAGCAGGGGTTCCCAAACTTTTTAACTCGAGGTGCCCCCCTCCCAGCATTGTGGAACATCCCGCGCCCCCAGGTCTATTTCTATGGGCACAAGCACTGTTCATGACAAAAACGGTTCACTTTTAAAACTAATTTTCTTGCAATTCTATACATATTGGTATGTCTATGTGTATTCATGTGCTATTTGAGTGATTAAAAATGACAACAATATATATGGGCTAAAAAAACAAAATATTTTTTGTTTGTTGACATGGGCTTGTTGATCTGGACATTTCTGACAAGTTATAAAACAGCTCTCTAAGCTATGCAGTGAAAACAATGTGGGGGGACCCCGCGGCCACCCTGCCGACCCACAGTTTGGGAACCACTGGGCTTAAACACATTCAGATCAAGCCCCCCAGTCTTGTATGAGATATGCACATCCCACATTTCAGAAGTAAAACTGACCCAATAATGGATTGGATACTACGAACGTAGTAAGAAAAATCTAAATCCAATACATGGTGTATACCAGGCAAATTCAAATCTAGACCTTGAAGCCAATTCCTCTGCCGATTCATTCTTCCCTTCTAATCAAGGACTGATTTGGACCTGGGACACCAGATGGGCGCAATAATTATAAGGTAAGTCAAAACCAGCAGTACTCTGGACCTCCGATTTGAATAATTGACAGGAGGTAGAGCTGCATGAACCCTTTTACAGTAATTTATGTCTATGGGTTATGATATTTAGATAGGGTTGTAGAAGACAAGGATAGTTGAGGCAATGTAGTCTTTCATAATGGTGTGTTCAAAGCAAAGGTTGGAACAGTGCATTGCATAACAGCAATCAACAAAGTTCCTTCTCGGTGCCCGTAGACTGGTCGATAAGAAAGCTTTCAGAAAACTCTTACATTGAATCTCTCCGGACCAAAGCACAATATATAAATAGAAACTGCAAAAACAAGAACGCAATACCCGGACCCTTCCCTGGCCCAACTTATAGACTAACCTACGTCCCAAATCATATAGGCTACTGTCAATTCCCGTTTGATAAAACGCCACATTTTGCATAGGACATGATAGAAGAATATCTGCAATGATGAGCGATCACCGCATTATTTACCCTCCGTGCATCGCCTTCTCCAGATGGTTTCCGTGCTGAGGATTTGCCTGAATGTCTTGCAGACGAGCGCAAGGTTTGGAAGCTCTGTGCCCGGCAGCGAGGAGAATATTCCCACCAAAAGCTCTGGGGGCAGATCCAACAGGGACTGCGGGTTCGGTGGTCCGGTGCTTGCACTTTGCCCATACGAAAGTCTGACATTTGCACGACCACATTCAGCAGTGGCTTCGTGGGCCACACTCGGCCCTGCCGCGGCCGAGGGGTTTTCGGGGCCGCCAGTGACGGCTTGTGTCTTGCCCACAATCCGCACCCCTTCCTCATCGTCCATGTCGGAGTCGCTACCCTGGTCCTGTTGATTATGCCGCTGTCGCCGCCTGCACCTCCGCGACTGACCCACTCCGCAGAGCCTGGCACACACAGCCATCCGTAGTAGTCACCAAAAGGGTAACATTACATCACCACAACAACTGTACTAGCTTCAGTTTCAATTATCTCCCCCGTCCTTGCGTGCCTGGGCGGAAACCTATGACACAAAGTCGACGTAGCTACGTAGGGACTTCCAATTGAATTGTCAACAAGGTTTCAACCAGATAAACGTGGATATACTGTATATCTATGCATTTACATGCGTTGTAAATGCGTGATGGAATCTAGTAATATCTGTCTAAATACAATTTACCTAGATGCGGGAAAAAAACGTGTTAGTCAGGAGTCAAACGCGTTATCAATTTGACATAACATTAGTCGAGGTCATGCCACCGGGAATTAAGAAGTTTAGCGAATTCGAGGGGCATTTGCTACGAAGGATCAACATGTATGGAATCCGGACACGGCTGACGTATTTAACCTTGAATTGTTGTTTTATGCTTTATTTTCCTTTCGTGTGAAAATCTGAGACTAGAATAGCATCGGGCTTCTTCCGACAGTCCTCGTTCCTTTTACCCCGTAAATCTGTCATCATCCATACATTTTTATTATGAAAAGCGGTCTCATTTTGTCAAACCGTTCACCCGCTTCAGGATTCGAATTTATAGAGGGGTTGCCTATATGTGGCCCAGCGTCGTTTGGGTTTGGCCGGGGTAGGCTGACTTGCTAAATGAAGGTTAAATAAAAACATACAAAAACACCACAGTAGTTAAATCTTGTTTATCTCAAATAAGAGAAATGGCTTAATCTATACATTTAATATAAAGTTCACATCTATAAACCTAATGTTAGATAAGTTGTTTTGATTGTAAATCAATTGAAGACACAGAATTGGAGGAAGACATGAGAATGACAAATATACAATAATTGTTTGAAATCAGTGCACAAGGCACACAAACAGGACAATTAAATATTTTATACAATGGAGCTTTCAAAAACGCACATTAATTGATCAAAATGTAATTAGAGAATTCAGCAAAGGGCTTTTTTGCTCAGAGTGAATTAAGAGGAAGGGGGGCATACTGTTGAGTAATACATCAATGAAAAATTATGCTGTATATACAGTTAAATAAACACCACAGAGGGACAAACGATTGAACACAAATAATTACAATTATATTTAATTTACTGAAAATGGAGAGCAACTGGAGTAGAGCAGAGGATGGGGGTGACTGAGGGACAACCGAGCATAGATGTGGAGGTCATGAACAGAGGCCTAGCTGGGCACAGGTGTGGAGATCACAGCTTTTGTGGAGTGATAGATAACGATGCTTTGTGGGTGACAAATTGTCGATCTGTTCAGAGGGTCCCTGACTCAAGCCCAGGTTGGGGCAAGGAGAGGGATGGAAGCAATAATGCTACAGAGTCAGTAGAAATAGTCTCTTACGGTGCAGGTGAACAGCAGGTTCTGCAGGTGGATAGCCAGGCTTTTCCACTGTCTCATGGCCTGGTGGTGGATGCTCCGTTATAGTCTGCCAGACGGAAGTGGCGAGAACAGGCTATGGCTGAAGTCCTTGGTGATCTTCCAGGGGACAGTGCAGCTGCCTTTACATGTGGTGATGCAGCCAGACCGGCTCCCATCTGGTAACTTTTTGAAGATGGGCCACCATGTCTGCTATGGAAATAGGAGGGAGGATGAGTATACGATGTACATTTTAAAACAGTGAGCTGATTGGATGTATAGATGGAACATTAAATGAATGGCATCTAACCTTTACCTAACATCTTCGCTTCCTCAGCACATTAGAACACACACAGAAGTACATGTTTATTCAATATAAACGTCTTGCTAGCTAGCCACAGTAACGTTTAAGTAATTTCAAAGTATCCAACTTTAGATAGCTGGGTGTGACAAAACATAGGCCTACTATGAAATCACACAAGTATGGAAATATTGGGTCTGACAGACTATTTTGATGATGTGACAAACTATTTAGACAACCTGTCAAAACACACAGCTTGCTACTGTTACTTTAAGTACTGTAGCTAGCTAAGTTGTTAGCCAACTGTACTAACGCGATGTAGCCTAATGCACTGATGTTACCTGCTAGCAAACAAGACAGTTTAAGTGAATGTTTTTCCATATCTCGTCTGTCTGTCTGTTAACGTTACCTTGACACTGTCAGATAAATTATCCAGCTAACACCTGGTATACAACGTGGGAATATGCATATTTCATTAGTTCATATAGCTAACCAGCTAATCGTTGGAAATTTAAATGAGCTAGTAGCTAACTCGTCTGCTTTTCTTTTTTATTGTAAAGAAATATACATTTGTAGGCAGCACATGGTGGGCGTTCCATACACACACAGAGCCAATCACTGGCATGCAAACATTGACAACAGGAAAAGGTTTGCTGGCGGGAATTTCGGTCGTCACTAGTTACTCCAGCCACAAAGTCGTCATTATGGCTCAATTCCGACTATTTCTAAAATGTATCTTCTTAAAATCTAACTTTAACCCTAACCACACTGATAACCTTATGCCTAACCTTAAATTCAAAACAAAAATGACCTTTTTGTTTTTATACATTTTTACGATATTGACCATTTTCACTTTGTGAATGTGGTAACTAGCTAGTGACAACGGAATTTCATTTCGCTGCTAATTCGAAACGTTAGTAGAAGCTGGCATGCTAGCTACTGGTGAAATTGTCCGACAAATACAAAAATAAACCGTTTTACTCGATAAAATTAAAATTAGGACCTGCAAAGGTAGGTTCAACCAAAGTGGTGGTATTGTAGTTTCATCTGAAAGTTTGTTAAGCAACTTTTTTTCACACGACTGGAAGCGCGATAGCGAACTAGCCTAACGTGAGGTACTTAATGTTATCTTAAAGCCAATGATTAGTAGTGAACTGGCAGTAGTGTACCTAGCTAACTTTGTCAACGTTGTTATAATTTAACATCCTATTGAACATTGTGCAATACACTGCAAATCATATCAGAAAGTGTATGTATTTTACCTTGTAGACGTCCAACATGAGAGCTGACATAATGGAAAAGATAGTTTCGTTGTCTGATGGAGAGCGCATCCCTGAGCTGCAGCAGTACCTCTCATCCCTGACTGATGACCAGGTTACCAGTCAACACAAATTTTCCCAACACCCTACAACACAATTATGATAATGTATCTTGTAATACACATTATTCATTTGACCACATTTCAATAATGTATTAATTGACACATTGTATTACTACTTTGTACCTAACTAGGTATTGCATAGTCCCCAGATCTGTTTGTGCCTTCTTGCCAACTGTCATTGTCATGCCATGTCAATTCCATAAGAAGTTTCCATAAGAGCAGAAACAGAGTGGCAACCAGGCTAAACTATTTACCCAACTCTTGAATAATTGCTGGGTGTTTTCCCTCTAGCTGACCACTGTGGTCACAAACAGTGCATTGAAGGGGAAGGACATTGGAGCCATGGTCAAATCCATATTCAAAGGTAACCATGTGTGATATACAAAATATTTCTTGACACTATGACCCAGGCCTTTGTCATTGTCTCATGGTATTTCCTTTGGATGCTTCTGCAATGTTGAAGTATGGTGTCTCAAAGTGTGTGTGTTCTCTCAGGCTCTCCGCCCAGTGCCCCAGAGGGAGCGAGTCGCAGGCTGCTCCTGTACCAGCACTGCATCCCCCTGTGTGAGTCTGGAGATCTCCAGACAGAGGTGGCATCAGACATCATTGGACTGCTGATGCTAGAGGTACAGTGATATTTCTTACAAAGGTTGTTTTGCGCGCGGCCATTAATTAGGCTACGCAGTTTCATAGGCAGATTTATTTATTCACAAACCGGAGGAGGGTTGTTTCTGCCATTTCTTTCATGCTTAAACTTAAGTTGTTTGGTATTGATAATTAGACTAATCTGTTCCAATAACCCTGTCCCTGTATTTTCTCATCCTAGACCCACAACCTGCCCGGCCCCTCCCTGGCACAGCTGGCGTCTCTCTTCGTTGATGCCATTAAGTTGGGTAAGATGGGCAGTGGCAAATCCCTGGAGCTCTTCCCCACAGTCCTCACTGCCCTGGCTGCCACTGAGGCTCTATCCTATGGCAAAGGTACAAAACCAAACTCAAAACCATGAATGCAGAAACCTGAACTTACAGAATTGTCTAAATCGTCTTCTATACCCTTATTTTCTACCCTGATATATCTACAGGTGAGCTCAGTGGGGAAGAGTACAAGAAGCAGCTCATCAACAGCCTCTGTTCCAGCAGGTAATAGGGGGGCGATTCCATGGTAACGGAATTGCGCAGAGATAAATAAAAACCATTGATTTAAAAGTTTAACAAACTATACAACTCCATGCACAAGGACTACTTTTAACAATTTCACAGAAACGTTTACAAAAACACATTTACTGGAAGAACAGCAGATGCAAAGTTCAGAATTTAAGTAAAATCTCCCTCTGTTTTTTTCTGTCTTCACATTTTCCAAAAACTGTTAAATATCTGCTCCGAATTAAGATTCAGAATGTCTGCAGAAAGAATGCGGTGTCAGCTATCACATGACACCTTGAGTTTGAAAAAATCTATTTTGGTTATTGAACTACAGTAAGTGGAGTGGATTTGCGCTAACAGAATTTTATCGTGGGTCTCTAATCTGTACTACACAGAAATGCATAATTATGGATATGAATGTCATTGTCTTCATGGTGATGTATCCTAAATAGGTACACAAATGTATAAATATGCAATATCCTCCTTTGCATATTCGGATATTATTCTAGACACAGGCTATTATTTTAATGAGCTTTGTACCCAAAGAAGACTGAATTTGGTTGGTCCAGACCAGACCAAATCTTAACCACTCATAGATGTCTATGCTTCACAAGTTTGGACATCAAAGTACAGATCAGTAGAGTACACCAGAGTATGGTACAATACAATACATTATAGTGTACTCACCTCTATAGTGTACTGAACTTTACTGTACTGAACTATACTCTACTTTTCTTTACTGTATTCTACTGTGTTGTTCAAACTGGTGAACCCAACTGTAGTTTGTGACTACTATGACTTCCCATTGTAGCCAATTAATTTGCAGAAATTCCGGTACTGATTAAAAAAACATTTTAAAAAGTAAATTTTTGTAACGGAATTTCGAGTTTTAATCACTTAATAATAACAAAATTGATATCAGTAAAAACACGAACTAATTGATAGGTTTACCTTCTCTCATGAGAGAGAGAAAATATCTTCGATAAGTGGGTTTTTGTTACCGGAATTAAGGCAAGGTTTCTTAAACTTACAGAAGGCAGAAACATTTATCCATCATTTAAATTTGTGTTGATGTTAGTTTTTGGGGATCATTAGTTCAACAATGTTGTGATTTGATGTATTTCTTATACTTTTTAAGACTTTCTTTTTTTCTGGTAGATGTTTTCTGAGATCCCTTTTCCATCTGTTTGAGCAGAAATCAAAGCTTTTGCTTATTCCTAATATTTTGAATGGAAAATGGTTGAAAAATGTATATATGCCAGCACATCCCAAACTCTGTCCTCGGGACCCCAAGGGGCGCATGTTTTGGTTTTTGCCCTAGCACTACACAGCTGATTCACATTATCAAAGCTTGTTGATTGGTTGAGTATTTGAATCAGCTGTGTAGTGCTAGGGCAAAAACCAAAACGTGCTCCCCTTGGGGTCCCGAGGACCGAGTTTGGGAAACCCAGATATATACCTTAATAAAAAATAAAAAAAATATATATATATATATATATTTATAGTTAAAAAAAAAAAAATTAAGGTATATATCTGGGTTTCCCAAACTCGGTCCTATATATATAGCTTTCATTTGATATGCTCCCATGAATTTCACATGTTGCTGCTCATGGGTCCTTTTTCATGGAAATGACCAAGGCTAGGATTTGCCAGGGAACTCCCGATACGATATTATCACGATACTTAGGTACTGATACAATGTGTATTTAGATTCTCACGATTTTCTCTCTCTCTATATATATATATATATATTGCGTTTCAATACTGCTATTTTATTGCAATTAAATGTTTCTAACATATTGCTCACCATATATGTCTGTTGCAGAGGGCCAAGAGGGAGCTTTGAGAACACAAGTTTTGATCAGTCATTGAAATAAAAGTGCTGGAAGCAAATTCTCACTATTTAAAAAGATGGAGAGCAAGCTATGCCGGCTACAGCTGACTAGCGCAAAAATAATATTGCGATATATTGCCAAAAGTGATATCCCGATATGTAACTCGATTAAAAATTATATATAATAATCCTATCACTAGCAGGTAAGGTCCTGGATTACACTGGAAATGACATTTAGAAAGCTCCCTCATGACATTGAGTGACACTCTTCTTCTAAGGGTTACCATACAAACAATTAATTCAGATCCTGACACCAGTCTTATAATGGCTTGTGTTTAAGGTGCTGTTATAATAGTCTCATATCAGCGCACTGTTAAGAGGGATACATTCCACATAAGGATATTTGATGTAAACAGTTGGATGTACTTCAGGGAGCCATGGTTGTTTACTGATATGGCACACAGAGCTTGTGGTCAATGCAACTTAGATGTATTTGTTCTGTGTTTACAGATGGGACCCACAGTGTGTGATCCACTTGACCACTATGTTCAGGTAAACCTGAAAGAATTGGGCTTCACTTGGTTTCAATAGAAATGTTTGATGTTAGTTGATGAGTGCATCAACACCCCGCCTTAAACAATCTTCTCCAGGGATGTGCCCTTGGCACCAGAGGAGCTGCAGTTCCTGGTCGAGAAGGTCCTGAGGATGTTCCTCAAACTAGACCTGCAGGAGATCCCACCTTTGGTCTACCAGCTGCTGCTGCTGGCTGCTAAGGTGTGTGTGTCTGTTTGTATGTACAATGTCCTATATGTTTCCACATAGCTTGGTGAATGAACAACCTCTTGTGTTTGTGTTGTCTACCAGGGCTGTAAGAAACAGGTCCTGGAAGGAATCATCAGCTACTTTAAAGAGCAGGATCTTCGCCAGAAAGAGGAACAGAAAGATGGAGAGTGAGTGAGCATTATGACACCAATAATCCATAATGTCTAATTCAATGACAAGCTGTGTGTGAACTTCCTTGATGAGAAGACTACGATCTTTTTTTCTCTCTCTCTTTCACTCTCTCTTTCACTCACACACACACACACACATACACACGCAGGAGTATGGACGTGGAGGTTCAGTCCATTCCTCAGGACCAGCTGAGGCATGTGGAGGGCACAGCCATCCTGCACATAGTTTTTGCAGTGCGGCTTGACCAGGAGCTAGGGAGGGAGTTCCTGAAAAGTGTTAAGGTCCCACATACTCTCTCACATACTCTCTCACCCACCCCTTAAATAGATTGACAGTAATGATAAAGAATGGGTGTTTTATTGGTGTGCTGTTCAAACTGCTTTTGGAGTGAGGCTTTAAATTGTCTATAAATTTAACATTGTTATTATCCAGATATTCAGGAATTTAGTCACCCGTATGTATGATGAATAATGTTCAGTATGGTGCTTAGACAGTATTGACTGTGTGTTTGGTCTCTGTCCTCTGCAGGGGTCCCAGGGGGAGCTCTGTCCGTTCAGCATTGCTCTGCTGCTCTCGGTGGCCAGGATTCAACGCTACGAGGAGCAGGTGGGAACCCAGACAACCTCCAATCACAAAAATAAAGAACATTTATCTTTCTCAATTTGTCTTTCCTATGTTCCTCGCATCTTCTCTTTGCCTGCTTCTCAAAATGCATGGGAGGAGAAGATTTAGAGGGGAAGGAGCTTGAAATTACGTCTCCAAGAGGAGACTGTACGCAAGGAATCGAGGAAAGACCATTAGGGAAAGAGCCTCTCTGACCCTCCCTGTTCTACCCTTTACCCCCTCCCTCCCTGGTGGTGTAGTTGTTTGATTTCTTGAAGGGGGCGATCACTAAGGGCTTCAAGGATGAGCATCTGCAGCAGGGCTCCAAGTTCCTGCAGGACCTGCTGCCTCAGCGCTGCAGCCTTGCTCAGATGATCCTGGACACTGTCAAGAACAGGTCAGGGCTCGTATTCAGAAAGCAGTTTGGAGTAGGAGTGCTGATCTAGCATTAGGTCCTCCCTGTCCATATAATCTTATTCATTATGATCTAAAAGGGAGAACTGATCCTTACTCCAGCATCACCTCAGGGGGATGCTAGTGTGGTAACTAAGGACACCATCACTGACCTTTGACTTGACCCCTGCAGTGTGTTTGGCTGGGACCATGTGACCCAGGGGCTGGTCCAACTGGGCTTCATCCTTATGGACGCCTTTGGCCCCAAGGCAGGACCGTTCGGGAAGACTGCAACCGAAGGGGCCAACGCCACAGCCAAAACACCCACACAGCAGGCCTGTCGGCTGGGGGGACACATCCTCTTGGAGGGCTTCAAGGTACGGTGACTATGGCCTCCTCCCCTGGATCATTTAATGTAGACTGACGGTGATTAATGAATAGATTATATAAGGAACAGGATCTGAAGTGACAGCCACGTGCTAATGTCATTATAGTGATTATGATCCATCTGTTAGTTCTCAGCTGAAGCACTATATCTGATTTGGGATGATTCTGATCCCCAGTTGCCTTTCAAAGAGCTGATTTTATTAGGACTAACCTGGTTAAACCAGACTGAATATTTCGCTCAGTGAAACAATGGTGAGCGCATAATTCAGTGCTTTAACCAGGCTATAATATTAAGAGTGCTGTAACAGGCAATGTATTTTGGAACACTGAATATTAAAGCAGCTCTCCTGTAAGATATCTCCTGTTCATCTGATATTTCAACTAGAGGTCGACCGATTATGATTTTTCAACACCGATACCTATTTATTGGAGGACCAAAAAAAGCAGATACCGATTAATCGTTAAATTTTTATTTTTATTTTTTAAAATTTGTAATAATGACAATTACAACAATACTGAATGAACACTTACTTTAACTTAATATAATACATTAAAAAAAATCTATTTAGCTTCAAATAAATAATGAAACATGTTCAATTTGGTTTAAATAATGCAAAAACAAAGTGTTGGTGCAATATGTGCCATGTAAAAAAGCTAATGTTTGAGTTCCTTGCTCAGAACATGAGAACATATGAAAGTTGGTGGTTACTTTTAACATGAGACTTCAATATTCCAAGGTAAGAGGTTTTAGGTTATAGTTAATATAGTATTTATAGGACTATTTCTCTCTAGAGGCACTATAGTATTGCCAGTGTAACAGTATAGCTTCCGTCCCTCTCCTCGCCCCTACCTGGGCTCAAACCAGGAACACATCGACAACATCCACACTCGAAGCAGCATTACCCATCGCTCCACAAAAGCCGCGGCCCTTGCAGAGCCGGAACAACCACTCCAAGTCTCAGAGCGCGTGACGTTTGAAACGCTGTTACCGCGCACCCCACTAACTAGCTAGCCATTTCACATCAGTTACACCAGCCATTAGGCTGATAGGCTTGAAGTCATAAACAGCGCTGTGCTTGCGAAGAGCTGCTGGCAAAACGCACGAAAGTGCTGTTTGAATGAATGCTTACAAGCCTGCTGCTGCCTACCATCGGTCAGTCAGACTGCTCTATCAAATCATAGACTTAATAATATAATAACACACAGAAATACGAGCCTTTGGTCATTAATATGGTAGAATCCGGGAAACTATCATTTCGAAAACAAAACGTTTATTATTTCAGTGAAATACGAAACCATTCGGTATTTTATCTTAACGAGTGGCATCCCTAAGTCTAAATATTCTTGTTACATTGCACAACCTTCAATGTTATGTCATAATTACGTAAAATTCTGGCAAATTAGTTTGCAGTGAGACAGGCTCCCCAAACTGTTGCATATACCCTGAATCTGCATGCAATGAACGCTAGAAAAGTGACACAAATTCACCTGGTTAATATTGCCTGCTAACCTGGATTTCTTTTAGCTAAATATGCAGGTTTAAAAATATATACTTCTGTGTATTGATTTTAAGAAAGGCATTGGTGTTTATGGTTAGGTACAGTTGTCCAACGATTGTGCTTTTTTCGCAAATACGTTTTTGTTAAATCATCCCCCAGCGTTGCATCAATTATATGCAACGCAGGACACGCTAGATAAACTAGTAATATCATCAACCATGTGTAGTTAACTAGTGATTATGATTGATTTGATTGTTTTTTATAAGATAAGTTTAATGCTAGCTAGCAACTTACCTTGGCTTCTACTGCATTCACGTAACAGGCAGGCTCCTCGTGGAGTGCAATGAGAGGCAGGTGGTTAGAGCATTGGACTTGTTAACTGTAAGGTTGCAAGATTGGATCCCCCGAGCTGACAAGGTGAAAATCTGTTGTTCTGCCCCTGAACAAGGCAGTTAACCCACCGTTCCTAGGCCGTAATTGAAAATAAGAATGTGTTCTTAACTGACTTGCCTAGTTAAATAAAGATATAAAAAAATATATCAAAAAATTGGCGCCCAAAAATACTGATTTCCGATTGTTATAAACTTGAAATCGGCCCTAATTGATTGGCCATTCCGATTAATCGGTCAACCTCTAATTTCAACCACTTTCTTTGGTTTATTTAAACAGATGCATGAGCCAATCAGGGGTGAGATTCTGGAGCAAGTCCTGAACCGATTGGTCACCAAAACGGCCTCCCCTGTCACTCATTTCATAGGTAAATATACTTATCTTGTTCTCCTTGCGCTCTGATGGGATAGGTGTATTTTTTTGTTTGTTACTATTTGGCATTTGGCACCTTTTGCGTACACATGTCCAATCCTCTCCGATCTCCACGTGTCCAGACGGTTGGGGCTAGGGATTGTTTCTGGATGTTGTCTGATTTCTCTCTCTCATCTTCATCATCAGATCTTCTCTCTGACATTGTGGTCTCGGCTCCCATGATCCTTCTGGAGTCATCATCCAAGGTGACAGAGACGTTTGATCACCTGTCCTACCTGCCACTAGCCACTGTGCAGGGGCTACTCAAGGCTGTCCAGGTAACACACACACACACACACACACACACACACACACCAGGCCCAGTGCAGGGGCTGCTTGTGTGATCTCTCTCTCTGTGGTGTCCCCAGCCTCTGCTGAAGGTCAGTATGTCCATGAAGGATGCTCTAATTCTCGTTCTGAGGAAGGCCATGTTCTCCAGGTAAGTTCCCCCTCCCTCTGTCCTAACCAGACATAGCTCTGATCAGAGATGGGGCCGTATGTATCAAGTGTCTCAGAGTAGGAGTATTAATCTAGGATCAGGTCACCCCTGTCCATGTTGTCTCCTTCATTGTGATGTAAAAGGCCAAACTGATCCAAAATCAGCAATCCTACTCTGAGACACTTGATTCATATAGCCCCTGGGCTCATACTCAATTAATCTTTCCTGTCATTTGACCCCCTGCAGCCAGTTGGATGGGAGGAAGTCTGCGGTGACGGGCTTCCTGCTGCTGCTGAAGAACTTCCGGGTCCTGGGTAGCATGGCTTCTAGCCAAGCCAGCCAGGCCATCTCCTCCAGCCAGGTGTGTGTGTCTCTGTCTGTCTGATATTAGTGTCTTGATATCAGTACCACCACTCATAGTGACTGAGTGCACACTGAGTGTACCCCTGCACTTTCGTTCATGTATTCAAGCCATTATGAGGGAATTTCTATTGGTCCATTCATTTGTGACGTGTCCTGTGCCCAGGTCCAGGTGGACGTTCACTCCCGCTACAACTCTGCTGCCAACGAGGCCTTCTGCCTGGAGATCCTCAGCAGCCTGCGCCGATGTCTGGGCCAGCAGGCCGATGTACGACTCATGCTCTACGAGGTCGGAACCCCCACACCACAACGTCTAGCCTGGTCCCAGATCTGTTCATACCTATGACCATTACAAGACAGTGACCATAGGTGTTCACAAAACAGCACAAAAATATTTGGGATGAAGCTACACAATGCCAGCTTTGGCTGATAAGTGTTATAAGACTGAATGTACAGTACATACACTGTACAATGTACAGTACATACAAAGTATGTGGACACCCCTTCAAATTTGTGGATTCTGCTATTTTAGCCACACCGTTGCTGACAGGTGTATAAAATCGACAGCCATGCAATCTCCATATACAAACATAATTTATGTCTGTAATAAAGCCCTTTTGTGGGAAAAACTTATTCTGATTGGCTGGGCCTGGCTCCCCAGTGGCTGCACCTATGCCAATTCATGTCAAATCCATAGATTAGGGCATAATGAATTATTTCAATTGACTGATTTCCTTCTATGAACTGTAACTCAGTAAAATCTTTGACATTTTTTCATTTACATTTTTCAGTATACATATTATCTTCTAACACAAGGTTGTCATGTGTGCCTTATTTGTAGGGTTTCCATGATGTCCTCCGCCGCAACTCTCAACTAGCAAGCTCCATCATGCAGACCCTGCTCTCGCAGGTGTGTGTGATATCTTATGGTGTAATTACATGTGGTATACTGCACTGTGATTTGACGCGTGTGTTCTGTCTAGATGAGGCGGTACTATGAGCCAGAGCAGGACCTTCTGCCCCCAGTGAAGCTGGAGTTATGCATCGGTGCTCAAGGAGACCAAGTCTTCCTCCAGGAGCCTCTGGTATTAACTTTGACCTATTATGTCACGTGCTCGTGTGTGTGCAGAAGTGGCCCAACTAGTGAGCAGCACAGTCCACTCTACTGCTTTTCTCTCCCTTGTCTGGCATGCTTGTATGTGTGTGGCGTAGGTCCACAAGAATATCAAGACATAGATGCTTCCTGTTCCTCTCAGGCCCATCTGTTGAGTTGCACAGTCCACTGCCTGCTGTGGTACCAGGGCATGCGCCGTTCAGCCCGGCCCAACGCAGGTGGGAGTGACGATGATGATGATGAAGAGGAAGGGGGATTTCAGGACGAGCTGCAGAGCATCCTGGAGAGCATCACGCGTCGGATGATCAAGTGTGAATTGGAGGACTTTGAGCTGGTGTGTATCAGAGTAGTGACTTTCATAGAACAGTCTGTGAAGCACCTTAAATATACTTTGTATCCCTCATTTACTCAAGTGTTTCCATTATTTGGCAGTTACCTGTATATACAGGTAGGAGCAGATCCAGGGCTCTACGCTGACCTATTTTACAAGGACCATGTGTCAGTTGAAAAATGTAGGTGTACACAAAGAAATGTAGGAGCACAATGAAAAATATTTGAGGTAATAAAGCTCAAATTCAGAATTTTTTTAAGGCTCACTGATGCTCCTAAATTTAATTTCCAGGTCGCACAGCAAAATATTTAGGTGTGTATGCGAGTAGAGCCCCGAGATCCGCATATTATATTACAGCAGGTCACATACAGAAAGTCCTGTTTGGTCCACACACGTCGCAGTATGCCATCTGTACTGTTAGGTTCTCATTTTTCAGAGTAAATAACCCACAGACACTGGAGAAGCTTTAACCAAGTTTAATTATTCCCAAAGGTTCTGTACAGCTGAAATCAGACAGCAAAACATTTCAGATATCACAGTTTTAATGCATCCTACTTAAGACACTCCTCCTCCTTACAGTTTATGGCTCTACAGGAAAGAAGGTAACCAGATACTAACCCTGATTACTCCCTTAAGGAGAACTGACCTCACCTCCTGATCTCATCCCCTCCTTCACTAAATCCACAGATATCCATCTGTCTTCCCTATATCAACACATCACTCTCCTCTCCTCCATCAAACACATTCCAAAGCCTTCTGTCTTTCTTCAGAGAACCATTAACTTGTAACACAACAGCCAGTCTCTTTCATTTCCTAACATTCATTTACTACCTCAATTATCAAAGTTTAGCCGATTCCAACAGTATCATTACAAGTCTTTTTTGGGATTCTACCTGCCGTTCAGGGGCCTTTTTTTCAACCTTCTCTCAAATAAACGTTTAAAAATATGTAGTTATGATTAGTTTAGTTTATCATAAGGAGTACTGTAGTAATATTTAAGGTTGTGGTTAATGGTAGTGTAATCTGTGGTTAAGGTCAACTCTAAGAAAATCTTACGGGGGAGAAAAGCGGATTGGTAGAATGAACAGCAGTAGAGTACTGTATTTTATTAGTGGTGCTGGCAGCAACGCTGCAAGCAAGCAAACCTATTATTTCTGATGGAATTATTTATTTTGCAATGTCTCATTGCCCGATTGGTTAAAAAGTATACTTTGGCTATATCAACACCGCTACTCTCAGACACCAAAAACGTCACCAATTGGTTTAAGTTTAAGGCTCAGCCCCTTTGCCCCTTTTGACGTACAACCACAAAACTTGGTATAGCGTTGATTCTTGTCATAAGGACCACATTTTCCTCAAGGACCCATAAGGCATCTTTATTAAAAAAATATTTGTGTCCAATTAAATCATAATAACTTAACTTCTCTTCGCTCTATCAACTTGAAATGTGCACATAGTGTTTTGAATTGTACATGTACACGAGGGATGATGTATACATCTTCCTTATTTAACCTTTATCAATACAGGTAAGTCAATTAATAAACATTTGTATTTACAATGACGGCTTGTCCAGTGGCAGAGATTACATCAACAGTACACTGTGACTGAAGTGATGTTATCTCTGTGCAACCCCCCCTCTAGGATAAGTCGGCTGAATTCTCCCTGTCCAGTGTGGGGGTGAAGAACAGCATCTATGCCGTGCTGGTAATGGGAGTGTACGAGGTGCTCATCGAATACAACTTCACCAAGGCCAACTACAGGTAACCTGAAGAAGACTGGCTCACTGGATCTGTGGGAGAAGCTACTGTATCAGTGTTTTGAATAATGAACTTGTGTGCTCAGATGCTTAAATCAATGTTTAGAAATTAGGAATGTTTTTTCAGGATACTCCGTCCCCGTGAAGTAAAAGAGTGGGAAACGTGCTGAATAGGATTTTTATTTATTTCAATGTGTCAAGCAACAAAACTCTTGAGGATATGTAGGACTGGGATGGATAATATGCTACATTGTGAGACAGTGAGTGAATTTGTCTTTTACAATGACACTGTGTGTGTTGCAGTAAGAGTATTTTCGAGGAACTCCTGGAGCTGTTTAGTCGCTATAACAAGCTGTCTGAGATCCTGAAGGAGAAGTCTGGAAAGGGCAAGAGCAGCAAGAGCCCTCGAAGCCTGCTGTCTATGGGCTTTGTGTCAACACTGCTCACTGCACTCTTCAGGTGTGCGTGTGTGTGTATGGGGGAATGTATTTCCTGTCAAGGCTGCATAGACAAGTGCCACATTTTAGTTCAAAGTCATACAGTACCTGTGTGTTTTGTGGCTTGTCTTGCACCTGAAAGTGTGTGTTCTTCCAGAGACAGTGCTCAGAGCAGAGAGGAGGCTCTGTTGGTGCTGCGATCTAGTGGGGACTTCCTGCGTTACGCTGTGAGCGTGGCTCTGCAAAAGATTACACAGTTGGAGGAAACTGGACACACTGACGGCCCAGACGGACAGAACACAGACAAGACCTTCCACCACCTCTGTGACATCACTAGGTCAGATTTGATCTGAGCGATCAGCAGGTTATATTCTCTGTGACACCACCTAGTAAGATTCTCTATGACATCGCTTGGTTAGGTTCTCTATGACATCAACTGGTCATATTCTCTGTGACCTCAACTGGTTTATTCCGCCTCCTCCCCCAGTGTCTTGATGTGGCGGTACACCAACATCCCCTGTGCAGTGGAGGATGCTGGGAAGAAGGAGAAGCGTTGCAGTGTGTCCCTGCTGTGTCTGGAGGGCTTGCTGAGGATCTTCAGCACCGGGCAGCAGCGCTACCCAGCCAGGGTGGCCCAGCTCCTTTCTGCCATCGGTGGGACACACACAAACTGCTCTCATTCTCAATGCGTCACACCAAAGGGTCTTCTGTAAAGCTCAAATCCTGAAATGAGATGGTTGAAACGTTAAAGTATCTTTCAAATAATCTATTGATATCAATGCAAAACCACAGTGGATATCCCATTGAGATACAGAATATTTTTTATAAGGGAGAGCTGGCCAAGATGTCTCCAGTTTAAAAACGCATGATCATACATTCGGAACAGACACAATGAAGCAAGTTTGAGACCACAATAC
Source organism: Oncorhynchus kisutch (assembly GCF_002021735.2). Lineage (NCBI taxonomy): Eukaryota > Metazoa > Chordata > Actinopteri > Salmoniformes > Salmonidae > Oncorhynchus > Oncorhynchus kisutch. The sequence goes on along the minus strand of NC_034195.2, from coordinate 36,351,393 downwards.
TAAAATCTCCAGACAGCTCTCATTTGCAATGCTTTCAGAACAGGGAGTTTCCTTAAAGCCCAAGTTTTGACTCCACACACTTTGAACTACCAAACAGAACTGTTCATTCACACCCGTCAATTGAATGAATGAAATAAGTTCTTGTGAATGGCTTCCTCGTCAAAGTCGGTTCCTGTAGATATGATTTTGTGAATAACAGATGTCTTGTCCGTAACAGTTTGTAAAAACATATAATGTGGTGGTTTCCTTTCAGATCTCTCTGTGGAGGAAGGGAGTGATCACGGGCCAGGGAATGCCAGCGTCACAGAGAAGACTGCTTTCTACATTCGCCAGTTCCAGGTGTGACTGAAGTGTGAAAGTGTACAGGATGTGACCTTGGATAGATTCTAGATCATTCTGTTCAAATAAAATAAAATGTTATTTGTCACATGCGCCGAATACAACAGCTGTAGACTTTACAGTGAAATGCTTACTCACAAGCCCTTAACCAGCAATGCATATTTAAGAAAAATACCTAAAAATAAATTAAATTAACAAATAATTAAAGAGCAGCAGTAAAGTACAGAGTCAATGTGCGGGGGCACCGGTTAGTCACGGTAATTGAGGTAATATGTAGATAGAGTTATTTCAGTGACTATGCATAGATAATAACAGAGTAGCAGCAGTGTAAAGTGTGTGGGGGGGGCAATGCAAATAGTCTGGGTAGCCTTTTGATTCGATGTTCAGGAGTCTTATGGCTTAGGGGTAGAAGCTGTTTAGAAGCCTCTTGGAACTAGACTTGGTGCTTCGATACTGCTTGCCGTGCGGTAGCAGAGAGAACAGTCTATGACTAGGATGGCTGGAGTCTTTGACAATTTTTAGGGCCTTCCTCTGACACTGCCTGGTATAGAGGTCCTGGATGGCAGGAGGCTTGGCCCCAGCTATGTACTGGACCAAACAAACTACCCTCTAGTGCCTTGCGGTCGGAGGCCGATCTATTGCCATTCCAGGCAGTGATGTAACTCGTCAGGATGCTTTCCATGGTGCAGCTGTAAAACCTTTTAGGACCCATGCCAAATATTTTCAGTCTCCTGAGGGGGAATAGGTTTTGTCATGCCCTCTTCACAAATGTCTTGGTGTGCTTGGGCCATGTTAGTTTGTTGGTGATGTGGACGCCAAGGAACTTGAAGCTCTCAACCTGCTCCACTACAGCCTCGTCGATGAGAATGGGGGCGTGCTCGGTCCTCCTTTTCCTGTAGTCCACAATCATCTCCTTTGTCTTGATCATGTCGAGGGAGAGGTTTTTGTCCTTGCACCACAGGTCTCAGAAGAATTCCTGACAGGTCTCTGAACTCCTCCCTATAGACTGTCTCGTCGTTGTCGGTGATCAGGCCCACCACTGTTGTCATCAGCTAACTTAATGATGGTGTTGGAGTCGTGCTTGGCCACGCAGTCATGAGTGAACAGGGAGTACAGGAGGGGACTGAGCACACACCCCTGAGGGGCCCCCGTGTTGAGGATCAGCGTGGCGGATGTGTTGTCACCTGCCCTTACCACCTGGGGGCAGCCTGTCAGGAATTCCAAGATCAGCGAAGTTCTGTTCAGCAATGGGAAGGATGCACACACACAGCCAACATCAGCTGATGAGTGCAAGCAATGAGTGTGGGCAGAAAGGCTTCGCTCCAGATCTGATTATACACATTGAGCAGGTGACTGTCTTGCTTCCCCGCAGCTAACCAGTTACCACCAGCCACTACTCTTTGCCTGGTTAAGAAACACAAGCTGCTTTTTGAAATTTAAAAACAATAGCAGCATTGAGTTTAATAGTTAACAATAGTCAAGCTCTGTTTTTCTCTCCCTTGAGTTTAGAAAAGTAGGCTGTCTTTGCATTTGTAGTCTCACTCAACCCTCCCACTTTCCCCACTGCATTTCATAGCCAGGTTACGTAGCCAAGTCTCCCTCTTTTACCCAGAAAATGGCTTGAGAGATTAACGCACAAAATAAATTACCCATAATAGCGGTGCTACGTTTTTTAATTTTTATTGTGCATTGGTGGGCCGCATTTTATATTCATAAAGCATATCGTGGACCGTTCTAAAACTAGGCTACTTGTGGACCGGACTGTTGACCATTTGTTAGGCTACACCTTGTTCAGTCATGTTACTCCATTAGCTAGCTATAGCTAACAACCTGGGGTGCGTTCAGCAGGATCCAACGTTTTGGAACGTTCAGATGGAAGTATGCTATGTAGAACAAGCATGCCTCAGACATGATGAATAAGGAATAACGTTTGCTCTATTCATGGCATTTCTATCTACAAAGTTCAAGAACGTGGCACAGAAAGAACTTGGACTTGGACTCTGACTTGAGCACAGGGGACTTGGGACAAATATAAAATATATTTTGATTTGTTCACACTATTTTGTACATTATAGGATAATAGTGAATACATCAAAACTATGAAATTACACATATGGAATAATGTAGTAAGCAAAAAAGTGTTGAACAAATCAAAATATATTTTTGATTCTACAAAGTAGCCACCTTTTGCCTTGATAACAGCTTTGCAAACTCTTGGCATTCTGTCAACCAGCTTCAAGAGGTAGTCACCAGGAAGGCATTTAAATTAACAGGTGTGCCTTGTTAAAAGTTCATTTTTGGAGCCAATCAGTTGTGTTGTGACAAGTTAGGGGTGGTATACAGAAGATAGCCCTATTTGGTAAAAGACCAAGTCCATATTATGGCAAGAACAGCTCAAATAAGCAAAGAGAAACGACAGTCCATCATTACTTTAAGACCAGAAGGTTAGTCAAAGTTTATTCAAGTGCAGTCACAAAAACCATCAAGCACGATGTTGAAACTGGCTCTCATGAGGATCGCCATGAGGACTGCCATTAGAGTTACCAGCCTCTGAAATTGCAGCCCAAATAAATGCTTCACAAGAGTTCAAGTAATCTCAACATCAACTATTCAGAGGACACTGTGTGATTCAGGCCTTCATGGTCAAACTGCTGTAAGGTCAATTTGACCAAGAAGGAGAGTGATGGAGTGTTGCATCAGATGAGCTGGCCTCCACAATCAACCGACCTCAACCCAATTGAGATGGTTTGGGATGAGTTGGACCGCAGAGTATAGGAAAACCAGCCAAGTTGGAGCCACCAACAAGTGCTCAGCATATGTGGGAACTCCTTCAAGACTGTTGGAAAAGCATTCCAGGTGAAGCCGATTGAGAGAATGCCAAGATTGTGCAAAGCTGTCATCAAGGCAAAGTGTGGCTACTTTGAAGAATGTCAAATATAAAATATATTTTGATTTCACACTTTTTTTGGTTACTACATGATTTCATGTTATTTCATAATTTTGATGTCTTCACTATTATTCTACAATGTAGAAAATAGTACAAATAAAGAAAAGACCTTGAATGAGTAGGTGTCCAAACTTTTGACTGGTACGTGCTTCTACACCTGCATTGCTTGCTGTTTGGGGTTTTAGGCTGGGTTTCTGTACAGCACTTTGAGATATCAGCTGATGTACGAAGGGCTATATAAATAGATTTGATTTGATTATGTTTGTGCACATGGAAGTCAGTGATTTTAATGAGGCAATGCAAAATGTGATGTGACTAAAATGAAAAGGCATTTGCAAAAATTATTAAGAGTAGTCTAAATCTAAAAGAAAAGTGCCCAAATTAACGCTGTTGCCCTGTCCATCCACAGAGGGCACTGTTTACCCAGCTGAATGGAGGGGAGGAGGACTTCAACAGCAAGGAGGCTCAGCTCCTGGTAAACATCCTGAGTGTGCTCTCACGCCAGCTAGAACCCTCCTCCCAGCAGGTAGGCAACCTCCCAAGTGCACTTCATAGAGCCAGTGAGGACTCGGATGAGTGGGCTAGGCCTCCTGCTCACTCTCTCCCCTCTCTCTCTCTCTCTCTCTCTCTCTCTCTCTCTCTCTACCAGTTTGTTCAAATGATCACATGGACAGTGAAAATCTGCAAGGAGACCAGCTTTGGTGAGTAAATGGCAACAGTCAAGGTAAAGTGTTGCAGTTTTGAATCCTAGGCCCAAGGCTGCATGATATGGGCAAATAATCAAATTGCTTTTATTTATTTTTTACCAACTATTGCGATTGTGATTTTACTTGTGATTTAGATTAAAACCCTTTGGTGAATTGTTGGAACCATAGAAATAAAATATGTATTCCGATTCTATGGTTGGTGTTGTTTGGCATTACAACTAATGAAAAGGCCAGGTACAGTAGACATTGTAGGAACGAAAGTGTTGGTCAGAGTTTCCTAGGGGACCCTTATTAAGTTAGAATGTTACTCTCATGGCATGAGATATTGCACATATCAATAGTGCAATTTTGATTTAAATTAAATTAATTTATTTTAAAACACTGCAGATTGAACAGGTCTGAACTGACACAATGGAGCCATTTGAATTCTGTCACAACATACGCAAGAGCTTTTGTTCCTAAGAATCAGTTTGGCATTAATGCTGCTAAGAGTTCTGCATTTAGTAGAACGGGAAGTGGTTATGTCTCTTTTTCCTTTCTTTTCCTCATTCACTCCCTCCCTCTTTATTCCTCTTACTCCCTCCCTCAATCTTTCGCTCGCTCACTCACTCCCTCTCCCTGGCTTTTTTTCCCTCCCTCCCTCCAGAGGACATAGCGTTCAGTAAAGGCCTGCTCTCCCTGCTCTTCAGTCTGCACGTGCTCTACAAGAGTCCCGTCAGTCTGTTGTGGGAGCTTTGTCAAGACATACACAGTCAGCTGGGAGACATCGACCAGGTACCGACTGCTACAGACCGCACTGTATCACCAGGCAATCTCACTGATAACAGCCTTCAGACGGTCACAGTATTTGACCCGAAACAAGAAATCATTATGATCAGAGAGAAAATGTCAGCGCTCTTTTTGCCTTACTGCAGGGTCGGGGTCAATTTCAATTCCGTTAATTCAGGAATTAAACTGAAATAAAATTTCTTCCTGAATTGAAGTGGAATTGACCCCAATCCTGTTTTACTGTAGCCATACTGTTGTGGTTTAATTATACAATAACAGGATTTGGAAGTGGAGAAGCAGTCTCACTTTGCCATCGTCAACATGAAGACCGCCTCGCCGACAACAGTGAGTGGCACTTACCTACCTGCATTTTAAATGCAAAGTGTTATTGTGTATCACCCTTCCTACCTAATTGACCCTTATCCCTAGGCACGTGTAGATCTAAAAGTAAATTCTTGGTGTTAACTTCACAGTTATGTCCATTGTCCATTTAGCTTTTGGAATGCTCGGCAGGATTTTAGACAGATTATACCTATCCCATCCTTCAAGATCTACAAGACTTACCGTAGCACGTTTCTCACACTGGCTTTAGCCACGGAGGGAACAGGGCCCTCAGGGGGTCTGCATTGCGTGAAAAATTCCCATGATTTGTGTATCTGTTCGGACCAAACACCTAGCGCGACAGCTAAAATGGATTTGAAAAAGTTTGATTTCAGTTAATAAGGGGAAGTATTTAACAAAAGAACTATATGATGGCCTTCACTAATCTGTAACTATTTATATACAGTGCATTCAGAAAGTATTCAGACCCCTTGACTTTTTCCACATTTTGTTACGTTACAGCCTTATTCTAAAATTGATTCAATCGTTTTTTTCCTCATCAAATCTACCCAAAATATCCCATAACGACAATGCAAAAACAAGTTTTTAGAAATGTATGCAAATGTATTAAACATAAACGGCAATATCACATTTCCGTAAGTATTCAGACCCTTTACTCAGTACTTTGTTGAAGCAACTTTGGGTTCTTGGTCACCCCCCAGACCAAGGCCCTTCTCCCCCAATTTCTCAGTTTGGCCGGGCAGCCAGCGCTAGGTAGAGTCTTGGTGGTTTCAAACTTCTTCCATTTAAGAATGATGGAGGTCACTGTTTTCTTGGGGACCTTCAATGCTGCAGACATTTTTTGATACCCTTCCCGAGATCTGTGTCTCAGCACAAACCTGTCTTGGAACTCTACGGACAATAACTTCGACCTCATGTTTGTTTTTTGCTCTGACAACTGTGGGACCTTTTATAGATAAGTGTGTGCCTTTCCAAATCATGTCCAATCAGTTGAATTTAACAAAGGTGAACTCCAATCAAGTTGTAGAAACATCTCTCAAGGATGATCAATGGGAACAGGATGCACCCGAGCTCAATTTCAAGTCTCATAGCAAAAGGTCTGAATACTTATGTAAATAAGGTGTCTGTTTTTTTAATACATTTTCAGAAATAAAAAAATAAATGCCATTATGGGGTATTGTGTGTAGATTGATGAATACATTTGTATTTTAGCCATTTTAGATTTAGACTGTAACGTAACAATGTGGAAAAGGTGAAGGGGTCTGAATACTTTCACAATGCACTGTATAATAGACATTTTGGTACATTTGTGGACAAATATCTTACTTAACCATTGTCCTATTTCTCTTCTTTCAGCTCCTGGTGCTGTCTCAGGTGGGGAAAGTATTGGATGAGGTGGACTGGCTGATCACCAAGAAGAAAGGCCAGTTGGTCCCTGACAGGCTCAGCTCTGGTACGGTACACACAGAGCATGACTAGTCCTCAACTGGGAAGGATGAGTAGCAGGGGAGAGGATATGTGTAACCTGTGTGTGAATGTGGTAGTTGCCCTAGTTTGTCTTTCTGTCCGTCCCCGTCCTGTCTGCACACACACACATGCATCATCTTTGTCCTTCATCTTCATGTGTGTGTTTCCAGGTGATGCCACCCAGGCTGCGGGCCAGCAGGACCCAGTGGAGAAGGCGCTGACGCTGCAGCTGGGGACTCTCCTGACGGCCCTGAACGAGCTGGTCCAGACCGCCCTGCCATCTGGAGTCTGCACCAACACACTGCTGGGAGAGCTGAGCCGTACATACACCATCCTCACCACTCTGGTCAAATATGTAAGTGTGACTTAACTATACCCACATCCACCATGCTCACCACCCTGGTCAAATATGTAAGTCTGACTTAACTGTTAAGTTCATGTTTTAAGTATCCCTATATTTCTGTTATTACGGGACTATCACTCTGTTATTAGTGCGCCTGCGCAGCAGTCTCGTTGTCGATGAACCTGGCCTGAGTGCAATGGCAACTATGTAGTTTGCTAATACGGTTTAGTAAACGTTGTTAAACTGGAACCTTGTCGTTGTGTCATTTCGAGTTAACATGAACTATACCCACATACACCATCCTCACCACCCTGGTCAAATATGTAAGTCTGACTTCACTATACCTACCTACTATATTCCCTCTAAAATGAATTACCCACTTATCTTTTCCTTTGCAGTATATCCAACTGTGCTCAGGCCAACAGGGCCTGCTCCCAGCACGTGTGGAGAAGCTGGTGAGTCTGCAGCATTGTCCCAATGTACATTACTGTTTTACCTGTCATATGAGCCCCAGGTGTGCGTGTGTCCACTAAAATCTCTAATACCCCTGTATTTCCAGGTCAAACTGTCCGGCTCTCACCTGACTCCACAGTGCTACTCCTTCATCACCTACGTGCAGGTATAGCCTCGTGTTGACGTAATCTAGCCTCCCCATCAGCCATTGTCTGCCAGCAGGTGGCATCATTTGTTTCTGTCCTCGACATTTGACAGTATGGGCCAGATTTACTAAGTGTCTGCACCTGTTTTTTTCAGCAAGGGATAGACTTTCACCCGGTGCAAATGCTAATGAAACATTTCTTGTTGACACTGTCCTCTAGCTAGGATGCCTTTGTTATTATGATCTTTGAGATGTGTGTTTTCCTGCAGAGTGGTGAGCTGGCCGGTGGAGGTGCAGATGATAAAAAGAAGAAGAAAAAGGAGGGGGAGGCCACTGCTACAGCATCAGTAAGAGTCTCTGTTAGACCTTTTATTTACAACCACTTCAACTGATCTTCGGAGCCTTGGTCTAACTAAAACCATGTGTGCTGTTCTCCCATTCTAAAGGCCAAACTCCTACGTGAGACCAAGGCCATTCCCAACCTGATCTACAGTATAGAACAGTATGAGAAATACCTCATCACCCTCTCCAAGAAATCAAAGGTATGTAAGGGAGTGGTTTGGGATGGGAGATTGTCTCACATTGAATTGATGAGTGTAGCTGCTTGTAACCAGACAAATCAAGATCTGGAATGGAGGACACAATTAGAAGATATAGAGCCGTATGGGCGCTTCTCAGTAACAGACCAATCTCCAGAACTAACCAAAGCACTGCATTATTGTAACTACAGTGAGAAACAGGTGTCTGGGTGTTATTGTTGTGTAGGTGAACCTGATGCAGTACATGAAACTGAGCACGTCCAGAGATTTCCGCATCAACGCAGCCACTCTGGAGGCAGCGCTGCAGGAGCACGACAACAGTCAGCAAGTGAGCATCAACCATACCACTGACACATACTGTATAGATGACGGCGATCTAAAACTTTTGATTTAGTCTCCTATTCACTCAGCCCCAACATGACTTGTCACACCAAATTCACTAATGCTTAATTAGTCCTGTCCATACTCCCGCATTCCTCACATCTACTGCTATCACCCACATTCAAAAGTTAGAACTCCATGGATCGTTTTTGTGTCTTTCCCAGACCCAATGGTCTGAGCTGAAGTAATTCATTTCGTCAGTGTCTGACACCACATATCCAAGTGCGTTTTGAGGAGGATACATGTGTAAGTGCTGGTTTGTCTCTCCTCTCCCTTTAGACCATAGCCTCCCAGGAGCCAGAGCAGAGCCAGGAGCCCAAGAAGAAGAGGAAGAAGCAGTAATGGAAATCAATAATACCCTGGCCCTTCTAAACCTCTCAGTACACTCCTCTCTTAACCAGTCTGGAGTTGCCCCCATTCATCCGGATGCGTTCTGATGATCTGCTGAGTTGGGTCGTGCTCATTAGGCCACACCGTAGCAAAATGTTTTGCATCAGAAATCAAAAATGTGTGTTTCTTATTGGACAAGTTCAGATAGCCCCGCTTCGGACCGTTTTCTTCTATTTAGTGCCTTATTATCATGAACCTGCATAGAACCAGTAGTTCCTATTGACGTCATTGGTTTGATGACTCAGTGCCTGGGTTGGGGCAGCTCTGGAGGACCTGTGTATCTATCCCATGAAGCCTCTGGCTACACTAGCTACATCATAGAGGACTGCTCGGTTCACCCTGTTATTTCCCTTTTCCCAGAGAGCCTTTGGTGAAGAGTCAATGTGTTGTTATTCTAGGTATACATACTGTACAGAGAAAGATCAAAAATGATGTTTTGCATTATGATCATTTGTTAAAAGCTTTTACTAAGAAGATTGAGAGCATGTAAGAGCATTTCTGCTGTAATTAATTTACAGTAAAAATGCCATTATGTAAACATGTTTGTTACTTTACAATCTGAAGAATTATACATTAAATGTAATTGTGTGAAATAGATTTTTGTGTAGCCCATTTGTGTGTTCACTGCCAGTCAACACTACTTCCTTCTGGTATCAGTGTTTTTTTTCTAGTGTTTTGAACAGCCAAAGCTGCTGTATACTGTTTGAGGTAACATGGTTTGTAAAAGCAACAAACGTCTTTATATACTGAATTAAAAGAAACATAACTTGTAGGTCCCATGTTTCATGAACTTCAATACATTTTCCATGTGCACAAAAAGCTCATTTCTCTCAGATTTTGTGCATAAATTTGTTTACATCCCTGTTGGTGAGCATTTCTCCTTTGCCAAGATAATCCATCCTCCTTACAGGTGTGGCATATCAAGAAGCTGATTAAACAGCATGATCATTACAAAGGTGCACCATATGCTGGGGACAATAACAGGCCACTCTAAAATGTTCAGTTTTGTCACAACAATGCCACAGATGTCTCAAGTTTACAGGGAGCGTGCAATTGCCATGCTGCCTGCAGGAATGTCCACCAGAGAGCTGTTGCCAGAGAATGTAATGTTCATTTCTTTATCACAATCTGCCTCCTATGTAATTTTAAAGAATTTGCCGATCACATGTAACCACGCCAATCGAGGACCTCCACATCCAGCTTCTTCACCTTAGGGATCGTCTGAGACCATCCACCCGGACAGCTGATGAAACGGAGTATTTCTGTAATAAAGCACTTTTGTGTGGAAAAGCTCATTCTGATTGGCTGACTCCCCAGTGGGTGGGCCTATGCCCTCCCAGGCCCACCCATGGCTGTGCCCCTGCCCAGTCATGTGAAGTCCATAGATTAGGGCGTAATTCATTTATTCCAATTGACCGATGTCCTTATATGAACTGTAACTCAGTAAAGTATTATTTTCCACCATAATTTGCAAATAAATTCATAAAAAATCCTACAATGTGATTTTCTGGATTTTTTTCTTCTCATTTTGTCTGTCATAGTTGAAGTGTACCTATGATGAAAATTACAGGCCTCTCATCTTTTTAAGTGGGAGAACTTGCACAATTGGTGGCTGACTAAATACTTTTTTGCCCCACTGTATATACATTTTGCCATCTCTAATGTGTATTCATTTGATATTTGTGTGACAAACATTACAACAAAATCTATGGGTTAAAAAACCTAGCTAAAAAACAGCTGACATGGTTTAGATTATCATTTCTGACAAGTTATAAATAGTTATCTAAGGTCTGCAATGACTGTCATGACAAGAGCAAAACTGATGATGCACTACCCCATTTCGAAATTGCACCTTGTGCATTCTAATATTACAACTTTCAATAGCAAATTGAAAGCCAAACTGAGCATCCCAAACATGCTCAATGAGTGACATGTTGGTCAGTATGTAGGCCATGGATGAACTGGTACATTTTCAGCTTCCAGAAATTGTGTAAAGATCCTTGCCACACGGGGCTATGCATTATAATGCTGAAATATGAGGGGATAGCAGCGGATGAATGGCACGACAATGGGCCTCAGGATCTCGTCACAGTGTCTCTGCACAAAATGCCATCGATAAAATGCAATTGTGTTCATTGTCCGTAGCTTATGACTGCCCATACCATAACCCCACCATGGGGCACTCTGTTCACAACGTTGACATCAGCAAACCGCTCAGCCGCACAATGCCATCTGGCTGGTACAGTTGAAACCGGGATTAATCTGTGAAGAGCACACTTCTCCAGCGTGCCAGTGGCCATCGAAGGTGAGCATTTGCTCACTGAAGTCAGTTACGACGCCAAACAGCAGTCAGATCAAGACCCTGGTGAGGACGAAGAGCACGCAGAGGAGCTTCCCAGAGACGGTTTGAGAGTTTTTGCAGAAATTCTTGGCATGCTTATGTAACTAGTGTGAATTGGCTAACTAGTTAGCAGGGTGCGCACTAATAGCGTTTCAATCTGTGACGTCACTCGCTCTGAGATCTTGAAGGAGTTGTACCCCTTGCTCTGCAAGAGCCGCAGCTTTTGTGCGATGTTTCAAGGGTGACTTGTCTATGTGTGCAGAAAGTCCCTGGTTCGAGCCCAGGTAGTGGAAAAGAGAGGGACAGAAGCTATACTGTTAACTTACACATGGTCTGTGGTTGCGTGGCCAGTTGGACATACTGCCAAATTCTATAAAATTACGTTTGAGGCGGCTTATGGTACAGAACATTAAATTTGGCAACAGCGCTGGTGGACATTCCTGCAGTCAGCATGCCAACTGTACACTCCCTCAAAATTAGACATCTGTGGCATTGTGTTGTGTGACAACACTTTTTAGAGTGGCCTATTGTCCCCAGCACAAGGTCCACCTGTGTAATGATCATGCAGTTTAATCAGCATCTTGATATGCCACACCCATCATCAGGTGGATGGATTATCTTGGCAAAGGAGAAATGCTCACTAACAGGAACGTAAACAAATTTGTGCACAAAATTGAGTGAAATAAGTTGTGCATTTGGAACATTTCTGGAATCTTTTATTACAGCTCATGAAAACAACACTTAACATCTCGTGTTTACATTTGTTCAGTGTAGATGCATTTAAAGTGCTTAGATCAAAGTGTACACATCCAAAAGAGCAAGCAGAGATTACTTTATGACTTTCAAAGTATAGCTCTAAACTGCCATAATCTTAACTGTCCTGTACCCCTCTGATACTACACACTGGTAGTGGATGAGGTGAGTCACCCCCACCCCCATCCTTACAATCTGAAGCACTTTGATCACTAGGTCTGTGTCTGGAATGGTCAATTCTATTTCCAAGCGTGACATTTCGGACACAGAGGGTCATCACTAACCAAATCCAATCCACCACTGTCCTTCCTGTACTTGCCTAGGCCCTTGATGAGGGCATACATCTGTCGGGTTGCTGGTGGCCTCCGGCTGGCTGAGGTTGAATTGCAGGCGCTTGGCAAAGGGCTGCCCGGCTCCGTAGATGTGCCTGTAGTTGAAGCCCTTGGCATGCTCGCGGCTGACGCCCACCGTGTCGGTGGTGCGACTGTAGAGGTCAGTGCCCTGGCTCTTCTTGTCCTGCAGGGTCATCCAGCCGAACACTGCAGCATGGACATACAGTAACATGAACTGGCTACATTTATTATTGTCAATGGATTTCTCATATATCCAGATATGCCACCTTTTGTAACATGTATTTTGTGTAAAACATATATATATGTGACACAAAATGTAAACAGACACAAATATTCTGACTGGAAATGTTTTGTAACATGAGTTCCCCATTATTAGATTGCCTACTTTCTTGGGCGCTTGCATAAACATTGTTTGGAAGTTGTCAGAAACTTACATTTCTGATGATTCTCATAACAAAATGAATGCTGCATCAAGCTGAGTATCAGTGCCAGGAGTGAGGTCTCACCGTGTATGCCAGCGAAGTGGGCCTCTCCCAGCCCGGTTAGCGATCCACAGCGCCTGGCAGTCCACATCCATCCCCACCAGGTGGTACCCAGGGGGCCCTTGTACCATGGCCTACAGCTCACTGCCCACTCAATCCCGCTGCACAGACAGCACGCAAAGACTATGTCAGTGGTTCCATTAAAAATCTGTATTGACCAGTCAGTCCACTTACACCCCCCCCCCCCATATTTTTTTCTCGATTATTCTCTTACCTGAGTGTTGCTGGCAGTCAGCCATGTTGGTTCCTCAGCCCTACAGGTGATGGTTCCTGCAGTGAAGACCTGGGGCAGATGGTGCCATACTGCCCCTCCTCATGCCTGCTGAAAGTGCAATGGAGCTCCCCTTGCCTCAGCCACACCACCTTACTTTAACCCTGTAGGAGCAGTCATTTCAGATAGTTTATTGTGTATGATCATTAGCAATGTAAATGCAGTATGTCTTCAACCATTGTTCTCTATTAAATCAATGTAATTCCTATTTATGAAGTCATTCTTACATGCAACTGTCCACATACAGTGGAGCCTAGGTGTTTCTGAGTGTTCCTCCAGAAGGAGATCTTATTGATCTCCAAAACCCGGGTGGCGTTGGTGCACCCCTGTCCCGCCCTCAGGGTCCCGTCCTCCATCTTGGACAGAAAGTCATTGGAGAAGGGGCCGCCCACATTGTTATTGTTTCCATCCTGTAGCCAAAACAGTCTCTTAAGCATTTATGAGTGCAACAGCACCTCTTCAACCTCAGGAGGCTGAAGAAATTCAGCTTGGCCCCTAAGACCCTCAAACTTTTACAGATACACAATTGAAAGCATCACCGCCTGGTACGGCAACTGCACCGCCAGCAATCGCAGGGCTCTCCAGAGGGTGGTGCGGTCTGCCCTACGCGTCACACTGCCAGCCCTCCAGGACACCTACAGCACCTGATGTCACAGGAAGGCCAAAAAGATTATCAAGGAAATCAACCACCCGCTATCATCCAGAAGGCGAGGTCAGTACAGGTGCACCAAAGGTGGTACCGAGAGGCTGAAAGACTTCTATCACAAGGCCATCAGACTGTTAAATAGCCATCACTAGCCAGCTACCACCCTGTTACTCAACCCTAAAGATCCTTGCGGTAACAATTAGTGTAGTGGCGGACTATAGAGATAGAGCAGTGTTTCCCAAAAATACACAATTTCATTGTAGCCCTGGACAAACTCATTGATGGCTTGATGATTAGTTAAGGTGTGCTTGTCCAGGGTTACAATACAAATGTGTACTGTTGGGGGTACTCAAGGACCAGGGTTGGGAAACACTGACATAGAGGGTGCACTTGCCACAAGAATCGAGCAATGTAAAAGAGAGGTGTGCCCTCGTCCCATCTATATGGAGAGGACACTTCACCTCATTTCTCTTGGTCCTTGTCACGCTGCCGCCATTCTCCTCTGACACTCTCAAGGTGACTCAACTCCACCTACAGGTCAGCACAGGAAAGACAACCACCTGTTGAACTATTTGACAGAAGAGCATATTTGATATTTGCACAGATTTCCTAATTGATATGGGCAGCTCATTTTCTGTGTGTACTTCTTTATTACACAGTTAACATTGTGTTTATCACAGTTATCATGTATTAAAATGGTCATCCAGGAGGTGTCATGAAGACAGACCAATTCTGTGTGCACGCTTGTGCGACAGGGTTTTACCGTCTGCCACAGCGAGCTGTCAGTCAGCATGAGGTCATCAGAGAGGCAGTTATCCAAACACCTAGGCTGCGCCTTACCTTTCTGCTCACAGTAGAGTCGTGGCCAAAAGTTGAGAATGACACAAGTTAATTTTCACAGTCTGCTGCCTGTTTGTATGATGGCAATTTGCATATGCGCCAGAATGTTATGAAGAGTAATCAGATGAATTGCAAAGTCACTCTTTGCCATGCAAATGAACTGAATCCACCAAAAACATTTCCACTGCATTTCAGCCCTGCCACAAAAGGACCAGCTGACATCATGTCAGTGATTCTCTCGTTAACACAGGGGTGAGTATTGACGAGGACAAGTCTGGAGATCACTCTGTTCGAATAACAGACAGGAAGCTTCAAAAGGAGGGTGGTGCTTGGAATCATTGTTCTTCCTCGGTCAACCATGGTTACCTGCAAGGAAACACGTGCCGTCATCATTGCTTTGCACAAAAAGGGCTTCACAGGCAAGGATATTACTGCCAATAAGATTGCACCTAAATCAACCATTTATTGGATCATCAAGAACTTCAAGGAGAGCGGTTCAATTGTTGTGAAGAAGGCTACAGGGCGCCCAAGAAATTCCAGCAAGCGCCAGGACCGTCTCCTAAAGTTGATTCAACTGCGGGATCAGGGCACCACCAGTACATAGCTTGCTCAGGAATGGCAGCAGGCAGGTGTGAGTGCATCTGCACACACAGTGAGGCGAAGACTTTGAGGAAGGCCTGGTGTCAAGAAGGGCAGCAAAGAAGCCACTTCTCTCCAGGCAAAACACCAGGGACAGACTGATATTCTGCAAAAGGTACAGGGATTGGACTGCTGAGGACTGGGGTAAAGTCATTTTCTCTGATGAATCTCCTTTCCGATTTTTTGGGGCATCCGTAAAAAAAAGCGCTACCATCAGTCCTGTGTTATGCCAAAGGTAAAGCATCCTGAGACCATTCATGTGTGGGGTTGCTTCTCAGCCAAGGGAGTGGGCTCACTCACAATTTTTCTTAAGAACACAGCCATGAATAAAGAATGGTACCAACACATCCTCTGAGAGCTTTTTCCCAACCATTCAGGAACAGTTTGGTGATGAACAATGCCTTTTCGAGTGTAACAGTATAACTTTAGTCTGTCCCTTCGCTGGGCTCAAACCAGGGACCCTCTGCACACATCAACAACAGTCACCCACGAAGCATCGTTACCCATCGCTCCACGAAAGCCGCGGACCTTGCAGAGCAAGGGGAACCACTACTTCAAGGTCTCAGAGCAAGTGACGTCACCGATTGAAACGCTATTAGCGCACACCACCACTAACTAGCTAGCCATTTCACATCCGTTACACGAGCATGATGAGCACCTTGCCATAAGGCAAAAGTGGCTTGGAGAACAAAACATCAATATTTTGGGTCCATGGCCAGGAAACTCCCCAGACCTAAATCCCATTGAGAACTTGTGGTCAATCCTCAAGAGGCGGGTGGACAAACAAAAACCCACAAATTCGGACAAACTCCAGGCATAGATTATGCAAGAATGGGCTGCCATCAGTCAGGATGTGGCCCAGAAGTTAATTGACAGCATGCCAGGGTGGATTGCAGAGGTCTTGAAAAAGGGTCAACACTGCAAATATTGACTCTTTGCATCAACTTCATGTAATTGTCAATAAAATCATTTGACACTTATGAAATGCGTGTAATTATACTTCAGTATTCAATAGTAACATCTGACAAAAATATCTAAAGACACTGAAGCAGCAAATTGTGGAAATTAATGTCATTCTCACGACTGTACACACTCTCGATGGCCCTACAAGTCACAGCAACACACACACTTCCTCTGGTGGATGCACGTATAGTACACCCAGTGATGTACTGGTAAAAAAAAAGTTGACTGATTAATTAAAACTAATTCATTCAGTAATGCACTTATTGGCTCATTGACTCATCCCTGTGCTACCTTTGTCTTTTGTCTCCATTTCCCCTGGTGCCGCACTCTTGGAGCTCAGATGCAATAATTGAACGACCTAATAACCAAAGTTTCAACAGACAAGCTGTCTTCTGTCACGTCTAATCAAGGTGGGTGGAATCAGGCGCAGAGAGCAGAATGCGATAATAGAGTTTATTCTCCGGTGAACAAACAAACACGGTCAACCCAAACAAACACAGGGGGAAATTATCCAACATAGGATAACAGACAAACCGGAGAATAAGAAAACACGATAACCACGACAGACGAAAATGAAATGACAAAATAAACAATCCCGCACAAAACAAGGGTGGGACAACCTACATTATATACAGACACTAATTAATTAAACAACACACAGGTGAAACCAATCAGACAAAACCAACAGATACACGAAAAAGGGATCGGTAGTGGCTAGTAGGACGGTGACGACGAAAGCCGAGCACCGCCCGAACGGGCAGGAGAGCAAACCTCGGCGGAAGTCGTGACATCTTCATCAGGGTATAATGACGAACACTGTGGAGTGACTAGTTTATATAGTGTCAAAGGACACACACAGGTGTCTGTAATCATAGCTGGGTGTGGCCTGATATCATTGGTTAATTCTCAGATATAAAAATAACATACCAAAAACATAAATGATAGCATACAATCATAGATCAGATTTGGCTACAGAGGCCTACAAACATTTACAATGAACAGCAAAATCACAATAATCACAAGAATGGCTTCAGATCAAAGACTACGTTGAGGCCGAAGGGAGCAAGGGTCTTTAAATTAAAGATCCAGGCAGCCTCTCGTTTTAAACAATAAATGGTCGAGGTCACCCCCTCTCCCAGGGAGGGTTACATGTTCGATGGCGATATAATGAAGGGACTAAATCGAGTGGTTTGCTTCCAAAAAAGTGGGCCGCAGCTGTTGAGTTTTTGCACCTAATGGTGCTACGATGCTCTGAGATTCGTATTTTTTATTTGCGCTTTGTTTTACCCACATTATTTTTACCACATGAACAAGTTATAACATAAATAACTGCCTTAGTGGAGCACGTGATAACACCTTTGATTGAGATCTGTTTCCGTTTGGGGGTGTTTGAAGGATCTACATTTATAAGTGCCATTGCATTGAGCGCAGCCATTACACTTGTAGTTTCCATCTGGAAGGGGCCCAAATTTACGTTGTGCAGGGATATCTTGGGGTGGTCAATCAGTTTACCAATTGATCTCAGAGATTTCTGCCCCGACCAAGGGAGGGTCCGAAAACACGTTACTGATACTGTCATCGGATCTTAGAATGTGCCAATGTTTGTGAACGAATCCCTTAATTTGTTCAGAGCACTTCGAATAGCGGGTAGCTAGAACGCATGAATGCTTCTTTTTGCGAGACTGTCCATTAAAAAGATCATGTCTCGGTTTGTTTCGAATTTTCTCAATAGCACTATTAATTTGTACCCCCTCTCCTTGATTTTTCTTTGCGTCTCAGCTATATTTCTGTTGAAATCTGATTGTTTTTTGCAAATTATTTTGATTCGACTGAATTTGATGTAGGGAAAACTGCTTTTCAAGGGAAGCGGGTGACAACTATCAGCCCTCAACAAACTATTACGATCAGTAGATTTCCTGTAAAGATCAGTGTATAGAACATTATCCTCACACAAGATCAGAAGATCAAGGATACTGATTTGACGTGTGTCAGATTGCATAGTAAATCTCAGATGCTCAGAACAAGAGTTAAGAAAAGCATGGAATGCCTGGAGTTGTTTTTCATCACCCCTTCATAGAACAAAAATATCATCAATATACCATTTCCAAATAATGATGTTTGGAAAGAAAACATTTTTGAGAGGATTGGAAATGGACTGTTTCTCCATGTAACCCACATACAACTTAGCATAGTTAAGAGCCATGGGGGATCCCATAGCAGTACCCTTCATCTGAATAAAGAAATCATTTAGAAACATGAAGTAGTTGTGTGTGAGTACTATTTCAGCCAATGTTATAATGCATGCACTGGAAGGTAGTTCATTAGGGTCACGTTGCAGAAGAACATGTTCCATAGCTTCAATACCACCCTCATGTGGAATATTCCCTATATAATGACTCAACATCAAAAGTAACTAACAAAGTATTATCAGGGAGAGGATCGAGAGATTCAATAATAGAGCACTCTGCTGGTGTCCTTTCGCCTCTAGATTTACCAGGTAACCCCAGCCATGCTGCTCCATGCAGTGCAGGGGGAAGCCGTCCCACGTCAGCCCCATCAGCTTGGGAGTCACCCGCATCGCCAGACTGATTTGGCTGGCCCCCGGCGACCAGCTCTCCTCCCCCGACATCACAGACAATTTACGATACCACCTGGTAAAGTAGGAAGGAATGGACTATGGCCCTTTCTCAATGGGATTTCCTTGTTTTCTCACATCCTACCTCCTCGCCTCACTTTCCACCATATAGGAAAAAGTCCTAGTGTCCCTCGCATCAGACCTCCTCCAGCGCATTTTGAGTCGAGGAGAAGGGATGCAAGGCATTAAGGAAAGAGAAATTGATAAAGAGCCCAAATGAGTATTTGAAGAGTGAAATGGGGAAAATAACATTAGTGGGTGTTGCCTGATGTATGTCACAGCCACAGTTATCTGTACCAGGGTGTTAGTGTGCTATATTAGTTAGAATTTAGCAAGATGGAGCTCCACAGGGGGCCCAGTCCAGCCCAGCTCACCCAGGACGTTCAGGCAGGTGCTGTTTCCATTTGGGAAGCCAGCTGACCGTCTCCTTCAGCCTCTCCAGAGCCTCCCGACTGGGGCATGGCTCTGCAATCTCCTTAGTGGGAGGGACCTAGGTCTGACAACACAACACCACAGCTAGAGTAGTATCTTTGATGACAGTTGTGTTTGTGATGCTAACGTTAGCTCACAAATGTGAGGATGTCTGAGTTGGATAGCGTGCACTGCAGCACAACGGGAAGCTGTGAACCGGATGATTTGATTACTGCCGGCCGTGATTAGACTGTCCAGGCAGTGGTCCCGTGTGGGCAGGGTTGAAATCAAAACCCAACTCTCATGTAAATTGTGACATCCTCAGTTACAAAGATCTCATAAAATTAAGTTTTTGAATATACTGACTTTGTGACCAAAATTATTAACTTTGTAGTCAATTTTGACACTAGAATAAATGTTTAACTCATATCGATGCCACACAGGCTGTTTTCCACCAGAGACGTTGTTTTTTTCGGTTCAGTCGCTCTTTAATGCTTTGGTTTGGCCATATATTTTCATCCTGACAACCTTAGAAAACAATTTTAGAGTCTAGTTCATTCTTGGGAGCATTTCCAAATGCCTGAAGGTACCATGTTCATCTGTACAAACAATAGTACGCAAGTATAAACACCATGGGACCAGGCAGCCGTCATACCGCTCAGGAAGGAGACGCGTTCTGTCTCCTAGAGATGAATGTACTGTGGTGTGAAAAGTGCAAATCAATGCCAGAACAACAGCAAAGGACCTTCTGAAGATGCTGGAGGAAACAGTAACAAAAGTATATATATCCACAGTGAAACGAGTCCTGTATCGACATAACCTGAAAGGCCGCTCAGCAAGGAAGAAGCCACTGCTCCAAAACTGCCATATAAAGCCAGACTACAGTTTGCAACTGCACTTGGGAACAAAGATCGTACTTTTTGGGATAAATGTCCTCTGGTCTGATGAAACACAAATAGTACTGTTTGGCCATAATGACCATTGTTATGTTTGGAGGAAAAAGGGGGAGGTGTAACGGTTTTCTTTAGGTGAAGTAGAGGCGGACCAAAATGCAGCGTGGTTGTTATTCATTGTACTTTAATAAAGAAACTGTACACGAATAAACTAACAAAACAACAAACGTGCAAAAACCTAAAACAGTCCTATCTGGTGCAAAACACAGAGACAGGAACAATCACCCACCAACACACAGTGAAACCCAGGCTACCTAAATATGGTTCCCAATCAGAGACAATGACTAACACCTGCCTCTGATTGAGAACCATATCAGGCCAGACATAGAAATAGACAAACAAGACATCCAACATAGAATGCCCACTCAGATCACACCCTGACCAACCAAAACATAGAAACATACAAAGCAAACTATGGTCAGGGTGTGACAGGAGGCTTGCAAGCCGAAGAACACCATCCTAACCGTGAAGCACGGGGTGGCAGCATCATGTTGTGGGGGTGCTTTGCTGCAGGAGGGACTGGTGCACTTCACAAAATAGATGGCATCAAGAGGAAGGAAAATTATGTGAACATATTGAAGCAACATCTCAAGACATCAGTCAGGAAGTTAAAGCTTGGTCGCAAATGGGTCTTCCAAATGGACAATGACCCCAAGCATACTTCCAAAGTTGTGGCAAAATGGCTTAAGGTCAACAAAGTCAAGGTACTGGATTGGCCATCACAAAGCCCTGACCTCAATCCTATAGAATATTTGTGGGCAGAACTGAAAAAGAGTGTGCGAGCAAGGAGGCCTACAAACCTGAGTCAGTTACACCAGCTCTGTCAGGAGGAATGGGCCAAAATTCACCCAACTTATTGTGGGAAGCTTGTGGAAGGCTGCTTGAAACGTTTGACCCAAGTTAAACAATTTAAAGGCAATTCTACCAAATACTAATTCAGTGTATGTAAACTTCTGACCCACTGGGAATGTGATGAATGAAATAAAAGCTGGAATAAATAATTCTGTCAGCTATTATTGACATTTCACATTCTTAAAATAAATTGGTGATCCTAACTGACCTAGGACAGGGAATTCTTACTAGGATTAATTGTCAGAAATTGTGAAAAAATGAGTTTAAATGTATTTGGCTAAGGTGTATGTAAACTTCTGACTTCAACTGTACATATTAACGCCCATGATTTTGGAATAAGATGTTTGACGAACAGGTGTCCACATAGTTTTGGTCATTTAGTCTATGTCACAAGCACTCACCACTAACTAGCTAAACTCAGCAAAAAAAGAAATGTCCTCTGTCAAAAGCGTTTTATTTTCAGCAAACTTAACATGTGTCACGCCTTGGTCTTAGTATTTTGTGTTTTCTTTAATTATTTGGTCAGGCCAGGGTGTGACATGGGTTATTGTGGTGTGTTTTTGTCTTAGGGGTTTTGTGGGGTGTCTACGTAGTCTATGGCTGCCTGAGGCGGTTCTCAATCAGAGTCAGGTGATTATCGTTGTCTCTGATTGGGAACCATATTTAGGCAGCCATATTCTGTGAGTGTTTTCGTGGGTGATTGTTCCTGTCTTTGTGTTTGCACCAGATAGGGCTGTTTCGGTTTTCATTATTTTCATTTCGTTAGTTTTGTAGTTTCTGTATGTATAGGGTTTTCCTTCATTAAAATATATCATGAATCATCATCACGCTGCATTTTGGTCCAATCCTTGTTCTACCTCTTCGTCAGAGGAGGAGATAGAAGAGAGCCGTTACAACATGTGTAAATATTTGTATGAACATAAGATTCAACAACTGAGACATAAACTGGACAAGTTCCACAGACATGTGACTAACAGAAATTGAATAATGTGTCGCTGAGCAAAGGGGGGGGGGTTAAAATCAAAAGTAACAGTCAGTATCTGGTGTGGCCACCAGCTGCATTAAGTACTGCAGTGCATCTCCTCCTCATGGACTGCACCAGATTTGTCAGTTCTTGCTGTGAGATGTTACCCCACTCTTCCACCAAGGCCAATATAGACATACAAACACAACAACAACATTCAAAACCATTTATTAACCATTGAGTTTATTTTGAAACTTCGGACTCGTGAAGGAAATAACCAAAGCCAATCAAGGGAAGGAGAGCTGAGGAACGAGCTTGTTAACTGATAGATAGGCAACAGCAACATTTCTACAAGTATGGAACCATTGCAAATCAATAGTTTTCTGTGTACTTCTACTAATCGTGAGGCTAGATGACCGAGAGTACTAATCATGGGCCCTTCCTCCCGCCAAGGCCGACCCACTTTCTTCATGCGTTCTTTGACCTCCTGGAGGCCCCACCTCTTGCCGTGCTTGTTGGCCATCCACAACGTGAGCTGGAACCCAGTCAGACCAGAGATGGCCATGTGGAGACTCATTGTGTCCAGGAAACTAGCCTGAGAACCCTGTGGGACAGAGAACATATACAGAGGCTGTGTTTCAATCCAAGGCAGCTACCTGCTGCCTACCTGTTTCCACTGGAAGCATCCTTGAGGATTGGGAAACAGCATAGAGATTGATAAAGGGCTTTCGTATCTGTATTTTTTAAAGCTGCATTGTTGGTTCGGGGCTCTTAAGTAAGCATTTCACTGTAAGGTCTACACCTGTTCTACTCGGCGCATGTGACTAATCCGATGTGATTTTTAATGGCCAAAGGGCAGTATTATCATGGGCAGTGCCATTGAGGGCTTCCACTATTTTAATGTAGTCAACTGTGTTGGACATCCAACTTCATTGTCTGATCCCTCCTGGTTAGCCTGTTGGAGTCATGTCCAACCGGGGGATCAGCCAATAGTGAAGAAGAAAATGTACTACCAATAAATTGAGATTGCCTCAATCTTGTTGGCACAGATACAAAGATGAGTCCTCTATCTCTATGAGAAACAGCCAGACTAAAGACAGAGCATGAGCCACTCCAAAGACCCCAATGCCTGATTCAAACTATTGGGCCTAACCGAGCCAAGTCTGTCATTTCTGGGCTAGCCTGGGGAAAATAAAATATCAGAGCCAGCACAGTAGGGTTCCATTCGGCCCTATAGTGTGAATCCAGCATAAATTACTGTTAATTACACTAAATAGTGATGAAGTACACCTCAAAACGTGACCCCGGAACCCTGTGAACTTTCAGCAGGTACTGCTCCTTGATGTAAGATCTGTCAAAGCTAACATTGTGGTCCACAATCAGTTTCTCCCTCCGCTGGCCCCCCGGGGGGCGGATAAAGTTGTCCGGGTCTCCAAGGAGATGAGGTCAGCAGGCATCAGCTGGCTGGATCAGGAGTATCTCTCCTTTATCAGACACTTGCTGGACCATGAGTACCTGTCAGGAAACAGAATGATAGAATACAGAGTATTCAGTGAAACTGCAATCCACTCCGGCTCAGAATAAATAGTCCTTGTTAAATAACTGTAATCATTCCTGCCCAGTCCCAACACAATATTATACACCATCTATTAACCTCACTACAAAAGCCTTTCAGTATTTTTGACATTTACGAATCATTTTAACACTTACAGATCATTTTACAGTTACAAATACCTAGAAGTGATATAAACTGTCCTGTACTGAAATAAAGTAGTAATTTTCCTCCAGCGTAAAACCCTCCCTCCCACAGTAGAGGGTCTTGGTCCTCTCTTTCAGTCTCACCAGGCAGTGGTAGACACGGCCACAGCCAGTGTGGCCTGCCTCATCTGGGAAATCCACCCGTCTGGCCTCCCCATCCGGCCTGTAGCGCATCCAGCTCACCTCCCACACCAGGTCCTGGGGCATGGGCGGCAGCGGGGCCTGCTGAAGCTTGCTGGCAGCCTCCAGGTAGGGTAGGCTCTGCTTTTGGGCCAGCAGGCGGAAGTGGCCGTCGATGTCCTTCCCTTCCATGTGGGGCAGCTGGAGCTTCATGCCAGGGAGCAGAGACCTCTTTCCCCACAGCTGGTGCCTCTGCAGGTGCCTGATACTTCACTTCACCTTCTCGTCCTTGTACTCCTGCTACGCGCCGCAGAAGATCTGCTTCTGATGGTTTTGGGACAGCATCTAAATGTTGAGCGGGTTCAGGCGGGTTTCTGGGGGGTGGGAGCCCTGGAGAGAATGGGGCTAGGTGGAGTAGGAGGTGCGGCATAGTGTCCTCCATAGGATAAAGGCCTCCAGAGGGGACAAAGATGCAGAATTGTCTCACTAGTCCTGACAGTCAATTGTTCCTCCCCTTGGACATTGGTCAGGAGCAAGATGAAAACCTTAATGGAGAGAGTCAACTTTGTGACCATAACGAAACCATCCAATAAAAGCCATAAAATAATCAATAAACATTAAATGTAATATTAAGATCATCAACATGAAAACATGATGATTGATAAATAGGCCTACTTTAGAAAACTGCTATAACTACAAGCGGCATTGCAGAGAATGGTCAGAATGCTGTTTACAACAGAATAAAAATTTCTCAAAAATTCCTAGCCAACGTTTTGCAATCCTCAACTCGCATCAATGTGACACATATAAACAATGTTAATCGGGATCTCCAGGCATGGATTGTGAAACATTGCAGCAGACCAGGTATCTAGCGATATCCAGTGGCAGGGATGACCTCCCCTTGCGGAAGTGTGTAAAATAAAGCGAATGTTTTGCAAAGTACATGGCCAGTATTTGACGAAAATACGTTAAATAAATCAATTAGTCACTGGCTAAAACGAATAATATTATCGAATATTACAGTGTGTATTCATTAAATGCTTAACGGCCTCGTGGCCTAATGGATAAGGCGTCTGACTTCGAATCAGAAGATTGCAGGTTCGAGTCCTGCCGGGGTCGGTTTTTTGGGAAATGATTGACGGATAATGGACCTTAACATGCACGACTTGCTTCGTCAGTCAATGTGATGATCACGGATACAATCATACAACAGGCTATATAGTATGGGAATCAACGATATGTTCGTCTCTTCGTTATTCCTGAATAGAAAAATCAATCTCTTTATAACATTCTGTGCACTTCATGCTCTTTGCAAAGTAAACTTGCTGGGCTATTCAATTGATTTGGCCTTTATCCTTAACCAAAGTATGATTTAAAAATGTAAAAAATTATTATGGAAAACCATCGCTAGGGGTCAGTCTGTCCATTCAAACTGAAAATATACCTCCCATTACCCTCTGCATGAAGGAAGGCACACATCAATAACAAAATCTCAGAACGAATTAACACAACTGGGCTTTCATTGCTTTAATTAGATAGTCCGATATTCATTACAACGTCATGATGGTGATAGGCCCAGTAGAATGACCTTACGTTTATTATGTCAATTTCTCGTGGCATAAATTTGTATTAAGCTATTTGGACTACATGTGGGCATGTTGTAAGACATTTTTTTCATAACTTCTGTCAAATGTAAGCATACATAAAAAAATTAAATGCATTCAAATGTTGCCACTGTGGTGTAAAGGGAGTGGAATGCGTGGACACCAGTAGGTCACAGTCTTGTAGCTCTGGTAGGGTCACAGGCAAGAACTTGGCCCCTGCCCTGCTCCATGTGTTTTGTTGTAGCTGGGTCAGCTGACAGTGTCACGAACGATGAGCATACATCAGTGGGGCTAGCTAGCAACAATGACAAGAAACTGCCTGCCATGTGTTGAATCATAAGTGGCTCGTTTGATCTTGTTTTGAGGTGTTTTGACTGCCAAGTCTATGGCTAAAATGTGCTAGCTAACCAACAACTGTAACGATGCATTTGAGAGAAATGTGTGCATTGTGCAACTTTGTTTTCAATAAACATTGGAGACAAAATATAGCTTAAATGTCAACAATCTGAGAAGGTGGTTATCAAGGCACAAGGCGAGACCCAGATGCAGACACAGGAGGCAGATGGTTGGAGTCTTACAATGTTTAATAATCCAAAGGGGGTAGGCAAGAGAATGGTGGTGGACAGGCAAAAATGTCAAAACCAGATCAGAGTCCAGAAACAGGCAAGGCTCAAAACCGGGAGGACTAGAAAAAGGAGATTAGGATAAGGAGTATGGGAAAAACACGCTGGTTGACTTGACAAAACATACAAGACGAACTGGCACGGAGAGACATGAAACAGGGATATATATACACTGGGGAAAATAAGCAATACCTGGAGGGAGTGGAGACAATCACAGGAGCAGGTGAAACAGATCAGGGAGTGACAGGGGGTAGCTGCATCCCAATATGGCGCTTGGAGTATGGGCGAGTGGGTGTGTCGAAAGGAAATTAGTGGGCGTGTGGAAAGGAGTGGGTGTGTCAAAAGTGCTCTGCTATACGTTTGCCGGTTTTATTGAGCTGTGTTTTTTGGGGATCACTCAACTTGGACATTGTACCGATTTTTGTACACCAGTAATGCCCATTTGATGTAGACTTCAGTTAGAAGAACAGAGTTTGAAGTGGAGGGAGTACAGGGCTTAGCATGTCTCTCAAGGAGGCTAAAAAGAGATTTTGGCTTGGAAAAGTAATATTTTCAGAAGGAGGCGATAATTGTTTAAGGGATGAGAAAGTAGCCACGCTTTGCCTTGATGACAGATTTGCACAGTCTTGGCATTCTCTCAACCAGCTTCATGAGGTAGTCACCTGAAATACATTTCAATTAACAGGTGTGCCTTGTTAAAAGTTAATTTGTGGAATTTCTTTCCTTCTTAATGTGTTTGAGCCAATGAGTTGTGTTCTGACAAGGTAGGGGTGGTATACAGAAGATTTGGTACATCATATGGCAAGTCCATAATATGGCAAGAATAGCTCAAATAAGCAAAGACAAACGACAGTCCATCATTACTTTAACACATGAAGGTCAGTCAATGAGGAAAATGTCAAGAACTGTGAAAGTTTCTTCAAGTGCAGTTGGAAAAACCATCAAGCGCTATGATGGAACTGGCTCTCATGAGGACTGCCACGGGAAAGGAAGACCCAGAGTTACCTCTGCTGCAGAGGATACGTTCGTTAGAGTTAACTGCACCTCAGATTGCAGTCCAAATAAATGCTTCATAGAGTTCAAGTAACAGGCACATCTCAACATCAACTGTTCAGAGGAGACTGCGTGAATCAGGCCTTCCATGATTTAATTGCTGCAAAGAAGCCACTACTAAAGGACACCAATAATAAGAAGAGACTTGCTTGGGGGCAAGAAACATGAGCAATGGACATTAGACCGGTGGAAATCTATCATTTGGTCTGAAGAGTCCAAATTTGTGAGCCATGTCTTTGTGAGACACAGAGTGTAGTTCCCACCGTGAAGCATGGAGGAGTAGGTGTGATGGTGTGGGAGTGCTTTGCTGGTGACACTGTCTGTGATTTATTTAGAATTCAAGACACACTTAACCTGCATGGCTACAGCAGCATGGCTACAGCAGCATTCTGCAGCGATACGCCATCCCATCTGGTTTGTATTTAGTGGGACTATTTTTTTTTCAAAAGGACAATGACCCAACACACCTCCAGGCTTTGCAAGGGCTGTTTGACCAAGGAGAGTGATGGAGTGCTGCATCAGATGACCTGGTCTCCACAATCACCCGACCTCAACCCAATTGAGATGGTTTGGGATGAGTTGGATCGCAGAGTGAAGGAAAAGCAGCCAGCATATGTGGGAACTCCTTCAAGACTGTTAGAAAAGCATTCCAGGTGAAGGTGGTTGAGAGAATGCCAAGCGTGTGCAAAGCTGTCATTTAGGCAAAGGGTGGCTACTTTGAAGAATCTGAAATCTAAAATATATTTTAATTTGTTTAACACTTTTTTGGTTACTACATGATTTCATATGTGTTATTTCATAGTTTTGATGTCTTCACTATTATTCCATAATGTAGAAAATAGTCAAAATAAATAAAAACCCTTGAATGAGTAGGTGTGTCCAATTTTTAACTAGAGTACTGTATGTTTCAGTAAGATTGGCTTCTTAGTCTCGCGATGTTGTGCCTCTGGGTGTAGAAACTCTGATAATAGTGCTCAATTTTGCCCCTAGTGGCCAGTTTTGAAGGCATTTCCTGACGTCCTCAGGACATGGATAGACATCCAATTTTGACGTCAATCTTGAACCACCTGACTGATTGGCTATAAAGTTAAACCATGCAAGGTGGTTAACTGTAGGCTACACATGCTCACAGTTTTTTTTGGTGAGATAGACAGTCATGTCCCTTTTGACAGGAAATTAATATCCAAGCTCGAACAGTTATTTGGACAAAGCCATTCTCAAAACATCACTCATATAGGCTGTTTCAACGCGCATTAGTCATCTATTTAATTGGAACGTTTATAGGGACATATATTCAACGTACACCACAATAAGTGTTGTTTGTGTTCACAAACAAAATAAACACCAGAACGTTGGACCAACTACTGAGAGAAAAGTCATCATTTCATTCATGGCAGATTAGTCAAATGGAAAGTCTGAGTACAAATTCCACCAATTCAAATAATATAATGGCTTCGAACGTCAGGGAATCAAATATAAACTCCCATATAGGAATTGAGTCATCATTCAGCCATAGATCAGTTAGAATGTAATGTTACTGAATTAGGCTACGATGACATTAATCAATCACCTACGTGTACGTTGCCATATTGTAATCAATGTTGCTGGATGAAAAATCGCCTTTTACGCACCAGTTAGGCCTACGCATAAATTATTATAGCTATCAAGTGAAACTTACAAATACCTCTTAGTTTTGTGTCTGCGTGATGGCTTTCCCTATATGGCTATGTGATGGCCTACATTTATAAAGTAAACATGAGTCATAACGTTTGTTGTAAGAAGCCATAACTGGGAATCACCAAATATATTATACTGTAGATTGCTTCGTGTAGAATTGCATTGCCTTATCATAACCGCAAGCATACAATAACGCTTCAATAACCGGCACATTTGGATTCCCAATGTGTAGCAATTGGCACTGACTTGATAATGGAGTAACTCAATAAGTGTTAATAAGAAATTTAAAGCCTATAAACCCGTGGCTCCCATGCACCTTACGAACACATGCGCACATAAAAACCATTGGTTACATCTGGTTCTGTGATTGGACATAAAACGAACTGTCAGTGGAATGACGTCACGGCGGCCGTAAATTGTCAACAGAGGACGCGCGCAGCAGACGAGTAGAGCTCGGAGGACTAGTGAAGGAGACGGACTAACCCGGAGAAGACCGCGCGTATTTATCCAATGATTGGATCGACAGATGAAGAGTGAGACCGCGAATTAGCCAGACATACGCACTTGGAGGGAAGATAGAGCTGAAGACTAAATAAAGGGGATTCCAAAAATATATTTCTTTATCTTGGACCTAAAACACAAGTAAGCCATATCAGCATCACTAAGAACTGACATGGTATCTTATTCCATGGATTGATTGCATTTTTTACAATGAATCTGTTCTCTCGTCATGTCCATGGTCTGCCTGCTACCTTGGATGTGTCTGATTTGCTGGTGGTCGCCTTTTACTTACAATTATCGGTTTTTAGTTGTGCCATGTTTAGAAATAGGCGTGCACTTCTGGCATCGGTGACATTGAGCAGATTGGGGTATATGTTATTTATTTACATCAAATATAAAATAATCCTACATTCTTGTCCAAAGTGTTATAACAATGTAGGCCTACTGTGTTATTTTCAGTAATAGATTACAATACAGTAATTGTGTAGGTTATAGCCTTGCTTTTGATGAGAACAGCCCTTGGTTCAGAAAGCAGGTCATTGGCACGAAGTCTCATTAAAAGTGATCAGGCCTAGAAGCACACAAAGGCAACTCTGCAATCATATGACAGTCTGTTAAATAGGTCTCCTTTCTTGTCTTGTATGTTTGTAAACGGGTCGGTGGTTTTTAGATCGGAACGTGGTTGAACCGAAGCATGGCAAAGGGCCGAGACCTGTACGATCTGTTCTCCATTTTCATTGCACGTCCAAGTCATCCTCGAAATATGTTAAACTTCTAAACAGGGACGTATAGGCTATGAGCAAATCAGTATTTGGAGCTAGTATGCACAACTAGGCCTAGTGTTGTTGTTCTTAAAATTATATACACAACAAATAAGTATTGCGATTAAGAAGACTCCCAGAATAGAAGTAAACCTAGGCCTGCTTTCAATTGTCTATATGCCTATGTAATTTGATTATAGACAAGGACCTGTTAAATTTGGTTGTAGTTCTGTAACCTATTTATTAATGGATAGAAGGAAAATAACTGACCAAATGCAAACAAAACCAGTACGCCCTATGCAGCCTAAACCCTTATACAACTTATGAGTAATTTCGTAAATAGAAATGTAATTTAGCCTTTTTTTCAGTGGAAGCAAAATAGTTTAATTTCTGTGTAAGTGTTGTCCAATTATTTTAGCCAAATTAAATGTAACAAAGCACCTGTTGGTTAGGTCAGTGTCATGCTAATTAATCAACACTTTTCACATCACATTTACTGAATTACCTACTAAGATTACAATTGTCATTTTCAAGATATAACACAATAATATACTATTTTACTAGACTATGATCTCTACTAGACTACAGGAAAATATCCATTATTTTTCTCTCTCCGAGATAAATGAAAACATCTCAAATTGACAAGGAAACATCTCCAAAATGTTGTAGAGATATCCCCTAAATTACGATACTTGAATAATTTAATTTGGTGACAGAGAACTATAGGCTCAAAATAAACCTGGTCGCATGCGCATATGATACAAACACTTGTATTTATCATAGAACAAATGATGAACCTCTCTGTTCGTACTGTTTTTGGTTTGTTTTTTGTTTTGGTAAGCTACACATACATATATGTTTTATTCAATCAAAGGCAATGTAGTTTTTAACTCGAATCGATTGTAGCCCTAGATATTTTATAGGCTACTTGTTAATGGAACTTAGTATTGATTAGGTTTTATTTGGAATCTATTATAGATATTAGAAAAATAAATATAATCGAATGACATGGCTATTAATAATAATGTGTATCAGTATAGGCCTTTTTGTTGTCATAGCCTGAAAGAAGTGGTGCTATATTGTAATTACAGGCCAAACTGTATAAACACACTTATAGTCCATGTTATTCCAGGTCTTATTGGTATTTTAAAAATGACTTTGTTGCTTTGCTGTCAGTGTCCTGTCTTCACGCCACATGGACATCTACGACTAGAATAAATAGACATCTCTAGAATAGAAAATAATTCTTCCCCTCTTATTTTCGGCCATCATTTTAAAGGAAATGTATAGCCTAATGGTCATAAACATATTTAAATCATATATGTCATTCTTCCTCTCTTAAGGTGTCTGATGAAGCACGCCATCATTACCCGCTCACCAATCGGTCATGAGTCTGAGGCAGCAAGATAAAGTAGTCTACGAAAATGTGAACCGGAGGTCGTTTTCTGTCTTTGGTTATCTAGCTGTATGAGTGTTAAATACCTGTCATAAAGCTAGATAACCGAAAGTAGAAATTACTTCCACATTCTTGTTCCGGTGGAAAATAAGGCCTAGGGTATGCCTAAAACTAAGTTAGGCCTATTGACAAGTTTCATCAAGTTCCACCTCAAAGGTAAGCAACACGTCATGTTGTTAATTTTAAAACAATTAACATATTTGTTGTCACACTGCTTGCAATGGAATTGGTACAAAATTATGGTGTTTTTAATATTTTGTAAAACGCGTACAAATCGAATCAAATCAACAATAAAAAAATACTTTTTAATTTCAGACAAAAAAATATGAACAGATGTACGCCTAGCCTACTTTTCTCCCAACTCACTGACATCGTAAAACATGTCTTAGTTTTGATATGGCCCTCTCGACAGTTTTTCCTAATGACTATGTTTGTGGCCTAATAAGGACTACAGGCCTCTCTTTACATTTGTAATACATAAATAGGCCTGATGTTGACAAATGTTTTTCGATTTCGATTTAATTTTGGTTGGTGGCATTAGTCGGGGTTGTATGAATCTGTTTCGATTGGTTGGATTAGTTTGTCTTCTTGGGGCGATTATCCGCGGAGCCTGGCCA
Organism: Oncorhynchus kisutch; assembly: GCF_002021735.2. Taxonomy (NCBI): domain Eukaryota; kingdom Metazoa; phylum Chordata; class Actinopteri; order Salmoniformes; family Salmonidae; genus Oncorhynchus; species Oncorhynchus kisutch. The sequence goes on along the minus strand of NC_034195.2, from coordinate 36,319,239 downwards.
CTTGGGAGCTGTCCCGTCCATTCTAGAATATGGTGCTGAATGCTAAACAGCTCGCGCCCACTCGGAGAGAACGGCGCGCGCTCTCTGGCGTCATCACCACCAATGTGTACACAATTAGGCCTCCTAACTGAAATGAATCTCTTTTACAATTTGGCAAAATATTATAGTAGGCCTATTCCTTGTTCAAGCCATTAGGAAAACAAAAAATGTAAGGATCTTTGAAATAATGGTCAAAGCACTAAGTGTTTCAAGGTAGTGTAGGCTATTTGAATAAACAATACAATAGCAATGCAACTGAAGTTGAATGGTTTAGGCCTACTCTAAGAATACACCCGTGGGTAAGAAAAACACTTGCAGACTGCAGTTAAAATTAAAGTGCATCTGAGAGCTTGGGAGTAATTCTACCAATACCTTGACCTCTACCTCTCAATAACAAGGGCAGGGCATCCGGGATACAGGGCTTGAACATCTGAACTTGGTACTTCACCTACTCTGTATGCTTTGGGCAGAGAATTAAGCAACTGAGATTGTAAAGCCTAGAGAGCTCTAAAGTGAGATGAGTTTTCATTCATCCCCTTAACTACCTGCTGCAGCGAAGCTCACTGTCAGTCCATGCCTGGCTAATTGCTTTGATTCAAATAGGGAGATTGGATTTATGCGAAAAGTCCAAGGTCTTTTCCCTTGCAGGCATGGGCCAAAGCTTTCACTCAGTGTGGTCTTCACAGTATTCTGGGAATTCTGTATGCCATCACAAAATCTTGCAATAATTTAGATTTCCTTTGATTCCATTAATTGTGGTGTTGTTAGCCTGGTTGTATGATGTAAAAATGATGATTTGGGGAGAGGCTTCTGGGAGAGGCGTGTGTGCGTGTGCTTACCATACAATCTTCCAGAGGCAGCTGACAGACAATTCACCTCTGTGTTAGTAGAATGTGTGGAGAAGTATGGTATGAAATAATTACTTAATCACTGTGTTAGTAGAATGTGTATTAGACGTATGGTATGAAATAATTACTAAATCACTGTAGAATTGGTTTCTGTATTTATCATTATAATGAACTAAAGGAACAATACAGGAATGTTGTGTTCACATTTGTCTCTTATAAATAAACTGCAGAGGTAGTTGCCATGGTTTCAGATCTGCAATAATAACCTCATAACATAGTGTCTGTTTTTATTGTTAATTCTCATGTCCTCTCTCCTCCACCTGCCTTCCTCACAGGCGACTCATTCACAACATGGTGTGATCAAGGAGCACAAATAGGGGACAGAATCATCAAAAAAAGCGAATGAGGAGGAGAATTGCCACACAATACCCCACCCCCTTTACCCACTGGCCTCTAATGCCATCTGTACTGCAAAATGGGAGACAAGAGACGCTGTGCCTATGCCAAGATGGGGACAAAGCCAGATCTCCAGAGGATGGGCACGCTGAGAGCAGAGAGAGGAGCCATCTTGGGAGACATTGCTGCAGCACCTAAGATGGCTGGGCTGGCATACGACGTGAGTTGCATTATGGTCCTGTGTTTGGTGGGGTTGGGGTGAAAAATAGTTAGTGGGTGATGAAGGGAGGAGGGTGTTCCCTATTTCCTCACACCTCACACTTCTTCCCTCGCCCTATCTGATACTACTAATGAGAATAGAAGGGGTTGGGGCGAGGTGGAGGAGGCAGAGGGCTGGGAGGCAAACAAAATGAATGAGCTGGCACCGATTGGAGGATTGCAAGAAAGCCTGCCATTTTCTCTTGTCATGGCGGCTTTTTACTCTTTACTCCCCTCCCGCCTCCAACGTCTTTTCCTGGTTTACAGTAGAGGAACACATGCTGAAGGCCTATTCCTCCCACTCAAGTAGAATATGTTATTCTGAGAAGCCATTGATTATGTTATGTAATAATGTAACCGTATTTTGACAATATAGTTGGTTATTCTTTGTTGTGTTTTGGAGGGTGGCAGGGACATTTTTGTTCTGAAAGGCTAAAGGCTTAGTACTCTAGGAAAATATGCTAGTGTGGGTTGTGTTGATGGTTGGTTTGCTTGATGCAAATAGTTATTAATTAATTCTCAATCTTCTTTGTCTTTTTCTCATTATGTTTTTGTTCAGATGAAGACTAATATACAGTGCAGTTGTTGAATGATAATTGATCTAGAATAATTATTGACCTTTTGTGGGAGATTATCAAACACACATCAAGCATGATTTACATTTACATTTTTTGTAATTAAGCAGATGCTCTTATCCACAAAGACTCACAGGAACAAGTTCGACTGTAAAACAGGAAAGGCTCATACTCGGCTGTTAATTGCATTGTGTGTTGCCATTCTCAAATTATTATTTTATTAATATTAATCTATATAAAATTGAATCAAATGTGTATGTGTGTGTGTGTGTGTGTGTTTGTGTGTGTGTGTGTGTGTGTGTGTGTGTGTGTGTGTGTGTGTGTGTGTGTGTGTGTGTGTGTGTGTGTGTGTGTGTTTGTGTGTGTGTGTGGTGTGTGTGCATGCGTGCGTGTCTGCATCTGTGTGAGCATAGTTTACTCATAAATTACTCCCACATTTCTGTATATACTCTACTCCCAAATATTGGTGATAAGACCATTATAATCACAAATATTATAGAAATAGCATTGCATATATTGCACAACTGCCTTGATTCATGGTTGTTGCAATGGTTGTGTGTGTTCGCCATCCTAATCAAATGACTTTCAATGTATCCACTACTGTGGTAATTAAGCTCTATGAACATGCAAAACACACTCACACCAAAATCAGACTTGTGTCTGATGTGAATAACACCCTGTGCCCCTGGCTGTTTCTGCCACAACCTGAAACGGGGAGAGAGAGAGTCTGCTTAAAGGGCCAATGTGCAGCTGCAGCCTGAATTTGCGTGTTAATGAACAGAGGCTTCCGTTTTCACATTATCATTCAGCCCCACTTTCTCTCCCCCTCAATGGCTGTTCACCCACCCCTACCCCCTCCTAACCCCCCCCCCCCCCCCCACCCCTCACCCCCCACCCCACCCCACTCACCCACCCTTCAAAAAAGCTCATGCTTTCCCACCATTGTAAGGGCTGGTGGTGCGGCAGGCCCTGGGTCTGGAGGGCCTGGGGCCGGGGGCAGGGTGGGAAAGGCCCTCCAGACTAGACTATGAGCAGATGCCAAAGACATTAGACTTTCACAGCCGATCAGGAGGGTCTTGTGAGCGACTGAGTTTAATGTGTGCATTTGATATGTTGGCTGGGTGGCTGAGGGATGGTGGGTAGGTTTACACAGGTTTACACACTAGAGTGCCACCTGACTATTCAATCTGCTCTGCATGTCTAAGAAGGGTGTAAATCCTGTGGACTGGGACATTCTTTGACAAACGTATAGGAGATTTTACTGCCATTATACATACGTTGACAGTATACACAGCACCAAGCTGGCATATGATAGAAATATAAGTTGCAATACAGGTGAAATGTTACTCATCAATCTTACTTTGATTGTATGAGAAACATATTGTATTTTGCGTTCTAGATTGTGTTGCCTTAAGTGATAAAAATAGATTTGGAGAAAAAGCCAGGGAGTGTTTCAGTATTATCAGTGGGTCTGACGTGCTTCTTCTCTGCCAAGTTCTCCTCCTCTACCTAATTTTTCTCTGTTTATCTCTGGGGTGCATGGTATGGGTTCCACAAAGGAACCAGGTAAAGATAAAGAAAAGACACTGAAACACTGGCTGTATCAGAGGAAATCTAATGGTAGTCAATTTGGGTGAAGTAGATGAAAAGTGATCTATTGATTGACTGAGCATTGTCAGCAAACCTGTGTGTTTAAACAGCGGACTAATCATCCATCTTCTTCATCATGCAGGTTTAACGAATGTGTCGTTTATATTTGGAAGGCTGGTTTCTCAGACCCAGATTAAGACTGGTCCTGGACTAAAATACACTTTAAATAGAGAATATCCATTGAGCTTTTCAGTCCAGGAACAGACTTAATCAGAACCTGCCCATAATGTATTGCACTTTTTATTCAGAAGAATGATACTTACAGCTCTATATATTCTGTAACTGCATTAGGGCGATTTGTTTTATGTCTATACAGCATAAGTGGAGCTATGATGGAGACAGAAAGAGAGAGACAATTTGCTCATATTATACTTAATCTCTTTTTCTATTAAAGTGGTGTACTGTGTTATAGCAAACAAAGAGAGAAAGAAAACCTGTTTGACAGACAATCTGCTTTTTGAAAAGGTAAAAACAACTATAGAATACCATTTCCGATGACAGTTGTTCATCGAAAAGGGGGAAAGACAGATGGGTGGAAAGGAGTGGAAAAGGACAGGGAGAGAGATGCAGAGAGATGCTAAGTGGGAGGAGGAGAGAGACAAGTGACCGTGTGTAGAGGGTGAGCTGCCATCTTTCTTCCTTCTGTCTCCCTGCGTAGAGCACAAGCTACTGTAAGTAGAGGAACAGTGAGACGCAGGCTCTTCCAAAGGATCTCTATGTGTTGAATTGCATATCAGTAATGGAGCATTAGGGGGATGTGTGTGTGTGTGTGTGTGTGTGTGTGTGTGTGTGTGTGTGTGTGTGTGTGTGTGTGTGTGCGTGCGTGCACGCGTGTGTGTGTGCGCGTGTGTGTGTGCGTGCGCGCGGGTGTGTGTGCAGCTCTATGTGACAGATGGTACAGTCGTGGGCAGTGGCACAGTGACGACCGAGGCAGATTTGTCAGCCGTTCTAAATGTATTCATGCTCACTCTACTAGTATTTAGTGAGACACGTTTTTCTTTCAAATACTGGAAGCGGGCATGCATGCATTTAGACCCCCCATCCAGCCCCAGTACTGTCCATGCATATCTGTTCAGTGTTCACAGACATGCACTGTTCCCCTATGTGTTTTCTTTAATGATACACTAAGCCATCGTTGCATTAAATGAAGGAAAGAACACAGTTAGTTCACATTCTGTCCAACAGTTCCAGATCATATGAATTTGGTATGGAAGTAAAACCTCAATTGTTATCAAAACAGAAAACAGAAAATCAACTTTAACACAAAATACCAAAATGATCCAAAACAGGTCAAATGTGGCATAGCTTGATGGTCATTATAACGTGCCAGTATTGAGATGCTTAAGGAGGAACACTTAAATCTGTTCTTTAACAAAGAACCAGGTTTCAATCAAGAATGTGGTCATGTCCATTCAGTGATTGGTCATGGAGGTCAGTGGCACTAAGACAAGGTGTCAACAGGATTTGGGATCTAAATGATCCCAAGATTCCCCCTCCCGTGTATGGATAGCTCAACCATAGATTTGACCTTCATCTCTGAACAAACGTAGCTATCCGTATCCACAGAAGGAATTAGAAAATATATTGGAGCCTAGCATTAATTTAATCATATAACTGTTGTTTGAAGTTTCTAATGTTTGGAGTTATTTCAGTGATTGAGAGTCAAAACAAAAAGTGATCATGTTTATTTATATAGGCACATCACTTCTTATTTACACTGACGGCCTACCCCGGCCAAACCCTACGCCGCCCTATAGGACTCCCAATCACGACCGGTTGTGAATCGAACCAGGGTCTGTATTGATACCTCTAACACTGAAATGCAGTGCCTTAAACCACTGCGCCTCTCGGGAGCCCAAATATGTGTGTTCCTACACTTCCCATTCTCTATACGTAAGTTAAGTAGACCACAAACAGGTAATGAAATAAGTTCAGCTCCCCAGTTACCTCTCTGGACTGCTCTCTCGCTGTGTGGATAGTATAAACGTTCACTCTGATATATATTAACCCTGGCTCATGGGTCATCTCTGGGTGTGTGCGCATTTATTTGTGGGTCCAATGTGGGTCAGGCTGGCCTCATCAGTCCTCCTTAATGTAACTCTTGCAGAGGACTAATCTAGCACAAAGCCTTGTCTTTAAGTATCTTATAGAGGAAGACACAGGAGAAATGTCTATATCCAGGACTTTTCAGATTATGTCTGTCTGCCCCTAGTAGTCCTGGAGCAGGGGTCTTCTGTGCTCCAATGAAAGTAGAGGAGAATTAGGTGACTGAGCTTACAGTACTCTTATACTGTATAATCACACTAGGGGAAGATGAAGTTTGGAGGAGGGAGGATGGGGTGACCTGTTTAAAAAAAATCTTTGCGTATCTCTTAATCTGATTGAAGATGTATAGCTACTGTATAGTACTATCTACAGTTCTGTAATTATTGTGTTTTTCCTTCTCTGAAATACTTCAGGTTTGCGAACTGAGAGAAGCGGAGAACACTTAGAAAGAGGAGTGTCAGTTTTCCAGTGTCAACACTGTATAGAGTTCTAACGCTCAGTTCTTACTGATACTGCATACTGGTTCTTTCTCCATTTTGATCATTCTACTACTGATTCTATATTATTTGACCCGATTTATATTTGACAAATATCACCGTCTTATCAAAAGTTATATAATGAGCAGGCTTTTTTGTTTGTACATTTTTTTGTATTATGGGTCAAGTTCGTCAAGTTCATATTCATGGCTGTTAAACTGCCTCGTGTCTGGCCAGTGGGAGAGGTGTTCTTGGAGGTGGTGCGGAGGAGTTGTTTTTCCCTTTGACCCCTGCGGAGGTTGCTAGGGGAGGGTAGTGCACCAGTGAGAAGGCTGAGCTGTCAGAGCTGTCTAAGACACATCAGCCCCCCCCCCCCCCCCCACACACACACACACACACACGCACACACACACACACGCACGCACGCACACACACACACACACACACACACACACACACACACACACACACACACACACACACGGCACAGGCCCAGAGCTGGGGGATGTCAGGGCTTTATGCTCATCAGACACCTCCTTACCACAACTCCAGTCTATCCCACCACCCCACTACAATTCCAGTCTATCCATCCACACCCACTACAATTCCAGTCTATCCCTCCACACCCACTACAATTGCAGTCTATCCCTCCACTACAATTCCAGTCTATCCCTCCACCTCCACTACAATTCCAGTCTATCCCTTCACCTCCACCCCACTACAATTCCAGTCTATCCCTCCACACCCACTACAATTGCAGTCTATCCCTCCACTACAATTGCAGTCTATCCCTCCACCTCCACTACAATTCCAGTCTATCCCTTCACCTCCACCCACTACAATTGCAGTCTATCCCTCCACCTCCACTACAATTCCAGTCTATCCCTTTACCTCCACCCCACTACAATTCCAGTCTATCCCTCCACACCCACTACAATTGCAGTCTATCCCTCCACTACAATTGCAGTCTATCCCTCCACCTCCACTACAATTCCAGTCTATCCCTTCACCTCCACCCCACTACAATTGCAGTCTATCCCTCCACCTCCACTACAATTCCAGTCTATCCCTTCACCTCCACCCCACTACAATTGCAGTCTATCCCTCCACCTCCACTACAATTGCAGTCTATCCCTCCACCTCCACTATAATTCCAGTCTATCCCTTAATCTCCACCCCACTACAATTCCAGTCTATCCCTCCACCTCCACCCCACTACAATTCCAGTCTATCCCTCCACCTCCACTACAATTGCAGTCTATCCCTCCAACCCCACTACAACTCCAGTCTATCCCTCCACCTCCACCCAAATCAAATCAAATCAATTTGATTTGTCACATACACATGGTTAGCAGATGTTAATGCGAGTGTAGGGAAATGCTTGTGCTTCTAGTTCCGACAATGCAGTAATAACCAACAAGTAATCTAACCTAACAATTCCAAAACGACTACCTTATACACACAAGTGTAAAGGGATAAAGAATATGTACATAAAGATATATGAATGAGTGATGGTACAGAACGGCATAGTCAAGATGCAGTAGATGGTATCGAGTACAGTATATACATTTGAGATGAGTAATGTAGGGTATGTAAACAAAGTGGCATAGTTTAAAGTGGCTAGTGATACATGAATTACATAAAGATTCAGTAGATTATATAGAGTACAGTATATTCATATACATATGAGATGAGTAATGTAGGGTATGTAAACATTATATTAAGTAGCATTGTTTAAAGTGGCTAGTGATATATTTTACATCAATTTCCATCAATTTCCATTATTAAAGTGGCTGGAGTTGAGTCAGTGTGTTGGCAGCAGCCACTCAATGTTAGTGGTGGCTGTTTAACAGTCTGATGGCCTTGAGATAGAAGCTGTTTTTCAGTCTCTCGGTCCCTGCTTTGATGCACCTGTACTGACCTCGCCTTCTGGATGATAGCAGGGTGAACAGGCAGTGGCTCGGGTGGTTGTTGAACCTTGATGATCTTTATAGCTTTCCTGTGACATCGGGTGGTGTAGGTGTCCTGGAGGGCAGGTAGTTTGCCCCCGGTGATGCGTTGTGCAGACCTCACTACCCTCTGGAGAGCCTTACAGTTGTGGGCGGAGCAGTTGCCGTACCAGGCGGTGATACAGCCCGACAGGATGCTCTCGATTGTGCATCTGTAGAAGTTTGTGAGTGCTTTTGGTGACAAGCCAAATTTCTTCAGCCTCCCGAGGTTGAAGAGGCGCTACTGCGCCTTCTTCACGACGCTGTCTGTGTGGGTGGACCAATTCAGTTTGTCCGTGATGTGTACGCCGAGGAACTTAAAACTTACTACCCTCTCCACTACTGTCCCATCGATGTGGATATGGGGTGCTCTCTCTGTTGTTTCCTGAAGTCCACAATCATCTCCTTTGTTTTGTTGATGTTGAGTGTGAGGTTATTTTTCACCCCCCACTACAGCTCCAGTCTATCCCTCCACCCCCCCACTACAACTCCAGTTACCCAACCCCCACTGGCACCCCAACTTCAGACACACAATCTAACCCACCATAGGCACACAGTTCACCCCCAAAACCCAAGTACTCAGTCTACGCTCCATAGCTCCAGTCTGGCCCCTCCTTGAATCTACCCCTCTGTAGATCTGTGTAGGGTAACCCCCACCCTTGATCCCTGTCTAGACTCTACCTCAAAGTCTACAACAACACCCTCACCATGTAGAAGAGAATCCATGCATCCTCGGCCCTACATTAAAACTTTTCCCTCTGCCACTCACTGCATGCTTTGCCTACAAATATTTGAAGTAGAATGCTTCTGTTGTATTGTCTTATATTGTTGTGTTGAATTGAGGATTAATTTGGATGGCATAAACCTCCAGTGTTACATAACCACCTTATGGCTGTGGTTAGGCCAGGACAGATAACAGTTTTACTTTTCAGTGTAAAATAACTGATATGTCAGTCTATATGTGCCAGTGTTTGCGTTAGTAAGTCTGTTCGTGTGTGAGTGTGGTCCCCTTCGAGGTTGTACCCGTTCAGGGGAGGGGTCTTGCAAATGAAAGGGTCTCTATTTGCATACGCTGCATGCCATCTGAGAAGTGGGAGCAGTCAAAAAATATATCAGAGGTGGACAAAGAGAGAGAGGACAAACCCTGCATTGTGGGGCTGGTGAGAGAAAGAGACTTTTTGAATGGGTGAGTGGGTGAAAATTGACAGAGAAAGAGTTTGGGCCGGCTCCCTGAAGTGATTAAAGCCTACAGAGCTCCATTCATACAGAGTTAAAATAGAGGAGAGGAAACGCACACAGTCCTGTGCATGCAGGGCCTATTTGCTGAAATATTGAAAAATACTGTTTGCATTTTCAGGCTTGAATAAATGTTTGAAAGTGTCTAAAATGAACAAAAAATAAAGATGAATTATGTTATGGTAGCCTAAATAACGATAGTGGACTGTGGAGGTGGCTATCATGTTGACCAAGGATCTGGCATTGTTATAGATTGTGTAAGTGTTTCGGGTAGGCAGTGAAATGCATTTATAGTTAAACCTTGTAGGGTGTCGTTCAGCTTGATTGAGCATCTGAGCTTCCTATAAGCTTGCCAATAAGCTTGCATACATGCGTGTGTGCATGTCTGTGTGTGTGCTCGTGTGGTTCTCTATTGACTGCAGGTTTTGTAGCTCTTGTCGTCATTCTAATGCTAATGATTCTTAACCATTTATTTCTGTCCTATATTCTCAGGTTTGGATGTGGAGTGGTCAGTAGGGAGGGAGATTCTGCATACTCTATTGGTGTTCCTGGTACAGTATGGACCAAACCACTAAACAACAATCAGACTATTGGAAACCATCTCTGTCACTGTCATACAAAGTTTATACAACCAGAGGACCACGACAAGGAAGAGGGAAGATTTGTGCAATTTAGTTTTATTGTGTGTTTTTTTTGTTAGCAATAGGGTAATAGTGTAATGATTTGATTCTTTTTTTTAAATTGTAATTATATACTACAATGTGTTTCTATTTGTCTTTGTTACTTCTTTTTGATATTCATTATTTGAGTCTTATTTTTGTATATATTTATATAGTTTTAAATGCTATGATTATTTGTGTTGTTCCAAATGTCTGAATAAAAATGACAGTTAGTGTAGAATGGTGCTGCTTTTTTTTTGGGGGGGGGGGGGTTCAACCAGGGAGACATTAAAGCTAGAACCGCCACTGCTTAAGAGACACGTTGGCTCCCCCCCCAAAAATCATCTCCTTCCATAGAAGAATGGGGGCGGGACAATATCTGAAAATACTAATCTCAGCACCCAGAACCAAATCACAAGAGACTAGAAAATATTGGAGAAATCTGATATTTCTTTCATGGAATACATTCACACTTTGACTTTCACTCTTGATTGATTTTGTTGTTCTTTTACTGATTCAATTAAATAATCATGAAAAACATTATGAACCCACTTATGCTCTCAAATCACAAGTGACAGTCATATACTCAGCTGTATTTGATGTAAAAGTACTGAAAATGTATGTGTGTGTGTGTGTGTGTGTGTGTGTGTGTGTGTGTGTGTGTGTGTGTGTGTGTGTGTGTGTGTGTGTGTGTGTGTGTGTGTGTGTGTGTGTGTGTGTGTGTGTGTGTGTGTGTGCGCCTGTGCCTGTGCATGCATGCAAGTACAGTGCCTTCGGGAAGGATTCACACCCCTTTACTTTTTCCACATTTTGTTACGTTACAGCCTTATTCTAAAATGGATTAAATCATCAATCTACACACAATACCCCAAAATGACAAAGTAAAAACAGGATACTTACATTTTTTGCATTTATTAAAAATAAAAACGTAAATATCACATTTACATAAGTATTCAGACCCTTTGTCAGTACTTTGTTGAAGCGCCTTTGGCAGTGAACACAGAATCGAGTCTTCTTGGGTATGACGATACAAGCTTGACACACCTGTATTTGGGGAGTTTCTCCCATTCTCCCAGTTTTTACCAAGGATCTCTCTGTACTTTGCTCAGTTCATCTTTGCCTCAATCCTGACTAGTCTCCCAGTCCCTGCCGCTGAGAAACATCCCAACAGCATGATGCTGCCACCACCATGCTTCACCGTAGGGATGGTGCCAGGTTTCCTCCAGACGTGACACTTGGCATTCAGGCCAAAGAGTTCAATCTTGGTTTCATCAAACCAGAGAATCTTGTTTCTCATGGTTTGAGAGTCCTTTAGGTGCCTTTTGGCAAACTCCAAGTGGGCTGTCATGTGCCTTTTACTGAGGAGTGTTTTCCGTTTGGCCACTTTACCATAAAGGCCTGATTGGTGGAGTGCTGCAGAGATGGTTGTCCTTCTGGAACTCTAGAGCTCTGTCAGAGTGACCATCAGGTTGACCAAGGCCCTTCTCCCCCGATTACTCAGTTTGGCAAGGAGACTATCTCTAGAAAGTCTGGGAGTCTTGGTGGTTCCAAACTTCTTCAATTTAAGAATGATGGAGACCACTATGTCCTTGGGGACCTTCAATGCTGCAGAAATGTTTTGGTACTGTTCTCCAGATCTGTACCGTGACACAATCCTGTCTAGGAGCTCTACGGACAATTCCTTCAACCTCATGGCTTGGTTTTTGCTCTGACATGCACTGTCAACTGTGGGACCTTATGTAGACAGGTGTGTGCCTTTCCAAATCACGTCCAATCAATTGAATTTACCACAGGTGGACTCTGATCAAATTGTAGAAACATCTCAAGGATGATCAATGGAAACAGGATGCATCTGAGCTCAATTTCGAGTCTAATAGCAAATGGTCTGAATACTTATATAGATAAGGTATTTCTTTATTTTTTTTCTTCTAAAACCAGTGTTTTGCTTTGTCATTATGGGGTATTGTGTGTAGATGCTGGGGATTTTTTTCCAATCCACTTTAAAATAAGGCTGTAACATAACAAAATGTGTAAAAAGTCATTGGGTCTGAATACTTTCCAGAAGGCACTGTATGTGGATGACATTGCTGTATGTGTATGTGTGTGTGCATGTACATGTACGTGTGCATACATGCAACTATGTGGATGACATGGCTGTTTACAAACCCTGAAGAAAGTGATTTTGCATTATTTTCAATAGAATTATACAATTTGCATTGTACAATGATAATTTGTGTCTTGCTTCATGTTTATCAATATTTTAAGTGAAGGCAAATGTAGGGAACCAAAATAACACATTGGGTGGGGAGTAGGACCAAGGACACCTGCCCCAAACTGGAATTAGAAAAGTAGCACAGGAGTATGGTGATGAAAACAATTGTAATCTACCATGCTGCAAAAAAACTTTGAAGCTGGTCAGTGTCAACTAAGCAAGCAACCTATAATTTAGCCGTCTTGTTTAAGTACATTGGTACATTGGACAGCGCCACACGAACAACACTGTTGAAATACAATGGGTTAAGCTTCAGCTCTTTTCTTTTGCATTTAGGCTATAACACCCTAATTTATGCAGGCGGGAGTAAAAAAAACAATTGTGGACAAGACAGACGGTGCGTTCTGGAAGTGGTTCTTATCAATCAGGTTGTCTGGTATTTTGACAGATTCACACGCAAATATGTGAGAAAGAGTCTCCGCGTGACCCCACCGCCAGCTGCCATTAGGCTACTGAATGGCAGTGACGTGAGGACCAGACGTTAGGACGTGCACGGAATCCGCCCCATTTCCCGGTGTGTGGGAAACAGTAGGCCTTCCAAGCACCCGCCTTACTAAATTTCCCCTGATATTAAAATTGGCATTTGCCGGGTGGCAGGGTATTTTGTACTGTGTTAAAACGTATGCCTAGACAACATACGAAAAAGTGCTAGAAAATACGAATTCAGTATTTTTTTGTGTGAATTTCTATGCCTCAGACACGTGATAAAATGTCAATTAGTAGGCTAATTCTAAGGTAATCGAATATTCTCATATTTAACGTTATAATTTCTGAAATAGGGTAAATCTGAAGTTAGAATCGTGTTTTGATGGAGTTGTTTACTCTGACAAGAGGCTGCTCCTAATTCTTGATTTAACAGACTTGATTAGTGACACCATTTTTTTTTACACCAAATCTGGATTAGGATTATACAGTGTAGGTCTGATTTGATGGACCCTCCAATATCTGACCCTTGACCTCAATCAGTCCAAATTCAACAACATGTGGACAGGAGTAAGGTCAAGAGGGGATTATTTCTTTGTGTTGTTATAGTCAAAACATGTTTGTTGGTGACAGACAAAATGTAGTAAATTAATGCTTATTATTGGTATTGTTGACAACACTTACAAAGTTGTCTAGGATATTGCTTAATTTATGTTGAAAAATTGTGCAAATATTGATGTTTTGTTGGAGTGAAATTATTGAAATACATTGAAATGTAATACAATTGCAGAACTGTTGATTATTCATTTAGATTTTTTTTTCTAACAAATATTTTCTTAAATTGATAAATCATGATATTTTCTTTCATCTCCCAAAGACAGAATTTACACAACTGCACAAGTAATCTTACAAATTGTGCATTTACTGTGACATTTCACATGTATTTCACATGTATACAAATATTTCCTGAAATATAAGGCAGCAAGCTCTCTTCATCATGAATATAATGGTCTATATTGTAGTTTATGATCACAAGTGGACGTAATTTGTCTCATTTGACTGGACAACAAAGGAAAACACAGAAGAATTTATATATGTATATTATTATAATTTAATGTCTTTTGTCATTTAATGTTTATTTTATTGAAAAGTATGCCTATTCTCCACCTCCTTTGTTAGTATTGAGTCAGTTAAATTAGCAGCTTGAGGTGATGAAAGTATACTCTTTGATGAGACAAAGTGAGACAAAGTGGGTCCGAGGCACATGGACTTGTTGGTATAATGTCCTTGTGGCGGCTAGATGTTGGGGTCAGGAGGTCAACCTCTGGACAGTCCCCCAGAGGACAATAAACAGTGCCAGCTAGATATCAAGGTCAGGGGTCACAGCCAGCGATCAAGGGCCAGTAATTAAGTGGCTATTTCCTGCCATTCCCCAGTGACCGTTTGGCTGAGAGAGACAGGCAGAGGCTTGGGGAAGTCCTTGATGACCAGGCTTTACCAAACACTACATGGTGATGAACTAACTAAACTAACTAGTGATTACAGCCTATTTACCACAATCAGGAGACTACTGGAGGGAGCAATAATGAGACATTTTACAGAGTGTGTTTACTGGGATATTTACCACACTGTTTTTCAGGCATATTTAATGCGTAATATGTGGTAATCTGTATAATACTGTAGTAACTACAATTTTGTTTATTTTCTGATTGATAATTGATGATTGCACAATGTTAAAATCATGTTGTCTTGTGAAAAGGGAATAGTTCCCTTTTCAGTAGTCTGTGGGGGCTGGAAGTAAGTTTCACAGTAGAGAATAGGATTTGTTTATGTTTCTATACAGTGAGTGTATCAGCCGTTAGCATGAGAATAGGCATGGGTCCTGTGAACTTCTCTGACCCATTGACCTCTCTCTTGGGATGTAAATAGTATCACTCGAGAGCTGCCGTCAGATCTGCGCCATGCCTAAACTCCTAATCAGGCTGGTGTAATGTATCCTACAAACTGCTGTCTCCCTTCTACCCCCCCCCCCCCCCCCCCCCCCCCCCCCCCCCCCCCCACACACACACACTTCTTCAGACTGTGGGTACAGCAGTTTGTTTAAGGCATACACCAACCTCAATTCCAAACTATAGGGTACCCCACCCTCATCCCGTTTATGGGCATCTGGACTTGGATGTTGGAGGAGTCTGAGGAGCTGGTATGAGACAACGGGGGCACCTTTCTCTTCCTAAAGAACCTGGGCCTCCACATAATCACTAAGCTGTTTGTAGCTAATCCTAATTAGAATGGTGTCACTCTGATCATAATCACTCATTTCACATTCAATTCCAAAGTGTCACTGAACTGGAACAGCTAATTCAAAGGTGTGAATTATAATAAGGATAATGCAATGGGCATAAAACATGATGCAGAAAGCTGGTCTGAGAGGATAATATTTGTATCAAAGAGATAGTGACAGAGCTTCAGTGAAATGTTCAATCTTCTCAGCAATGGAGTCTCAGATGCAGTCATTGAGGGCTGGCTTGAAAGACTGACACCTTCATGCATGGAGAAGAAACATTTCAGGCTGTAAAATCCAGTCTCACATGAATGTCAGGAATATAGCTAAAAAAAAGCCCTTCATAACAGAGAATGTGCATCTTGGCCTATTTAATTACACCCTTTGAGAAAATTGACTTAATTTAAGCTTCCTTGACAATTTGTACCTTTAATTCAGGACATCTCATTGTTTGCAATTGGTTTGAATGAAACATTGACACAAAACATTAGGCCACTTAACCAGCAAAACCTTATTTGTAGCCAAGGCCTATTGGGAGAAAGGGAAGATTAATTAGCAATACCACTACATATGTCAGATAGGCTAATTTATGGTATGGATTCGAAGTGCTGAAAGTAACCACATAAACTACTTCCAATTAATCTGGCTTGCAATTCAGGACCGGACACAAACAGCGAAGGCCTATTTAATCTGTATTTATGCACATGATATGGTTCCAGTTTGTGTCTTTTAATATTCAATAATAACCGTTTTATTTAGGTCGTATGCGTTTTCATCGATGTATTGTTATGACATCGTCGAATAACTTGCATTTAATAATAGATGCAATTAATGTAAGGTCACAATCAATTAGTAAGAATGTCAGACATCACTCTCTCAATGCATTAGATTGGGTAAATGCTCTTATGTCCGTGGCACTTGCTATATGATACAACGTAAGCCTCACTCTCAGAATAATTTCCGCCCTGTTAGTAATACCTATAAACTGGAACATTTAACAGCTGGGTAATGTAGCTCTATTGGAGGCGAGCGATGTCTGGCTCTCTTCCCAGAGCATAAGTAGGGCTCAAAACAAGGTGTGAATATAATTTATTCAACATCATTGTCTTAATAAATCATATTATTTCATACCTTACCGTAGACCTGTAAAATTGGTACTAAACATGTAGGCCTATAATATGAATAGCTCCTTGTCCTCAAACGTTTTGCTATATTTGGAATATAAATGTTGTATATTACATTCTCGCATTTCTTACGAAATTACAGTATATTGTTCGAATTGATTTTCGTACAGTAACATTTGCTACAACACAATGGCAAATCAAAAAAAAGTTGATTCCCTTTCCATTTCTTGATTGAATCCTCATATTAGCAATTAATGGTAGGGCTAATTGTTATCAAACTTGGAATATGTCAACGAAACGTCTTGAAAAGCCTTTCTGCAAGTGAAATTGAATGTTCTGATGCTCTCTTATTCAATTGAGAAAGAAAACATTTTAGTCGAAAGTGGGATACAAATATTTCACAGTCAAATAATTGACGTTTATTAGTGCAATTATTTCTCAGACTGTTTTGTTCTGGCTATTGTTCAGGCCTTTCCTTCTGATGAAGGCAACATAACCTATGCCTACACAATGTGTGAAACGTAAATGCTATTAAACGAAAACAAGAGGAAGAGAGGGAAATAGAGATTTTGGCACACATTTTCGTTAATTTTCTTCCAGTATATTGTAAATGACTATTTATAATAGTCTATAAATATATATATATATATATATATATATATATTATATATATATATATATATGTATATATATATGTTTTTAATCTTCGTATTTATACTTGTTTGCAAAGCAATTTCTTATGGCGCAAAACTGGTTTGTGTCAAGAACTGCAACACTGTTGGATTTTTCATGCTCAACAGTTTCCTGTCTGTATCAAGAATGGTCCACCACACAAAGGACAACCAGCCAACTTAACACAACTGTGGGAACCTTTGGAGTCAGCATGGGTCTAATGTTGATGTCCAATGGTGGAGGAGAGGAATGCTGAATACACTCAGCCTCCCTCCTTCTTACAGCAAGAGACAAACAAATAGCCCATTACTGCTTGTAGGCTAGGAGGTTGAATGAGAAAAGTGCAATTTCATCCACCACTCTAGAAAACAATCCAACCAATTTGAGTAACTCATTATGGGTGTTTTCAGAAAGGTGAAACATTCCAAACATTGCATGTAGAAATGTGCCTCCTATTCAACATGGCAGACAACCAGGTTTGTTCTACACAGTACATTTCTATCTGAACGTTCTGTAGCGCTGCACACCTGAAAAGAGCTCTCAGGATTCATTAGAGCTACTCATTTATTAGCCAGTGAATAAGAGGTAGATTCGTGTTGTCTGTGTTTGCCCCTGGCTTGAAATGTGTTTGGATCGGTGGCATATCTCCTAATGTTATCTTAGCTCTTAATGGCAGGATTTATCTTCCAGAGACAAAGAAGGAGAAAGAGAGGGAAAACAGAGACAGAGAGAGAGAGAGAGAGAGAGAGAGATAGATGGAGAGGAGGAGAGAGAAAGAAAGGATGCTGACAGTCAGAGAGAGGGGGAGCCATCTGAGCTACATGATACATGGACTGACCAGGTGATCAGTGCAGTGAGGATTAAGCCCATCCTCTCTGTTAAAGATCAGTCACAACAAAGAGGCAGGGATGAGAGTGAAATAAGTATTGGTTGAAACCAGGGGGAGTCACCAAAGGTAAAAGGTAGAGTGTATTTGACCTATGAGTTATGGATACAGAAACAGAACAACGTTACTAAGAACAGTGGCTGAAACTATGTATATTTAATAGCAAATCCAATAATGAAATTGAATAGAAAATTGTCTATCATGTTTTACAGGTCTGAGGTCACTTTATTTAATTTTTTAACCTTTATTTAACTAGGTAAGTCAGTTAAGAACAAATTCTTATTTACAATGATGGCCTACCAAACGGCAAAAGACCTGTGATAAAAAAATTAATAAAAAAAAACATAAATATAGGACAAAACACACATCATGACAAGAGAGACAACACTACATTGCATAAAGAGAGACCTAAGACAACAACATAGCAAGGCAGCAACACATGACAACACAGAATGGTAGCAACACAACATGACAACAACATGGTAGCAACACAAAATGGTAGCAGCACAAAACATGGTACAAACATTATTGGACACACACAACAGCACAAAGGGCAAGAAGGTAGAGACAACAATACATCACACAAAGCAGCCACAACTGTCAGTAAGAGTGTCCATGATTGAGTCTTTGAATGAAAAGATTGAAATAAAACTGTCCAGTTTGAATGTTTGTTGCAGCTCTTTCCAGTCACTAGCTGCAGCGAACTGAAAAGAGGAGCGACCCAAGGATGTATGTGCTTTGGGGACCTTTAACAGAATGTGACTGGCAGAACGGGTGTTGTATGTGGAGGATGAGGCCTGCGGTAGATATCTCAGATAGGGGGGAGTGAGGCCTAAGAGGGTTTTATAAATAAACATCAACCAGTGTGTCTTGTGATGTGTATACAGAGATGACCAGTTTACAGAGGAGTATAGAGTGCAGTGATGTGTCCTATAAGGAGCATTGGTGGCAAATCTGATGGCTGAATGGTAAAGAACATCTAGCCACTCGAGAGCACCCTTACCTGCTGATGTATAAATTATGTCTCCATAATCTAGCATGGGTAATATGGTAATCTGAATCAGGGTTAGTTTGGCAGTTGGGGTGAAAGAGGAACGATTACGATAGAGAAAACCAAGTCTAGATTTAACTTTAGCCTGGAGCTTTGATATGTGCTGAGCGAAGGACAGTGCACCGTCTAGCCATACTCCCAAGTACTTTTTTGAGGTGACTACCTCAAGCTCTAAACCCTCAGAGGTAGTAATCACACTGGTGGGAAGAGGGGCATTCTTCTTACCAAACCACATTACCTTCGTTTTGGAGGTGTTCAGAACAAGGTTAAGGGTAGAGAAAGCTTGTTGGACACTAAGAAAGCTTTGTTGTAGAGCATTTAACACAAAATCTGGGGAGGGGCCAGCTGAGTGTAAGACTGTATCATCTGCATATAAATGGATGAGAGAGCTTCCTACTGCCTGACCTATGTTGTTGATGTAAATTGAGAAGAGCGTGGGGCCTAGGATTGAGCCTTGGGGTATTCAATGGCTGAAACAGTGGATTTTCTGACTTTATACACTACATTGGGGATAGTCACATTAGAAGGGGTGGGAGATGAGGAAATGTTGGACGGGCAAGGAGGCATGGCTGATTCAAATAGGAATCCTGACTTAATGAAGTGGTGATTAAAGAGCTCAGCCATGTGCTTCTTGTCAGTAACAACTACATCATCAACTTTAAGGGACATGGGCAGCTGTGAGGAGGAGGGTTTATTCTCGAGGTCTTTAACCGTTTTCCAGAACTTCTTGGGGTTAGACCCACAGAGAGAGAACTGCTCCTTAATGTAACTAACTTTGGTCTTCCGGATAGCCTGAGTGCACTTATTTCTCATTTGCCTGAACGAGAGTCAGTCAGCCGTATGCGTGTGCCGAGCCTTTCGCCAAATGCAATTCTTGAGGTGGAGTAACTCTGCAAGATCACAGTCGAACCAGGGGCTGAACCTGTTTTTAATTCTCATTTTCATTATGGGGGCCTGTTTGTTAACGATACCACTGAAAAATCCAAAAAGAAGGTCCAAGCGTCTTTGATAGAGGGGATCAAGGTGATTCTATACCGTTTTACAGAAGGGCGACTACACTTCCTTATTCATTTTAGATTTGGATCATAAAAAAATGCTAGCGGCCATGACTGATTTCAAACGTGAGTCTGTTTCGGGGTGTGGTTTGATGTGGGTGTCTATTGTGTGTGTTTGCAGGTGGGAAGAGTTAGCCAAATTATTTAGCCAATTCATTTCAGCCGTTTCAGCTGGTGTGCAATCTTGGAATAATTGGTTTGACTTTGGACAGCCTATCTCTGGGGATAGTTAGGGACCGTCAATAAATCAAAGAATGTAAATGGTACAATATTTGAATGTTGCACATCTTTAAGTTGTCTCATTTCATGCTTTCAATATTTGTATATGAATTTATACAATGTATAGTTTATGGTTTGAGGTTTTTAAGTAATTGAAATTTGGAGCCAGTTACCTTTTGAAATATTGTTACTTGTACATAGTGCAATTTACTGATGGTCCCTAACTAGCCCCATAGAGATATTGAATTGACCATGGACATTATGATCGGGTGGTGTGCACCTGTACTCCAAATTGATGATTACTTGGGTGCTGTGGACATGTGGGCAGAATTAAAATGAACCCAACCCATGGAAAACTGTTACGGTACCCTTCATTCCGTGGCATACAATCTTTTCCTAACCTCTTGCAAATCTCAGTTTTGGACGAGACTGACTATGACCAAAATTATCACACTTTGTAGTCAATTTTGACTCGATCCAACATAGGCCATTTTATAAACAAGAAGTTGCTTTTTAGAGGCAGTCGCTCTTTAACAACAACATTAACAATTAGCAATTATAAAGCAATATGTCCTGTCATATGCTTAAACATAAGCTAATGCTTTTAAAATAGAAATCCATTGGCCATATGATATGGATTGTTCATGCGCTTTATTGCTGCAATTCTTTGGGTTCATGTCTATAGGAATGCCACATTCCAACAGGCTGACTCTCAATCTGATTACTATTATTTCCCATGCACATCAATGCAACCATGTCTGATGTGTGGCTACCAGGCTAACCTTTGACTCCAGTCTGTCTGGAGGGCCACTGTGACAGGGGGGTCAAGGTCAATGGGAAAGAGGGATGGGAACATATTGAGCACATTTGGGGGTGCTAGGGGTCCCTGTCTGGGAGAGAAGGGTCCAGACTGTTCCAGATGTCTGGTTGAGAGCTCCTCACCCAACCCCACTCCACCCCTCTGTTGGTTTCCCTTACCCCCTGGGCCCAAATGAACAGGGGGACTGCTGAGGGACTGTCTGGGTACTGCGGGGTGCTGGTTCCCAGACAGGGATATGTAAAGAGGGTACACAGACAAAGACAAAGAGGTACTAGCGTACACAAACACACATATATTAACTGCATAAACACATTATATCCTTATAGGCAAATAAACACATGAAATCAGAATCCCACACTGTATATCTGCACTGTCTATTTAGACATTGGAATGTACATTAACATCACATTGATTCACTTTGCATTTTACAAAGCAGTCTGAGGGCCCTGGGAACCTAGTCTTGACTAGGGGGAACAAAGAGCTCTGATGGATGTTCTGGTGGGGCCCAGACAGTCAGCAGACATGTAGTGGACTCACTGGGAGTTTAGGTGGCACTTGATTGACTGATGGAGCATACTTCCCCCTTAAGGCCATAGTGAACTGGGCAGGTTATGGACCAGAATATGTGCTAGTAGTTGAAACTTGAGAGACCCCATCCTATTGACTTACAAACAGAACTCTCAGGGTTTCACCAATGCTATTCTATTGGCAGTGCACACACACACACACACACACACACACACACACACACACACACACACACACACACACACACACACACACACACACACACACACACACACACACACACACACACACACACACATGCATACACACACACACATGCATACACACACACACATACACAAACACAAACACACACACACAGGCCCCAGGAAGGACAGACCTCCCGGGCGATCAGCACTGGAGCATATAGCCACCTGTCAATCACCAGATCCTGCCGGTCTTAAGAGAGACGTTTCGTCTGGCCACAACACCCGCTGTCCCTCCCCATACATTATGCCTCCTCTGGCAACCGTCGTCGGGCGACCGCGGGCCATTGTCCTTTCACAACGGGGGCTCGCCATTGAACCCTGGGGTCCTTAGCAACCAGAATAAAAGGTGCCAAAAAGGCCTATTTTCTGTGGCTGAAAGAGTCTGTTCTTGTGCGCTGCGTCTGGGATTCATATGCCAGGGCCTGAATGGACAAACCTCCTCCTTTTAAACACTGGTGTAACAGAGCGTATGAAGGGGCTGACCGCTAGTGGATAAGATGGATAGGATCATGGCTAATCTGCTGTTCCTCTCCACTGTGGTCCGATAGGGACACTTAACCAACCTCTGGGGCCAGTTAGCGGCCTGGGGCGGCCAGGGCTGGGCAGTGGTGGTGGTCAGTGGGCTGTGACAGAGCAGAAAAGGGTGGGGGTGGAAGGATTACCGTTCCTATGCTCTACTGTTGGATGTGTATGGCATGGATAGAAGTCGTATGTATCCATCACATTCCACATCTCCTAATAAGATATGTTTGGTCAGACAGTAGGCTGAAGCTTGTTTTGAGAAAACTATGGAGAGGCTGGGGATAATGCGAAGAGAGGATACATAGAGTTTATGAACACTTTTATGGACTTCTGGATGTTCTTACAAGTGTCTTTATGAGAGACTGAACATAATGCCCTGAATACCTCTGTACACTATGAGGGTCTGAGACGTGCAACTCATAAAGTTAACTTTCTGGAGTTGACATTTGAATACACCAATATATAAAATCGGATTAAGAGTCTGATTGATAAAGATGGAACTTGTTTATCAGCTGATCGAGAGGTTGTCACCAACTGTCTAGATCTTTCTCCCTAATAAAGAAAAATGAATACCTTCTTATCCCCAATAAAAAATAATCACTCAATGAATGGTGATTCATGCTCATAAGGTTTAATGGGCTTACTTGTAAGCGGTCTACTCTATGTCACAGTTATTTTTCCAAGTACAGCAGACTACTAACAGACTATAACTTTGTAATAACATTTTAATAGATGAGATGCAGATCTTTATCATTCATAAGCGTCACCCAATTTAGCTATTGTGTGATTATTTTGTAGACAATAACTTTTCCCCTCCGTTCTACTGGTCAATTGGCAATAAGATGGATCATATCCGTTTGCGGATTTGGTACCAACAGGACTCGCGAAACTGAAATATTCTCTGCTTTTCTGAAACATGCATCTTGGACAACTCGATGGATTCTCGACTCTTCTGTCGCCTGAGGGAGTTTTCAGCTGTTATCATGACTGTTGTATACATTGCACCTCAGGACAAGAAAAATAACAAGCTGGCAATTAACAAACTGTATGGGGCTATAAACAAGCAGGAAAAATGACATCTGGAGGCTGCTTTTCGAATCTTCCATTCCTCTCAAAAATTTTAGAGAAGGCTGTTGAGCAGCAACTCACTGCCTTCCTGAAGACAAACAATGTATACGAAATGCTTCAGTCTGGTTTTAGACCCCATCATAGCACTGAGACGGCACTTGTGAAGGTGGTAAATGACATTTTAATGGCATCGGACCGAGGCTCTGCATCTGTCCTCGTGCTCCTAGACCTTAGTGCTGCTTTTGATACCATCGATCACCACATTCTTTTGGAGAGATTGGAAACCCAAATTGGTCTACACGGACATGTTCTGGCCTGGTTTAGATCTTATCTGTCGGAAAGATATCAGTTTGTCTCTGTGAATGGTTTGTCCTCTGACAAATCAACTGTAAATTTCGGTGTTCATCAAGGTTCCGTTTTAGGACCACTATTGTTTTCACTATATATTTTACCTCTTGGGGATGTTATTCGAAAACATAATGTAAACTTTCACTGCTATGCGGATGACACACAGCTGTACATTTCAATGAAACATGGTGAAGCCCCAAAATTGCCCTCGCTAGAAGCATGTGTTTCAGACATAAGGAAGTGGATGGCTGCAAACTTTCTACTATTAAACTCGGACAAAACAGAGATGCTTGTTCTAGGTCCCAAGAAACAAAGAGATCTTCTTTTGAATCTGACAATTAATCTTAATGGTTGTACAGTCGTCTCAAATAAAACTGTGAAGGACCTCGGCGTTACTCTGGACCCTGATCTCTCTTTTGAAGAACATATCAAGACCATTTCGAGGACAGCTTTTTTCCATCTACGTAACATTGCAAAAATCAGAAACTTTCTGTCCAAAAATGATGCAGAAAAATTAATCCATGCTTTTGTCACTTCTAGGTTAGACTACTGCAATGCTCTATTTTCCGGCTACCCGGATAAAGCACTAAATAAACTTCAGTTAGTGCTAAATACGGCTGCTAGAATCCTGACTAGAATCAAAAAATTTGATCATATTACTCCAGTGCTAGCCTCTCTACACTGGCTTCCTGTCAAAGCAAGGGCTGATTTCAAGGTTTTACTGCTAACCTACAAAGCATTACATGGGCTTGCTCCTACCTATCTCTCTGATTTGGTCCTGCCGTACATACCTACACGTACGCTACGGTCACAAGACGCAGGCCTCCTAATTGTCCCTAGAATTTCTAAGCAAACAGCTGGAGGCAGGGCATTCTCCTATCGAGCTCCATTTTTATGGAATGGTCTGCCTACCCATGTGAGAGATGCAAACTCGGTCTCAACCTTTAAGTCTTTACTGAAGACTCATCTCTTCAGTGGGTCATATGATTGAGTGTAGTCTGGCCCAGGATTGTGAAGGTGAACGGAAAGGCTCTGGAGCAACGAACCGCCCTTGCTGTCTCTGCCTGGCCAGTTCCCCTCTTTCCACTGGGATTCTCTACCTCTAACCCTATTACAGGGGCTGAGTCACTGGCTTACTAGGGCTCTTTCATACCATCTATAGGAGGGGTGTGTCACTTGAGTGGGTTGAGTCACTGATGTGATCTTCCTGTCTGGGTTGGCGCCCCCCCTTGGGTTGTGCCGTTGCGGAGATCTTTGTGGGCTACACTCGGCCTTGTCTCAGGATGGTATCATGCTTGATGTGTGTTGGATAATCTCCCACAAAAGGTCAATAATTATTCTAGATCAATTATCATTCAACAACTGCACTGTATATTAGTCTTCATCTGAACAAAAACATAATGAGAAAAAGACAAAGAAGATTGAGAATGAATTAATAACTAATTGCATCAAGCAAACCAACCATCAACACTGATTCACTGATGTGGTCATCCTGTCTGGGATGGCGCCCCCCCTTGGGTTGTGCCATGGCGGAGATCTTTGTGGGCTATACTCGGCCCTGTCTCAGGATGGTAAGTTGGTGGTTGAAGATATCCCTCTAGTGGTGTGGGGGCTGTGCTTTGGCAAAGTGGGTGGGGTTATATCCTTCCTGTTTGGCCTTGTCTGGGGGTGTCATCGGATACCACAGTGTCTCCTGACCCCTCCTGTCTCAGCCCCCAGTATTTATGCTGCAGTAGTTTATGTGTTGGGGGGCTAGGGTTAGTTTGTTATATCTGGAGTACTTTTCCTGTCCTATCCGGTGTCCTGTTTGAATTTAAGTATGCTCTTTCTAATTCTCTCTTTCTCTCTTTCTTTCTCTCTCTCGGAGGACCTGAGCCCTAGGACCATGCCTCAGGACTACCGGGCATGATGACTCCTTGCTGTCCCCAGTCCACCTGGCCGTGCTGCTGCTCCAGTTTCAACTGTTCTGATTATTATTATTTGACCATGCTGGTCATTTATGAACATTTGAACATCTTGGCCATGTTCTGTTATAATCTCCACCCGGCACATCCAGAAGAGGACTGGCCACCCCACATAGCCTGGTTCCTCTCTAGGTTTCTTCCTAGGTTTTGGCCTTTCTAGGGAGTTTTTCCTAGCCACCGTGCTTCTACACATGCATTGCTTGCTGTTTGGGGTTTTAGGCTGGGTTTCTGTACAGCACTTTGAGATATCAGCTGATGTACGAAGGGCTATATAAATCAATTCGATTTGATCCAACACACACACACACACACACATTTGGTGTACCACACACCTCCGCAGTTCGGGGGGTCCACAAGCTTTGCCCCCCATCCTAAAAGATAGTATATGAACACGTCATAAGCCTTAGCAACATGTGTAGAAAAGCAGGAAATTAGCTAAATAAATGCAACCTTTTCCCTCTGTCCCATGGCAAAATGCGTGCAGTGCGGTACGTCACTGCACACCACACATGCACACATACACACTTTTCTAATTCAGCATTTTAAAAAACTCAGAAAGAACAAGGTAAGGGTGATGGTGCCATGCTGTCTCCACACATTTGAGGCAATATTCACAGTATTGTGTGGGCCCAAACATAGATTGTTTGTACTATAAGAGGCTATACTCTGTATATAGCAGTGGTCTGCTGCCATCTTGATGATACTTGACATAACACATCTTATGAGAACCAAAGCAGTTCTCATGCTGTACCATGAGGTGTAAGAAACAAAAACCTTACACTCCAACCTCCATAATCATACAGTTGCATAAATCTGCTACTTTACACGGCATTGCTCCGCATGTGGTTATTGTACTCCACGGTAGGTGGATTGTTCTCTTCATCCTCAGGTAACTGGGGGCAGAAATCATCATCATCATCATAGAAACATTTGTATTAGAACTTCCAATATCATGTAAAAGAAGAGGTAAACATAGCTTCCATTACCATTTCCTTCCTCAGCCTCTTCAAACCAAAGACTATTTAGACATAACAACAAACAACCCTTATTGGACTGGAGACAAGCTAATAGCTAAATACTGGTATTGGCCATTCCATGTAGGACTTGACAGTATGAGGGAAACACTGTTTTTTTAGGTGACAGGGGTGACAGAAACATACACTTCCCTTTAACAATAACATAAATCAGTTGAAATAAAAGGTGTACAATTATTTTGATTTAAATTCTCTCCACTAAAAAAAGCTAAGAAATTACCTTCAGAAAGATAGCTCCAAAATGACTTTGCAGTCTTCATGATATTAATGCATTTAGCCTTTAATGGTTTAGTACAGTATCACATCCCAGTAGATCTCATCATCAAAGCAGATGCCATCAAGACCATTCCCTCAGATAGGAAATTAGTCGGTTCTGTAACAGTTCGTTTTGGTTGTGAATCTTTAGTTTGGGCATGCCTGTTTGTAGTTTCCTTTTTGTATACAGTATACAGTATTTGTTTCCTTCACTATATGAACATAATAATCCGCTTGGGCTTGCGGACTGAAAGGAGTCAAGACAGAGCAGGCCCTGGACCTAAAATAAGGTTACTGTCTCCCTGGGCACATGAACATTCAACAACTGGTTGCCTACGCTTACTTCTCACATTTATTCACAAATTCATTCAGGTTGCAGAACCATTAGGCAAGCCTAGAAGCCCTAGACTTAGAATGTAAAGTGTTAACAGTAGGCTGTCTAGTCAGTTCCGTAACAGTACAAATATCCATATTTGTGGTATATAACTTACATTGTTTAAAACAAATCACAGTTTTTTAAACATAAGAATCATTCAAATACACAACTGAGTGACATACAGTTGTCTTCACATTCTCAATGTAAAAGTTCCCATTGTTTTCAACAAAGCAGCAGACATGCAAAATTAAATCATAGATAGAATAACTTTATTTTTCCTGTGAGGGAGCTTCTTGTTTGGAGTGGTTTAAAAAGAACATAGTAGACTACACAGTAGACCTACTAGACTACAATAATAGTCTCATCAAACACTTCTAGTGATGAAGTTGTTCAAATGAGTAGATTTAATTAAATGCTTTATAACGTACATATTAGAATGAACCAGAAATAAAATGTGATTACATTAAACAAAGATAATAAGTGTCAGTGTTTCTTAGGAAGTTCTTGTTGTGATTCCATCTAAAGTAGTACAAATGAACTATAAATTCCATGAACAGAACCCCATAAAGAGTGGTGAAGAGCAGGAGGCTGGTTTCTGTCCAGCAGGAGTCAGTGCAGGATAAGTCAATTAGTTGAAAGTGTAGGGGGGAGATGACATCAGGCTCTAGCGTCAGTTCTGACTGTTCCACAGTGAAATTTGATTCCGTTCTGTGAAAGACAAAGGTTACATTAAGGTTACAACTTTTATGTGTGAAACTGATACACACTGATACCTGAAACCCCTATATTTAAATGTCAACCATCGAATTCAAGTAAATATATCGGCTACACATCTTCTCCAACGTGGTTTCATCATATCAAGGCCTCAGCCAGACAGTTTATTCATAAATTCTGACCAGTACAATCTTTCTATTGCTTCACTTAAATGGAATTGAAAGTTGGTTCCTGTTCTTTTTCTATATTGTTAAACATCAAATAGACAAATACCTCCTAAATAGACAAAATCCTCTTCTCACAAATGGCAAATGCTTTTTACCTCCCAGACACTGTCATGAAAATCCCCTATTCTAAAAGCAGTATCATAGTCATTTTCAACTTCAAGGTCACTGTCAGAAAGCACCCATCCAGAAATATGGAACACCCCTATCAACACAGGACAGATGAACTTTCCAGTTCAACTTTCCAACACACGTACCTTTCCAATTCAGCATCTCAAAAACTCTGAAAGAACAAGGTAAGAGGTAATGGTGCCATGCTATTTCCACTTATTTGAGGCAATATTCACAGTACTGGGTGGACCCAAACATGGATTGTTTGCACTAGCGGTGGGCATGCGCTGCAGTGGTTTGCTGCCATCAGAATATTTGACATCTTATGAGGACAAAAGCATTTCTTATGCTACACCAGGCCTTGCTTAAGCCTCAAAAGACGTGTTATGTAAAATATCCTCATTTGGCAGCAGACCATTGTGCTATACGCAGTGTATGCCTACCATGCCTCCTTACACTTCCAAATAAAATATTGAAATATAGATAATTCATTTGACCAAGACAGGCACCAACAGAAAGACGCATTTGAGTGAGTGAAATAGTGCCCCTCTGTCTGTATGTGTAGACCATATATCTGATTCTGTCTGGAAAAAAAGAGTATAGCATGTCATATTATTTCTGTTCAGACATCATTAGATAAATGGGCTACATCTAGTAAGACAGAGGGGTGCTCTTTTGATCGCTAGTTTCAGCAGAGTGGAAGAGACAAACGAGAGGGATCACTCTCCAAAAATATTTTTGGGGGCGGAGACATTGTAATGATATACAGATCTCTGGTTTCAGCCCCTCGCAAATTGGAAAGGATCGTTGGCGGGTGCACGGTGCTCTGTTCTGATGCTGGCATCCCCAAAAATAAATGGATGTTTTGCCAAAATGATGTAATTACTAAATAAAATACTTCACCAGAGAGCATGACTTAGCCACAAAGGATCATTCGCTTATTTTTCAGTTTTTTAAATAGCTGTGGATTGTTTTAAAACACAAGTGAGTAGGCCCATGCCTACTTGGTAAGTCTGCAATTTGGGTAGCCTGCATGGCAATAGGCCAAGCTGATTATTGAGTTGCGGCTGCTAGTGAAAAGCATCTAAAATATGTGCGATAATTTGTCTTGAATATCATTTAAAATGTTGAGAAGAAGGGGTGTGGCGAAGGTATGGGGTGTCTCTCTCCAGTCTCATGGCAGAATTAGACGTTCATCTATGTTTCTCCAATGTCAAATTTCGAAGTTACTCCAAAAGTCAAATTTTGAAGTGTTTAAGGTTAAGTTTAAGTCTTAACTCCATAAATCTTAAGGTTATGTATGAACTCTGAATGGTTAAAGTAAGGGTTAAGGTTTGAGATATGCTTAAAACAAAAATCAAAAAAAATATTTTCTGTTGCTGGATTCAAAAATACAACTTTTTGTGTCAGAGGCAGATACTTATGCCCATCCACCATCCCCATCAACAACACCCTAGCAAAAACGAAACCTACTTGATGGAAAAAGTGCCCACTGTGGCCCCTAGTTGCCAGTTTCCACATCATCTCCCGACATCCTGAGACATGGATGGATGTCTAATACTAACTTGTAATCATGGGTGACCTGGCTGGGCACTCAGTTCTCCAGAAAGCACTCAGATGTCTCCCTCCAATTCTTGCACATTCAATGATTCATTGTGTGAATTGTTTTCCCAGGCTATTATTTTTGTATTTGATCAATTCCCCATTATATGGTCGATGTCACCAGTATGCCTAATAAATGTACCGTTAATCCTCGTCATTTGGCTACATTCATTTCTGTTAATTCATGTATTAATTAGTCATTTAACATTCTCATTCTCGAAGTGGAAACATTGTTTGCAGAGTTCACAACCTTCTACACTTGTGAGAAACAAGCTTGGGTTCATTTCATAACCATCATTTAAATCAAACTAAATCAAATTGTATTCGTCACATGCGCCGAATACAACATTACAGTGAAATCACAAGCCCTTAAGCAACAATGCAGTTTTAAGAAAAATACCAACAACAAAAAAAGAAATAAAAGTAAAAAAGAATTAAAGAGCAGCAGTAAAATAACAATAGCAAACAGTACAGTATTTTGTTTTTTTAATATATTATTTCTTACATTGTTAGCCCAGAAAACCTTAAGTGTTATTACATAAAGCTGGGAAGGACTATTCGATATCAGAGAGACGTCAACTTACCAGCACAACCAGCACAATGACCAGGAATACGACTTTCCCAAAGCGGATCATTTGTCTGCACAATTCAGGGCATTTTAACTGATTTTAGAGGCCGACCCAAAAACAATGCCGCTGGAGGAGAGGGTGCCGGAGTGGTCTTCTAGTGAGGCTTCAGATGCGTGCACACCACCCACCGCTTCCGAGTATAATGTCGCTAATGTCCAGTCCCTTGTTAACAAAGTCAACGAAATCAGGGCAAGAGATATCCGGGATTGTAACATACTCTGTTTCACAGAAACATGGTTAGCTTGGGATATGCTGGCGGAGTCAGTACAGCCAATGGGATTTTCCGTGCGTCACGCCGACAGGAATAAACATCTCTCCGTTAAGGAGAAGGGCGGAGGTGTATGTTTCATGATTAGCGACTCATGGTGTAATTATAACAACATACAGGAACTTAAGTCCTTTTGTTCACCTGACCAAGAATTCCTAACAATCCAATGCCGATCGTATTATCTCCCAAGAGAACTCTCCTTGGTTATCGTCACAGCTGTGTATATCCCCCCGCAAGCGGATACCAAGACGGCCATCAAGGAACTTCACTGGACTTTATGCAAACTGGAAACCATATATCCTGAGGATGCATTTATTGTAGCTGGGGATTTTAACAAAGCTAATTTGAGGACAAGGCTACCTAAATTCTATCAGCATATCAGTTGCAGTACACGAGCGAGTAACACGCTCGACCATTGCTATTCTAACTTCCGCGATGCATACAAGGCCACACCCATCCGTAGCACGCGCTCCAGCAGGTGTATCTCACTGATCATACCTAAAGCCAACACCTCATTTGGCCGCCTTTCGTTCCAGTACTCTGCTGCCTGTGACTGGAACGAATTGCAAAAATCGCTGAAGTTGGAGACTTTTACCTCCCTCACTAACTTCAAACATCTGCTATCTGAGCAGCTAACCGATCGCTGCAGCTGTACATAGTCTATTGGTAAATAGCCACCCATTTTCACCTACCTCATCCCCATACTGTTTTTATTTATTTACTTTTCTGCTCTTTTACACACCAATATCTCTACCTGTACATGACCATCTGATCATTTATCACTCCAGTGTTAATCTGCAAAATTGTAATTATTCGCCTACCTCCTCATGCCTTTTGCACACAATGTATATAGACTCCCCTTTTTTCTACTGTGTTATTGACTTGTTAATTGTTTACTCCATTTGTAACTCTGTGTTGTCTGTTCACACTGCTATGCTTTATCTTGGCCAGGTCGCAGTTGCAAATGAGAACTTGTTCTCAACTAGCCTACCTGGTTAAATAAAGGTGAAATAAAAAATAAAATAAAAGGCCCTTCCCCGCCCTCCTTTTGGCAAATCTGAACATGACTCCATCTTGTTGCTCCCCTCTTATAGGCAGAAACTAAAACAGGAAGCGCCCGTGCTTAGGTCTATCCAACACTGGTCTGACCAATCGGATTCCACCCTTCAAGATTGCTTCGATCACGTGGACTGGGATATGTTCCGGGTAGCCTCAGAGAACAACATTGACGTATACGCTGACTCGGTGAGCGAGTTAACAAGGAAGTGTATAGGAGATGTTGTACCCACTGTGACTATTGAAACCTTCCCTAACCAGAAACTGTGGATTGACGGCAGCTTTCGTGCAAAACTGAAAGCACATATCACCGCATTTAGTCATTGCAAGGCAACTGGGAATATGGCCGAATACAAACAGTGTAGTTATTCCCTCCGTAAGGCAATCAAACAAGCAAAGTATCAGTGCAGAGACAAAGTGAAGTCGCAATTCAACGGCTCAAACATGAGACATATGTGGCAGGGTCTACAGAAAATCACGGATTACAAAAAGAAAACCAGCCCTGTAGCGGATGTTGACGTCTTGCTTCCAGACAAATTTAACAACTTCTTTGCATGCTTTGAGGACAATACAGTGCCACCGACGTGGCTTGGTACCAAAGACTGTGGGCTCGCCTTCTCCATGGACGACATGAGTAAAACATTTAAACGTGTTAACCCTCGCAAGGCTGTCGGCCCAGATGGCATCCCTAGCCGCATCTTCAGAGCATGTGCAGACCAGCTGGCTGCTGTGTTTACGGACATATTCAATCCCTATCCCAGTCTGCTGTCCCCAAATGCTTCAAGATGGCCACCATTGTTCCTGTTCCCAAGAAAGCCAAGGTAACTGAACTAAATTACTATCACCCTGTAGCACTCACTTCTGTCATCATGAAGTGCTTTGAGAGACTAGCTAAGGATTATACCACCTACACCCTACCTGTCACCCTAGACCCACTTCAATTTGCTTACCGCCCCAATAGATCCACAGACAATGCAATCGCCATCACACTGCACACTGCCCTATCCCATCTGGACAAGAGGAATACCTATGTAAGAATGCTGTTCATTGACTACAGCTCATCATTCAACACCATAGTACCCTCCAAACTCATCATACAGCTTGAGTCCCTGGGTCTTGACCCTGCGTTGTGCAACTGGGTCCTGGACTTCCTGACGGGCCACCCCCAGGTAGTGAAGGTAGGAAACAACATCTCCACTCCGCTGATCCTCAACACTGAGGCCCCACAAAGGTGTGTTCTCAGCCCCCTCCTGTACTCCCTGTTCACCCATGACTGCGTGGCCATGCACGCCTCCAACTCAATCATCAAGTTTGCAGATGACACAACAGTAGTGGGCTTGATTACCAACAACGATGAGACAGCCTACAGGGAGGAGGTGAGGGCCCTCAGAGTGTGGTGACAGGAAAATAACCTCTCACTCAAAGTCAACAAAACAAAGGAGATGATCGTGGACTTCAGGAAACAGCAGAGGGAGCCGCCCCCTATCCACGTCGATGGGACAGTAGCGGAGAAGGTGGAAAGTTTTAAGTTCCTCGGCGTACACATCATGGCCAAACTGAAATGGTCCACCCACACAGAGACAATGTGGTGAAGAAGGTGCAACAGCGCCTCTTCAGGGAGGAGGTGAGGGCTTGTCACCAAAAACCCTCACTAACTTTTACAGGTGCACAATCGAGAGCACCCTGTCGGACTGTATCAATGCCTGGTACGGCAACTGCACCGCCCACAACCGCAGGGCTCTCCAGAGGGAGGTGCGTTCTGCACAACGCATCACCAGGGGCAAACTACCTGCCTTCCAGGGCATCTACAACACCTGATGTCACAGGAAGGAAAAAATATCATCAAGGACAATAACCACCCGAGCCACTGCCTATTCACCCCGCTTCCATCTAGAAGGCGAGGTCAGGGCCTCCCGGGTGGTGCAGTGGTTAAAGCTGTGCCACCAGAGACTGGGTTCGCGCCCAGGCTCTGTCGCAACCGGCCGCGACCGGGAGGTCCGTGGGTATGTTTCCCCCGACACATTGGTGTGGCTGGCTTCTGGGTTGGATGCGCGCTGTGTTAAGAAGCAGTGCGGTTGGGTTGTGTATTGGAGGACGCATGACTTTCAACATTCATCTCTCCCGAGCCCGTACGGGAGTTGTATCGATGAGACAAGATATTAGTTACTAAAAACAATTGGATACCATTCTTATCCCATTCCTTTACTAGATTGTGTGTATTAGGTTTTGTTGTGGAATTGTTAGATATTACCTGTTACATACTGCAGCACTGTCGGATCTAGAAGCATAAGCATTTCCCAACACTCACAATAACATCTGCTAAATATGTGTATGTGACCAATAAAATTTGATTTGATTTAATTTTGTGTTGGAGTCGTGCCTGGTCGTGCAGTCCTGAGTGAACAGGGAGTACAGGAGGAGACCCCTGATGGGCCCCCGTGTTGAGAATCGGCATGGCGGATGTGATGTTACCTACCCTTACCCGTCAGGAAGTCCAGGATCCAGTTGCAGAGGGAGGTGTTTAGTCCCAGGGTCCTTAGCTTAGTGATGAGCTTTGAGGGCACTATGGTGTTGAACGCTAAGCTGTAGTCAATGAATAGCATTCTCACATAGGTGTTTATTTTGTACATGTGTAAAAGGGCAGTGTGGAGTGCACGAGAGATTGCATCATCTGGGGTTCTATTGGGGCGGTATGCAAATTGGAGTGGGTCTGGGGTTTCTGGGATAATGGTGTTGATGTGAGCCATGACCATCCTTTCAAAGCACTTCATGGCTACAGAC
The DNA here is from genome assembly GCF_002021735.2 of Oncorhynchus kisutch. Lineage (NCBI taxonomy): Eukaryota > Metazoa > Chordata > Actinopteri > Salmoniformes > Salmonidae > Oncorhynchus > Oncorhynchus kisutch. Next base: position 36,284,537 of record NC_034195.2, on the reverse strand, counting down.
ATGAGTGCTACTGGTTGGCAGTCATTTAGGCAGGTTACCTTAGTGTTCTTGGGCACAGGGACTATGGTGGTCTGCTTGAAACATGTTGGTATTACAGACTCAGACAGGGAGAGGTTGAAAATGTCAGTGAAGACACTTGCCAGTTGGGCAGCGCATGCTGTACACATCCTGGTACCTTGTGAATGTTGACTTGTTTAAAGGTCTTATTCACATCGGCTGCGGTGAGTGTGATCATACAGTCGTCTGGAACAGCTGATGCTCTCATGCATGTTTCAGTGATACTTGACTCAAAGCGAACATAAAAATAATTTAGCTCGTCTGATAGGTTCGTGTCACTGGCCAGCTCTCGGCTGTACTTCCCTTTGTAGTCTGTAACAGTTTGCAAGCCCTGCCGAATCCGACGAGCATCCGAGCCGGTGTAGTAGTCGATCTTGTCCTGTATTGACGATTTGCCTGTTTGATGGTTTGTCGGAGGGCATAGCGGGATTTCTTATAAGCTTCCATGTCGGAGTTCCACTCCTTGAAAGCAGCAGCTCTACCCTTTAGCTCAGTGCGGATGTTGCCTATAATCCATGGCTTCTGGTGCGTCATAGATGCACTTATTGATGAAGCCAGTGACTGATGTGGTGTACTCCTCAATGCCATCGAAGGAATCCCAGAACATATTCCAGTCTGTGCTAGCAAAACAGTCCTGTAGCTTAGCATCTGCTTCATCTGACCACTTTTTTATTGACCAAGTCACTGGTGCTTCCTGCTTTAATTTTCACTTGTAAGCAGGAATCAGGGGATATAATTATGGTCAGATTTGCCAAATGGAGGGCGAGGGAGAGCTTTGTACGAGTTTCTGTGTGTGGAGTAAAAGATGGATTTGAGTTTTTTTCCCTCTGGTTGCGCATTTAACATGCTGGTAGAAATGAGGTAAAGCGGATTTAAGTTTCCCTGCATTAAAGTCCCCGGGCCACTAGGAGCGTCGCCTCTGGATGAGCATTTTCCTGTTTGCTTATGACTGTATACAGCTCATTGAGTGCGGTCTTAGTGCCAGCATTGGTTTGTGGGTAAAAGATAAAGATGAAAACTCTCTAGGTAGATATTGTGGTATGCAGCTTATCATGAGCTGGTAAAGGCAAGCAAAACCTTGAGACTTCCCTAGATATCGTGCACCAGCTGTTGTTTACAAATATACAAAGACCGCCACCCCTTTTCTTACCAGAGGCTGCTATTCTATCCTGCCGATATAGTGAATAACCTGCCAGCTGTATGTTATTCATGTCTCGTTCAGCCACGACTCGGTGAAACATAAGATATTACAGTTTTTAATTTCCCGTTGGTAGGATATACGTGCTTGTAGTTTGTTGTCTTTTGTTTGGATTGCTCCATGTGAGCAATAAGCATGTGTATGTTCCATAAGCACAAAGCACTTATTTCTCAAGCACTTATTTCTCTCAGATGTAGTGCACAAATTTGTTTACATCCCTGTTAGTGAGCATTTCTCCTCTGCCAAGATAATCCATCTACCTAACAGGTGTGACATATCAAGAAGCTGATTAAACAGCATGATCATTTCACAGGTGCACCTTTTGGCGGGGACAAAAAACAGCCACTCTAAAATTTGCAGTTTTGTCAAACAACACATTGCCACAGATTTGAGGAGGCATGCAATTGGCATGCTGACTGCAGGAATATCCACCAGAGCTGTTGCCAGACCATTGAATGTTAATTTCTCTACCATAAGTCATAGTTTTAGAGAATTTGGCAGTACGTCCAACTGGCTTCAAAACCACAGAGCACTTGTATGGAGTCGTGTGGGCAAGCAGTTTGCTGATGTCAACGTTGTGAACAGAGTGCCCCATGGGGCTGGTGGAGTTATGGTATGGGCAGACATAAGCTACGGACAACTAACACAATTGCATCGGCGTGTACGACAGCGTGTTCCAATTCCTGGCAATATCCAGCAACTTCACACAGCCATTGAAGAGGAGTGGGACAAGACTCCACAGGCCACAATCAACAGCCTGATCAACTCTATGCAAAGGAAATGCATTGCACTGCATGAGGCAAATGGTGGTCACAACAGATACTGACTGTTTTTCTGATCCACGCCCCAACCTTTTTTCTAAGGTATCTGTGCTGCATATCTGTATTCCCAGTCATGTGAAATCCATATATTCGGGCCTGATGAATTTGTTTAAATTGACTGATTTCCTTATATGAACTGTAAATCAGTAAAATATTTGAAATGGTTGCATGTTGCATTTATATTTTTGTTTAGTATAGTGTAACACTGTTAGACCATTCGTGGGCGGGCTTAGGACCATGTGGACGCCTTAGAGCGGGCTTGAAGGCTGTTTGCTTGGCTGGCTGGCTTTAGGACTATGGAGAGAGGATCAAACAGCTGCAGTGAACAGTGCAACTTCTCTCTCATGGCCGTGATCCACAATACAATGATAATTGAAATAGCCACACTAGCTTCGCCCTCATTTGTGTGCTAGCAAACATGCTAGGTAGTGCTAGAATCAACAGCCAATCCAGTAGTGGCTGGAAACTATACTGAGCTTTGATTGGTCAATCACGATATCGCAAAGTATTTGCATAAAGTTAAACTTTCCCCAACTTAAATCCAACTCTGTTCACTCTCCCTTGCCCATGCATGCTCGCATTACCCAGCGGTCCATCTGCCCACTTTTTTTCCCTCCGTTGAAAATGAATGGGGCTTCCGTTGTTTCATCACACCCATCGTGGATAGTAGATCCCAGCTGTCAGTTGAATGAAGTGCAGAGTTGGAAGGTTTAGGTTTTAAAAAAAATCTATAATTATAAAGTAATTATCAGCAAAGTCAGTGCTAGAAGACAAGTTAAGTTTTTTTGTGAATTATTGTTTTATTTAAATAGATTAGGGCAGACGAAAATGACCATTTGAAACAGCTATTCAATACATCATAGTTGAAGCCAATTTGCTGATTTCCCATTGCCACCCATGAACGGTTCTTGGTCCCCCCTTGGCCCCCCCCCCTTGGTCCCCCCAATTAAACACCCCAGCAATGGGACCTAAAAAAACATAAACAAACAAAACATGGCATACAGTATACCTGTCAAAAAGGATAGAATCTCCACAAATTCTGATGACTGCAATAATTATTGGAGCACCAGCATCACCGGAGGTGTGGGCTGTATAAAGACAGTGTACAGTCACATACAGTAGCCTATTTTACAGTTAATATGAATGATTAAGAGTCTGCTTGTGATTCGACATATGCCTGGTGATAAAACATGCCACCATCAATTTTATCTGGCTATTTTATTATTTTCCAATGTGATTTCATTAAAGATAACAAGTATCAGTGTTTCTATAAATTCCATGAACAGAACAGTATAAAGAGTGGTGAAGAGGAGATGACTGGTTTCTGTCCAGCAGGAGTCAGTGTAGGATAGGACCATTAGTTGAAAGTGTAGGGGGGAGATGACATCAGGCTCTAGCGTCAGTTCTGTCTCCGTTCCAAAGATATATTCGATTCTGTTCTGTAAATGACAAGGTTACACTAAGGTTACAACCTTTGTGTGAAACTGATACAGCCTCTAAACACATATTTAAACATCAACCATCAAATGAAAGTAAATATATAGGCTGCACAGCTTCTCCAACGCGGTATCATGTCAAGGCCTCAGCCAGCCAGCTAATTCATAAATTATGACCAGTACACTCTTTCTATTTTCAAATTGTTTCACTTAAATGGAATAAAAAGTTGTTTCCTGTTCTTTTCTATATTGTTTTACATCAAATAGACAAATACCTCCTAAATAAAAAAAAATCCCTTATTCTAAAAGCAAGATTATTGTCATTTTCAGACCAAGCACAACAGTTACTGTGTAACTTCAAGGTCACTTTCAGAGGTCACTTTCAGAAAGCACCTGTGCAGAGCTATGGAGCACCCCTATCTGGGTAGGCCACTGGACACACCCACAGCATTTCAAAGGAGGCTATGGTGCCATGCTGTCTCCACACATTTGAGGCGATACAAACAGTATTGTGTGGGCCCAAACATGGATTGTTTGAACTAGCGGAGGGCATACACTGCTGCCATCTTGATGATACTTGACATAACACATCTTATGAGAACCAAAGCAGTTCTCATGCTGTACCATGAGGTGTAGGAAACATAAACCTTAAAAAATATATTTTAAAACTCCATAATCACACTGTTGCACAAATCTGCTACTTACACGGCCTTGTTCCGCATGTGGTTATTGTACTCCACGGTAGGTGGATTGTTCTCTTCATCCTCAGGTAACTGGGGGCAGAAATCATCATCATCATAACATTTTTTTATTAGAACTTCCAATATCATGTAAAAGAAGAGGTAAACATAGTTTCCATTACCATTTCCTTCCTCAGCCTCTTCAAACCAAAGATCATTTAGACATAACAATAAACAACCCTTATTGGACTGGAGACAAGCTAATAGCTAAATACTGGTATTGGCCATTCCATGTAGGACGTGACAGTATGAGGGAAACACTGTTTTTTAGGTGACAGGGGTGACAGAAACATACACTTCCCTTTAACAATAACATAAATCAGTTGAAATAAAAGGGGTACAATATTACTGAAAAACTAAGAAATCACCCTCAGAAAAATAGCTCCAACATGGCTTCACAGTCTTCGTGCTATTTAGACTAATGGTTTAGTTCAGTATCTCACCTCCCAGTAGATGTCATCATCAAAGCAGCTGTTATCAGGAGCATCCCCCCAGATCGGTAACCTCAGGATACAGCCTGGGGACAAACACAACATCTCACCAACATTAACTATACGACTGAGTCCATGTAGAAATTATTCAACCCCAGCCAAACAATACTACAATACCACAGTAACTTGACAGCTACCATGTAACATGTTCTCATGAAAACACACACACACACAACCTAATCGGGACACCACTCTCACCAACAATGATTCCTCCTCCGATTCCAAAGCAGAGGGCAACACAGAGCCCTGCTGCCTGGTGTCCTCCCTGCTGGGTCGGCATCATATCTTTCCATTTCCCCATAAAGTCAAACGTGTTTGCCAACCTATTTAAAAAACAATATTGTTACTCTATATCAGTAAGTCTAAGGAAAATATCACATTTAGAAGCGGCAACAACTGAGCAGACATTCTTTTCATTGCCGCAGTATTCTTGTTGCCCATCTTCTGTGCCACTACTGCATGTGCATAATAATTACAGTTCACCACCTTCAAGCTGCCAATTAGGCCTAAAACTGGTGCAGACTGAAATAATAACAGGCCATTCTTTTGGCATACAGTTGTAACCTGTGAACTCACCCCTCCGTGCCATAGACATCTTTACTGGCGGCTGCAGCAGTGATGGCGCCCACAATGCCCCCTATGACCCCAGGCATGGCATGGAGGTTGTGGATGCCACACGTGTCATGGATCTTCAGATATTTCTCCATGAATGGCTGAGGGGACAAAGACACATAGCTAGCTACATGACCACTAATCAAATAGGAGTAGCCTAGTCATAAGCCACTAACTAGTCCCAATTATACTAGCGAATAGCCATTATACTCCTTCACTGCATTCAGTAAGCACATTTAGTGAAATGTTACAGACAGAAAACTCATGAATGAAACTGATGTGACTCCATATTCTACGTTACCGTGATATAAATGTAGCCCAGGGTGGAGATGATGCCACAGCAGAATCCTACAATCAGAGACCCATAAGGCATTAGCATGAACTCCGCTGCCGTTCCCACGGCAACTCCCCCGGCCAGTGTGGCGTTCTGGATGTGAACCTGGAACAAAGGAGTTGGCCAATAGCTTGAGTGGAGATGCAGTACATGATAAAAGTTAGTAGGTACAGTATGATCATAGGAGTTGGCAGGACAGCACAAACAGATCTGGGACCGGGCTAATGTATGTAATGCACACCATGTGGGTCCATTACATTACCATGTCCAGCTTGCCGGTCTTCTGGGAGAGACTGGAGATGGCTATGGAGGTGAGGACAGTGGCGGCCAGGGACAGGTAGGTGTTGATGGCTGCTCTATGCTGCCCATCCCCGTGGTCCGAGATGGCCGAGTTAAAACTAGGCCAGAACATCCACAGGAACAGGGTTCCTATGGGGCAGGAATGAATCAATGTTGATACAGTTTCACCAATATGAGTATGGCAAATGTGAAAAGTGTCAACCATTATGGCTCAGCCTCACCGATCATGGCAAAGACGTCTGAATGATAGACGGAGCCAATCCGATGCTTGCTCTGGTCCAGGTTGGGCCGGTACAGCATCCACGAGATGGACAGACCATAATAAGCCCCAAATGTGTGGATCACCATGGAGCCACCAGCATCCCTGGCCTATAATGTAGAATGATATCCAGTAAACCAGCCACCTCGTTAGTATGTACTCTGAACAAAAATATAAATGCAAAATATAAAGTGTTGGTCCAAGAAAATTTTTATGTGCACAAAAAGCTTATTTCTCTCAAATTTTGTCCACCAATTTGTTTGCATCCCTGTTAGTGAGCATTTGTCCTTTGCCAAGATAATCCATCTACCTTACAGGTGTGGCATATCTAAAAGTTGATTCAATAGCATGATTATTATTACAGCATTCCTTTAGTCAGCATGACTGCAGGAATGTCCACCTGTGCTGTTGCCAGAATATTGAATACAATTTAATATTAATTTCTCTACCATAAGCAGCATCCAGCATTGTTTTAGAGAATTTTGCAGTACGTCCAACCGAACTCACAACCGCAGACCACGTGTATGGCACCGTGTTGGCAAGCGGTTTTCTGATGTCAGGGTTGTGAACAGAGTTCCCCATGGTGACGGTGGAGTTATGTTATGGGCAGGCATAAGCTATGGACAACGAACACAATTGTATTTTATCGATGGCAATTTGAATGCACAGAGACACCGTGACGAGATCCTGAGGCCCATTGTCATGCCATTCATCCGCCACCATCACCTCATGTTTCAGCATGATAATGCACAGATCTGTAAACAATTCCTGGAAGCTTTAAAGGTCCCAGTTCTTCCATGGCCTGCATACTCACCAGACATGTCACCCATTGAGCATGTTTGGGATGCTCTGGATCGACGTGTATGACAGTGTGTTCCAGTTCCCGCCAATATCCAGCAACTTCACACAGACATTAAAAGAGGAGTGGGACAACATTCCACAGGCCACAATCAATAGCCTGGTGAACTCTATGCAAAGGAGATACATCACGCTGCATGATGCAAATGGTAGTCACACCAGATACTGACTGGTTTTCTGATCCACTCCCTTACTTTAATAAAAAAGTTATCACCAACAAATGTATATCTGTATTCACAGTCATGTGAAATCCATAGATTAGGGCCTAAATAATATATTTAATTTAACTGATTTCCTTATATGAACTGTAATTCAGTAAAATCTTTGAAATTGTTGCATGTTGCGTTTATAATTTTGTCCAGTATATCTGCATCTATTCCATTAAGCTTTATTGTAAAGGTAAATGCATTCAATCAATCAAACAAGCACGTACCATGACACAGCATCACTGTGTGCCATTCTTGAGAACCATGTATGCAGGTTTTATGCAGGACTTAATGTTAAAGCCTTTATTATTTAGTAAAGACTTACATGTATGAGGCTGAGGATGATATACTCCTCCACAGCATACAGAGTGACTCCAAAAAGCGTCATCACCATCAACTGGACTGGGCTCACCTTGCCTAGCACCGCCCCATACGCTATCAGGCAGCTGGCTACACAGAAGTCTGCATTGATCATGCTGAGAAGGACAGAACCAGGGTAAGATTAGAATGTATACTGGGTCAGTGTCAGCCTGGTACCAGATATGTTTGTGCTGTATTTTGTCATTTGGTCACTGACTACATTTACAAGTGCACAGTGTTCCGGATAGTAGCTCATATCCCCCTGAACGGCTTATTTGGGATAAACTGTTTACATGCACCTTTGATATCCTGCTCACGAGTATCCCTGTCTCCAGAAATAAACAGAATATTCCTAATTGAATATGGGTTAAATGGAATAGTAACTGAAATGTGGACACTGACAGTGGGCCTATAACCTCTCACATGTAAAATAATATTAACTCCTGCAGAATTATGCATTTCTTGCAGTGAAATTATACAACAAATATACATTTAGTCTTGGGAACAGGAGTGGAGAGATATGATTTCAGACAGTATTTCAACCACATAAAATATGCACACAGTCTTATCAGAAACGTGTTTATCATTTTCTCATCTTTTCATTTCCTTTAAACCGGTAAAACTGATGACATTTGGACATTCTGAAATGGAACAATCTTTCCAATCTTTCTCCCCGGCCCCTGAACGAAACATTCAACTTTAGCAGTGTTAATTAACTTGATTAATAATGCATTCATTCTGTCGATGTATGAAATTATTCTCGTGAACATTTTATTTAGTCTTCTGAGGCAACAAGTTATGACAGAAGAGAAGCTGCATGTATCTAACTATAGTTGACAAACAAATGGCCTACCAAATGTCAGAAATTATAATATGGCCTACCAAATGTCGGATATTATAAGCAGAAACATATATACATTTGTGGTGAAAGTAGCCTTAACCGGTAGGCTATATGGTCCAGTAAGGAGTATCAGCAAAATACATTATTATGGAATTAATATGGTGGATGGAACTGTGCAGGTATAGCATGGTTTTTTATGTTCATTGGTTTGACAATCAGATGAAAACATCATAACACAACAACCATGACATGCTAAGCTGAACCTGCACAGACTACGAAAAACAACAGTAAAGGGAATAAAGTTTGACATGCCACAGTATCCCATCTAAGATCAGCATATCCCAGGCATCTTATCCGGGTTTCTCATAACCGGGATACAAGCTTTTTATGGTTATTGTAAACGGGATATTATGTTCATATGCATCAACTAAAAAACAGAATACTAAAGTATCCCAAATAATAACGGGATATTGGTGAGTCTATGTTTTAAAAGTGTAGCATGACCATATCATTGTCCCTTTGAAATGGTCACAGAAAATAATGACAATGACTTCATCCTCAAAGGCCAATAGTTGAATAATAATTTAAGAACCTTGTTATTAAATTGCCAGTCCAACTTTATGATACAGTATACTGACTTGTTCAATTTGTATCCTTCAGTAGTTTGTTACAAATTAAACCACACACAGAGCTGCACCCCCTCTAAGCACAGTATTTCTATGATCTCACATAACCCCCCTACACAATTTATGAGTAAACTATGCTCACACAGATGCAGACACGCACGCATGCACACACACCACACACACACACACACACACACACACACACACACACACACACACACACACACACACACACACACACACACACACACACGTTTGCTTACACGCACACACACACACACACGTTTGCTTACACGCACACACGTCACACAGACAAGCACCCACACATAGAGTGTTATCTGTTAATACAATACTTCAACAGTATCATAAATGCGTGATTACATGTAGTACTGTGTTTTTGTTTGCCCTCACATTATTGTGTCCACAGACAGTATATCTCACAAGCCAGGAGGATCAACAGTAAAAGGTGATACATAAGGGATTTTCAAATGCAGACCGGTTCCTCCACTTCTCTGGCATCACGATAGGTTCTCTCTGGCACTCCCACCATGCACGCATACAGGATTCGTTTCCATCCACACATGTTATTCTATAGATTGATTTCAATGATGTAGGCATATGTTTTGCACGACTGACTCATTCACATAGGACTCATTCATAAGGTTAAACATAATATGTCAAGTATCTGTCCAATTATAGTCAGTGAATGGTCAGGGCTCTATACATTGTTGGATGGGTTGAGATTTGTTTATGTTACTTACATTACAATGTAAAGTGTTTTTTTAAATATAAATGCATACAATATTCACTTTCGTCTTTCCAGGTGACCACTGTGGTGACATCACTTTCACCTATCAAATATGACACCAGCATTCACTGATCTCATTAGTCACAAAGGACAGAAGATTCAAAGAAACAAGTTTAACGCTGTTAGACCAAAACCGAGGGACTCTAACCTCTCCACGCCGATCTTGATCTTGCCGTCCATTGGGTCCAGAGAGTGGAACCATCCCTGCATCAGAAGTGCCCACTGAAGGCCGAAGCCGGCGATGAGGAAGTTGAAGCCAACGGCACCGAAGCTGTAGCGCTTCAGGAAGGTCATGAGGAAACCGAAGCCCACAAAGATCATCACATGGACATCCTGGAAACCTGGGGGAAAAAGAGGGCGAGGCGTGGTAGGTGGGGGAGAGGTAGGGAAGGTTATAAGGTGCAGATCATCACTTAGGGAAATGAGAGGGTCAATTGTAATCAGTTACATATTAATCCTTGTTCTACAAAGAGAATGAATTAGACATGGAAACTAAACTCAGCAAGAAATGAAACGTCCCTTTTTCAGGACCCTGTCTTTCAAAGATATTTCGTAAAAATCCAAATAACTTCACAGATCTTCATTGTAAAGGGTTTAAACACTGTTTCCCATGCTTGTTCAATGAACCATAAACAATTATTGAACATGCACCTGTGGAACGGTCAATAAGACACTAACAGCTTACAGACAATAGGCAGTAAGGGTGGCAGGTAGCCTAGTGGTTAGAGTGTTGGACTTGTAACCGAAAGGTTGCAAGATTGAATCCCTGAGCTGACAAGGTCAAAATCTGTCGTTCTGACCCTGAACAAGGCAGTTAACCCACTGTTCCTAGGATGTCATTGAAAATAAGAATTTGTTATAAACTGACATGCCTAGTTTTAAAAAATTAAGGTCACAGTTATGAAAGCTTAGGACACTAAAGAGGCCTTCCCACGGACTCTGAAAAACACCAAAAGAAAGATGCCTTGGGTCCCTGCTCATCTGTGTGAATGTGGCATTAGGGCTGCAGATGTGGCCAGGGCAATACATTGCAATGTCAGTACTGTGAGATGCCTAAGACAGGGCTACAGAATGGACAGCTGATTGTCCTTGCAGTGGCAGACCATGTGTAACAACACCTGCACAGGATCGGTACATCTGAACATCACACCTGTGGGACAGGTACAGGATGGCAACAACAACTGCCTGAGTTACACCAGGAATGCACAATCACTCAATCAGTGCTTAGACTGTCGGCAATAGGCTGAGAGAGGCTGGACTGAGGGCTTGTAGGCCTGTTGTAAGGCAGGTCCTCACCAGACATCACCGGGCAAACATAGTTGCCTATGGGCACAAACCCACTGTTGATGGTCAGACAGGACTGGCAAAAAGTCCTCTTCACTGATGAGTCACGGTTTTGTCTCTCCAGGGGTGATGGTCGGATTCGCGTTTATCGTTGAAGGAATGAGCGTTACACCGAGGCCTGTACTCTGGTGCGGGATTGATCGGAGGTGGAGGGTCCGTCATGGTCTGGGGCGGAGTGTCACAGCATCATCGGACAGAGCTTGTTGTCATTGCAGGAAATCTCAACGCTGTGCGTTACAGGGAAGACATCCTCCTCCCTCATTTGGTACCCTTCCTGCAGACATGACCCTCCAGCATGACAATTCCACCAGCCATACTGCTCGTTATGGGTGTGATTTCCTGCAAGACAGGAATGTCAGTGTTCTGCCATGGCCAGCGAAGAGCCCGGATCTCAATCCCAATGAGCACTTCTGGGACCTGTTGAATCGAGGATGAGGGCTAGGGCCATTCCCCCCAGAAAAATCCGGGAACTTGCAGGTGCCTTGGTGGGGTAACATCTCACAGCAAGAACTGGCAAATCTGGTGCAGTCCATGAGGAGATGCACTGCAATACTTAATGCAGCTGGTGGCTTCACCAGATACTGACTGTTACTTTTGATTTTGAACCCCCCTTTGTTCAGGGACACATTATTCAATTTCTGTGGAACTTGTTCAGTTTGTGTGTCAGTTGTTGAATCTTGCTATGTTCATACAACTATTTACACATGTTATGTTTTCTGAAAATAAAGGCAGTTGACAGGGAGAGGACGTTTCTTTTTATGCTGATTTTATATATAGGCTATCCACCCTCTGTGGAAACTATGTAGTAAAATGTCTGATGAGTAAATTTACACTCTCATATGATTTCCCTTCTTCACCTGCTGATTAAATATAGTGCAACAAGACCACTCATGGTCGGAAAAGTTGTCTACAATTTAAACAAACATTATTGCAATCACCATGGTCACAACTGTAACCTGTCAACTCCATCTCCCTTATATAGTAAGATAGAATAAGATTTTTGGTTCAAACATGTTGTAACGGCAGATCTCCTCTTCGTCTGAAGAGGAGTAAGGATCGGATCAAGATGCAGCGTGGTAAGTGTCCATAATGTTTTTAATAAAGACAAATGAACACTCGAACAAAAAACAATAATGTGAAATCTACAAAAAACAAAACAGTACCATGTGGCGACAAACACACACACGGAAACAAACACCCACAAACCAACAGTGCAACCCAGGCTACCTAAGTATGATTCTCAATCAGATAAAACTAATGACACCTGCCTCTGATTGAGAACCATAGTAGGCCGAAACAGAACCCCAAACATAGAAAAACAAACATAGACTGCCCACCCCAACTCACGCCCTGACCATACTAAATAAAGACAAAACAAAGGAAATAAAGGTCAGAATGTGACACATATTCATTTTAATTAGGTTTTACAGTCATAAAGCAACTGAGGAAAAACAAAATTGCTATGTAGTATACCACTTGAATAAAGAAGAAAAATATGCAATTTGTCAATACACACGGTCAGAGTGCTGAAAGATTTTTTTCTTGGGGAAAGTTAAATAAACAAATGTCCATGTTTTACAAATATTTGTAATTAACTTGTATTTTTAGAGACAAGAATATATCTGTTTTGAGTACTGTTGAAGTTGGAAGTTTACATACACTTAGGTTGGAGTCATTAAAACTAGTTTCTCAACCAATCTACAAATGTCTTGTTAACAAACTATAGTTTTGGCAAGTGGGTTAGGACATCTACTTTGTGCATGACACAAGTAATTTTTCCAACAATTGTTTACAAATAGATTATTTCACTGTATCACAATTAATTCACTGTATCACAATTCCAGTTGGTCTGAAGTTTTAACATACACTAAGTTGACTGTGCCTTTTAAACGGCTTGGAAAATTCCAGAAAATTATGTCATGTCTTTAGAAGTTTCTGATAGGCTAATTGACATAATTTGAGTCAATTGGAGGTGTACCTGTGGATGTATTTCAAGGCCTATCTTCAAACTTAGTGCCTCTTTGCTTGACATCATGGGAAAATAAAAAAATATCAGCCAAGACCTTGTGGACCTCCACAAGGAAGCAATTTCCAAATGCCTGAAGGTACCATGTTCATCTGTACAAACAATAGTAAGCAAGTATAAACACCATGGGACCACGCAGCTGTTATACTATAGATTATTTGTTGCGTATGTGGTGCGAAAAGTGCAAATCAATCCCAGAACAACAGCAAAGGACCTTGTGAAGATGCTGGAGGAAACAGATGCAAAAAGTATCTATATCCACAGTGAAACAAGTTCTATATCGACATAACCTGAAAGGCTGCTCAGCAAGGAAGAAGGCACTGCTCCAAATCCGCCATAACAAAGCCAGACTACGGTTTACAACTGCACATGGGGACAAAGATTGTAATTTTTGGAGAAATGTCCTCTGGTCTGATGAAACAAAAATAGAACTGTTTGGCCATAATGACCATTGTTATGGAGGAGGGAAAAGGGGGAGGCTTTCAAGCCGAAGAACACCATCCGAACCGTGAAGCACGGGGGTTTCACGCCCTGACCTTAGAGATCCTTTTAATTCTCTATTTGGTTAGGTCAGGGTGTGACTAAGGTGGGAAATCTATGTTTTCTATTTCGAAGTTGGCCGGGTGTGGTTCCCAATCAGAGGCATCTGTCTATCGTTGTCTCTGATTGGGGATCATACTTAGGCAGCCTTTTTCCACCTGTAGTTTGTGGGATCTTGTTTTTGGTACTGTGCTGTTTAGCCCTACTAGACGTTACGTTTTGTATTTTGTTGTTTTTTCGGTGTTCATTTAATAAATTAAACTGTACGCCTACCACGCTGCACCTTGGTCCGATCCTTCCATCGAAGAGCGTAACAGGGGGTGGCAGCATCATGTTGTGGGGGTGCTTTGCTGCAGGAGGGACTGGTGCACTTCACAAAATAAATGGGGAAGGAAAATTATGTGGATATATTGAAGCAACATCTCAAGATATCAGTCAGGAAGTAAAATCTTGGTCGCAGATGGGTCTTCCAAATGGACAATGACCCCAAGCATACTTCCAAAGTTGGGGCAAAATGGCAAAGTCAAGGTATTGGAGTGGCCATCACAACGCCCTGACCTCAATCCTATAGAACATTTGTGTGCAGAACTGAAAAAGCATATGCGAGCAAGGAGGCCTACAAACCTGACTCAGTTACACCAGCTCTGTCAGGAGGAATGGGCTAAAATTCACCCAACTTATTGTGGGAAGCTTGTGGAAGGCCACCTGAAATGTTTGACCCAAGTTAAACAATTTAAAGAATGCTACCAAATCCTAATTGAGTGTGTGTAAACTTCTGACCCACTGGGAATGTGAGAAAAGCTGAGCCAATGGGAATGTGATAAAAATAAAAGCTGAAATAAATAATTTTCTCTACTAACTACTCACAGGGAATTTTTACTAGGATTAAATGTCAGGAATTGTGAAACACTGAGTTTAAGGATAAGGTGTATGTGACCTTCCAACTTCAACTGTATCTATTGTCAACTCCGTCAGTGGCTTGTCAGCTTTGTCACAGACTGTTAACCATTGTCATGCAATATATGCTTACACTATTGAAGTATTTGCTGTACTGGACATAAAGGGTCATATTTCCTTAATAAATCTTGTTTTACGTTCTGAATCTTGAAATACATGCCAAAGTAAAACAAGACAAAAATATGTTTGGAGATTTGTATTTCATGTTGGAATAATCTAATGTTAGAATGAAACAATCAAGGCCTTTAAACACTTGTTCGAAACAATAAATGTAAAAATTAATTTCCTCTGATGGAGTTGACATAAATCCAGTTACAGTAGGAGTATTTTATGAAAAAATGTTTTAATTAGGAGGTTGTTCCTTTACATGGTGTGATAGCTGATACTTTGGTATATATACAGTACCAGTCAAGAGTTTGGACACACCTACTACATTGTATAATAATGAAATACTATGAAATAACACATATGGAATCATGTAGTAACCAAAAAACTGTTAAACAAATCAGGAGTTCCCACATATGCTGAGTACTTGTTGGCTGTTTTTCATTAACTCTGCGGTCCAACTCATCCCAAACCATCTCAATTGGGTTGAGTTTGGGTGATTTTGGAGGCCAGGTCATCTGATGCAGCACTCCATCACTCTCCTTCTTGGTCAAATAGCCCTTACACAGGCTGGAGTTGGGTCATTGTCCTGTTGAAAACAAATGATAGTACCACTAAGCGCACACCGGATGGGAGGGTGATGTGCTGCAGAATGCTGTGGTAGCTATGCTGGTTAAGTGTGCCTTGAATTCTAAATAAATCACAGACCGTGTCACCAGCAAAGCACCCCCACGCCATCACACCTCCTCCTCCATGCTTCACGGTGTGAACCACACATGCGGAGATAATCCATTTACCTACTCTGCATCTCACAAAGATACAGCGGTTGGGACTCATCAGACGAAAGGACAGATTTCCACCTGTATAGTGGTTTCTTTGCAGCATTGGAACCATGAAGGCCTGATTCACGCAGTCTCATCTGAATAGTTGATGTTGACATGTGTCTGTGACTTGAAATCTGTGAAGCATTTATTTGGGCTGCAATCTGAGGTGGAGTTAACTCTAATGTACTCATTCTCTACATCAGAGGTAACTCTGGGTCTTCCTTTCCTGTCGGTCCTCATGAGAGCCAGTTTCATCATAGTGTTTGATGTTTTTTTGCGACTGAAGTTCTTGACATTTTCAGCATTGACTGACCTTCATGTCTTAAAGTAATGATGGACTGTCGTTTCTCTTTGCTCATTTGAGCTGTTCTTGCCATAATATGGACTTGGTCTTTTACCAAAAAAGGCTTTCTTCTGTATAACACCCCTACCTTGTCACAACACAACTGATTGGCTCAAACACATTAAGAGAGGAAAGAAATTCCACAAATTATCTTTTAACAAAGCACTCCTGTTAATTGAAAGGCATTCCAGGTGACTACCTCAT
The DNA here is from genome assembly GCF_002021735.2 of Oncorhynchus kisutch. NCBI lineage: Eukaryota > Metazoa > Chordata > Actinopteri > Salmoniformes > Salmonidae > Oncorhynchus > Oncorhynchus kisutch. The sequence goes on along the minus strand of NC_034195.2, from coordinate 36,268,247 downwards.
GACGCTGGTTGAGAGAATACCAAGAGTGTGCAAAGCTGTCATCAAGGCAAAGGGTGGCTACTCAAATATAAAATATATTTAGCTTTGTTTAACAAAACGCTTTGTTTTTGGTTACTACATGTGTTAATTCATAGTTTTGATGTTTAAACTACTTTTCTACAATGTAGAAAATAGTAAAATAAAGAAAAACCCTTGAATGAGTTGATGTGTCCAAACTTTTGACTGATACTCTATGTATCTTTAATGCTGTTATCATTAAGAAAAATAATTGTGATTGTCCCGTCTTTCAAAAAAACCCGTTTCACAACACGGCGTGTGAGCGAGTAAAGGTGACATGGGGGATAATGGAAATGTCAAGAGTGAAAATGATGCAAACATGGTTCAAGGACATCTCTGTGTTACTAACTGTGTAGATACAGTATACACAAATAACCTCATAGATACCCATAGTACGAGTAGAAAGCTGTTTACATGGAAGGTTTGGTTTCTGTCCATGCTGGAAGCCCCATATTTACAATGTGTACATCCCCCATGCAAAATCATCGAGGGCTCATCTAGAACGTACCATACCAAAACTCAAGATTAAGCTTCTTGGGATACTCACATTGCAGTTCCACAACGTTCAAAAGGAAAACATGAGCATTCTCAAGGGCATAGACACAATATACAGACTAAAACATAGAAGGTGATGTATGGAGGCCATACATAAACATATACAGTTTGTATAAATAATGTACAGGTAAAAAGGGATGCAAAACATTATTGTGAACTTGGTAGACGCAAATACTTCATTTGACATTTTTTACAAGAAAACAAATTCAAATCAAATCAAATGATATTAGTCACATGCTCCGAATACAACAGGTGTAGGTGTTTTCACCTTACAGTGAAATGCTTACTTACGAGCCCCTAACCAACAATGCCGTTTCAAAAAATACATATAGGAACAAGAGATAAAAGTAACAAGCAATTAAAGAGCAGCAGTGAAATAAAAATAGCGAGACTATACAGGGGGTACAATGCGCGGGGTCACCGGTTATTTGAGGAAGTATGTACATGTAGGTAGAGTTATTAAAGTGACGATTTATAGATGACAACAGAGAGTAGCAGTGGTATAAAGAGGGGGTGGGGGGCAGTGCAAATAAAGCAGAGAGAACAGTCTATGACTAGGGTGACTGGAGTCTTTGACAATTTTTAGGGCCTTCCTCTGACAGCGCCTGGTATTTAGGTCCTGGATAGCAGAAAGCTTGGCCCCAGTAATGTACTGGGTTGTTCACACTACCCTCTGTAGTGTTGGAGGCCGAGCAGTTGCCATACCAGGCAGTGATGCAACCATGCTCTCGATGGTGCAGCTGTAGAATCTTTTGAGGTTCTGAGGACCCATGCCAAATCTTTTCAGTCTCCTGAGGGGGAATAGGTTTTGTCGTGCCCTCTTCACGACTGTCTTGGTGTTTGGACCATGATAGTTTGTTGGTGATGTGGACACCAAAGAACTTGAAGCTCTCAACCTGCTCCACTGCAGTCCCGTCGATGAGAATGGGAACGTGCTCTGTCCTCTTTTTCCTGTAGTCCACAATCATCTCCTTTGTCTTGATCACGTTGAGTGAGAAGTTGTTGTCCTGGCACCACACTGCCAGGTCTTTGACCTCCTCCCTATAGGCTGTCTCATCGTTGTCGGTGATCAGGACTACCACTGTTGTGTCATCGGCAAATTTAATGATTGTGTTGGAGTCATGCCTGGCCATGCAGTCATGAGTGAACAGAGAGTACAGGAGGGAACTGAGAGTACAGGAGGGAACTGAGCACACACCCCCTGTCACTGACTTCCAAATTCATCATCCTTTGAAAGTCATCATCCAAGTGAATTTATTTATTTTTATTGAACCTTTATTTCACTAGGCAAGTCAGTTAAGAACACATTCTTATTTACAATGATGGCCTAGTGGGTTAACTGACTTGTTCAGAGGCAGAACGATTTTTACCTTGTCAGCTCAGGGATTCGATCTGGCAACATTTCGGTTACTGGCCCAATGCTCTAACCACTAGGATACATGCCGCCCCAAAATAATCATATGGCCAACAGAAATTACTCTTGGCTACATCCACAGGACACACCAGTATGAATAAATACTAGCACTAACAAGCCAGTATCATTTTCAAGATGAGCAGCCATAACTGTCTGGTGCATTCAAGAGGACAACAGGTTGCATTCGCACTGTGAAACATGAGTTACTCAAATAAAAAGTGTACACAACAGTCTAATATACTACCACAGATTTAGGATCTTAATTTGAGGTAGTTTGCTACAGCAGGGAAATAATCCTGCAGCAACAGAAAATGTGAATTATGTGGATTATAATTAAATTGACCTTTTTGTAGGGTTTGATACATTTTTTGTAAGGGAAAATCATGTCAAAATTACAAGTGGAAATGTAGCCTAGCAGTTAGCGCAGTAACCAAAAGGTTGCTGGCTCAAATACACGAGACGACAAGGTGAAAAATGTATGTGTACTTGAGTAAGGCATTTAACCCTAATTTGCTCCAGGCTAACCATTTCACTGCACCTATCTGGTGTATGTGACAATAAAACTTTTTTTTCTTAAATACACTGCAAGTTTTAAATGTCCTGCATCGCAGGAAAGTTCCCCTGCAACAGGGTGATCAAATTAAGATCCTACATGTTACCCACTCTTATATAATATCAGGTTAACAAATACAGCATCTATTTGTACCAGACAAACAATATGGCCCTTGAAGAAAACTCCCTGCCTAGTTCAGATTGTCCCCATACTGACTTCAGAGATCAAATGACCTACTCCTCGATCTCATGCTTGATTGGTCTCTATACAACAGACTGTGACAGCAAAATAATTTATCACCTGAGTCCTGGTCCTGCGGTAGGACTGACACCCACACCTGTACTGAGCTAAATTCAACCACACCCTCATAATTCTATAACAGGTGAAATAAGATTCTATACAACGAATTGAACTGAAGCTCAACAACACACACACAACCATGCACAGACAACACACACATGTAACACACACGCACCGCCTTGATGTTTATTATTCATCTTGTAATTCTAGCAATTTCATATGATATAAGCATCAGAGAGTCTGCAGATGCACCTGTTGTGAGAGGGTGTGGGGGATAATGAACTTTAGGAAGAGGGACAAAGCCTACTGGAAATATATTGTACACCTGTGTGTATATGTGACAGATCATTGAAAGTTAGTATGACATTCCTGGAAAATACAAAAATCCTACCTCTTGGGTAATAGACCTCTTATAATCTATATTTTTCACAACTATTACATGACATGTTATTGCTGAACAAAAGTTTAATTTAATAATTTTATCCAATGTTCAACTATAATGTTCACGTTCTGGTCATTGCCTTGCAAGTACAAATAAGCATATGGAATTGTGAAGCATCAGCTCTCATAAGCTTATGTGTTCAATAATTTTCTTATATGACAATAAAAAGTGATCATTTGTGGAAAAGGACTACCCTAATAGCCTACGTTTCTAAATAAAACAACCAAATTGGCAAAGATTTGTTTAGAATATATATAATTATTTTATTTCAGAAATGTTTAGTTGGTGAAATAAAATCTAAATAGTAAATCAATATAAAAAGAAAACAGCACTTAAGATTGAAACGCAAAAGAGCAGGTAATTTTGGGTCACTTACTTGGATATCTGAAATAGAAGTCGTTCTCAATGTTACTGGATATGTTATTAGATGTTTTATGCTCTATCCAATGTGTGTCGGATTCCTCGTTATAACGGATAAAAATGCCGAATAAGATGATCATGGCAATTTGCCATACGAAACACACTGCTGGAAGACTAATTCGGACATTGGTATTTTTCGGCCGGTCACAGCATTGCCTGAAGCTTTGTATACAACCCATTGTGTTATCGTTACAATGGTTCAGTTGCCTTTGGTGCCTTATGGAGAAAGACGGCAAATATTATATAGAGTAGAGTGTAAGCGATGACAGAAGTTCTAGGTGGCCCCGTAGGGTGTTGGCGGGGGTGTGTCTGCTTCGCTTGGAATCTTCTGAGTCACCTCCTGCCCTCCCGAAGTAGCATTGAAATAACTTTTTCTCACACGATCTTGTAGATTATTTTCAAGTCATCACAATAGACTGCATAAAATGTATATATACTACGAGTTCTGTCCTAGTCTCCTCTCCTACATAAATCAGTAAGGAAAATATTGGACAGATTTTAATCATGTTGCTATGACAATACTCTCACCATAGACCATAATATATCCATGACTCTCAACTACACAGTTCTTTCGCATCAGTAATTCTACACAGTTTTGTCAGTTTGTCATATAGTATAAGGAAAAGCAATTGAATATTATGTAGAATAGAATAAAATAGAATTACATTAAATAACATAGGGCCCACTGCACACATCACAATTCCCCCTTGCCCCTGGGTGACCAGGTAATATTTGTTGCTGTCATTAGAATTTGTTTGCTGTCATTAGAACAAAGTGGGGGCAATGACACCGGGGCAGTCAGGCAGGAGCCTAGCCTGCACTTCTGAAGGTCTGCACACCATACACATATGTCCTACATACACATAAAATAATCCTGAACTCCCTGACCATAATCTTTTTATTTTAAGTGTTTACAATAGCAGAAAAAATGTGTTTATGTATTTGATACTATTCCAATTATTCCTCTCCAGCCATTACCACAAGCGTGTCCTTCCCAATTAAGGGGTCACTAACCTCCTGTGCCTTACAAACTGATGAAGTGTTGGAAGAAACTGAAAGGGGAGAAACTTGAGCAAGCTGTAAGATTCCACTACACAGAAAAGCCTGTCAAATACTCGAGTCTGACATTATATACAGTCAGGTGCAAAATGACTGGCAACCTTGATAAAGATGAGCAAAAAAGACTGTATAAAATATATAATACAATGCTGAGCTATATAGTATGCAAAATATGCTGTAGCATATACCCTACGCATCGCGGCAATAGGGATAAGCCACTTGGTGGGAATTGTAATGTGGCTCATACAGCGAGGATCTCTACACTGCCTCCTCCGAATGGGAAGGCACGTCCCCATGACTCGACTACTCAGTCCAGTGGCCTTACACCCGCCATCCCACTTCTGACACCAATGTAGCAAACAGCGGGGCAGGGAAGCAAACGCGGGTCGCTTGTTTGAAAGGCATCGTGCAAATATGGTTAACCAGCATGGTGGGAATTGTAATGTTGCTCATATAGCGAGGATCGCTACTGTACTAATACATTTGCTCAGAGAAAGAGATTTTGTTTAACAAGTAATACAAATAAATTGTGGTCAAAATAATTGGTACACCTGTTTTAAATACTCCAGCACCCTCCCCTTGAGAGGATAATGACACTGAGCCTTTTCTAAAAATCTTTTATGAGATTGAAGAACACATTGGGAGGGATCTTAAAACCATTCTTCTATAAAGAATCTTTCCAGATCCTTATTATCTTTCATCTGCGCTTATGGACTGCTCTCTTCAATTCAAACCACGTTTTCAATGGGGTTGATATCCGGAGACTGAGATGTCCATTGCAAAATGCTGATTTTGTGATCCAATTTTTTGTTGTATTTTTATTTGTGCTTGGGGTTATTGTCTTGCTGGAAGAGCCTCTTGCGGCCAAGTGTCAGTCTCCTGGCAGAGGCAACCAGGTTTTTGGCTAAAATGTCCTGGTACTTGAATGGTTTGATGAGCATGAAAATTATGTAAACCATATGCCATGGCCGTCTCAGTCACCAGATCGCAACACAGTTGAACAGTTATGGGAGATTATGGAGCGGTGCCTGAGACAGCGTTTTCCCCCATCATCAACAAAACACCATTTGATGGAATTTCTCGTAGAAAAATGGTGTCGCATCCCTCCAATATTGTTCCAGACACTTGTAGAATCTAAGACCTTTATTTTTTAAGTTACCTGTATATTTCAGCATATGTACCATAAGCATAGAAAGATATACTCTTCTATTTGTGATAGGAGATGAGGCATCTCTCTCCCAGGACTTGGTTCTGTAATGCATTAAGTGTAGATAATGTGCTTTCGGTCCCCCTGAGGTATTAGAAAGATGCAATATAGGATTTACTTACAGTAGTTAACCGTTCTGGAGGCAGGTCACATCCTGTAAGAACCTGAGTTGAACTCCTCTCTGTCAGTCAAACCGGTAGGACAAGACAAGAAAAATACAAAAATGATTCAACATGTTTTTAATCTCCTGTGTTTGATACATGTTGAACCATAACTAAGTAGTTATACTACTATTACTAATGGGTGTGTATGTAGGGTGAGTCTGTTGTTCTTGCTTAACAAAGCCCCATAAGGTCCTTCCATGACTAATGTACAGCCTAACCAGGCCCCTGCATACCAGCCAGTGTAACAGTATAACTTTAGACCGTCCCCTCGCCCATACCCAGGCGCGAACCAGGGACCTTCTGCACACATCAACAACAGTCACCCACGAAGCATCGTTACCCATCGCTCCACAAAAGCCGCGGCCCTTGCAGAGCAAGGGGAACTACTACTTCAAGGTCTCAGAGCAAGTGACGTCACCGATTGAAACACTATTTAGCGCGCACCGCTAACTAAGCTAGCCGTTTCACATCCATTACACCAGCAGCATACCACCCTGCATACCACTGCTGGCTTGTTTCTGAAGCTAAGCAGGATTGGTCCTGGTCAGTTCCTGGATGGGAGACCAGATGCTGCTGGAAGTGGTGTTGGAGGGCCAGTAAGAGGAACTCTTTTTCTACTGTATGATTGACTGTATGTTTGTTTATTTCATGTGTAACTCTGTTGTTGTATGTGTTGAACTGCTATGCTTTATCTTGGCTAGGTCGCAGTTGTAAATGAGAACTTGTTCTCAACTAGCCTACCTGGTTAAATAATGGTGAAATTAAAAAATATAAAAAAATCGGGAGTCACTATGCTAATATAAATGTCTTTATTTTCTTCGTCCACTACAAGGATACCAGTACAATGCCTACATTGTCTCATTCCTCTCTCTACATTGGTGTATCCCTTTACTCAGAGGCCTACCTGGCACACTCCTCCCTGGCTTTGGAGCCCAAGGTCTCCTGGCAGAGTGGCCCAGACTGCTGGAGGAACTTGTCATACTTGTTGGAGTCGTCTCTGGGGTAGATTCTAAGGAAGCCACCACAGTGCTCCTGCTCATGCCTCTCCAGCTCAGCCATCCATGATTCCTGGCTGTTGAGCAACTGCTTCCTCCTGTGAGATTAATGATACAGTTCAACCAGTCTTTAGTTAGGACAGTATAATGGTTTGGTCCCAGTTGAATACGTGATACAAGGCTGCCCCCTTTTGGTGAAAACACAAATCAATTATATTATGCAGAATTCTAATCTGAGATCCAAAACTTCAATTTGTTCCACAAATCTTGCATTTTCAATAATTTACACACAAGTCTGAGTCACACTTACACATTAGGATTCAGAATGTTAATCAAAAACATCACTTCAGTCATACATACTGGTTGAATGAGGCGGTGAACTAACCGTGCCTTGGGGCAGGGCTGGTGCTTCTGCAGGAGACGTTCCTTGATCACGCGTTTATCCTCCTCCAGAATCCTCCTGTGATCGATGGCCACCAGGTTTAGCAAGGTCAGAGCGTCGGTCAGAAGGGCATCTTTCACCTCCCAGTCCAGCTGAGAGTCTGTGGCGAAGCTGGGGGAGTGGTTTACCTGCAGGGGGTGGAGTGTGTTGGGGCAGCATAGAGTAGTGATTTGAACAAGTTTAGAAGAAGCAGGGTTGGCTCAATTCTTAGTTGAGACAATTAATTGATTAGAAATAGAGATTGATCTTGAAAATAGTGCACAGTAATTCTCCTTAGCACCAGCACAATTTATCCTCATGAGGACCGGCAGATGATCGTACGGCATGGCTTAACCGTACTCATGACTCTTGTGTCTTTCCTAACAAACCCACAATTGGTGTCAGAAGTGGAATCCATGCATAACACCACCCACCTCCAGGAGCCAGGGCTTGAGCTTGGCATCCAGCAGGACGTCAAAGCCCAGGATCTCAAAGCAGGATCTGGGCCCCAGCTGGCAGGGGAAGCCTGTGAGACAGTTCTGCTTCAGGGTCAGGTGGGCAGCAATCAGAGCCTTAATGACCACGTCCTCCATGTTGCTCCACCCATACTGGATTGGATCAGTGTTCTGTCACTCATGGGGACACTACATCACAGCCAAATCTAAGGGTAGAGTTTGAAAATTCAAGTCCTTTGGGTGCTGCCATAGAGTTACATTAGAAGTGCCCATCCAAAAAGGCTCAAGGTCATGGCCACCTATAAAATGACGTCGAATCACATTATATCTACAGTAACTTTGATTCGACTGATCATGTCAACATCATACTTTAAAAATCTTAGCTAGCAACCTAGCTATCATCATCATGAATCAAGTTGACAGTCTACTGTCAAATCCATTTTAATCCTTGTCATATGAAGAGAAATAATGAAGAGAAATTATAGATAAAACATATTGGTGCTCTTCAGCCATTGGACATAAACATTACAAAACAAGTTCGCAAATTCAACAATGAGTGGTTTGGAAGGTATCAGTGGCTAACTGCAAGCATTGCAAGGCAATCACTAGCCTGCTATTCAGTGGAGTGTAACGGCTCTCTTCTATCTCCTCCTCTGACGAAGAGGTAGAACAAGGATCGGACCAAAATGCAGCGTGATGATGATTCATGATTTATTTAAAACCCTATACAAGCAGAAACTACAAAAATAACGAAATGAAATAACGAAAACCGAACCAGCCCTATCTGGTGCAAACACAAAGACAGGAACAATCACCCACGAAAACACTCACAGAATATGGCTGCCTAAATATGGTTCCCAATCAGAGACAACGATAATCACCTGACTCTGATTGAGAACCGCCTCAGGCAGCCATAGACTACGTAGACACCCCACAAAACCCCTAAGACAAAAACACACCACAATAACCCATGTCACACCCTGGCCTGACCAAATAATTAAAGAAAACACAAAATACTAAGACCAAGGCGTGACATGGAGTGGGTGTGTGGTCCCAAGTCTGGGTTCAAGGGTCTCTTTTCCAAGCTTAAAATGATAAACATTCAACATTGGCCATTCTGACTCACTCAAAACAACTGGAAATACGGTACTGGGAAATCTGACACTAGGTAGAAAAAACATTTTGAACGGTCATCCAACTCGGATTTGCAAGTCTTTCTAAAGCTACGAGCTGAAGATCATTGACGTCATCATGATTCAACCCTGTTTTTTTCTGAGTTCCCAATTGTCTTGAAAGGACCATAAATGCAGAGAATGACAAACTTTGATGACAAACTTTGCTCACAAAGGAAATTTGCCGCCACGCCACAACAAGGTTTTAGGTTCATGATATAATGGAAACGTTATACATTACCCTCTCTCCCGCATTGACATGAATAAGTATATTTCATATTCTCAGAACCCAACAAAGGTGAGTCCAAAAATGTATTGTGTGCTGCTGCATAAATGATGTAATACGCCAGGGAGATATGTATACTGTAGCTAAGAAAGTAATACTAAGTGCATGTTGTGTAGTAAGCTGTCCCATGTCCCCTTTCCCCTCTTAATTCCACCTACTGTTCTGACTTGGTGGTGCACATGTAGCCTATAGCCAGTTTTAGAGACATTTTGGTTAGGGATAAAAAATAATAATAATAATAATAAAATATGAATGTAGGACAAAACACATCACGACAAGAGAGACAACACTACATAAAGAGAGACCTAAGACAAAACATAGCAAGGCAGCAACACATGACAAAACAGCATGACAGCAACACAACATGACAACAACATGGTAGCAGAACAACATGGTGGCAGCACAAAACATGGTACAAACATTATTCGGCACACACAACAGTACAAAGGGCAAGAAGGTAGAGACAACAATACATCACGCAAAACAGCCACAACTGTCAGTAAGAGTGTCCATGATTGAGTCTTTGAATAAAGAGATTGAGATAAAACTATCCAGTTTGAGTGTTTGTTGCAGCCCGTTATAGTCGCTAGCTGCAGCGAACTGAAAAGAGGAGCGACCCGGGGATGTGTGTGCTTTGGGGACCTTTAACAGAATGTGACTGGCAGAACGGGTGTTGTACGTTGGAAATGAGGGCTGCAGTAATTATCTCAGATAGTGGGGAGTGAGGCCAAAGAGGGTTTAATAAATAAGCATCAACCAGTGTGTCTTGCGACGGGTATATAGAGATGACCAGTTTACAGAGGAGAATAGAGTGCAGTGATGTGTCCTATAAGGAGCATTGGTGGAAAATCAGATGGCTGAATGCTAAAGAACATCTAGCCGCTCGAGATCACCCTTACATGCTGATGTATAAATTATGTCTCCATAATCTAGCATGGGTAGGATGGTCTTAGATGAAACCAAGTCTAGATTTAACTTTAGCCTGCAGCTTTGATATGTGCTGAGCGAAGGACATGGTACCATCTGCCCACACTCCCAAGTACTTGTTTAAGGTGACTACCTACAGTTGAAGTCGGAAGTTTACATATACTTAGGTTGGAGTCATTAAAACTCATTTTTCAACCACTCCACAAATTTCGTGTTAACAAACTATAGTTTTGGCAAGTCTGTTAGGACATCTACTTTGTGCATGACACAAGTCATTTTTCCAACAATTGTTTACAAACAGATTATTTCACTTATAATTCACTGTATCACAATTCCAGTGTGTCAGAAGATTACATACACTAAGTTGACTGTGCCTTTAACCAGCTTGGAAAATTCAAAAAAATGATGTCATGGCTTTAGAAGCTTCTGATAGGCTAATTGACATCCTTTGAGTCAATTAGAGGTGTACCTGTGGATGTATGTCAAGGCCTACATTCAAATTCAGTGCCTCTTTGCTTGACATCATAGGAAAATCAAAAGAAATCAGCCAAGACCTCAGAAAAAAAATTGTAGACCTCCACAAGTCTGGTTAATCTTTTGGAGCAATTTACAAACATCTGAAGGTACCACGTTCATCTGTAGAAACAATAGTACGCAAGTATAAACACCATGGGACCGCGCAGCCGTCATACCGCTCAGGAAGGAGACGCATTCTGTCTCCTAGAGATGAACTTACTTTGGTGCGAAACGTGCAAATCATTCCCAGAACAACAGCGAAGGACCTTGTGAAGATGTTGGAGAACACAGGTACAAAAGTATCTATATCCACAGTTAAACAAGTCCTATATCGACATAACCACCCCTACCCCGGTCAAGAGCACTGCACTCCCCACAGCAGCTCGCCCAAGCCTTCCCCATTTCTCCTTCTCCCAAATCCAGTCAGCTGATGTTCTGAAAGAGCTGCAAAATCTGGACCCCTACAAATCAGCCGGGCTAGACAATCTGGACCCTCTCTTTCTAAAATGATCTGCCGAAATTGTTGCAACCCCTATTACTAGCAACCTCTCTTTTGTGTCGTCTGAGATTCCCAAAGATTGGAAAGCAGCTGCTGTCATCCCCTTCTTCAAAGGGGGGGGACACTCTTGACCCAAACTGCGACAGACCTATATCTATCCTACCCTGCCTTTCTAAGGTCTTCGAAAGCCAAGTCAACAAACAGATTACCGACCATTTCGAATCCCACCATACCTTCTTCGCTATGCAATCTGGTTTCAGAGCTGGTCATGGGTGCACCTTAGCCACCCTCAAGGTCCTAAACGATATCTTAACCGCCATCGATAAGAAACGATACTGTGCAGCCGTATTCATTGACCTGGCCAAGGCTTTTGACTCTGTCAATCACCACATCCTCATCAGCAGACTCGATAGTCTTGGTTTCTCAAATGATTGCCTTGCCTGGTTCACCAACTACTTCTCTAATAGAGTTCGGTGTGTCAAATCGGAGGGCCTGTTGTCCGGGCATCTGGCAGTCACTATGGGGGTGCCACAGGGTTCAATTCTTGGGCCGACACTCTTCTCTGTATACATCAATGATGTCGCTCTTGCTGCTGGTTAGTCTCTGATCCACCTCTACGCAGACGACACCATTCTGTATACTTCTGGCCCTTCTTTGGACACTGTGTTAAAAACCCTCCAGACGAGCTTCAATGCCATACAACTCTCCTTCCGTGGCCTCCAACTGCTCTTAAATACAAGTAAAACTAAATGCATGCTCTTCAACCGATCGCTGCCTGCACCTGCCCGCCCGTCCAGCATCACTACTCTGGACTGCTCTGACTTAGAATATGTGGACAACTACAAATACCTAGGTGTCTGCTTAGACTGTAAACTCTCCTTGCAGACACATCAAACATCTCCAATTCAAAGTTAAATCTAGAATTGGCTTCCTATTTCGCAACAAAGTATCCTTCACTCATGCTGCCAAACATACCCATGTAAAACTGACCATCCTACCGATCCTCGACTTTGGCGATGTCATTTACAAAATAGCCTCCAATACCCCACTCAATAAATTGAATGCAGTCTATCACAGTGCCATCCGTTTTGTCACCAAAGCCCCATATACTACCCACCACTGCGACCTGTACACTCTCGTTGTCTGGCCCTCACTTCATACTCGTCACCAAACCCACTGTCACGCTCTGACCATAGTTCTTTTGTGTTTTCCTTGTTTTAGTGTTGGCCAGGACGTGAGCTGGGTGGGCATTCTATGTTTTGTGTGTCTAGGTTGTTTTTCTGTGTTCGGCCTAGTATGGTTCTCAATCAGAGGCAGGTGTCGTTATTTGTCTCTGATTGAGAATCATACTTAGGTAGCCTGGGTTTCACTGTGTTTTTGTGGGTGATTGTATCCGTGTCTGTTTCACCACACAGGACTGTTTTGGTTTTCACATTTATTTTTTTGTATTTTTGTAGGTTTCTCGGTTATCGTCTATTAAAGATGTTTAACACTACCCACGCTGCATTTTGGTCCTCCTCTCCTTCAGCGGAAGAAAACCGTTACACCCACTGGCTCCAGGTCATCTACAAAACCCTGCTAGGTAACGTCCCCCCTTATCTCAGCTCGCTGGTCACCATAGCATCACCCACCTGTAGCACGCGCTCCAGCAGGTATATTTCTCTGGTCACCCCCAAAACCAATTATTTCTTTGGCCGCCTCTCCTTCCAATTCTCTGCTGCCAATGACTGGAACAAACTACAAAAATCTCTGAAACTGGAAACACTTATCTCCCTCACTAGCTTTAAGCACCAGCTGTCAGAGCAGCTCACAGATTACTGCACCTGTACATAGCCCACCTATAATTTAGCCCAAACAACTACCTCTCCCCATACTGTATTCATTTATTTTTCTCCTTTGCACCCCATTATTTCTCTCTACTTTGCACATTCTTCCACTGCAAATCTACCATTCCAGTGTTTTACTTGCAATATTGTATTTACTTCGCCACCATGGCCTTTTTTTTGCCTTTCCTCCCTTATCTCACCTCATTTGTTCACATTGTATATAGACTTTGTCACGGTCTGACCATCGTTCGTATGTGTTTTCCTTGTTTTAGTGTTGGTCAGGACGTGAGCTGGGTGGGCATTCTATGTTGTGTGTCTGGTTTGTCTATTTCTATGTTTGGCCTGATATGGTTCTCAATCAGAGGCAGGTGTTAGTCATTGTCTCTGATTGGGAACCATATTTAGGTAGCCTGTTTTGTGTTGGGTTTTGTGGGTGATTGTCCTTAGTGTCTTGATGTCCTTGTTCTGTGTGTATGTGCACCAGTATTAGGCTGTTTCGGTTTTCGTTACGTTTATTGTTTTGTAGTGTTTGTATTTAGATTCGTGTTACGTTTGTTGAATAAACATGGATCGCAATCTACACGCTGCATTTTGGTCCGACTCTCCTTCACCACAAGAGAACCGTTACAGACTTCTTTTTCTACTGTATTATTGACTGTATGTTTGTTTTACTCCATGTGTAACTCTGTGTTGTTGTAGGTGTCGAACTGCTTTGCTTTATCTTGGCCAGGTCGCAATTGTAAATGAGAACTCGTTCTCAACTTGCCTACCTGGTTAAATAAAGGTGAAATATATATTTTTTAAATGACTGAAAATGTATAAAACACAATTTACTCAGTGGATGAAATATATCCCTGTATCAGTCCTATTTGCTGTATAAACCATGTATTCCATGTTAATAGGCCTAGCTGTTTCTCACTTGTATCCCAACAATCATATGAGGGACTTGACAAAATTCGTTAGAGAAAAATGGTGATGGAGAATGTGAAAAATGCTCCACAAAATGGATCCGTGTAGAACAGTCTGGTTTTCCCTCTCAGCACAATGAGGGAACGAGACTCTGTTCATCTCCATAGTTATTCTGTAGCCGGAGGATGTTAACCTTTAAAACTCTGTCGTCTTGACCTTCACCATGTTTGACGTAAACTGCCCCAGTCTGAGTGTGACCTTACCCTGATGGAATTACTAGAGGGAATAATGGCCTCCACACTCAAACAATTACACACCAAAAATCGAACAGGCTCATATAAGGCACTTAAATATAATGGAGAATGGAAGAGCTCACATATCATTCTCATGTTATTCTCATCCCGAGTCATGGTTAATAGTAGCATATTACATACTATTCTGTACAATGTAACATAGTAATCTGACATTCTATCAGATTGTGCCTCAGTTTTGGATATGGGTCTTTGTAGTTATGTCCCAAATATGCACACAATACAATTCATACATAACAGATGAGTAAGTAAAAAAAGGGGTTTAGTGTTTGCATGCTGGAGTCTCTGCAGAGACTCCTACTGACCACAACACAAGCATGTCTGCAGCTTCCACCCCATTTGTCACATCCACTCCCGCTCCCCCTTTGTCACATCCACTCCCACGGCACTTGACATCACCGGCCTGCTAACCACCGGTCTTGGCGACCCATCTTTACTCACACCTGGCAACCATCATTACGCACACCTGCGTCTCATCTTCAGTCACACCTCCCATTACTCCCTTGATTACTTACCCTTTATATAGCAATCTTTTGTTATTAGTCATCAGGTAGTATTGTTTGTTTCTATCTCAGGCTCTTCTATTGTTTTGTATCGCTCCATGTTCGTTATTAAACTCACTGCACCTGCTTCGTGACTCCCTGTGTCTACGTTACACCATTAGACTCCACACCGGTGGAGGATGCTGAGGGGAGGACGGCTCCTAATAATGGCTGGAGTAGAGCGACTGGAATGGCATCAAACACGTGCAAATTCCGCTCCAACCATTACCATGAGCCCGTCCTCCCCAATTAAGATGCCACCAACCTCCTGTGCTCCACACATCATTATTACCATATAATTGAATGTATCTCTGATTACATTGTGTTTATTGTCTGTGATCAGTCATTTTTATTACAGTAAGCATTATATTCAAAGACCTCGTCTCTCCGTGGTGACAAACAATGCTAAACGTTGGCCCATTCTTTTGTCACTTTGTGATTGGTCTTTTAGACACAGAGCATTGATCATCTGAAGCATTAACCAGTATTCAATGATGGCAGCACAATGGTATATGATACCCAGAACCATATTTAGAGCTACTGTATCTGATGCCTGTTTATTACTGTCGTATCATTTGAGAAGGGCAGCTTTATGGTATGTCTAAAAGGGATAGTGACTAGACGGTTGACAAATCTGTTGGGATGTAAGCGTGCAACCTGAGGGTTGCTGCTGATATCACTGTCTCAGGTGCTATATACTGCCAATGTGCCCTTGAACAAGAAATGTAGCCCATCAACTGCTCCAGGGGAGCATCTCTGTCTGCTTCCATTCTTCCGGCGCCGACAGAGATGGCCGCCTCGCTTCGCGTTCCTAGGAAACTATGCAGTTTTTTGTTTTTTTACGTGTTATTTCTTACATTAGTACCCCAGGTCATCCTAGGTTTCATTACATACAGTCGAGAAGAACTACTGAATATAAGATCAGCGTCAACTCACCATCAGTACGACCAAGAATATGTTTTTCGCGACGCGGATCCTGTGTTCTGCCTCTCAAACAGGACAACGGAATGGATCCCATGCAGCGACCCAAAAAAACGACTCCGAAAAATAGGGAAACGAGGCGGTCTTCTGGTCAGACTCCGGAGACGGGCACATCGTGCACCACTCCCTAGCATTCTTCTCACCAATGTCCAGTCTCTTGACAACAAGGTTGATGAAATCCGAGCAAGGGTAGCATTCCAGAGGGACATCAGAGACTGTAACGTTCTTTGCTTCACGGAAACATGGCTCACTGGAGAGACGCTATCGGAGGCGGTGCAGCCAGCGGGTTTCTCCACGCATCGCGCCGACAGAAACAAACATCTTTCTGGTAAGAAGAGGGGCGGGGGCGTATGCCTTATGGCTAACGAGACATGGTGTGATGAAAGAAACATACAGGAACTCAAATCCTTCTGTTCACCTGATTTAGAATTCCTCACAATCAAATGTAGACCGCATTATCTACCAAGAGAATTCTCTTCGATTATAATCACAGCCGTATATATCCCCCCCCGGCAGACACATCGATGGCTCTGAACGAACTTTATTTGACTCTTTGCAAACTGGAATCCATTTATCCGGAGGCTGCATTCATTGTAGCTGGGGATTTTAACAAGGCTAATCTGAAAACAAGACTCCCTAAATTTTATCAGCATATCGATTGCGCAACCAGGGGTGGAAAATTGTTACTCAAAATTGTTACTCATTGTTACTCTAACTTCCGCGACGCATATAAGGCCCTGCCCCGCCCTCTTTTCGGAAAAGCTGACCACGACTCCATTTTGTTGATCCCTGCCTACAGACAGAAACTAAAACAAGAGGCTCCCACGCTGAGGTCTGTCCAACGCTGGTCCGACCAAGCTGACTCCACACTCCAAGACTGCTTCCATCACGTGGACTGGGATATGTTTCGTATTGTGTCAGATAACAATATTGACGAATACGCTGATTCGGTGTGCGAGTTCATTAGAACGTGCGTTGAAGATGTCGTTCCCATAGCAACGATTAAAACATTCCCTAACCAGAAACCGTGGATTGATGGCAGCATTCGCGTGAAACTGAAAGCGCGAACCACTGCTTTTAATCAGGGCAAGGTGACTGGTAACATGACCGAATACAAACAGTGCAGCTATTCCCTCCGCAAGGCTATCAAACAAGTTAAGCGTCAGTACAGAGACAAAGTAGAATCTCAATTCAACGGCTCAGACACAAGAGGCATGTGGCAGGGTCTACAGTCAATCACGGACTACAAGAAGAAATCCAGCCCAGTCACGGACCAGGATGTCTTGCTCCCAGGCAGACTAAATAACTTTTTTGCCCGCTTTGAGGACAATACAGTGCCACTGACACGGCCTGCAACGAAAACATGCAGACTCTCCTTCACTGCAGCCGAGGTGAGTAAGACATTTAAACGTGTTAACCCTCGCAAGGCTGCAGGCCCAGACGGCATCCCCAGCCGCGCCCTCAGAGCATGCGCAGACCAGCTGGCCGGTGTGTTTACGGACATATTCAATCAATCCCTATACCAGTCTGCTGTTCCCACATGCTTCAAGAGGGCCACCATTGTTCCTGTTCCCAAGAAAGCTAAGGTAACTGAGCTAAACGACTACCGCCCCGTAGCACTCACTTCCGTCATCATGAAGTGCTTTGAGAGACTAGTCAAGGACCATATCACCTCCAACCTACCTGACACCCTAGACCCACTCCAATTTGCTTACCGCCCAAATAGGTCCACAGACGATGCAATCTCAACCACACTGCACACTGCCCTAACCCATCTGGACAAGAGGAATACCTATGTGAGAATGCTGTTCATCAACTACAGCTCTGCATTCAACACCATAGTACCCTCCAAGCTCGTCATCAAGCTCGGGACCCTGGGTCTCGACCCCGCCCTGTGCAACTGGGTACTGGACTTCCTGACGGGCCGCGCCCAGGTGGTGAGGGTAGGCAACAGCATCTCCACCCCGCTGATCCTCAACACTGGGGCCCCACAAGGGTGCGTTCTGAGCCCTCTCCTGTACTCCCTGTTCACCCACGACTGTGTGGCCACGCACGCCTCCAACTCAATCATCAAGTTTGCGGACGACACAACAGTGGTAGGCTTGATTACCAACAACGACGAGACGGCCTACAGGGAGGAGGTGAGGGCCCTCGGAGTGTGGTGTCAGGAAAATAACCTCACACTCAACGTCAACAAAACTAAGGAGATGATTGTGGACTTCAGGAAACAGCAGAGGGAACACCCCCCTATCCACATCGATGGAACAGTAGTGGAGAGGGTAGCAAGTTTTAAGTTCCTCGGCATACACATCACAGACAAACTGAATTGGTCCACTCACACAGACAGCATCGTGAAGAAGGCGCAGCAGCGCCTCTTCAACCTCAGGAGGCTGAAGAAATTCGGCTTGTCACCAAAAGCACTCACAAACTTCTACAGATGCACAATCGAGAGCATCCTGGCGGACTGTATCACCGCCTGGTACGGCAACTGCTCCGCCCACAACCGTAAGGCTCTCCAGAGGGTAGTGAGGTCTGCACAACGCATCACCGGGGGCAAACTACCTGCCCTCCAGGACACCTACACCACCCGATGTTACAGGAAGGCCATAAAGATCATCAAGGACATCAACCACCCGAGCCACTGCCTGTTCACCCCGCTATCATCCAGAAGGCGAGGTCAGTACAGGTGCATCAAAGCTGGGACCGAGAGACTGAAAAACAGCTTCTATCTCAAGGCCATCAGACTGTTAAACAGCCACCACTAACATTGAGTGGCTGCTGCCAACACACTGACACTGACACTGACTCAACTCCAGCCACTTTAATAATGGGAATTGATGGGAAATGATGTAAATATATCACTAGCCACTTTAAACAATGCTACCTTATATAATGTTACTTACCCTACATTATTCATCTCATATGCATACGTATATACTGTACTCTATATCATCGACTGCATCCTTATGTAATACATGTATCACTAGCCACTTTAACTATGCCACTTTGTTTACATACTCATCTCATATGTATATACTGTACTCGATACCATCTACTGTATCTTGCCTATGCTGCTCTGTACCATCACTCATTCATATATCCTTATGTACATATTCTTTATCCCCTTACACTGTGTATAAGACAGTAGTTTTGGAATTGTTAGTTAGATTACTTGTTGGTTATTACTGCATTGTCGGAACTAGAAGCACAAGCATTTCGCTACACTCGCATTAACATCTGCTAACCATGTGTATGTGTCAAATAAAATTTGATTTGATTTCTTGTGTATGTGTAGACTGTGTCCCAGGGTGCTGGGTATTGTATTGTGACAAAACAAATGCACATTGCCATTCAATGAATGATAAATGTCCAAAGGTGCATCATGTTTTGCTTTCTGTTACAGTGTTTGTGTAACAGAGGTAGTTTCTCTGATTCACTTTTATCCCTGAGACCTTAAGACATGTGATAGCTGCCATCTCTTACACCTAGGCTTAAGATCAGTGGGTTAATAGTCTTGAGCTATGTAGATTTCCTAGATTTGATAAACGGTTGGTTAGAATAGTCAGAGGATTGATCTAAGCCTACCAATCAACTAAATGTCAGGCCTTGGGTTTCTCTCCCTTTTATTTTCTGTTGGGTTTCTACCTGGGATTTTCATTGCATTATTGCCCAAAGCAAACTCGTGTGTTTGTGACAGTGCCTTTCTGTAGGCTGCTCTTTGATAAATATGTTATGTGACTATGAGTGACATAAATTCCAAAAAGTACCTTTTACTTTTGGATGAAATCTGTTCCTGCATCAGTTCTACTAGCCATATAGGCAATAGGCACTGAAGCAGTGTCATTCCATAATAAACATATGCAAGAGGGCCATAGGCTTCAGAATTGTTTTTATACATTGAAGGGTAGAACTTTTTTGGGTTCCCTGTAGAATCCTTTTCACAGAGGGTTCTACATGGAACCCAAATGGAACACACCTGGGTGCTCCTGTGGGGATAGCCAAAGAGCCTGTTTGGAACACTTTTTTTCTAAGAGTGTACTACTGTGTTGTGTGTACATTCATAAGCTTTAATGAATGAGCTTTTAGAGGTAAAAGAGTGGACATGTCACATGATCAGTATAAAAGAGATGCAGTAGTGCCGAGGGGGCATGAAATATAATCCAAGACTTAGTGATACACACACACATCCCCCACGCACCAGAGTGTTTTTTTGTTGTCTAAGTTCAAGAGTGGTGCTATGGGTTTCATTCTATGGTGGGATGCCCCTTTATTACACATTTCCCATGAAAAATGATGGTCCACTCATCTGTGTGTGAGGAAGAAAAGACCAGTGAACAAAGCAGTGCTCTTCTGTTTGACTCTATATGGAGAAATGCCCCAAGGTGCCAAAGGAAATGAGGTCACTCTAATATCCACAGCATCTGATTGCAGTGTGGCCACATTTAACTTCAGACTTCCTCTTCATAAGAAAAGATAAAGCCGGCCTCGTATTTCCACTAGCCACTGGCTTCTGTACTGTTTGATGCTTGTCAGTTATGCAGTGCCAGACCAGAGCGGTAACATAAGTTACCGATAGGCAAGAATGTAATTGTCTTGGAACATGTGTTGCAAACATACAGGATAGGTAGCCAAACTATATATTTGGCTCTAAAGCAATACTGTTATGGATCATCATCTTTCTTTGTAACATAGACACCGACAGGGAGATGAAAGGGGTGAGTGGTTTAGGCCTTCTGTTAGTATGGGTGGAATCAACCAGTCTTACAAAGCAACCCAATAAAATAACACATTTCTAATGATGAGAGATGTGTACTCTTTTAGGTTATAATTGGTTGGATGAATAAGTTTACAAATCAGTGAATGCATGTGATATAGGCTACATTTCACATTGACAGGGCTGTAGAAGGGTGGGTCGAGAGTTTCAAGTTCCTTGGTGTCCACATCACCAACAAACTACAATGGTCCATTCACACCAGGACAGCATGAAGAGGGCATGACAACACCTTTTCCCCTTCAGGAGATTGAAAAGATTTGGCATGGGTCCTCAGATCCTCCAAAAGATATACAGCTGCACCATCGAGAGCATCCTGACCAGTTACATCACTGCCTGGTATGGTAACTGCTTGGTATCCGACCGTAAAGAGCTACAGAGGGTAGTGTGTTTCCAAGCTTCCTGCCATCCAGGACCAAAATATTAGGTGGTGTCAGAGGAAGGCCCCCAAAAAATTCAAAGACTCCAGTCACCCAAGTCATAGACTGTTCTCTCTGCTATCGCACGGCGGTACCGGAGCGCCAGGTCTAGGTCCAAGAGGCTCCTTAACAGCTTCTACTCCCAAGACTCCCCCCACTTGGTTTTTACACTGCTGATACTCGCTGTTTATTATCTATGCATAGTCACTTTACCCCTACCTACATATACAAATTACCTCGACTAACATGTACCCCCACATATTTACTCGGTACCGATGACCCCCGTATATAGCCTCGTTATTGTTACTATATTGTGTTACTTTTTATTTTTGTTTTTACTTTAGTTTATTTGTAAGTCTTTTCTTAACTCTATTTCTTGAACTGCATTGTTGGTTTAGTGCTCGTAAGTAAGCATTTCACAGTAAGATCTACAGTTGTTATATTTCGGCGCATATGACTAATACAATTTGATTTGATTTGACCTGCTGCCTAGATCAGAGTTGTCTTTCAGCGACTTCACTGCCATCTAGTGGATAATTGTTTAAGTGTTTTAGTACTGACGGGACACCACCAGCTGACAGCGGAGATGGGAGTCAGACCAAGACCTGACCAAGACCAGACCTGACCTGACCAGACCAAGACACAGCCTCTTGACACAGAGAGACCTACAAGACCCGGTTTATCAAGACAAGACCCAGACTTAGACCTAGAGACCCAGCCTGATATCAAGACTAACACTCTTGACCAGCATGCCATTTATAGTAGAAACATGGTCAAGATTAGTGAAAAGGGGTGACATCCTCAGTTCCAAATGCTCACCAGGCTGTTGTTCATCTTATTAACAAAGAGGTGTAATAGCTTTGCACTCAAAAAGATCAGGGATAGCGTTTCAGCTTTATCGCCTTCTTCAGTGTGTAGGTACAATTTTCTTTGAATTCAAAAAGGCATTTGTAAAGAACCACAGATGAGCAGCAGGTGCTTCTAATCAGGTTTGCCCCTCTTCTGCCAATCAGGCATGTGGTTTTTCTGGAGTACCTGTATACACATTAGTCACAAAGAAATCAAGAATTATAGGGTGTGCAAGGGGCAACTCACAAATCAATCATATTACTACCACAAAGGGACATTGTTTCACAACATGATGGTGCAACTAGCAGTTCAACCTCCTAAAAGTCGGAGTTACTCTCTCAGACAGTGATTTGTTCTCATGGTAACCCCAACACACCTTGTTAGTGTATTTGAATAATGACATGGGATTATGGGTATAGTTTAAACAAAATAGTTTAAAGCTGCAGTTAAATGTTTTGTGGCCAACCCTGTCTTTAGAGGGCTGTGGTTGTGACAACTTTTGTTCCTGCTCAGCACTACTAACACAACTAATCTAAATAATACACTAACCATGGTCAATTAATCATTTATTCAGATGTTCTAAAGCTGGTTTAGAACAAGACTGCACATACTGTGGATCCTCTGGACTTGGTTTATCCACCTCTGCTGTATAGCAAGGAGTTACTGGTCCTGGAGTGAGGGAGAAAAGGGGGTCGAGTAGAAAGAAAGACAGAAGAAATGGATATAGACAGAGCATTGAGAAAGGGTGGAGAGAGATTGTGAGGGAGGGTCGAGAATGAGGAATCTCATCCCTCAGTGGGAAGACTATGTAACCCCTAAAGGAGCCCTAAAGGAAATTGAATAGAAACATATTGGGCTGTCTGTGCATTTCTTTCCACCCTGTGGGACCCTGTGCACATTACACAGACGTCACACACACACACACTCTAGTCAGTCCCACGTGGAGATCATGTTCTCTTGGGAGCATAATAAGTACCACAGTGCTAGCAAGGCACTAATTTAAACTCTCCATTAACCTCACACATACACACATACTGGGGGTGCAATCACTTACTGCTAAAAGAAAGCACAGCTTAACTGGAACCTTAGTGATAGGGTTGTTCACATGGCAAGCCTGTGTATAACTTAACAAGTCTCTTGCCCTGTCTTCGCCCCCTAAGAAACCAGTACAACTCCTATTCACAGATTTAACTCACGGTGTTAATCTCACTAAAAATCACAGACCATCTTTATACTTTATAACAAGTTTGTTTACTCAAACGCAAGTAGACACTGGTATGGTGTTGTAGATAATGAATTTGAGGTCTAAAAGCAGTAAATTGTCCCTTCAGATTATAAATCTGATGAGGGCACAGAAATGTGTGACAACAGAGAAAAAGGAAATGTAAGCCCCTTGTGTTGAGCCCTACCAAGTCTTTGTTTTTGTCTGTGCTCTCTAATCCTGTGTGGTTGCTTAGGAAAATCTTTCCATGTGAGTGGATCGAAAAAATTCTGCCACTTGTTTGCATGTAAGGCCCCATCTGAAATGGAAATGCCATGTAAAGCAAGGAGGAGGATTATGACCATATCTCCCATTGCCTTTTTTTTATATATCTAAGCATTGCACCTGTGTGACTATATCTATGGTGAAGCCATAGATATATAAACAATAGAATGAAGCCACATATTTACACAATATTTAATGGATCTGGAATATGCCATAGCTGCATGTGTGAAGAACTGAAAGAGGCACAGTATTCTGAGCAAAGATGAGATAATCAAACATTCCAAATAGTCAGCCGTGACCCATTAGGACTGTGGTGGTCCACACACCACAAAGAGTTGCTTAGATTGGAACGTCCTTTGTCCATTCTACTCATTCTACTTCTATGATTGAGGTTCACTCTCTCTGTATTCTATGACCCATTAGGCATCTGTCAGGATACAGTCATTTGAATGTCTAATCCCTCTGGATGTGGTTGGAGTGAAGAACTACCCAAGGGTTATGTCCCTTATGACAGGGTCATGTCAGTAGGCAAGGTGTAGAAACAGTGAAACAGGAAGTTAGGCTACTACCTGAACATGTCCAATAAGAAAGCTTATTTTTGCTTTCAACCAATAGCCCTGAATAGCATCTCTGTCTGACAGTATATAGGGCTGCTGTGTATAACTCTTATTATGGCTGTAGCTTTCAATGCAAATCCACTCCTGCTCATAAACTATGTCAGTTACTATGACAGCATAAATGAAATATGAATTAAAATCTCCACAAACACTTGCACGCAAAACATCTACTACGTATGAACACAAACGCACACATTGAATGGAGATTTGAAATTTGGCCCAACATATGACTGTGAAACATAGGCTACCGTCTTCAGATATATTAATATTCAGATGTATTAACACTGTTTTTCAGGGAGTCTTGGGATCCATAAAAACATTACAACGTGTCATCATCTAAATGACTGAGCATCTTGACTGGGCACAATGCCCCGCAGCAGCCAACAAACAAACAAACATCAGTCATGCAAATTAAGGCATTCATTAGTTAACTTAATACCTAATCTCCATTAGTCTCCGTTAACTCTCGATAATCCATTTTAGATTACGGTGGCTAGCCTGTCTGGATCCTCTCCATAGGCCCTACACAGTCAACCTCATGCATTTGACATTATAAAGCTTATAATCACATATCAACACATAATCAACTATATTGTGAATTATTAGCATTTTCTAAATTAGAATTTAACATTGATGATGTTAAATCAATGACTATTAAAGTGCAATTGAACAGGGAAATGGACCCTCATCCAGATACTGTATCTACACTGTTTGTAGGGTATATAGTCAAATCTTTGGGCCAGCTGCCACTGTGCCGACAGAAAATAAAATTTTGAGCAAAGGGCTGCGCGCTATCACGCATGCGCAGACATCGGGTACGTGAACAACGGGAAACAGTCCATTGATCAACAGCTCAAAACAGGCAAAAAAAACGCTGCTTAACCGTTGCTCTTTTTAAAATTGTGAAATGATCATCTGAGTACTTTTAAATCGTTTTTAGAAGATAAATAGAAACCACAACGAAAAGCTTTTTTGAAGGAAAGTAATTTTAGAAGTGAGGCTGAGAAACAATTTATTTGGCTAGACTGGGTGCGAGGCAAGGGCGTGTTTGAATCGCAGAGGGAGACACCCTCCTTGTTTTAGCTTGTGCATGTTATTGCATTGTGTATATTTGGTATTTTTAACTGTTACGTTTTGGGAATCGGCTTGAAGATGGGGTGTACTCTGAGCACGGATGATAAACAGGCGCAGGAGCGCAGTAAAATGATCGACAGAAATTTACGGGACGACGGGGAAAAAGCAGCACGGGAGGTTAAGCTGCTTCTGCTCGGTGAGACCAAGACGGAGTGTTGAACGAATGGTTGAATGAAAAATTAGCTAGTTCGCTAACCTTGGTTAACTAGCTAGCTATATACCCAGCTAATGTTAACTAGTTTTATACAGGTGGTGTACAAGAGTTTGATAGTGCCAATATTGGCAACTTTTTATGAATGGAATAAAAATGAACACATTCAAATTTCTAGCTAACGTTAGCTACTTAGCTAGTCCTGTTGAGTTAGTCCTACTGGCAATGAACTAACTAAACTTGCTAGGTAACTATCCCTAGCCTTATTGGCTGGCTAATCCCTAGCCGACTACAATGGAGTTGAGCGGGGATTAGTGTGAGCGGACTAGAGCTCTGACGTCACATAATTGTTTTATCATATACTATTGTACTGATTTCAGCACCTAAAGAACATCCCGCAAGTACACACAACAATGTCGTGTTTAATTGCGGAAAATTCTTTGGGCGATGAAATCAATAGTTTTTAATAAAACATACATTTTATGTGACGTATGCGCTCCAGTCCGCCTACACGAGTTGCTGCTCAACTCTATTGTAAATGGTGGAATTGAGTTTAAACGCCTAGCTAATCCGTCTAGGTATCTCAGTGACTCAGGTGTCACGGCTAACTAACGTTAATCTCAAAGATCAGATTAACTAGGTGGTTTACATTACCTAGCTAGTAAACCAAAGTATTCAAAGTATCCTGTCTTGATTTGCACTGCCTTAGCAAAGCCGTTTGAAATTTTCAGCTGTGTGTGCACTCAGATAGCTTGAAAAATAATGATTCATAGCTACACTATATATACAAAAGTATGTGGACATCCCTTCAAATTAGTGGATTTGACTATTTCAGCCACACCTGTAGCTGACAGGTGTATAAAATCGAGCACACGACCATGCATTCTCCATAGACAAACATTGGGGGTGGATGGTCTTACTGAAGAGTTAAATGACTTTCAATGTGGCACCGTCATAGGATGCTACCTTTCCACCTGCTAGAGCTGCCCCTGTCAATTGTACGTGCTGTTATTGTGAAGTGGAAATGTCTAGGAGCAGCAGCTGCTCTGCCGCAAAGTGGTAGGCCACACAAGCTCCCAGAACAGGACCGCCAACTGCTGGAGCACTTAGCGTGTAAAAATTGTCTGTCCTTGGTTGCAACACTCACTAGAGAGTTCCAAATTGTCACCACAAGAGCTGATCGTCGGAAGCCTCATGAAATGGGTTTCCATGGCCGGGCAGTGCACACAAGCCTAAGATCACCATACGCAATGCCAAGCATTGACTGGAGTGGTGTAAAGCTTGCTGCCATTGGACTCTGGAGCAGTGGAAACGTGTTCTCTGGCATGATGAATCATGCTTCACCATCCGGCAGTCCGACAGACGGATCTGGGTTAGCCCAAAGTTTTGAAATGAGATGTTAGACGAGCAGGTGTCCACATACTTTTGGTCATGTAGTGTATCTGGCAAGCTGATCTGGCTACAAAACTGCAATGAATTCATCCAATGGTTAAGTAGTCATATAGCTAGCTAGCTATATGGAATTGCATATACAGTAACATAGATAGCTACTAGTATGAGCCATATGACAAATCGTAGTAGATAAAAGTATGAATCATTAAACTCTTGCTGAAAATGGACATGGCTTCTTCCACCCTCCTTTTTGCTGTAATAATAGTTCTAAGATTCCCACAGCATAATAATGTGTCTGTTTGTCAGTCAACTACCCACGTTATTTGTGTGATGGTCAGGCTTTATCATTTATTATGTTTCTCAGTTTGCTTCTCGAATAGATGTATGTTTTGTGTGTACTATTAAAATATTACATGTTTTATTTATTTTAAAGATAGCCAGTAGGGTTGCACATTTTGGGGAATATTCAGAGGTGGAAACATTCTGTGGGAATTAATGGGAATATATGCAAATTAATATTAATACAATTTAAACGTACATGTTTTTTGCATTGCATATATTTACCATACCATATGGAGACAAACAGCAATCTTTTGCCTTATAAGTAGACATAATTGCAAATGATTAAATCCTTCCAATAGAAATAAAAAAGAAACAATTTAGTTACGAATATTGAATGATCCATCGCATCTCCCAAAAATGTTTTCAACATACATCTGTAAAATGATAGTATAGAAACTAAAGCTTTGGTTGTCTTCCTCTCAGGCTTCCATGTTTTCCTCCTCAATGTCCACCTCTTGAACATCTGATTCTGAGGCCTCATCTTCACTGTCACTTTTCAACCTTGTTGAGGATGGCTCGTTGTCAGGCTCAAAAAGCCTCAAATTTGCCCGGGTGGCCCCTAATTTTTCAACCATTGTATTGGTCAGCCTGTTGCGTGCTTTGGTGTGTGTGTTCCCAAACAAGGACCAGTTGTGCTCTGAGGCGGCTGATGTTGGTGGGATTTGGAGGATGATGGAGGCAACAGGGGAAAGAACCTCAGATCCACAAGTCCCTTCCACCAGGTGGCTGATGAGATATGTTGGCACAACTGCCATATTGCATCTCCATCCCAAACCCGAAGTGTATTTCACCAGACTGCCAAGAACCTTGCCCTCATCTAGGCCAAGGTGGCGAGACACGGTAGTGATGACACCATAGGCCTTGTTGATCTCTGCTCCAGACAGGAAGCTCTTGCCAGCATAGTTGGTGTCCAACATGTACGCAGTGGCGTGTATGGGCTTCAGGCAGAAGTCTTCATACTTTTTGATGTATTCCAGAACTGCAGTTTCCTCTGCTTGGAGCAACAGTGAAGTGGGCAGGGTAGTACGGATTTCTTCCCTTACATCTGCAAGCAGAGTCTGAACATCAGACAGGATGGCATTGTCTCCCTAAATCCGTACAATGGCTACTGCTATAGGTTTCAGGCTGCTTACCACTCTCCCAAAATACATCATCCAGGAGGATCCTCTTGATTGGGCTGTCCATATCGGCAGACTGTGATATGGCCAGTTCTTGGAGAGACTCTTTCCCCTCCAGGAGACTGTCAAACATGATGACAACGCCACCCCAAATGGTGTTGCCGGGCAGCTTCAATGTGGTGCTCTTATTTTTCTCACCTTGCTTGGTGAGGTAGATTGCTGCTATAACTTGATGGCCCTTCACATACCTAACCATTTCCCGGGCTCTCTTGTAGAGTGTATCCATTGTTTTCAGTGCCGTGATGTCCCTGAGGAGCAGATTCAATGCATTAGCAGCACAGCCAATGGGTGTGATGTGAGGGTAGGACTCCTCTACTTTAGACCAAGCAGCCTTCATGTTCGCAGCATTGTCTGTCACCAGTGCAAATACCTTCTGTGGTCCAAGGTCATTGATGACTGCCTTCAGCTCATCTGCAATGTAAAGACCGGTGTGTATGTTGTCCCGTGTCTGTGCTCTTGTAGAATACTGGTTGAGGGGTGGAGATGTCGATAATTATTCTTTGCTCACGAACATTCGACCACCCATCAGACATGATTGCAATACAGTCTGCTTTATCTGATTTCCTTGACCTTCACTTGTAGTCTGTTGAACTCTGCATCCAGCAAATGAGTGGATAAAGCATGTCTGGTTGGAGGGGTGTATGCTGGGAGAAGAACATTCAGAAATCTCCTCCAATACACATTGCCTGTGAGCATCAGAGGTGAGCCAGTTGCATACACAGCTTGAGCAATACATTCATCAGCATTTCTCTGACTACGTTCCTCCATTGAGTCAAACTTCTGATTCCGGGAGGACCATGAGCTGTTGCTATCGATAAGGTGTCTGATTCATCATTTTCACCTTGATAGAAGTAGAGGGACTTTTGTCAGAGGTTGCTTGTTGTGAGCGCTGAGGGCACTTGATGTACTTGGCCAGATGATTTTGCATCTTTGTTGCATGATTTGGCACAGTATTTGCAAATGTACACAGATTGTCTTTCTACAATAGCTGCAGTGAAATGTCTCCACACATCATATTGTGCCCGTGGCATTTTCCTGTAAAAAAAAAACAAATACAACTCCATGTACAGATAAATAGTTTAGCAGTTAGATTAAACAACTCATTTGTAAGAAATGTATGGAAGCAGGTCAATTACCACTCAGTTAACAGGCTCAAGCAAGCTAAAAGCCCACATGGTAGCAAAAACTAACAAGTTAGAAATTATTTACACTTTGCTATAGGCTACTATTTACTAGTTAACAAAAAATTATTTATGTCATATAAAATATATTCACCCCACCAAGTATTGTAATCAAAACTTACCCGAAAGCATGTAGTCCTCGGCTCAGACAGTGTAGTAGTGTGTGCTCAATAGCATCTCATTAGTGTGCAAGCTCTTGAGAATCCGCTGTACATGTGATGTAAGAGTGCACTGTGCATGCAGAGGGTTGCAATTCCATTGAATTGGGGATAGTTTAACCAAAATATGCCACAAGACCTAGAATTGCCTTGTGTACCCCACAAAAAAGGTTCACTGTTATAAGCTAACTTTTTTTAAATGAATTTAAGCAAAATTCCCGGGTTAAACTACCCATGGAAAAATTCTGGAAATTCACCTGAGAGTTTCCGATCCTTTGCAACCCTAATAGCCAGCTTCAGTTCGCCTCACATTCCAGGTCAGGCTTCATCCGTACTACAACGGTGGATATTGCTTGGGGCTTGGAACTGAAAGAAAGGGCATCTTTCAAATTCAGCAGGCTATGGTGTGATATAGGCATTTAGAAGTGCTGTCTTTAAAAAAAAATGTGCTCAGGTTATCGTTAATGCAGTCTTTGGTGTGCTTATCAATGCACAAGCACTTTTCCCCCCACTCCTATCTGTGGAACAGCTTGTTGTGTTGTGGCCATAGACGTAATCCATAAAAGGGTTGTGGAACCTGTAACACTAGCACTTTTACTGTTAAACTCATGAGTACGCTAGCAATAGCTGCCAGTCTTGACTTGAATGGGAACTGCCATCCATTATGTCTATATTTGGTTGCCACTGTTGGTTTGGCTTTCTCAGATTTCTAAATACAATCGTGTGAAAACGTAGTAATGACAGCATTTGCTTCCAAACTAAATGTGTAATGTGATAGGTATTTTAACAGTAATATTTTTTTCACACATTTGATTAATAACATATTTAATCTGTTGTCTTTCTCAAATGAACGGGGTGATAATACAATCTTTGTGACCGGGTGGGTATCAGATTTCATTGGTCCTCAACTTGTGTCTCAGGCACTTCATTCAGGATAAGTGGAGTTAGCCCTGTATTAGCCTGCCTCGGAACAGTTCTGAAGTTAGTTCTGAAGGATTCATTGCTATAGAAATGTACCTGGATAAAAGGTGCGCCACTTTTGTGGTACAGGTTATCCCATTTTGAAATCAGTTGACCAAAGTTACTTTGCCAATACCTCAAACCTGATTTGTAGTATAGGGCTCAGGAGTGCTGTCTGTGTGGTGTGTTTACATGCAAAGACTCCGCCTCCACACCCTGGCTTCCCAGAGAATGTCCATTGACAACTCAGGTAGTCTAGTGTTAAAGTTTTATTAGTTATAAACTCAGCAAAAAAAATAATTGTCCCTTTTTTCCAGACCCTGTCTTTCAATGATAATTTGTAAAAATCCAAATAACTTCACAGATCTTCATTGTAAATGGTTTAAACTCTATTTTCTATGCTTGTTCAAAGAACCATAAACAATTAATGCACTGAGTTACAACAGGAACTGCCCGAGTTACACCAGGAACGCACAATCCCTCCATCAGTGCTCAGACTGTCCGCAATAGGCTGAGAGAGGCTGGGCTGAGGTATTGTAGGCCTGTTGTCTGGTGAGGACCTGTCTTACATCACCGGCCACAACGTCGCCTATGGGCACAAATCCACCGTCGCTGGACCAGACAGGACTGGCAAAAAGTGCTCTTCACTGACGAGTCACGGTTTTGTCTCACCAGGGGTGATGGTTAGATTTGCGTTTATCGTCGAAGAAATGCGCGTTACACCGAGGGCTGTACTCTGGAGCGGGATCGAGGTGGAGGGTCCGTCGTGGTCTGGGGCGGTGTGTCACAGCATCATCGTACTGAGCTTGTTGTCATTGGAGGCAATCTCAACGCTGTGTGTTACAGGGAAGACATCCTCCTCCCTCATGTCAGGATGAGCCTGCAGGAAGGGTACCACATGTCCCTCCAGCATGACAATCCCACAAGCCATACTGCTCATTCTGTGCGTGATTTCCTGCAAGACTGGAATGTCAGTGTTCTGCCATGGCCAGCGACGAGCCCATACTCAAATCCACTGAGCACATCTGGGACCCCCCAGAAATGTGGAACTTGCAGGTGCCTTGGTGGAAGAGTGGGGTAACATCTCACAGCAAGAACTGGCAAATCTGGTGCAGTCCATGAGGAGGAGATGCACTGCAGTACTTAATCCAGCTGGTGGCCACACCAGATACTGCTACTTTTGATTTTGACCCCCCCCCCCCCCCCTTTGTTCAGGGACACATTCAATTTCTGTTAGTCACATGTCTGTGGAACTTGTTCAGTTTGTCTCAGTTGTTAAATCATATGTTCATACAAATGTTTACACATGTTAAGTTTGCTGAAAATAAATGCCGTTGACAGTGAGAGGACGTTTCTATTTTTGCTGAGTTCATGTACGGAATATGCATGGTATACATTCAAAAGAATGTACGTTCCGTATTGACAATGCAGCAACAATAAGGAATAGTACATTTTTAAAAATAGGAATACGAACATAGTAAATTGCAGAATATAATAAACATTTTAGCTTAAGTATAGTACAGGAAGGCACAATTTTATAGAACAATATTTACATGTGTATTGGAGATGTGGGGGTCAAGTGTATAATAGGAGTCTGGTAGCAGCAGTTGTGACGTGTGCTAAGGTGCGGAGAATCAGAGCAGGTTGTCGTTCAAGTGTTCAGCAGTCTCACTTGTAGATCATTTTTAGTAACTTTTACATGTTCAGTGGAACTCAATTTGAGACCTGTCTCATTTTATAATGGTACCCTAAGGACCAAAAAATTCATTCGATACAACAACAAATAACTTCAAGATGGCTAAATGCATTGTATCAGGTTATTACAAGTTGTACAAATCAATTGAAACCGTTGCACTCTTCAGTGAACTTATTCAACAAGAGTTTTAAACTGCCCTATCAGCACCAGGAAAATCAGTTTTAATTTGTTTTATAAGGTATTCCATAACTGTGCTGCGTTAACTACCAAACTGTAGAGACAAGCAGGACCTCTCATTCGAACGGGTTTGGTATCTCATATTTTTGTGAGCTATGTTGGAAGCTTGTGGATCAGATTTTTGTAAACGAGAAGGGAGTAATGAGGTGATCTATGGGATAGTGAGGTCTATAGTGAGGTCCAGCAGACCCTCTGATACAGGATGCAGTGATGAGTATCAAAACTGTCACCTGTAATAAAGCGAAGTGCGCTATGGTAGACGGCATCCAAAGGTTTAAGAGTAGTGGCTGCTGCATTCTGGTAAATGGTGTCGCCATAGTCAAGAACTGGCAGGAACGTTGACTGTACAATCTGCTTCCTGCTGTTCATGGAGAGGCAACATTTTATTTCTTAAGTCCACTTTAAATTTGAGCTTCTTAACTAGCATCAGTGTATATATATATATATTTTTTAAACATTAGATCTTTATCAATCCAAACACCCAGATATTTATAGACGGGAACCCACTCGATGAAAGAACCATCCAATGAGTGAATATGTAGCCCATCTGACAAATACTTCTTTGAATTAGAGAACATCTATTTAGTTTTGCCCGCATTAAGTACAAGTTTTAAATCAACAAGGTTTCTGTATGTAACAATCGGATTGCAGCTCTAACAGCTTGGTCAACAAACATTTGGTGCAATGGCATACATAAACTTATCTTCTGCATACAGATGAATATTACAGGATATAATACATAGACCAATATTTATTAAAATTGTGAAGAGAATAGGTTTTAAAATTGACCCCTGCAGTACAACTTTCATAGTAGAGGAAACTGGACTTGACACCATCAGAAAGCACACAGTGTGTCTTGTCTGTCAAATATTTCTTAAACCATTTGCACGACTCCTTATCCAGAAACTGTTCCTAAGCCTGTTTGTATCAGACGTCATGCTCCGATGTTAAGGGAGAGAATAACTTGTTGCTGGGGTGTGGGGGTTCCTTGATGATGCTGCGTGCCTTCCTCAGGCACTGTTTTGAGTAGATGTTCTGGATGGGTGGAAGCACGGGCTATCTTCACCAACCACGGGAGGGCCTTGCGGTTGTGGATGGAGCAAGTCCCGTACCAGGCCATGATCAAGCCGGTCAGGCCCGCTCTCAATGGTGCAGCTGTAGTATTTGGAGAGGACCTGGGGCGGTATGCCAAACTTCTTCAGCCATCTTAGGAAGTACAGACGCTGTTGTCTTCTTGACAAGAGTGGTGGTGGTGGTGTTGGTCCATGATAAGTCCTCGGTGATGTGGAACTTGTGAGTCTCTACTACAGTCCCATTGATGTAGATTGTAACCTCTTCTGCTTCCTGAAATCAACAATCAGCTTTGCCAATCCTCACAGCCTGCAGTCTGCCCGTCAGGAAGTCGAGGATCCAGAGGCTGGTGTCCAGACCCAGGGCTCTGATCTAGGTGTCGATCTTGGAGGGGACAATAGTGTTGAATAGGGATGCACAATATATCGGTGAACATATCGGAATTGGTCGATATTGGCTGAAAATGGCAACAATCGGCCCGATTATCTAGTTTAACACCGATGTTAAAAACTGATGTCAAAGCTACCATGCATACCTATATAACGTACATGACGTAATAACGCCACATAAAATGTTGTGCAACACAGCATTCCTAACCTAGCCCACACAATGTCTGCTGTGTGGCTCGAGTAGTGAAAAAGTCGAGCAGTCATTTAGAAAGAGCAAGAGAAATTCAGCGAGACGACTTGAATGCAAAATCCATTAAAGCCAAGATAATAGAATTCATTGCCCTTGACAATCATCAGTTCTCTGTCGTGGGTGATATTGGCTTTAGCCGACTGGTCGAGCACCAGTACACACTACCACGCTATTTTTCAGATGTTGACCAACCGGAGTTGCACAGTAATATCGTCACTTCTATACTATAGAATGCCGTTTGGGTCTTTGCGTGTCAAAAAAGATACAGTAGCACTGTCAAAGCTGTACAAAAGTCTGCAAACACCGGCCACGAACGATATGTTTACAATACCGTGTTGGTAATAACGCAATTTGTTGGACCGCAACTTCTGGGGTAGCTAGCTTTAGCTTGGTACCTAGCTAGCTCCAATACAACCAGCCTGAAAATAATGACCAGTAGAAACTGCAGTCATTTTCATTATTTTTAGCAATGATTTAGGAATCCTTGTGTGTAAGCATTAGCTAGGTGGCCACTTGTTGTTCGCCTTTTGAAATTGAACTTCAGTTTATGAAAATAAATAGTTAGCCAGTTAACCCTGTTGCCCAAAGCTAACTTTATCTGGCTAGTCAGGCTCGACCGGGTTATGTGTTGTGAAGCTAGCCACAATAAGGATTAGGCAGAATAGTGGAATTTGCAGTTTGCATTCAAAATAAAAGTATGCCATTGACAGTGATGCAAATGAATACAAATAGTATAATTTTATTTTGAAGGCTAACCGCAAAGTCCGCTATTGTGGCTAATCCTTATTGTGGCTAGCTTCACATAATCAAATAAGGACTGTCTTATAAATGAGGGTTATTTTAGGTGACACCTAGATTGTCGTTTTGCAATGTTTTTGGGGAACATTGTTTGCATCCATGAGCTAGCTAGCTTTTTTTAATGACCAGCACTGTAGGTGCACAAGACAACTTTACCAGCATCATAGCATACGTATCGATGAATCGATGTGACATATGGAATACGAGTGATGGTGTAATAACTACGTAAAAAAATGTATGAAAGTGTTAAATAAGTGTTCTATGACACTCAAAGACCCAAATGGTGTTCCATAGAAATCCTGGTTGAGAATGAAACAAATGAACAACAAAACAGCACAGCAATTAAGTGAAAGAAATAGGTTTTGACTATGTTTAGAATCACTCTTGAGAGCCCTCAGCTGGCCACTGACGCAATGTAGTCGTTTATGCTCATCCTTCAAAATAAAGGCCTGAAACTACGTCTAAAGGCTGTAGACACCTTAGGGAAGCCACAGTAAATCTGGTTCATATCCCTTTCAATGGGCAATAGGGATGCATAGAAAGACAGGGGCTTCAAAATAAGAGTCACTTCCTGATTGGATTTTTCTCAGGATTTCGCCTGTAATATCAGTTCTGTTATACTCAGACAATATTCTTACAGTTTTGGAAACTTGAGAGTGTTTTCGATCTTAAGCTGTCAATTATATGCATATTCTAGCATGTGGTCCTGAGAAATAGGCGGTTTACTTTGGGAACGTTATTTTTCCAAAATTAAAAATAGTGCCCCCTAGTTGGGGACATATATACATTTTGGTCAGTGTTTGTGTGTGTAACCTTTTATTTAACTAGGCAAGTCAGTTAAGAACAAATTCTTATTTCAAATGACTGGCCAGACGACGCTGCACCAATTGTGCGCTGCCCTATGGGACTCCCAATCACGGCCGGATGTGATACAGCCTGGATTCGAACCAGGGACTGCAGTGACATCTCTTGCACCGTTTACACGCAGTGCCTTAGACCTCTGTGTCCGTGTGTGTGTTGAGCATTCTAGTACAGTTAAATTGTTAAAAGGCCGCACATTTAAAAAAAATATTGGGTATGTTTTTTTTTTGGCAAGGGAAATATTGGATATCAATATCGGCCAAAAATGTCATATCGGTGCATCACTACTGTTGAATGCTGAACTGTAGTCAATGAACAACATTCTCACAGGTGTTCCTTTTGTCCAGATGTGCTACGGTCGTGTGAATGGCAATGGCATCTTCCGTGGATCTGTTGCAGTGTTAGGCAAATTGGAAGGGGGCCAGTGTACCTGGCATGCTTGCCTTTGAGGGCCATGACGAGCTACATTACACACATCTGTTGCAAAAAGTGCTACCCAAAGCCTCTGTAGGAAATGTCTACCCCAGTCTTTCTTCCCTAAACTTGTGATTTAGGCTAAACTTTGGATTGCCATAAGTATTTTTATTGCATCAAACGAACATTGTACAGAACAATATACAAATATCACAAAGACCAAAGAAAAGTAAATATACTGAACAAAAATATAAACGCAACAATTTCAACGGTTTTACTGGGTTTACAATTCATATCAGTCAATTGAAATAAATAAATGAGGTCCTAATCTGTGGATTTCACATGACTGGCCAGGGGCACAGCCATTGTCGGGCCTAGGCCCACCCACTGGGGAGCCGGGCCCAGCCAATCAGTGTGTCTTTACCCACAAAAGGGCTTTATTACAGATAGCTGATGAAACTGAGGAGTATTTCTGTCTGAGTGATTGGTCTCAAACGATCCCGCATGTGAAGAAACCGGATGTGGATGTCCTGGGCTGGCGTGGTTACACGGTCGTCTGCGTTTGTGAAGGCGGTTAGACATATCAGAGAAATTAACATTTGGTAGAGAAATTAACATTCCATTCTCTGTCAACAGCTCTTGTGGACATTCCTGCTGTCGGCATGCCAATTGCACGTGACTTGTTATGTGACACAACTGCACATTTTTTTGTGGCCTTTTGTCCCCAGTACAAGGTGTACCTGTGTAATGCTCATGCTGTTTAATCAGCGTCTTGATATTCCACACCTGCCAGGTGGATGTATTATCTTGGCCTTGGAAAAATGCTCACTAACGGATGTAAATCAATCTGTGCACAAAATTTGAGAAATAAGCTTTTTGTGCTCATTGGATCTTTTATTTCAGCTCATTAAGTGGTGCAGTGGTCTAAGGCTGTGCTGAGGCAGCCTCCGGTTCAATCCCAGATTGTGTCACAGCCGGCCGTGACCGGGAGACCCATGAGTCGGTGCACAATTGTCCCAGCGTCGTCAGGGTTAGGGGAGGGTTTGGCTGGCCTGGATTTCCTGGACTCGTGCTCTAGTGTCTTGTGGCGCCTGCAAGCTGACATCGGTCGTCAGTTGGACAGTGTTTCCTCCCACACATTGGTGCGGCTGGCTCCCAGGTTAAGCGAGCAGTGTGTCAAGAAGCCGTGCGTCTTGCAGGGTCGTGTTTTGGAGGACGTTTGCCTCTCCCGAGTCCGTAGGGGAGTTGCAGCGATGAGACAAGACTAACTACCAATTAGTGAAATAAAACAAAAACATGAGACACTTCACATTGACTTTTATTTTTGTTCAGTATAATAAATACAACCAGAGACACAAGCATATTACTTTGATCATTTCCTATTATTGCCTTTCAGGGATGTTATAATATTCTATATCAATTAGAAAAATATGTAAGTTTATTTTTTACCCATGAACTTCATTTATATCTTTGAGTATATTGTGTTAGTCACCTCCCTCACCCATTTGGTAGTCCTGTCTCTCCAGTTGGTGGTTGGCGGTTGCTTGGCAACATGCACAGGCTGGTTCACATTACCAGCAGTGAGGTCAACAGCGGGCTGAACAAACGCAACTGGGGCATGATGAACCACTCACCTGACTGCTGCTGGAAGACCTAGGCATTATTAATTAAACTTACCTGGCTCTAAGGCTTGGGGATGAACTGAACTCGCCTACAGTGCCTTTAGAAAGTATTCATACCCTTTGACTTATTCCACATTTTGTTGTTACAGCCTGAATTCAAAATTGATATTTTCTCACCCATCTACACACAATGACAAATTGAATACATGTTTTTAGAAATGTTTGGAAATTTATTGAAAATGAAATGCAGAAATATCTCATTTACATACTGTAAGTACCCACACCCGAGTCAATACTTTGTAGAAGCACCATCGGCAGCGATTACAGATGAGTCTTTCTGGGTGAGTCTCCAAGAGCTTTCCACACCTGGATTGTACAACATTTGCCCATTGTTTTTATTTTCAAAATTATTCAAGCTCTGTGAAATTGGTTGTTGATCATTGTTAGACAATCATATCTTGCTGTAGATTTAAGTCAAAACTGTAACTCTTCCACTTAGGAACGTTCTCTGTCTACTTGGTAAGCAACTTCAGTGTAGATTTGGCCTTGTTTTAGGCAGTGTTGGGGAAAAAGTACTCCATTGTCATAAATAAGTAAAAGATACCTTAATAGAAAATGAGTCGAGTGAAAGTCACCCAGTAAAATACTACTGGAGTAAAAGTCTAAAAGTATTTGGTTTTAAATATACTTAGGAATCAAAAGTAAATGGAATTGCTAAAATGTACTTAAGTATAAACTATTTAAAATTCCTTATTATGCAAACCAGACGGCACATTTTCCATTTTTTTTATTTTTAAATTGACGGATAACCAGGGGCACACACCAACAAACGAAGCATTTGTGTTTAGTGAGTCCGCCAGATCAGAGGCGTAGGGATGACCAGGGATGTTATGTTGATAAGCGTGTTAATTGGACCATTTTCATGTCAAAACGTAACGAGTACTTTTGGGTGTCAGGGAAAATGTATGGAGTACATTATATACTTTAGGAATGTTGTGAAGTAAAAGTTGGCAAAAATATAAATACCACAAACTACTTAAGTAGTATTATAAAGTATTTGTACGTAAGTACTTTACACCACTGGTTTTAGGTTATTGTTCTGCTGAAAGGGGAATTAATCTCCCGGAGTCTGGAAATCAGAATGAACCAGGTTTTCCTCTAGGATTTTTGCCTGTGCTAAGCTCCATTATGTTCATTTTTTTTATCCTGAGAAACTCTCCAGTCCTTAATGATTACAAGCATACCCATAACATGATGGAGAATGGTACTCAGTAATTTATTGGATTTGCCCCAAACAACTTTTTTTCCTGAAAACGGTGTTAATTGCTTTGCTACATTTTTTGCAGTATTACTTCAGTGCCTTGTTGCAAACAGGATGCATGTTTTGGAGTATTTATATTCTCTACAGGCTTCCTTTTCACTCTGTCAATTAGGTTAGTATTGTGGCATAACCGTTTTCTCCTATCACAGCCAATAAAGTATGTTTTTAATTCCATCTGCTTTTTAAAAAGATATGTTAAACACTATTGCACTCATTGAGTCCATACAACTTGTGACTTGTTAAGCACATTTTTACTCCTGAACTTAAGGCTTGCCATAAGAGGAATTTAATACTTATTAACAAGACATTTCAGCTTTCCATTTTTTACTTGTCAAAAATTCTAAAAACATAATTCAATTTTGACTATGGGGTATTGTGTGTAAGTCAGTGACACAAATATTGAATGTAATCCATTTTAAATTCATTTTGTAACACAACAAAATGTGGAAAAGTTTCTGAAGTCACTGTAGCTCTAAGATTGGTGAACCAAACTTACCTGACTGCTGTGAAGTTGCCCCAATTAGCCAGTAGGGTCTCTGGCATTAAAGCAGCTTTTCCCAGCTATTGGGTTCTCTGCATATCGGGCATGTTCTAGGCCAGGGCTTAATTGCAGTATCAGGTGCTGTATCCACAGTGTCTCAAGTATAGAAAATTGGTCATAAGTACTGAGAATAGACATTTTACTTGTATGAGTAAAAATAAAAGCTATGCATGAATCTTTTTAGTAATGAGTTCCATCTAGTCGACATATTAAGTAGGCAGTGAGTCAGTGGTTCCTGCACAATAGACAGACTTTCTTTGTAGTTGTACAATTTTGGGGGGGGTCTTTTGTAATGACGGACCCATAAATAATCTAGGCCTATATGCAACAGTATTTCGCATGAGGCCTAATTCGCATGAAATGCCAAAATACGTATCAACTAGGCTTATTTTGATTATTTCAGTAAACTACATGTTAGTTCAACTTATCCCTTTGGAGTGCAATATCACTTGTATTTTATTTTTAGATGTCTATACTTAGGCCCTAGGATGCTTTCAATTGCCCAATGTTAACCTTTGATTGTTTTCGGTGAAAATGATAAACCTTTCAAACATTTTCTGCAACATTATTGACAAGTGATTTGATGCCTACTGTGCCAAAGTGATTTAGAGTTAGGGTTTTAACAAAATTCTGCCATTAAAAACCATGTATGATTCAGTGCAATATGCCTATCGCATAAAAAATATCAGAATTGGTTAAAAGGTTATTCATGCCAACATTAGGCAAGAAAAAAAGTTATTGTTTTATTTCTAATTGATGAACTCAAATTCTATGTAAATGTGATAAGTATTCAAACCCTTTACTTGGTACATTGAAGCACCTTTGGCAGAGATCACAGCATTGAGTCTTCTTCGGTATGACACTACAAACTTGGCACACCAGTGTTTGGGGAGTTTCTCCCATTCTTCTCTGCAGATGGAGAGCGTAGCTGCACAGCTTTTTTCCGGGCTGTGCCACTCAAGGACATTTAGACTTGTCCCGAAGCCACTCCTGCATTGTCTTGGCTGTGTGCTTAGGATCGTTTGTCCTGTTGGCAGGTGAACCTTCACCCCAGTCTGAGGTCCTGAGGACTCTGGAGCAGGTTTTCATCAAGGGATCTCTCTGTACTTTTCTCCGTTCATCTTTGCCTCGATCCTGACTGGTCTCCCAGTCCTTGCCGCTGAAAAACATTCCCACAACATGATGCTGCTGCCACCGTGCTTTACCGTAGGGATGGTGCCAGGTTTCCTCCAGATGTGACGCTTGGCATTCAGGCCAATATTGATTTCATCATACTCAGAGAATCTTGTTTCTCATGATCTGGGAGTCCTTTAGGTGCCTTTTGGCACACTTCAAGCGGGCTGTCATGTGCCTTTTACTGAGGGGTGGCTTTCGTCTGCCACTCTACAATCAAAGCCTGATTGTTGGATTGCTGGGGAGAGTGTTGTTCTCCCATCTCCACAGAGGATCTCTGGAGCTCTGTCAGAGTGACCATCGGGTTCTTGGTCACCTCCCTGACCAAGCCTTTATCCCCTGATTGGGCAGTTTGACGGGGCAGCCAGCTTTAGGAAGAATCTTGGTGATTCCAAACCTCTTCCATTTAAGAATGATGGAGGCCACTGTGTTCTTGGGGACCTTCAGTGCTGCTGAAGGTTTTTGGTACCCTTTCCCAGGTCTATGCCTGGACACAATCCTGTCTCTGTGCTCTATGGACAATTCCTTCAGACCTCATGGCTTGGTTTTTTCTCTGACATGCACTGTCAACTGTGGGACCTTATAAATAAATAAATAAATAAATATATATATATATATATATATATATATATATATATGTATGTGTGTGCCTTTCCAAATCATGTCCAATCAATTGAATTTAACACAGGTGAAATTTATTGAATCTACTTTGGAATAAGGCTGTAACGTAACAAAATGTGGAAAATGTCCAGGGATCTGAATACTTTCCGATACTTTCCACTGTTTATCAAAAGGTTTACCATTGCAACATTCAATGTACAGTCACATTCACTGTGGTTGTCTAAATTGTGCTATAGAGTTCACATCTGGCAACGCCTCATCGAGTTTGACATTGTTGCAAATGAGGAAGAATAACCAATGACTGCCGTCATCACTAGCTTTCCTTTGCGTTACCTCAAACTGTCGTGATTACTAGCTGAGATACCTTTTTGAGTTGTTTTTAGTCCTGGCTCAGTTTGCCTGAGCAGTGCCTTAAAACATCATTCTAAAACCTACTCTGAGTTGGGATTTTTTTGGGGGGGTTAGCAGTTAAAACAATAGTGTTATCACCACCACTTTGGTAAAAAGCTGAGGGATAGGGCTGGATAAATGTAACCTCTTTTGAATTGTTAGAGCTATGGATGCAAGGACTGATCCACGATATAAAAATGTGTAGTTTTAACCATGTTTTGAGACTATAGTGTTTGTTTACATTTACTTTGTTTCCAAACAGTAAAACAAGCTTAAGTTTTAGTTCTGATGGAGTACGACTGTTGAAATAAGCTCATATCTGCAGGAGCGGCAGGGTAGCCTAGTGGTTAGAGCGTTGGACTAGTAACCGGAAGGTTGCAAGTTCAAACCCCCGAGCTGACAAGGTACAAATCTGTCGTTCTGCCCCACTGTTCCTAGGCCGTCATTGAAAATAAGAATTTGCCTAGTTAAATAAAGGTAAAATAAAAAAAATATCAGAGGGGGCTGCTGAGGGGAGGACGGCTCATAATAATGGCTGGAAAGGAGCTAATGGAATGGCATCAAACAAATGGAATCCTTGTTTTATTTGATACCAGTCCACTTTAGCCGTTAACACAAACCTGTCCTCCCCAAATTAAGGTTTCACCAGCCTCCTGTCTGTAATAGCCAGAGTTTTTTTGTTACAGTGCGTTAGCTAATATGATAACATCATGGTCAGAGTAGGAGACCTTAACATTGCACATTACGCTCACTGCAGCAGCAGTATGGGGATCAGAGAATGTGAGCAGAGCTGGAGCAAAGTATTCCCAATTTGCCTGGGCCAAGAGGCCTATCCATTTTCACTCCAGTAGCGCTCACATCACAAGCTCAGGGCATGTCTGGGCCAGAATGCATTTGTAGTTTATTTCTTTGCTGCTATAACCCCTTGCTTTAGCTATTGTCATGGAGTTCACTAAATGTCTTTATAAAGAAACTGATACAAGACACAGGTGAAAAATCAAGGTGACTTACAAAGATGAGGACTGCCGAGTGCAGTGATGTAGTGTCCAACTATAGAATTGTGGAATCTGGAAAGACCCTTGTCCCGAAAGCATGATGGTGTACTATGTGAACATTCTAAAAGAAAGGAAGGAGGTGGGTAGCTCCTAGTATTTCTTTTTTTCTATTATATAGGCTGTAATTGATTTTGGCCCAATAGGCCTGGCATATTCCCACTTTCAAGGAGCTTTCTGTTTTGTTTGGGTTATTTTGCCTTAAAACCTTTAGGCCTACCTATGTAAAAAAAAATATGCATATCTGCCCAGCCTGGCAAGAGTGTCCCGAAGGGTGTTGAGCATTCCCAGTGGTTCTCCAAGCGTGGAGAGGATGTTCTCCACTGCTGGCCTGCTCTCCAGGCACTGTTGCAAAATAAATTCAAAGACACTGCAGGCTAAGGCATTTTTTGTTTAATTTGTATTTAATTCGAAGTAGGTCACAGCACATATGCGCAATTTATAGACTATAATGATTGAGTTCAATGAAATGCTGAGTGCTTTATGTCCCTACCAGCCTAGTGTCGCACTCGCAAGTGCTTCAGTGTATTTGTTTGTAGGCTATAGCTTTGAAGTAATATAGCCAAAATAATTCATTTTTGTTCCTTCTTAGGCTCCCTATCTGGTTCCTGACTTAATTTAGTGTTTATATGCCGTTTTAATACGACATGTAGCCTATTTGAAATGATGAGCGCTTCTTACATTCACCTTTTCATGTACATTAAAATACTTTTTCTTTCAAATCATATGGCTTGGTTTCAATACTTCAAAACCAAATGGTAGGTCCAGGTAGTCACAAAAATAGATGGGTGTTGGTTAAATTTACATTTTATGAATGGCGTGATTTTGAGTGGCAGTTCTTTTTTTCTTCTCTTTCTTGTGAGCGGAGTGTTTAGCCGAGCGGTTGGAAAGAATGTGGAGCACCAAGCTCCACTCCATGAGTGATGAGTGGGATTTCCGACCTCTCACATACTCTGATGGTGATGTGTAGACTACGCGTCATTTGAGATGAGCCTAATTAGAATTTTTATGGCAGGTTCTTTTCCTCACCCACAGTAGCACCTGCATGGGGCATGTGTGGGGGCTTGGCTGGCTGGCTCTGAGCAGTTCAGGAGCACTCCACAGGAGGGGGTATGTGGACAAGTGTCTTCAACAGAA
Source organism: Oncorhynchus kisutch (assembly GCF_002021735.2). Classification (NCBI taxonomy): domain Eukaryota; kingdom Metazoa; phylum Chordata; class Actinopteri; order Salmoniformes; family Salmonidae; genus Oncorhynchus; species Oncorhynchus kisutch. The sequence continues at coordinate 36,224,025 of NC_034195.2, read as the reverse complement.
CATTTTGTTGACTGTAATCTTAAATCTTTAACACGTTGATCCACTACAATGCTTTAAATGGGATATCCTTTGTGTGTGTGCAGTCAGACTATGACTCATACACACATTGATTTTCCTATGCCAGGGATTGCGCTGGGGGTGTCTGCATGAATCCTCAGATGAAATCTGTTTTGAATGGGTGGGTCGTCACAGATTGTGAGTTGTCTCATTGTGTATTGTGCTTAGAAGAAATGTTTCTATTTCAGATGCTCAGAAGGACATTTCCGTCCCCTGGGCCAGTGGTGTTCGTGTTGACCTACAATAAAGTCAGCAAAAAAAAGAAACGTCCCTTTTTCAGGACCCTGTCTTTCAAAGGTAATTCGTAAAAATACAAATAACTTCATAGATCTTCATTGTAAAGGGTTTAAACACAGTTTCCCATTCAATGAACCATAAACAATTAATGAACATGCACCTGTGGAACGGTCGTTAAGACACTAACAGCTTAGACGGTAGGCAATTAAAACCTCTTAGAGCTCCCCCCTACTTTGTGCAATTTCCTCCTGAAGACATACCCAAATCTAACAGCCTGTAGCTCAGGCACAGAACCAAGGATATGCATATTCTTGGTACCATTTGAAAGAAAACACTCTGAAGTTTGTGTAAATGTGAATTGAATGTAGGAGAATATAACGCAATAGATTTGGTTTAGATAAAAACAATGAAAGAAAACATGTTTTTTTTTTGTATCATCATCTTTAAAATGAACAAGATAAAACAAACATTCAGGATGATTTCAGTGAAAAATATAAGAGGGCAACAGTACTTGTGCAAAGTTTCAGAATGGTAACATCCAAAATGAATGTGCTACATGACATTTATCATGAAGTCACCCAGGTATCCCACACAAGTAGCCCAAATGTGGCCAAATTGGTGGTTATACATTTTGAAACAAATCACTATATACAAAATACCAAAATGGTATTCTAACCCCCCCCCCCCCCAAAAAAAATGGGGAAAAATATAATTATTGATAAAAAAATATATGGAAAAAAAAAATATATATATATATATATTTACAAAAGAACATGGGTAACTATTTACACACTTTTTCAATATTTGGAAGACCCTCAGTACTCAATCAAATCAATTTATATAGCCCCAGCCTAAAACCCCAAACAGCAAGCAATGCTGTTTCTCTAGAAACCTAGAGAGGAACCAGGCTATGAGGGGTGGCCAGTCCTCTTCTGGCTGTGCCGGGTAGAGATTGTAGAGGGTGCAACAGGACAGCACCTCAAGAGTAAAAATGAACAGTTTAGGGTTCCATAGCCGTAGGCAGAACAGTTGAAACTGGAACAGCGGCAAGGCCAGGTGGACTGGGGACAGCAAGGAGTCATCATGCCAGGTAGTCCTGACGCATGGTTCTAGGGCTCAGGTCCTCTGAGAGAGAGAGAGAGAGAGAGAGAGCGAATTAGAGAGAGCATACTTAAATTCACACAGGACACCGGATAAGACTCCCATTCGGAGTCAGTGTCACTGTGAAAGAAAATGTTCAGTTAGAATAGTTTCACATATGAGCCCTGTATCAACAGGTATAATAACTATATATATATATATATATATATATTCAATATTATTTGTGATTTTTATTTTAGAAGCAATATATTAAGGGGGGAGGGCAGGCCCACAACAATGGCCAAAGTGAAATGGAGACAGTAGATACAACTGGTCCGTTGTAATATAATATATATATATATATATATATATATATATAATATATATATATATTGTAATATAATATATATATATATATTATATATATATATATATATTATATTACAACGGACCAGTTGTATCTACTGTCTCCATTTCACTTTGGCCATTGTTGTGGGCCTGCCCTCCCCTCAACAGCCTCAAATAGGCTATTTCATCTGGGGTGGGGCGGCAGACACGCGCATCTCACATTTCATGACATTACATGTTAATATATTGCTTCTAAAATAAAAATCACAAATAATATTTTATATTATTAATTTCAAACAAGGGCATTAGCATGATAAGAACTTACCAGTCCAAAACGATGTCCTCTCCCGTTCAAATAATATTCCTCCACAATCGCTAAATGATTCATCCTACAACAATCTCTGTCTCACTTTCCCAATCAATTTATTCTAAAATTGTGTGTACATCTGTATATCTATACTTAGATGTAGCTTTCCCTGACTTAGTTGCCATACTGATTGATATATAAAAAGCTGAATCTGCGCGTTTACCAAACAATGCGGTGCGTAATGTGTGTTTCTCCTTCCGGTATGAAACTTCAATAGCGACTGACTCTCGTTACGCTGGAGCTTACTACATGGGTTGGTCTTGCAACACATAAACATGACCTATTGCCGTTTAGCTCAGCTCATTGGCTATCTACCCAGCTAGATTTCAAGACGATCGGTGGTCATTGGGTTAAAAGACAGTCAATCAACAAAACAGTGGGCAAATCATTGGTGGACAATGTTGTCATGACTTGTTATCTTCAAATCGGTTTCTGCGTTCTGCGAAATAGCCCATCAGGTTTGGTTGTGTTACAAACAAACCAGTTGATTGCAGTGAAACCAAACATGACTGGAAAAGTCACGTTCTGTGTGGGTTATTTACCTGGAATGTGTCGTCAAATGGAATGAGACGGAATTCACGACTCAAGCTGTTCGCAAAATGTTTCGTGTTAGGCTATAAAACTGGATTTTATCAAACAAAAGATCATTCATTGCGTCACAATGAGCATTGGAATTGCAAACAGACGAAGATCGTCAAAGGTAAACCATTTATTTTAATGCAGTTTGTGATTATGTTACACCTGTGCTGTTTATTTGTATTTTTATGGGGCTCCATGCTCAGATAATCGCATCGTTTTCTTTCGCAGTAAATCCTTTTTTAAATCTGACAACGCAGTTGGATTAGCAAGATTCTAGGCTTTCGATACATGTGAGACACTTGTATTTTCATGAATGTTTAATATGACTATTTATGTAGCGATCACTGTATGTTGTGGAATTTCAGCCCGCTAGCGGGTTCCGTGCGCAGAGGGGTTAAGGTCACAGTTATGAAAACTTAGGACACTAAAGTGGCCTTTCTACTGACTCTGAAAAACGCCACAAAAAAAGGCATGAGGACTGCAGATGTGGCCAGGGCAGTAAATTACAATGTACATACTGTGAGACGCCTAAGACAGGGCTGCAGGGAGACGGGATGGACAGCTGATCGTCCTTGCAGTGGCAGACCACGTGTTACAACACCTGCACAGGATCGGTACATCCGAACATCACACCTGCGGGGCAGGTACAGGATGGCAACAACTGCCCAAGTTACACCAGGAACTCACAATCCCTCCATCAGTGCTCAGACTGTCCGCAATAGGCTGAGAGAGGTTGGACCGAGGGTTTGTAGGTCTGTTGTAAGGCAGGTCCTCACCAGACATCACCGGCAACAACGTCGCCTATGGGCACAAACCCACCGTCGTTGGACCAGACAGGACTGTCAAAAAGTGCTCTTCACTGATGAGTCGCGATTTTGTCTCTCCAGGGGTGATTCAGGGTCGGATTCGCATTTATCATCGCAGGAATGGGCATTACACCTAGGCCTGTACTCTGGAGCAGGATTGATTGGAGGTGTAGGGTCCGTCATGGTCTGGGGCGGTGTGTCACAGCATCATCGTACTGAGCTTTTTGTCATTGCTGCCAATCTCAACGCTCTGCGTTACAGGGAAGACATGCTCCTCCTTTATGTGGTACACTTCCTACAGGCTCACCCTGACATGACCCTCCAGCATGACAATGCCACCAGCCATACTGCTTGTTTTGTGTGCGTGATTTCCTGCAATACAGGAATGTCAGTGTTCTACCATGGTCAGTGAAGAGCCTGGATCTCAGTCCCATTGAGCACATCTGGGACCTGTTGGATTGGAGGGTGAGGGCTAGGGCCACTCCCCCCGAGAAATGTCCCGGAGCTTGCAGGTGCCTTGGTGGAAGAGTGGGGTAACATCTCACAGCAAAAACTGGCAAATCTGTTGCAGTCCATGAGGAGTTGCACTGCAGTACTTAATGCAGCTGGTGGCCACACCAGATACTGACTGTTACTTTTGATTTTGACCCCCCTATTGTTCAGGGGTGTTAAGTTCGCTGAAAATAAACGCAGTTGACAGTGAGCGGTCGTTTCTTTTTTTTGCTGAGTTGATGTGCAATTTAGCAGACGCTTTTATTCAAAACTACTTAGTTATGGGTGCATGCATTTTTACATATAGGTGGTCCTGGAAATTAAACTCACTATCCTGGTGTTGCAAAGGCTATTCTCTACCAACTGAGCTACAAATTGAGCTACAAGGCCTGCAGTCTTATTTGTCCATCTAGCCAACTCGGTGTGTCTTGGGCTGTGTTTGAGCTCTGACAGACTTTTAGATTAAATAGTAATGTAATCAGTGAGGTTTACTGAGGTGTGTGCATGACATGTGCTTGTGTGTGTTACCTCTGAGTGAGACAGTTAACTGTGCGTTACTTAAGTGACAAATTAGCCATGTGTGTTTCCTATACGGGATGTGTGTGTTGTCATGTGGGACAGCGAGTTGGAGAGCAGTGCTCTCCAGGGAACCCAAGCCCTCAGCAGAGCGGAGGTAATTAAAATGTGTGAGGAGCTCAATACACCAACCAAGGCTTTAGAGGATGAGAGGCCACGCTTCAAGGTTTGCTACTTTATCTTTTGCTTTTATCAGAACTGTTAAAGGATGTTTTAGGTCCTTCAAACGCAACTCTAGACCTCGAAGCCAGTCCTACTTTAAAAAAAATGTATTGTTCCTTTCTAATCAGGGACTGATTTTAGACCTCAGACACCAATTAATAATCAGGTAGAACAGAACCAGCAGGCTCCGGACCTCGTAGGGTAAGAGTAGAATATCCCTGCTAGGTAATATCTGAACTGCACCAACCTTTAATACTGAGCTGTTTCTCTGACTTTACCATACCTTAAATCTGAAAGGTATTGTCGGTATCAAAGCTGATTTTTTTTATTTTTTTCCCCCCCGCCTATCAACCTAGTAATCATTTCGGTAAACATCTGCCTACAGCTTAGTGTGAAACTAATGCTGAAGGTGGCATTGGCACGCACTACGCTTTTAAACTCTTGATGGTTGCTAGGCAGCACCGTCCTCCTTCCAGTTCTAAAAACTTTGAGGCATGTCACTTCTCCCATCTCTTCGCATAGCCCACCACTAAGCATGCACTGTTTTATCACTGAAATATCACTGAATGATGAAAATATTGGAATAAAGTACGCTAATGCAATTGAAGGCATGTATCAAATTATTTCTTACTGAAAATCCCAAAGTCATCCAATCGTAATATATTTGAAGCAATAGCCTACCTGCATGTGGTCAACTAGATGACAATTTCGGCACCGTTTTGATTGGGACAGCGCCATCGGGCTGCTTTGAGACAAGGGTGGGGACTCTTGTCAGCTTTTTGTGTACACTGAATCTCCGTTTGGATATTGGTTAGGCTACAATTAAGCTGGGGAAATGTTAGCTAAGTTGAGGTGAGTGCTGCTCATGATCATCTTATCTAGTTGGCTCAATTTATTAGAAAATTTTGCCAGCGTGTTATGTACACTGAACAAAAATATATGCAACATGTAAAGTGTTGGTCCCATGTTCCATGAGCTGAAATAAAAGATCCCAGAAATGTTCCATATGCACAAAAAGCTTATTTCTCTCAAATTGTGTGCATACATTTGTTTACATACCTGTTAGTGAGCATTGCTCCTTTTCCAATATAATCCATCCAACTGACGGGTGTTGCATATCAAGAAGCTGATGAAACAGCATGATTATTACACAGGTGCACCTTGTGCTGGGGGCCATAAAAGGCCACTTTAAAATGTGCAGTTTTGTTACACAACACAATGCCACAGATGTCTCATTTTTAGGGAGTGTACAATTGGCATGCTGACTGTAGGAATGTCCACCAGAGCTGTTGCCAGATAATTGAATTTCTCTACCATAAGCCGCCTCCAACGTAGCTTTAGAGAATTTGGCAGTACGTCCAACCCAGGATATCCACATCCAGCTTCTTCACCTGCGGGATCGTCTTAGACCAGCCACCAGACAGCTGATGAAACTGTGGGTTTGCACAACTAAAGAATTGCTGCACAAATTGTCAGAATTCGTCTCAAGGGAGCTAATCTACATGCTGGTCATCCTCGACAGGGTCTTGAACTGACTGCAGTTCGGCGTCGTAACCGTTTTCAGTGTGCAAATGCTCACCTTCAATGTGCTCTTCACAGCTGAATCCTGGTTTTAACTGTACCGGCCATACGGCATGTATAGTGTCGTGTGGGCAAGTGGTTTTCTGACGTCAACGTTGAACAGAGTGACCCATGTTGGCGGTGGGATTATGGTATGGGCAGTCATAAGCTACTGCCAATTTTCATGCCATTCATCCGACGCCATCACATGTTTATGCATGATAATGCATGGCACCTTGTCGCAAAAATCTGTACAAGCTGAAAATGTCCCAGTTCTTTGGCCTGCGTACTCACCAGACATGTCACCCCATTGAGCAGGTTTGGGATGCTCTGGATTGATGTGTAATACAGCGTGTTCCAGTTCCTTTATAATATCCAGCAACTTCACACAGAAATTGAATAGGAGTGGGACAGCATTCCACAGGCCACAATCAACAGCCTGATCAACTCTATGGGAAGGAGATGTGCCGCGCTGTATGAGGCAAATGGTGTCACACCAGACTGTGTAGGTCTATTATTTTGCTCGGTCACTTTATAGGAAACTCCAAAGCCCGCAGATGTTGTACATAGGGTTGGAAACTTGGGATGAAATTTCTGGAAATTTTCCATAGGAAGTTAAGCTGGGAATTTTGCTTAAATTCATCAAAAAAAGTTAGCTTCTAACAGTGAACCTTTTTTTGTGGGGGTACACAAGGCAATTCTAGGTCTTGTGGCATATTTTGGTTAAACTATCCCCAATTCAGTGGAATTGCAACCCTCTGCATGCACAGTGCATTCTTCCACCACATGTACAGCTGATTCTCAAGAGTTTGCATGCTAATGAGATGCTTTTGAGCCGACACTACTACACTGTCCGAGCCAAGGACTACATGCTTTCTGGTAAGTTTTGATTACAATACTGGGTGGGGTGAATATATTTTATATTACATTATTTTTTGTTAACTAGTAAATGGTAGCCTACAGCAAAGTGTATTTAAATCATTTCTAACTTAACAATTTCTGCTTGTTTAGTTTTTGCTACCATGTGGGTTTTAGCTTGCTTGAGCCTGTTAACTAAGTTGCTAACTGAGTTGCACTGTTGCTCCATTCACCTGTTTCCATGCATGTTTCATTTAAATAAATAAAAATCTTACTAAAGAGTTGTTTAATCAACTGCTTAACAATTTATCTGTACATGAAATTGTATTTGGGGTTTATTTACAGGAAAATGCAACACAGGTACTATATGATGTGTGGAGACATTTCACTGCAGCTATTGTAGAAGGAAATTCTGTGTACATTTGCAAATACTGTGCCAAATCATCCAAGAAAGATGCAGAATCATCTGGCCAAGTGCATCAAGTTCCCTCAGCACTCACAACAAGCAACCTCTGACGAAAGTCCCTCTACTTCTATTTGAGATGAAAATGATGAATCAGACACCTTATCGATAGCAACAGCTCATGGTCCTCCCGGAATCAGGAGTTTGACTCAATGGAGGAATGTAGTCAGAGAAATGCTGATGAATGTATTGCTCAAGCTGTGTATGGAACTGGCTCACCTCTGATGCTCACAGGCAATGTGTATTGGAAGAGATTTCTGAATGTTCTTCGCCCAGCATACACCCCTCCAACCAGACATGCTTTATCCACTCATTTGCTGGATGCAGAGTTCAACAGACTACAAGTGAAGGTCAAGGAAATCAGATAAAGCAGACTGTATTGCAATCATCTCTGATGGGTGGTCGAATGTTTGTGGGCAAGGAATAATTAACGACATCATCTTCACCCCTTAACCAGTATCTACAAGCGCACAGACACAAGTGGCAACGGACACACCGGTCTTTACATTGCAGATGAGCTGAAGGCAGTCGTTAATGACCTTGGACCACAGAAGGTGTTTGCACTGGTGACAGACAATGCTGCAAACATGAAGGCTGCTTGGTCTAAAGTAGAGGAGTCCTACCCTCACATCACATCCATTGTCTGTGCTGCTAATGCATTGAATCTGCTCCTCAAGGACATCATGGCACTGAAAACAATGGATACACTCTACAAGAGAGCCACGGATATGGTTAGGTATGTGAAGGGTCATCAATTTATAGCAGCAATCTACCTCACCAAGCAAGGTGAGAAGAATAAGAGCACCACATTGAAGCTGCCCAGCAACACCATTTGGGGTGGCGTTGTCATCATGTTTGACAGTCTCCTGGGGGGGAAGGAGTCTCTCCGAGAACTGGCCATATCACAGTCTGCGGCTGTGGACAGTCCCATCAAGAGGATCCTCCTGGATGATGTATTTTGGGAGAGTGGTAAGCAGCCTGAAACCTATAGCAGTAGCCATTGCACGGATTGAGGTAGACAATGCCATCCTGTCTGATGTTCAGACTCTGCTTGCAGATGTAAGAGAAGAAATCCGTACTACCCTGCCTACTTCACTGTTGCTCCAAGCAGAGGAAACTGCAGTTCTGGAATACATCAAAAAGTGTGAAGACTTCTGCCTAAAGCCCATACACGCTGCAGCATACATGTTGGACCCCAAGTATACTGGCAAGAGCATCCTGTCCGGTGCAGAGATCAACAGGGCCTATAGTATCATCACTAACGTGTCTCGCCAACTTGGCCTGGATGAGGGCAAGGTTCTTGGCAGTCTGGTGAAATACACTTCCAAGCAAGGGCTTTGGGATGGAGATGCAATATGGCAGTTGTGCCAACATCTCATCAGCCACCTGGTGGAAGGGACTTGTGGATCTGAGGTTCTTTCCCCTGTTGCCTACATCATCCTCCAAATCCCAACATCAGCCACCTCAGAGCGCAGATGGTCTTTTGTTTGGGAACACACACACCAAGGCACGCAACAGGCTGACCAATACAAGGGTTGAAAAATTGGGGGCCATCTGGACAAATTTGAGGCTTTTTGAGCCTGATAACGGGCCATCCTCAACAGGGTTGGAAAGTGACCGTGAAGATGAGGCTTCAGAGTCTAATGTTCAAGAGATGGACATTGAGGAGGTCCAGGGACAAGACATGGACAACCAAAGCTTTAGTTTCTAGACTGTCATTTTACAGTTGTATGTTGAAAATGTTTTTGGGAGATGCGATGGATCATTCAATATTCCCTTTTGTTGTTCAGTGAAATCATCCCATGTGAAGAGTCAACTTGTTTAATTAAAGTTAAATTTGTAACTAAATTGTTTTGTTGTTCCTATTGGAAGGATTTAATCATTTGCAATTCTCTACTTATGATAATGTAAAAGGTTTTTCTCTCCATATGTTATGGTAAATATATCCATTGCAAAAAACATCTACCTTTTAAAATGGTATTAATATTAATTTGCATATTTTCCTGTTCATTCCCATGGCAAGTTTCCACCTCTGAATATTCCCCAAGATGTGCAAGGCTAGTTGTACATGAGACTCACATGCTTTTGAAAATAGGATTGCTATTATTTTCTAACAGTGTCATGGTGAGGATACTCTCAATGTAAGACCCTAAGCCTGCTCCCTTACAAAGTGGAGTGAGGGTAGGAAGGAGAGGAAAGGTGGATCGAAAAAGCATGGGTTTCAGCTCTGTTTCAAAATATCACTTTTATATGACACCGGTTCCACATGTTCCTGTGACACAAATATTTGTGTTATATTCATACTATAAAATGTGTGTTTACTGTGATCGGGGTATGTGTGTCTTGTCTCTTTTTAATGAACCATTGATTTCATTATTAGTCTTGTTTTAGGACATGCCTAAACAAATTAATAATGGATGTATTTTTGATGGTGTATATTCACTGGATTTATTAAAATAGATGCACACCCACATCTGCACACCACTACTACCACTCATCACCAGCATCCGTATGGGAGATATAAAAGAGGTATTAAAGGCGTATGCAGGCAAGAATGTGGTAAAACTGGGCCGGTTTGTAAGGTGGTCATATAAACATTGGCCATTTTTTTTCACAGCAAAATACCGTAAATCCTAAGTGAAATCAGTTTAGGTCTGCCACGCTGGAGCTATCATCTCATTGGTGGGAGGATCCAGTTGATTAATCCAATTTAAACTAATGCCTGTATAAGAGCTGATCAGACACTTGGTTTCTCAACGTTGTATAGCTTTAGCTACACAGTATCTGGACTGGTAACTCTCGTAGGGCATTGTGTAAAATGTGAGTTAGGCCTACAACAAGTTATGATCAGCCCAATTTCTCAAGTCAAAACAACGATGATTGAATGTGTTGTGTAATGTCTGCCTATCACTCACTAATTTGCCTCTCACTCTCTCAGGTGCTGGGGAGTCAGGGAAGAGTACAATTGTCAAACAGATGAAGTAAGTTTCTCGTTATCTACACAAAGTATTGGGACATTCACACATCATAAATTTTTATTTTGTAGGCACTTTTATTGTAAATAAGAATATAATATTTGTAAACACTTCTACATTAATGTGCAATCTACCATGATTACAGATCATCCTGAATGAATCCTGAATAATGACTGAGGAAAGTTAAACGCACATATCACCCCCCAAAAATGCTAATCTCCCAAGTTTATTTTAATGGTGAGAGGTAAACATGTCTTGGGGGTATGATTTTTCTTTTTCTGGAACTTCCTCATTATTCACGATTCATTCAGGATTATCCGTTATCGTGGTAGCGTCCACATTAATGTAGAAGTGTTTAAACATCAATTCTTATTAACAATGTAAGTGACTCTAAAATGACTCACTATATACTATTAATTTACATATGGCACAAAATTATCTGAAACACAACCAAAACAAACAGCAAATGCTTCGAGCAAGTTCGTAGACTCAAGCTTGATGTAATTAATCATTGCATGCTATGAATATGGGACCAAATACTAAACTTGTGACTACTTTAAAACACAAGTGAATTTGTCCCAATACTTTTAGTCTCCTAAAAATGGGGAGACTATGTACAAAACGTGCTGTATTTTCTAAACAGTTCACCAAATATGGATTAAAATACCCTCAAGTTAAAGCTGACAGTCTGCACCTTAATAACCTTATAGTCATTGTAGCATTTTCAAATCCAAAATGCTTGAGTACAGAGCCAACCCCCCCCCCCCCCCCTCCCTCCCAGGATCATCCATGAGGCGGGCTATTCAGAGGAAGAGTGTAAGCAGTACAAAGCGGTGGTGTACAGCAACACCATCCAGTCCATAATCGCCATCATCAGAGCCATGGGGCGCCTCAAGATCGATTTCTCTGATGCAGCCAGAGCGGTGAGTGGGAGTAGGACACTGGGAGCTCTAGATACTGATCCAAGAGCAGTTTCGTGCTTTTAACTCCTTATAGTTCAGGTTAGGATTAGGGCTAGGATGATGCCAGTATCGCAATATTTTTCCCATGGCTAAAATGAAAACATGAAGCAGACCCCTCTTTGGTCCTTTAAAAAAAAATTCTGTATATAAAATTGTGTGCTATAGTATGGAAAATAAATACATGTGACTCTGGATGACAACATAATGATGTTGGTTTCCAACATTAGGGCTGTTTTCCTAAAGAAGTTAATCCACTTCCTGTTTTGTTTCTTCGCCATGATACAAACAAGTATCGTGATACTGGTATCGTTGGTGAGGGGAAAGCTGATCCTAGATCTGTGACTGGGAGTCGAGGATGTTGTGAGTCAATGGGGTTAAACGGCAGAGGGTAGGGTTCGACTGTAAGAGGCAGGGGTAAGGTTGATTAGGGCGATATGGCCAACATATGTCATATGGTATTTTTGACGGTTTGACATGTTTTTGATTTAATAAAAGTTCTACATTTGCTTTGAGTAGTGTGTGACCCTAGGGTGGCAACACATACACTACCATTCAAACGTTTGGGGTCACTTAGAAATGTCCTTGTTTTTGAAAGAAAAGCAAAAAAAAATCCAATTTTAAAATAACGTCAAATTGATCAGAAAACCAGTGTAGACATTGTTAATGTTGTAAATGACTATTGTAGCTGAAAACAGCAGATTTTTATTTATTTAAATGGAATATATACATAGGCGTACAGAGGCCCATTATCAGCAACCATCACTCCTGTGTTCCAAAGTCACGTTGTGTTAGTTAATCCAAGTTTATCATTTTAAAAGGCTCATTGATCATTAGAAAGCCCTTTTGCCCCGCGATCTGAAGCCATTCTTGTGATTATTGTGACTTTGCCATTGTAATTGTTTGTAAACTTGTGTAGTTAAATTAATCTATGATCGTATGCTATCCATTTGTTGTTTGTATGCTGTTCTTTGTATGACATTTTAATATTTGATTATTAACCAATGATATTAGGCCTTGGCCATGATTACAGACACCTGTGTCTTTTGACACTATATAAACGAGTGTTTGTGATTATACCAAGATGAAGACAGCTTGGCTGTCGAAACGTTGGTATTACATTTTTGCATCTGAGCTCCTAGAGTGTGCGGCTCTCTTTTATTTTCAAACAGCCACCACTAACATTGAGTGGCTGCTGCCATACATGTAAAAACAAATGCATCACTAGCCACTTTTATATGTTTACATACCCTACATTATTCATCTCATATGTACAGAAAAGCAAAAAAGTATTTAGTCAGCCACCAATTGTGCAAGTTCTCCCACTTAAAAAGATGAGAAGCCTGTAATTGTCATCATAGGTACACTTCAACTATGACAGACAAAATGAGGGGGGAAAAATCCTGAAAATCACATTGTAGGATTTTTAATGAATTTATTTGCAAATTATGGTGGAAAATAAGTATTTGGTCAATAACAAAAGTTTATCTCAATACTTTGTTATATACCCTTGGTTGGCAATGACAGAGGTCAAACAGTCTTCACAAGGTTTTCACACACTTGCTGGTATTTTGGCCCATTCCTCCATGCAGATCTCCTCTAGAGCAGTGATGTTTTGGGGCTGTTGCTGGGCAACAAGGACTTTCAACTCCCTCCAAAGATTTTCTATGGGGTTGAGATCTGGAGACTGGCTAGGCCACTCCAGGACCTTGAAATGCTTCTTACGAAGCCACTCCTTCATTGCCCGGGCGGTGTGTTTGGGATCATTGTCATGCTGAAAGACCCAGCCACGTTTCATCTTCAATGCCCTTGCTGATGGAAGGAGGTTTTCACTCAAAATCTCACGATACATGGCCCCATTAATTCTTTCCTTTACACGGATCAGTCGTCCTGGTCCCTTTGCAGAAAAACAGCCCCAAAGCATGATGTTTCCACCCCCATGCTTCACAGTAGGTATGGTATTCTTTGGATGCAACTCAGCATTCTTTGTCCTTGTAGCAGGAATTAAATAACTCTGTTTTAACACCCAATTAAAATTAAACACTCTGTCAATTCATAAGGATTTGTAAGACTCTTATTTTATAGTAATGGACAGAGCCCAGTCTTAAAGTCAAACAGCAGATTTTATTCACGAGAGTACTGAACACGATACAGTTTACCACAGGTTATAAACTGAAAATGACGTCATTAGTTCCAGTACCAACCCGTGCCATCTCCGTTCTAATACAAAGGCTGCATGGTTCTCACATCGTCTCTCCCTATTAAGATAATATACGACCTGAGCTCAGGACAGCTTCTGAAGATAAGCCTTCTGGTGATATAGTTCATTCATTTCTACCAAGGAACAGACAGTCATTGTTCTAATTCTTGATTATATTTACACACATTATATTCAGTACTAGGATTAAAAAGAAAATTCATACATGTAGTAACATAATAGTATTCTGATTAGTACATATACAGTAACATAATAGTATTCTGATTAGTCAGTCCTGATTGAAATGTATACATAATTAGTCATCATTGATTAAAATTCCCTTAACAGTCCTCCAAACACGACGAGTTGAGTTTCTACCAAAAAGTTCTATTTTGGTTTCATCTGACCATATGACATTCTCCCAATCTTCTTCTGGATCATCCAAATGCTCTCTAGCAAACTTCAGACGGGCCTGGACATGTACTGGCTTAAGCAGGGGGACACGTCTGGCACTGCAGGATTTGAGTCCCTGGCGGCGTAGTGTGTTACTGATGGTTCGCTTTGTTACTTTGGTCCCAGCTCTCTGCAGGTCATTCACTAGGTCCCCCCGTGTGGTTCTGGGATTTTTGCTCACCGTTCTTGTGATCATTTTGACCCCACGGGGTGAGATCTTGCGTGGAGCCCCAGATCGAGGGAGATTATCAGTGGTCTTGTATGTCTTCCATTTCCTAATAATTGCTCCCACAGTTGATTTCTTCAAACCAAGCTGCTTATCTATTGCAGATTCAGTCTTCCCAGCCTGGTGCAGGTCTACAATTTTGTTTCTGGTGTCCTTTGACAGCTCTTTGGTCTTGGCCATAGGGAAGTTTGGAGTGTGACTGTTTGAGGTTGTGGACAGGTGTCTCATATACTGATAACAAGTTCAAACAGGTGCCATTAATACAGGTAACGAGTGGAGGACAGAGGAGCCTCTTAAAGAAGAAGTTACAGGTCTGTGAGAGCCAGAAATCTTGCTTGTTTGTAGGTGACCAAATACTAATTTTCTACCATAATTTGCAAATAAATTCATTAAATATCCTACAATGTGATTTTCTGGATAATTTTTTCTTCTCATTTTGTCTGTCATAGTTGAAGTGTACCTATGATGAAAATTACATTCCTCATCTTTTTAAGTGGGAGAACTTGCACAAGTGGTGGCTTACTAAATACTTTTTTGCCCCACTGTATATACTGTACTTGATACCATCTACTGCATCTTTCCTATGCCATTCTGTACCATCACTCATTCATATATGAATGAGGTGGGGGGCAGCATATATCTTTATGTACATATTCTTCATCCCTTTACACTTGTGTGTATAAGGTAGCTGTTGTGAAATTGTTAGGTTAGATTACTCATTGGTTAGATTACTCGTTTGTTATTACTGCATTGTCGGAACTAGAAGCACAAGCATTTCCCTACACTCGCATTAACATCTGCTAACCATGTGTATGTGACAAATCAAATTTGATTCCCTACTATTCCCTTCACAGAACAGCGCAAATTGGCTCTATCCAGAATAGAATGGCCCTTGATCAACATCATAAAACATTAATTTAAAAATAAATATTTTCCTGTAGTCCCACCCATATAAGTGCAACAATCAGTATCACTCAACATACCAGTTACAGCCAATAAGAACTGCTAACAGGTGTACAAGGTCTGTCTGCCTGCCTATTAGCTCTTTCACCGCAGATGAGATCACTACACTGCCTGATACCAGAGTGTGCTTTACACTTTACTCAGTGGTGAGTTAGCCATAACTGAGTCCATGGTGTTTATAATAAACTGTGTCCAATCCACATCTAGCCTTCAACATTGCTTGTTTTGTAGTCTGCTGGGCATCATGATCTACCTTTACATAATGTTCAGTGGCTAAGCAAGGGTAATAATGCTTTCGAGAGCAGCCTATGTGAGCTTAGGGAGGAGGTGCTTTTCTCCGCAATTGCCGCCAAAAGACAGCCAACGCACATCTAGCAAATGCTTGATGAGTTTGTATCAGATGTTTTTATTTTTTTAGTGACATTTTCAATCAATTGAATGGACTACAGGGGAAGTTTAAAACGGTTATTGACATGATTGAAAAACAAATGTTATTTTCTCCTCTGATTTGAGCCCAAACAATACTGAATTTCCTTAACTATATTCAGCCATCAGTACAGATCACTCCCGTGATGTCAGAGTTTTTTAGATAAACTCATCAAATCTTGTTGCAAAGTTAGCTTTCAGTTTAAATCCCCACAGAGGTGGTGCAGTTTGTTTATAGGGACCCGTTCTCTACTGATGTGGGGGGCGAGAGACTTCTTTGCAAAAGCTAGTCAGCTGAGATATGCAACGCATAAAAGGTTTCTGTGTAAAATATATATATATATATTTTTTTTTCTATTACCTTTCTATTTAACTAGGCAAGTCAGTTAATTAAGAACATTCTTATTTACAATGACGGCCAAACCTGGATAACACTGGGCCAATTGTGCGACGCCATATGGGACTCCCGATCACGGCCAGATATGATGCTGGTCAACTGAGAAATGTCATGCGTTAAAGGTTTCCTGTGTGTAAATAAAAACTTAGATTTAAGTTATGTAAAACAGACATGTGATGTGATAGAGGTCAAGTGTGTAATCAGTACAAATGTGTTCCACTATTTAAACAATTTGATGCACAGAATTAGGCTAATTGTAAAGCACTTATAGCAACATTTAATTTTAATAAAAGTGCTTTATAAGATTGTAATTTGTGCATTGTTTTATATACCGGTTTTAGGAAGTGTAATCCCATGTAGAAAATATCTGGGCCCCCCAGTTAATAACCATTTTAAAATCTAGCCCCTCTACGAATATAGTTGAATAGCCCAAACTTCACCCAGCTAGGGTGGGAGAGGCTCTGCAAGTCATATTAGGTTTAAAACAATAGTGAGAATGTCAGAATAAACCCTACCTTACTGACTGCTTTTGCCTCCTAACCGTTGGTTGTGTCTCCTGTCCCCCACCAGGATGATGCTCGTCAGCTGTTTGTGCTGGCGGGATCGGCAGAGGAGGGCTTCATGACCGGCGAACTGGCCGGAGTCATCCAGCGCCTCTGGAAGGACGGGGGTGTCCAGTCCTGCTTCAGCCGGTCACGAGAGTACCAGCTTAACGACTCTGCCGCCTAGTGAGTAACACACACACACAACAGAGTTCTGCCCCAAGGTTCTTTAACAAGGTGGTGAAGATGAGTAACGAGGTGGGGGGCAGCGCGTTTTTGAACCATTCTATAACTAGAGACCCCTATGAGTGATGGTACTTATCTTTTTGCTCGCTAGGTCCGTCTACGTTATGTGCTGCCTGTCTTCCTAGAGGCCTACTTGGTGTGTGGACTACTTACTGCTCATAACTTGCAGATGATTGACACATCAACCAGGATTAAGGGGCAGGGCAATTTGTGACTTGTTTGGGTTATCAGTGGCTGTTTAGGAGGGGGAGTAGTTTCTCCTCTCCTAGGCAATCAGCAATAAGTACAGGGAGGTGTCCTCTTCACCTCTGCTAGGCAATTAGTATTAGTACTTCAGTCTCCCCTGGTTTTTCAGCAGCAGTTGTGGCGGTCACGTCTGTGGCGGTCTTGTCGCCAAAACTAAGACTGTTCTGACAAGTTGTTCTTTGAGAAAGGCACCACACCAGTATCTTACCTAGTTATTTTTTAATCTAATTTAGCTCTTTTGTAGCTTTGGCAACCGTTTTTCTATACCTGTTTACTCCTCTCCTTGTAGGCTTTACAGACACTCCCCATGCCTTGGCTGCAACCCTTCTAATTTAATCTACTCTGCACGCACAACTCCAGTGGAATTCCGTATCTCTGGCAGCGTTTGGAACTGCCGATCTGTGGTGAAGAACACTGAGTTCATCTCAGCCTATGCTGTCATTGTCCCTTGACTTTTTGGCCTTGACGGAGACCTGGATCACCCCAGAGAACACTGCTACTCCATCTGCTCTCCATTTGACTACGTTTTCTCTCATAGTCCAAGAGCATGTGGTCGTCGCAGTGGTGGCACAGGGCTACTTATTTCTCCTAACTGGAGATTTTCTCATCTCACTCTCACCTGTCCATCCTCATTTGAATTCCATGATGTCACTTCTCCACTCTCAACTTTGTCATCTATTGCCCACCAGGTGCCCTTGGAGAGTTCCTCAATGAGCTTGACACTTTGATAAGCTAATTTCCTGGATGTGTCTGCACCACATACTCTCACTACTGGTGTCCCCCAGGGCTCAAATCTAGGCCTTCTCTTCTTCGCTCTATACACCAGGTCACTCGGCTCAGTCATATCCTCACATGGTCTCTCCTATCATTGCTATGCGGATGACACTCAACTACTTTTGTCCCCCCCCTTCTGACACCCAGGTGGCGACACACATCTCTGCGTGCCTGGCAGATATCTCAGCTTGGATGTCGGCCCACCACCTCAAGCTCAACTGCAACAAGACAGAGCTGCTCTTCCTCTCGGGGAAGGCCTGCCCACCCAAAGACCTCCATCATTGTTGACAACTCCAGTGCCGCCCTCCCAGAGTGCGAAGAACCTTGGTGTGACCCTGGTAGGGCTGACCCTAATTAGTCGATAGGCTGTTGGCCAAAATATTTTTTGAATTTATATTTTTGTCCAGCAGAACATTTATATATTTTATGGCACACGAGACACCTGTCTTATTCGAGCCCATCTCACTTAACTAATCCATTGCGGAGGCCACGGGATGGCACAGTCCAAGAAGAAAGGAAGTGAGGCTAAAATGCACAATGTATGTCTCTCTCCAGAATTCGCTCTCTCCCACCAATTTGTACACATACATTTCTTTTAACTTCCTTGTGTGAATTGTTTGATTGTTAGTCAATCAATTTCCTAATTACACACATCAGTAGTAGTATATTTACCGTTCCTTTCTTTAATTTCTAATCTACAATGTTTGTTTTGTTACGGTCGTTTCTGTTAATGCATTCAATATATTATTATTCCAGTCTTTTACCAATCTCATTGTCGGAGTGGACACATTGTTTGCAGAACGTATGCTAACACTTGTGAAAACAAGTTTTGGTTTATTTCATTCCATTTATGAGTTTTGTGAATTTAGTCATTGTCTTTCGTTTGGAGCGCTCCTATCAATGTTGAGTAAGGATTGTGTATAGAAGTAGGCCTATAGGCTGCATGGCCTGCTCACAAATGTAGGCATATAAATGTGCCCATTTGGGGATCTGATAGTATTTCTGATTGGCTTAACGCACCACTACTAATGAGCTGTGTTTACTTTGCTCATACTTGATGTATGAGGCAAAGTAAGTCTGTTTTTACATCCATTGAGAATGACAATTGCTCCTAAATGTATTTGAAAAATATTTCCAGCTCTCTCCCTTTCGATAACCACTCAAGGGGGAAAATGTCATGCTCTGATCCAGTGGAAATGTCATAAAATAGGCCTACCTGATTACTTCGCAAGTTGCCTACGGCTGTGTCTGTCTCGAGCTCACTGGCGCTGGAAACTGAGGGCCCAGGCCCAAGTTAATAGTTGATACAATGTTTCAAGTTTGTTGCGGGCTGCCGCAGGCTGCAATGTTTTTATTTCTTGTCATTTTTGGTTATTTTTACATAGTTGACAATAGAAGTTACTTTTTAGGTTTATCATTTTCATTTATATATTGATTAACCACCTACCCATGATTTTGAGATATGAAGATGATATTATAAATTCAAGTGAAAAATGTGCATATGAAAACTATTACTTGAACTCAGATCGGTAGAAATGGTAAGATAAATTGGCATTCCACATGAGATGTTGCAGACTCCTCGTGTAACCTGTTGCCGGAAACTTCAGGAGCGTAACGGCAGAATCTACGAAAGCCAAGAGGAAGAGGGTCAGGTTAAGGATTTTTTCTTCTGGTTGTCTTGACTCAAGGAGGGAGCCAGAGACCATTTGAGACTTATTTCATCAGTGTGTGTGTAAAGCATCAGACGAGCTCAATGCATATAGTTTATTTGATTAAAACACAAAGGGTGTGTTTTATATATGGAAAAATCCAAGTTTAAAATTTTTTAAATCAAATTGATTGGTCAAAAGAACAAGGAACGTCCTGTCGACAATATATATTTTTTGCCGGGGAAAACCTTAGACACCACCCTGTCGTTCTCTGCAAACATCAAAGCAATGACTCGCTCCTGCCGGTTCCTACTCTACAACATCCTGTCTGGACTACTGCATCTCGCTGTTGGATTGGCTCCTCGCTTGTGCCATCAAACCCCTGCAACTTATCCAGAACACTGCAGCCCGCCTGGTTTTCAACCTTCCCAAGTTCTCCCATGTCACTCTCCTCTGCACACTCAATTGGCTTCCAGTCGAAGCTTGCATCCACTACAAGACCATGGTGCTTGCCTATGGGCAGCAAGAGGAACTGCCCCTTCCTACCTTCAGGCTATGCTCAAATCTTACACCCCAACCCGAGCACTCTGTTCTGCCACCTTTGGTCTCTTGGCCCTACCACCCCTATGAGAGGGCAGCTCACGCTCAGCCCAAGCTCTTCTTAGTCCTGGCACGCCAATGGTGGAACCAGCTTCCCCCTGAAGCTAGGACAGCAGTCCCTTCCCATCCCAAAGCACCTGAAACCCTATCTCTTTAAAGAGTATCTTAAATAATCCCCTTCCTAACCCTCCTCTCCTAAACCAACACTTGCACTTGACAAATGCAAGATGAGAGAAACTTAAGTGTAAATGAACACCTGTAACTGCCATTTCCTGTAACCTAAAGCCTTAAATGATAAATAAAGTAGCAAACAGTGATTAAGTGCAAATACATAATTTAATTTCTTTATTGAAATATTTTCCACAGTATATACTTTTTTTAATAGCCAATTAAGTTGATTCGGGCAAAGAAAACATGTTCTGTTAAGAAAAACGTGTGGAAATTATTTTTGTGTTCCATTCCTTAAGTGTGAGACAGAAAATCTGACTGCCGATAGGTACTTATCATAGGAGGCAATTAATTATCTTGCTAGAACGAAATATTTACTGCTGCATACCGATCTTGTAACAACGAACCTGCTGTTTCTACTTGTAGAATCGCAATGCTCGGCAGTCGGTAGTGGACGACAACTTTACTTTCAGCCAATTGGGGAGCCGACATCAGAATTGTTGGAACTTGGGGCCTCCCGACTAGGGCAGCGGTCTAAGCCACTGGTTCAATCCCGGGCTTTTCATAAGCCGGCCGCAACCGGGAAATCCATGAGGTGGTGCACAATTGGCCCAGCATTGTCTGGGTTAGGGGAGGGTTTGGCCGGCCGGGATGGCCTAGTCCCATTGCGCTCTAGCGACTCCTGTGGCCGGCTGGGTGCATGCATGGTCCTGCTGGCTTCTGGGTTACGCAAGCTGTGTCAAGAAGCAGTGTGGCTTGGCAGGGGATGTGTTTCATGGCTCTCCCCAGTCGGTACGGGAGTTACAGCGATGGGACAAGACTAACTACTAATTTGAATATCAAATAGCATTTTTTAAATGTAAACAATTTGTTTTCCCTTAAAAGCTTCTGTAGCAAGTCTTTACATATTTTACATCTAGCTAAAGAGTTTTGTGCTTGAATAAAAACATTTTTTTGTTAGGTTTAATAATGTGCATTAGCTTGTTAGTTGGCTAGCTTGCTAACTGAGCAAGGCAGTCACACACACACCTCATATGAAACTTCATACGACACCGTTCTGTATAAATCTGGTCCTTCCTTGGACACTGTGATAACAAACCTCCAAACAAGCTTCAATGCCATACAACACTCCTTCCGTGGCCTCCAACTGCTTTTAAATGCAAGTAAAACTAAATGCATGCTCTTCAACCGATTTGCTGCTCGCACCCGCCTGCCCGACTAGCATCACTACTCTGGACGGTTCAACTGCAGACAACTACAAATGGCTAGGTGTTTGGTTAGACTGTAAACACTCCATCCAAACTCACATTAAGCATCTCCAATCCTTAATTAAATTTAGCTTCCGATTTCGCAACAAAGCATCCTTCACTCATGCTGCCAAACACACCCTCGTAAAACTGACTATCCTATCGATCCTTGACTTTGGTGACATCATTTACAAAATAGACTCCAACACTGCTCAGCAAAATGGATGTAGTCTATCACAGTGCCATCCGTTTTGTCACCAAAGCCCCATATACAGTGGGGCAAAAAAGTATTTAGTCAGCCACCAATTGTGCAAGTTCTCCCACTTAAAAAGATGAGAGGCCTGTAATTTTCATCATTGGTACACTTCAACTATGACAGACAAAATTAGAAAAAAAAATCCAGAAAATCACATTGTAGGATTTTTTATGAATTTATTTGCAAATTATGGTGGAAAATAAGTATTTGGTCACCTACAAACAAGCAAGATTTCTGGTTCTCACAGACCTGTAACTTCTTCTTTAAGAGGCTCCTCTGTCCTCCACTCGTTACCTGTATTAATGGCATCTGTTTGAACTTGTTATCAGTATAAAAGACACCTGTCCACAACCTCAAACAGTCACACTCCAAACTCCACTATGGCCAAGACCAAAGAGCTGTCAAAGGACACCAGAAACAAAATTGTAGACCTGCACCAGGCTGGGAAGACTGAATCTGCAAGCAGCTTGGTTTGAAGAAATCAACTGTGGCAGCAATTATTAGGAAATGGAAGACATACAAGGCCACTGATAATCTCCCTCGATCTGGGGCTCCACGCAAGATCTCACCCAATGGGGTCAAAATGATCACAAGAACGGTGAGCAGAAATCCCAAAACCACACGGGGGGACCTAGTGAATGACCTGCAGAGAGCTGGGACCAACGTAACAAAGCCTACCATCAGTAACACACTACGCCGCCAGGGACTCAAATCCTGCAGTGCCAGACGTGTCCCCCTGCTTAAGCGAGTAAAAGTCCAGGCCCGTCTGAAGTTTGCTAGAGAGCATTTGGATGATCCAGAAGAAGATTGGGAGAATGTCATATGGTCAGATGAAACCAAAATATAACTTTTTGGTAAAAACTCGTCGTGTTTGGAGGACAAAGAATGCTGAGTTGCATCCAAAGAACACCATACCTACTGTGAAGCAAGGGCATTGAAGATGAAACGTGACTCTGTCTTTCAGCATGACAATGATCCCAAACGCAC
Source organism: Oncorhynchus kisutch (assembly GCF_002021735.2). Classification (NCBI taxonomy): domain Eukaryota; kingdom Metazoa; phylum Chordata; class Actinopteri; order Salmoniformes; family Salmonidae; genus Oncorhynchus; species Oncorhynchus kisutch. Next base: position 36,201,129 of record NC_034195.2, on the reverse strand, counting down.
CCGCCCGGGCAACGAAGGTGTGGCTTCGTAAGAAGCATTTCAAGGTCCTGGAATGGCCTAGCCAGTCTCCAGATCTCAACCCCATAGAAAATCTTTGGAGGGAGTTGAAAGTCCGTGTTGCCCAGCAACAGCCCCAAAACATCACTGCTCTAGAGGAGATCTGCATGGAGGAATGGGCCAAAATACCAGCAACAGTGTGTGAAAACCTTGTGAAGACTTACAGAAAACGTTTGACCTCTGTCATTGCCAACAAAGGGTATATAACAAAGTATTGAGAAACTTGTTATTGACCAAATACTTATTTTCCACCATAATTTCCAAATAAATTAATTAAAAATCCTACAATGTGATTTCTTCTCATTTTGTCTGGCATAGTTCAAGTGTACCTATGATGAAAGTTACCGGCCTCATCTTTTTAAGTGGGAGAACTTGCACTATTGGTGGCTGACTAAGTACTTTTTTGCCCCACTGTATATCTCCCTCTCTAACTTTAAGCATCAGCTGTCAGAGCAGCTTACCTGTACACAGCCAATCTGTAAATAGCACACTCAACTACCTCAACCCCGTATAGATTTTTATATTTTTGCTCTTTTGCACCCCAGTATCTCTATCTCTTGCACATCTATCACTCCAGTGTTAATGCTAATTTGTAATTATTTCACCTCTATGGCCTATTTATTGCCTTACCTCTTAATCTTTTACATTTGTACACTCTGTACATAGATTTTTCAATTTTGTTATTGACTGTACGTTTGTTTGTAACTCTGTTGTTTTTGTTGCACTGCTTTGCTTTATCTTGGCCAGGTCGCAGTGAGAACTTATTCTCAACTGGCCTACCTGGTTAAATAAAGAAAACTAATCCAATCAAAAATGCGCTGAATACAATGGGTGTAGACCTCATTGTCGTTGGTGTGGCAGGTAGCCTAGTGGTTAGAGCGTTGGACTTGTAACCAATAATGAACCAGATAAGTGGAGGTCTACAAAAAAATATGTATTTTTGGCTGATTCCTTTTTAGTTTCCCATGGTGTCAAGCAAAGAGGCACTGAGTTTGAAGGTAGGCCTTGAAATACATCCACAGGTACACCTCCAGTTAACTCAAATGATGCCAATTAGCCAATCAGAAGCTTCTGAAGCCATGACATTTTCTTGAATTTTCTAAGCTGTTTAAAGTTAGTCAATTTAGTGTATGTAAACATCTGACCCACTGGAATTATGATACAGTGAAATAATCTGTCTGTAAACCATTGTTGGAAAAATTACTTGTCATGCACAAAGTAAATGTCCTAACCGACTTGCCAAAACGATACTTTGTTAACAAGAAATTTGTGGAGTGTTTGAAAAACAAGTTTTAATGACTCCAACCTAAGTGTATGTAAACTTCTGATTTCAACTGTAAGTGTTCCTTTTGTCCATGTGTGGAGTACGATTGAGATTGTGTCATCTGTGGATCTGTTGGGGCGGTATGCGAATTGAAGTGGGTCTAGGGTTTCTGGGATAATGGTGTTGATGTGAGCCATGACCAGCCTTGACTGGCTACCGACATGAGTGCTACGGGGTGGTAGTCATTTAGGCTGGTTACCTTCACTTCCTTGGGCACAGGGACTATGGTGGTCTGCTTGAAACATGTTGGTATTAGACTCCGTCAGGGAGAGGTTGGACATGTCAGTGTAGGCACTTGCCAGTTGGTCCGCGCATGCTCCGAGTACACATCCTGGTAATCCATCTGGCCCTGCGGCCTTGTGAATGTTGACCAGTTTAAAGGTCTTGCTTCCATCGGCTGCGGAGAGCGTGATCACACAGTCGTCCGTTAGATCTTTTTCTCTCATGCGTGCTTCAGTGTTGCTTGTCTCGAAGCAAGCATAAAAGGCATTTAGCTCGTCTTGTAGGCTTGTGTCACCGGGCCATAATAATTTGCAAGCACTGCCAAATCCGACGAGCTTCAGAGCTGGTGTAGTTTTGTTCAATCTTAAACCTGTATTGAGGCTTTGCCTGTTTGATGGTTTGTCTGAGGGCATAGTGGGATTTCTTATTAGCTTCCAGATTAGTGTCCCGCTCCTTGAAAGCGGCAGCCCTAGCCTTTAGCTCGGTGTGAATGTTGCCTTTCATCCATGGCATCTGGTTGGGATATGTACGCACGGTCACTGTGAGATGACTTCGTCGATGCACTTGTTGATGAAGCCGGCCAGCATCCCAGGTTCTCCTCTTCACTGTTGACGTTGAGACTGGTGTTTTGCGGGTACTATTTAATGAAGTTGCCAGTTGAGGACTTGAGGTGTCTTTCAGGAGTGCTAACATAATTGAAAAAGGGTTTTCAAATGATCAATTAGCCTTTTTAAAATTATGAACTTGGGTTAGCTAACACAACGTGCAATTGGAACACAGGAGTGATGGTTGCTGATAATAGGCCTCTGTAGATATTCCATATAAAATCTGCCATTTCCAGCTACAATAGTCATTTACAACATTAACTATGTCTGAAATGTATTTCTGATCAATTTGATGTTAATTTAATGGACAAATAATGTCCTTGTTTTTGAAAGAAAAACACATTTCAAAGTGACCCCAAATGTTTGAACGGTAATGTACATAATGGTCTGGGGCTGTTTTTCATGGTTCAGGCTAGGCCCCTTAGTTCCAGTGAAGGGGAATCTTAATGCTACAGCATACAATGACATTCTAGACGATTCTGTGCTTCCGACTTTGTAGCAACGGTTTGGGGAAGGCCCTTTCCTGTTTCAGTATGACAATGCCCATGTGCACAAAGCGAGGTCCATACAGGAATGTTTTGTCTCGATCGGTGTGGAAGAACTTGTCTGGCCTGCACAGAGCCCTCGACCCCATCAAACACCATTTTGGATTAACATTTTGGATTAGCGCTTCAGTAAGGTCATTCTACTGCCAAAGTTTGCCTATGGAGATTGCATGGCTGTGTGCTCAATTGTTATACACCTGTCAGCAATGGGTGTGACTGAAATATCCAAATCCACAAATTTGAAGGGGTGTCCACATACATTTGTTTATATACAGTGCATTTGGAAAATATTCAGATCCCTTGACTTTTTCCACATTACATTACAGCCTTATTCTAAAATGGATTAAATACATTTTTTTTCTCAAATCTACACACAATACCCCATAATTACAAAGCAAAAACAGTTTTGTAGACATTTTTGCACATTTACAAAGAAAGATACCTTATTTACGTACGCATTCAGACCCTTTCCTATGAGATTCGAAATTGAGCTCCAGTGCATCCTGTTTCCATTGATCATCCTTGAAGTTTTTACAACCTTGATTGGAATCCACCTATGGTAAATTCAATTGATTGGACATGATTTGGAAAGGCACACACCAATCTATATAAGGTCCCATAGTTTAGCAACAACCAAGCCATGAGGTCAAAGGAGTTGTCCGTGGAGCTCATTGACAGGATTGTGTCGAGGCACAGATCTGGAGAAGGGTAGCAAAACAATTCTGCAACATTGACAATCGGGGGGGGGGGGCCTTGGTCAGGGAGGTCTTGGGCAGGGAGGTGACCAAGAACCCGATGGTCACTCTGACAGACTTCTAGAGTACCTATATGGAGATCAGGCCTTCATGGTAGAGTAGCCACACGGAAGCCACTTTTCAATAAAAAGTACATGACAGCCCGGTTGGAGTTTGCCAAAAGGCACCTAAAGGACTCTGACCATGAGAAACAAGATTCTCTGGTCGGATGAAACCAATATTGAACTCTTTGGCCTGAATGCCAAGCGTCACGTCTGTAGGAAACCTGGTACCATCCCTACGGTGAAGCATGGTGGTGGCAGCATCATGCTGTGGAGATGTTATTCAGGGACTGGGAGACTAGTCCTAGGATCGAGGGAAAGATTAATGGAGAAAAGTACAGACAGATCCTTGATGAAAACCTGCTCCATGGCGCTCAGGAGTTCAGACTGGGGCGAAGGTTCATGTTCCAGGAGGACAACGACCCTTAGCACACATGAGTGGCTTCAGGACAAGTCTCTGATTTTCCTTGAGTGGCCCCGCCAGAGCCTGGACTTGAACCCAATCGAACATCTCTGGAGAGATCTGAAAATAGCTGTTTAGCGATATTCCCCATCCAACCTGACAGTGCTTGAGAGGACCTGCAGAGAAGAATGGGAGAAACTCCCCAAATACATTTGTTCCAAGCTTGTAGCGTCATACCCAAGAAGATTCGAGGCTGTAATCACTGCCAAAGGTGCTTCAACAAAGTACTGAGTAAAGGGTCTGCATACTTATGTAAATGTGATATTTCCATATTGTTTCATGTATATTTTTTGCAAAAATGACTAAACCTGTTTTTGCTTTGTCATTATGGGGTATTGTGTGTAGATTGAGGGGAAACAATTTCATCAATTTTAGAATAAGGCTCTTAAGTAACAATGTGGGAAAAGTCAGGAGGTCTGAATATTTTCCGAATGCACTATATATATTGTATTTTCATATTTGTCTTATTTTTATATACATACACACAACCAGTCAAGTTTGGACACCTGCTCATTTAAGGGTTTTCTTATTATTTTTTTTTACCATTTTCTACATTGTAGAATAATAGTGAAGACATCAAAACTATGAAATAACACACATGGAATCATGTTGTAACCAAGAAAGTGTTAAACAAATCAAAATATATTTGAGATTCTTCAAAGTAGCCACCCTTTGCCTTGATGACAGCTTTGCACACTTTTGGCATTCTCTCAACCAGCTTCATGAGGTGGTCTCCTGGAATGCATTTCAATGAAAACGCAAACCATGCGATTATCTGAGGACAGCACCCCGCATACAAACACATGAAAATCATATTTCAATCAGGCAGGTGCTACACAAAAATAGCGATATAAAAAAATGCCTTGCCTTTGATCTTCTACTGTTGGCACTCCAAAAGGTCCCAGTTACAACACAAATGGTCATTTTGTTCGATAATGTCCTTTATATCCATAAAAACTCAGTTTAGCTGGTGTGCTTCAGTCAATAATCCACTGTTTTCCTCCATCAAAATGCATACAAAATTAATCCCAAACGTTACTAATAAACTTTTTCAAGCAACGTTTATAATCAAACCTTAGGTATCCTAATACGCAAATAAACTATAAAGTTTAAGACTGAGAATAGTATGTTCATTACCGGAGATAAATAAGAAAGAAGGAGCTTTCCTCCACGCGCTTGGAAACACAACAGCCAAAATGGGAGCCACCGAGAAAAACTGCAATTTCTGGGTCATTTTTCCAAAAAACAGCCTGAAACTCTTTCTAAAGACTGACATCTAGTGGAAGCCTTAGGAACTGCAATTTGGGAAGACTTGGATTTATAATTATGGTACTAGCCATTGAAAATAGTGGTAAGCTGAAATGTTTATTTTTTGGGGATGGTTTGTACTCGGGGTTTCGCCTGCCAAAACAGTTCTGTTATACTCACAGACATAATTCTATATAAATCTACCAATTATATGCATATCCTAGCTTCTGGGCCTGAGTAACAGGCAGTTTACTTTGGGCACGCTTATCATCCGGATGTCAAAATACTGCCCCCGACCCCAGAGGTTAACTGCACCTCAGATTGCAGCCCACATAAATGCTTCAGAGTTTAAGTAACCGACACATCTCAACATCAACTGTTCAGAGGAGACTGTGTGAACCAGGCCTTCATGGTCGAATTTCTGCAAAGAAACCACTACTAAAGGACACCAATAAGAAGAAGTGAGTTGTGTGGGCTAAGAAACATGAGGAATGGACATAAGCCCAGTCCAAATCTTTGCAAGATGCAGAGCAGGTGAACGGATGATCTCCACATGTGGTGTTCCCACCGTGAAGCATGGATGAGATGGTGTGGTGGGCTTTGATGGTGACACATTATGTGATTTATTTAGTATTCAAGGCACACTTAACCAGCATGGTTACCACAGTATTATGCAGCGATACTCCATGCTGGTTTGCACTTAGTCACACTATCATTTGCTTTTCAGCAGGACAATGACCCAAAACACACCTTGAGGCTGTGTATGAGCTTTTTGACCAAGAAAGAGAGTGATGGTGCTGCATCAGGTGACCTGGCCTCCACAATCACCCGACCTCAACCCAAGTGCTATGGTTTGGGATGAGTTGGCCCGCAGAGTGAAGGAAAAGCAGCCAACAAGTGCTCAGCGTGTTAGAACTCATTCAAGACTGTTGTAAAAGCATTCCTCATGAAGCTGGTTGAGAGAATGCCAAGAGTGTGCAAAGCTGTCACCAAGGCAAAGGGTGGCTACTATGAAGAATCTCAAATATAAAATATATTTTGTTTTGGTTAACAATTTTTGGGTACTACTTGATTCCATATGTTATTTCATAGTTTTGATGTCTTCACTATTATTATACAATGTAGAAAATAGTACAAATAAAGAAAAACCCTTGAATGAGTAGGTGTGTCCAAACTTTTGACTGGTACTGTATATTAGAAATGCAGGGCACTTTCGGACATTATCTTTTTCAGAGGGTAGGTTTTTACATGGTGGCGCAGCCAAGTCCACAAGGAGTCGTTGTGCCCCTCTTACATTCTTTGGGGAGAACCTTGCGCACACACTCCTGCTTCAGAGTACACTAACATCCTTCATACAACTACAACAGACAGACCTCCCTATCCCCCCCTCATCTCACTCCCACTCTCTCATTCTGCCTTTTCTCTCTCAGTTATCTGAATGACCTGGATAGGATAGCCCACGGAGCATACGTACCCACCCAGCAGGATGTGCTGAGGACCAGGGTGAAGACCACTGGCATTGTGGAGACGCACTTCACCTTCAAAGACCTCCACTTCAAGTGAGACACAGTCTCTAGTGTACCCACTCTAAGGGTCTATCTCAATAGTCTAAGCCAACTCACAACACCCTCTGGGTGTGTCACCCTCTATAGTCAAGAGTGTTCAATTCAGGGCTGAAGTTTGCTGGCTGTAGTGTTAATGAGTAGTGTGATGTTTGAAAGTACTTTGAATTTTCATGTGTGTTTGCGCGTACATGCTAAGTCTGTATTTATATTTTCTCCCCAGGATGTTTGATGTGGGGGGTCAGAGGTCCGAGAGGAAGAAGTGGATCCACTGCTTTGAGGGAGTCACTGCCATCATCTTCTGTGTGGCGCTGAGTGACTACGACCTGGTGCTGGCCGAGGACGAGGAGATGGTGAGATTCATCCCTCTCTCGCCCTCATTCTATCTCTCTCTCTCAGCCCCTGCGCATCAGTCTTTGTTATTGTGCACTCTCCCTCTGTCATCCTTGTTCATTTTCATCCTTTCCTCATCCCCCTCCTACTCTCTCATGCTTTGCACATTTGTCATCTCTTACTGGCGGGTAGGAGCGTTGGGCAAGTAAACGAAAGGTTGCTGGATCAAATCCCTGAGCTTCCAAGGTAAAAATGTGTCGTTCTGCCCCTGAACAAATCAAATCAAATGTATTTATATAGCCCTTCATACATCAGCTGATATCTCAAAGTGCTGTACAGACACCTAGCCTAAAACCCCAAACAGCAAGCAATGCAGGTGTTGAAGCATGTTGGCTAGGAAAGGCAAAAACCTTGGAAGAAACCTAGAGAGGAACCAGGCTATGAGAGGTGGCCAGTCCTCTTCTGGCTGTGCCGGGTGGAGATTATAACAGAACATGGCCAAGATGTTCAAATGTTCATAAATGACCAGCATGGTCAAATAATAGGTCTGGGACAGGTAGCCCGTCCGGTGAACAGGTCAGGATTCCATAGCCGCAGGCAGAACAGTTGAAACTGGAGCAGCAGCACGGCCAGGTGGACTGGGGACAGCAAGGAGTCATCATGCCAGGTAGTCCTGAGGCATGGTCCTAGGGCTCAGGTCCTCCGAGAGAGAGAAAGAAAGAGAGAATTAGAGAGAGCATACTTAAGTTCACACAGGACACCGGATAAGACTGGAGAAATACTCCACATATAACAGACTGACCCTAGGCCCCCCAACACATAAACTACTGCAGCATAAATACTGGAGGCTGAGACAGGAGGGGTCAGGAGACACTGTGGCCCCATCCGATGATACCCCCGGACAGGGCCAAACAGAAAGGATATAACCCCACCCACTTTGCCAAAGCACAGCCCCCACACCACTAGAGGGATATCTTCAACCACCAATTTACCATCCTGAGACAAGGCCGAGTATAGCCCACAAAGATCTCCGAAACGGCACAACTCAAGAGGGGGGGCCAACCCAGACAGGAAGATCACATCAGTGACTCAACCCACTCAAGTGACGCACCCCTCCTAGGGACGGCATGGAAGAGCACCAGTAAGCCAGTGACTCAGCCCCTGTAATAGGGTTAGAGGCAGAGAATCCCAGTGGAAAGAGGGGAACCGGCCAGGCAGAGACAGCAAGGGCGGTTCGTTGCTCCAGAACCTTTCGTTCACCTTCACACTCCTGGGCCAGACTACACTCAATCATATGACCCACTGAAGAGATCAGTCTTCAGTGAAGACGTAAAGGTTGAGACAGAGTTTGCGGCTCTCATGGGTAGGCAGACCATTCCATACAAATGGAGCTCTATAGGAGAAAGCCCTGCCTCCAGCTGTTTGCTTAGAAATTCTAGGGACAATTAGGAGGCCTGCATCTTGTGACCGTAGCGTATGTGTAGGTATGTACAGCAGGACCAAATCAGAGAGATAGGTAGGAGCAAGCCCATGTGTCTCCTGACCCCTCCTGTCTCAGCCTCCAGTATTTATGCTGCAGTAGTTTATGTGTCAGGGGGCTAGGGTCAGTTTGTTATATCTGGAGTACTTCTCCTGTCCTATTAGAGAGATGGGTAGGAGCAAGCCCATGTAATGCTTTGTAGGTTAGCAGTAAAACCTTGAAATCAGCCCTTGCCTTGACAGGAAGCCAGTGTAGGGAGGCTAGCACTGGAGTAATATGATCAAATGTTTTGGTTCTAGTCAGGATTCTAGCAGCCGTATTTAGCACCAACTGAAGTTTATTTAGTGCTTTATCCGGGTAGCCGGAAAGTAGAGCATTCCAGTAGTCTAACCTAGAAGTAACAAAAGCATGGATTCATTTTTCTGCATCATTTTTGGACAGAAAGTTTCAGATTTTTTCAATGTTATGTAGATGTAAAAAAGCTGTACTTGAAAGAGTCTTGATATGTTCGTCAAAAGAGAGATCAGGGTCCAGAGTAACGCCGAGGTCCTTCAGTTTTATTTGAGACGACTGTACAACCATTAAGATTAATTGTCAGATTCAACAGAAGATCTCTTTGTTTCTTGGGACCTAGAACAATCTTCTCTGTTTTGTCCGAGTTTAAAAGTAGAAAGTTTGCAGCCATCCACTTCCTTATGTCTGAAACACAGGCTTCTAGCGAGGGCAATTTTGGGGCTTCACCATGTTTCATTGAAATGTACAGCTGTGTGTCATCCGCATAGCAGTGAAAGTTAACATTATGTTTCGAATGACATCCCAAAGAGGTAAAATATATAGTGCAAACAATAGTGGTCCTAAAACGGAACCTTGAGGAACACCAAAATCTACAGTTAATTTGTCAGAGGACAAACCATTCACAGAGACAAACTGATATCTTTCTGACAGATAAGATCTAAACCAGGCCAGAACTTGTCCGTGTAGACCAATTTGGGTTTCCAATCTCTCCAAAAGAATGTGGTGATCGATGGTATCAAAAGCAGCACTAAGGTCTAGGAGCACGAAGACAGATGCAGAGCCTCGGTCTGATGCCATTAAAAGGTCATTTACCACCTTCACAAGTGCAGTCTCAGTGCTATGAAGGGGTCTAAAACCAGACTGAAGCATTTCGTATACAATGTTTGTCTTCAGGAAGGCAGTGAGTTGCTGCGCAACAGCCTTTTCTAAAAATTGAGAGGAATTGAAGAATCGATATAGGCCGATTTTAGTTTTTATATTTCCTGGGTGAAGGTTTGGCTTTTTCAAAAGAGGCTTTATTACTGCCACTTTTAGTGAGTTCAAATCCAATTTTATTTGTCACATACACATAGTTAGCAGATGTTAATGCGAGTGTAGCGTAATGCTTGTGCTTCTAGTACCGACGATGCAGTAATAACCAACGAGTAATCTAACCTAACAATCCCAAAACTACTACCTTATACACACAAGTGTAAAGGGATAAAGAATATGTACATAAAGATATATGAATTAGTGATGGTAGAGAACGGCATAGGCAAGATGCAGTAGATGGTATCGAGTACAGTATATACATATGAGATGAGTAATGTAGGGTATGTCAACATTATATTAAGTAGCATTGTTTAAAGTGGCTAGTGATTGTATTTTTACATCAATTTCCATCAATTCCATTATTAAAGTGGCTGGAGTTGAGTCAGTGTGTTGGCAACAGCCACTCAATGTTAGTGGTGGCTGTTTAACAGTCTGATGGCCTTGAGATAGAAGCTGTTTTTCAGTCTCTCGGTCCCTGCTTTAATGTACCTGTACTGACCTCACCTTCTGGATGATTGCGGTGTGAACAGGCAGTGGCTCGGGTGGTTGTTGTCCTTGAATATCTTTATGGCATTCCTGTGACATCGGGTGGTGTAGGTGTCCTGGAGGGCAGGTAGTTTGCCCCCGGTGATACCAGGCGGTGATACAGCCCGACAGGATGCTCTCGATTGTGCATCTGTAGAAGTTTGTGAGTGCTTTTGGTGACAAGCCAAATTTATTCAGCCTCCTGAGGTTGAAGAGGCACAGCTGCGCCTTCTTCACGACGCTGTCTGTGTGGGTCAATTCAGTCTGTCCGTGATGTGTACGCAGAGGAACTTACTACGCTCTCCACTACTGTCCCATCGATGTGGATAGAGGGGTGCTCCCTCTGCTGTTTCCTGAAGTCCACAATCATCTCCTTTGTTTTGTTGACGTTGAGTGTGAGGTTATTTTCCTGGCGCCACACTCCGAGGGCCCTCACCTCCTCCCTGTAGGCCGTCTTGTCGTTGTTGGTAATCAAGCCTACCACTGTAGTGTCGTCCGTAAACTTGATGATTGAGTTGGAGGCGTGCATGGCCACGCAGTCGTGGGTGAACAGGGAGTACAGGAGAGGGCTCATAACTCACCCTTGTGAGGCCCCAGTGTTGAGGATCAGCGGGGTGGAGATGTTGTTACCTACCCTCCACACCTGGGGGGGGCCCGTCAGGAAGTCCAGTACCCAGTTGCACAGGGCGGGGTCGAGACCCAGGGTCCCGAGCTTGATGGCGAGTTTGGAGGGTACTATGGTGTTAAATGCTGAGCTGTGGTCGATGAACAGCATTCTCACATAGCCATTCCTCTTGTCAAGATGGGTTAGGGCAGTGTGGTTGCGATTGTGTCGTCTGTGGACCTATTTGGGCGGTAAGCAATTTGGAGTGGGTCTAGGGTGTCAGGTAGGGTGGAGGTGATATGGTCCTTGACTAGTCTCTCAAAGCACTTCATGATGACGGAAGTGAGTGCTGCGGGGTGGTAATCGTTTAGCTCAGTTTCCTTAGCTTTCTTGGGAACAGGGACAGTGGTGGCCCTCTTGAAGCATGTGGGAACAGCAGACTAGGATAAGGATTGATTGAATATGTCCGTAAACACACCAGCCAGCTGGTCTGCGCATGCTCTGAGCACGTGGCTGGGGATGCCGTCTGGGCCTGCAGTCTTGCGAGGGTTAACACGTTTAAATGTTTTACTCACGTCGGCTGCAGTGAAGGAGAGTCCGCAGGTTTTGGTTGCGGGCTGTGTCAGTGGCACTGTATTGTCCTCAAAGCGAGCAAAGAAGATATTTAGTCTGTCTTGGGAGCAAGACATATTTATTTTTGTAATCCGTGATTAACTGTAGACCCTGCCACATACCTCTTGTGTCTGAGCCATTGAATTGCGACTCTAATTTGTCTCTATACTGATGCTTAGCTTGTTTGATTGCCTTGCGGAGGGAATAGCTACACTGTTTGTATTCGGTCATGTTTCCGGTCACCTTGCCCTGGTTAAAAACAGTGGTTTGCGCTTTCAGTTTCACGCGAATTCTGCCATCAATCCACGGTTTCTGGTTTGGGAATGTTTTAATCGTTGCTATGGGTACGACATCGTCAATGCACTTTCTAATGAACTCGCTCACCAAATCAGCGTATTCGTCAATGTTGTTGTTGTTGGACTCAATGCGGAACATATCCCAATCCACGTGATCGAAGCAGTCTTGAAGTGTGGAATCAGATTGGTCGGACCAGCGTTGAACAGACCTGAGCGTGGGAGCTTCTTGTTTTAGTTTCTGTCTGTAGGTTGGGAGCAACAAAATGGAGTCGTGGTCAGCTTTTCCGAAAGGAGGGTGGGGGAGGGCCTTATGCATTGCGGAAGTTAGAATAACAATGATCCAGGGTTTGGTACACATCCGGTGGATAGAGAGCCGTTTTATTATGTTCAACATAGGAGGGCCAAGCATAGGAAGCAGCTCTTTCAGTAGTTTAGTTGGAATAGGGTCCAGTATGCAGCTTGAAGGTTTAGAGGCCATGATTATTTTCATCATTGTGTCAAGAGATATAGTACTAAAACACTTGAGTGTCTATCTTGATCCTAGGTCCTGGCAGAGTTGTGCAGACTCAGGACAACTGAGCTTTGAAGGAATACGCAGATTTAAAGAGGAGTCTGTAATTTGCTTTCTAATAATCATGATCTTTTCCTCAAAGAAGTTAATGAATTTATCACTGCTGAAGTGAATGCCATCCTCACTTGGGGAATGCTGCTTTTTAGTTAGCTTTGTGACAGTATCAAAAATAAATTTAGGATTGTTCTTATTTTCCTCAATTAAGTTGGAAAAATAGGATGATCGAGCAGCAGTAAGGGCTCTTCGATACTGCACGGTACTGTCTTTCCAAGCTAGTCGGAAGACTTCCAGTTTGGTGTGGCGCCATTTCCGTTTTCTGGAAGCTTGCTTAAGAGCTCGGGTATTTTCTGTATACCAGGGAGCTAGTTTCTTATGAGAAATGTATTTAGTTTTTAGGGGTGCAACTGCATCTAGGGTATTGCACAAGGTTAAATTGAGTTCCTCAGATTTTTGTCCTCTGACGTCCTTGGGTAGGCAGAGGGAGTCTGGAAGGGCATCAAGGAATCTTTGTGTTGTCTGTGAATTTATAGCACGACTTTTGATGCTCCTTGGTTGGGGCCTGAGCAGATTATTTGTTGCAATTGCAAACTTAATAAAATGGAGGTCCGATAGTCCAGGATTATGAAGAAAAACATTAAGATCCACAACATTTATTCCATGGGACAAAACTAGGTCCAGAGTATGACTGTGACAGTGAGTAGGTCCAGAGACATGTTGGACAAAACCCAGTCGATGATGGCTCCGAAAGGCTTTTGGAGTGGGTCTGTGGACTTTTCCATGTGAATATTAGTCACCAAAAATTTGAATATTATCTGCTATGACTACAAGGTTTGATAGGAATTCAGGGAACTCAATGAGGAACGCTGTATATGGCCCAGGAGGCCTGTAAACAGTAGCTATAAAAAGTGATTGAGTAGGCTGCATAGATTTCATGACTAGAAGCTCAAAAGACAAAAACGTCGTAATTTTTTTGTAAATTGAAATTTTCTATGGTAAATGTTAGCAACACCTCCGCCTTTGCGGGATGCACGGGGAATTCATCAGGCTTAAGAGCCATGTTTCAGTCAGGCCAATCACATCAGGATTATGATCAGTGATTAGTTCATTGACTATAATTGCATTTGAAGTAAGGGATCTAACATTAAGTAGCCCTATTTTGAGATGTGAGGTATTACGATCTCTTCCAATAATGACAGGAATGGAGGAGGTCTTTATCCTAGTGAGATTGCTAAGGCGAACACCGCCGTGTTTAGTTTTGCCCAACCCAGGTCGAGGCACAGACACGGTCTCAATGGGGATAGCTGAGCTGACTACACTGACTGTGCTAGTGGCAGACTCCACTAAGCTGGCAAGCTGGCTAACAGCCTGCTGCCTGGCCTGCACCCTATTTCATTGTGGAGCAAGAGGAGTTAGAGCCCTGTCTATGTTGGTAGATAAGATGAGAGCACCCCTCCAGCTAGGATGGTGTCCGTCACTCCTCAGCAGGCCAGGCTTGGTCCTGTTTGTGGGTGAGTCCCAGAAAGAGGGCAAATTATCTACAAATTCTGCGAGGGGCAGAAAACAGTTTTCAACCAGCGATTGAGTTGTGAGACTCTGCTGTTGAGCTCATCACTCCCCCTAACTGGGAGGGGGCCATAGACAATTACTTGATGCTGACACATCTTTCTAGATTATTTACACGCTGAAGCTATGTTGCACTTGGTGACCTCTGACTGTTTCATCCTAACATCGTTGGTGCCGACGTGGATAACAATATCTCTATACTCTCTACACTCGCCAGTTTTAGATTTAGCCAGTACCATCTTCAGATTAGCCTTAACGTCGGTAGCCCTGCCCCCTGGTAAATAGTGTATGATCGCTGGATGATTCGTTTTAAGTCTTATACTGCAGGTAATGGAGTCGCCAATGACTAGGGTTTTCAATTTGTCAGAGCTAATGGTGGGAAGCTTCGGCGTCTCAGAACCCGTAACGGGAGGAGTAGAGACAAGAGAAGGCTCGGCCTCAGGCTCCGACTCGCTGCTTAATGGGGAAAAACGGTTGAAAGTTTCTGTAGGCTGAATGAGCGACACCAGTTGAGCATTCCTACAGCATTTCCCTCCAGAAACCATGAGAAAGTTGTCCGGCTGCGGGGAACGTTACTATCTGTACTTACTGGTGGCACAGACGCGGTTTCATCCTTTCCAACACTGAAATTACCCTTGCCTAACGATTGCGTCTGAAGCTGGGCTTGAAACACCACTATCTTCGCCGTAAGGCGATCGTTTTCCTGTATATTATGAGTGCAGCGACTGCAATTAGAAGGCATCATGTTAATGTTACTTCTTAGCTTCGGCTGTTGGAGGTCCTGACGAACCACGTCCAGATAAAGCGTCCGGAGTGAAAAAGTTGAGTGAGGGGAAAAAACTAAAATATAAACGGTAATTAAAAAGTAAAAACCTTTTAAGTTGTCAGGTAGCAAAGTAAGGTTGGCAACAAAACGCACAAAACGCACAGCAACACGTAAACAAGTCTGCAAGTTGTGACAAGGTAGTTAACCCACCAGGACACCTACACCACCCGATGTCAAGGAGAAACATTTAAACGTCTTGGAATGGCCTGGTCAAAGCCCAGACCTCAATCCAATTGAGAATCTGTGGTATGACTTAAAGATTACTGTACACCAGTGGAACCCATCCAACTTGAAGGAGCTGGAGAAGTTTTGCCTTGAAGAATGGGCAAAAATCCCAGTGGCTAGATGTGCCAAGCTTATAGAGACATACCCCAAGAGACTTGCAACTGTAATTGCTGCATAAGGTGTCTCTACAAAGTATTGATTTTGGGGAGGTGAATGGTTATGCACGCTCAAGTTTTCTGTTTATTTTTTGTCTTATTTCTTGATGGTTTCACCCAAAAAATATTTTGCATCTTCAAAGTGGTTGGCATGTTGTGTAAATCAATTGATATAGACCCCCAAAAAATCTATTTTAATTCCAGGCTGTAAGGAAATAAAATAGGACAAATGCCAAGGGGGTGAATACTTTCGCAAGCCACTGTATACGGTACACCATCCAAGCCTAGACTAGCCTGCCTGCTCCCAGATCTGTTTGTGCTGTCTTGCTAATACAATGGTCATTTTTCCAGCAAGTACGTTCAAACAGATCTGCTACCAGGCTAAAATGGGATCACTGAACATGTAACTAAAAGCATTGTGTGGTTGTCTTTCTGTCCCTCAGAACCGGATGCATGAGAGCATGAAGCTGTTTGACTCCATCTGCAACAACAAGTGGTTCACAGACACCTCCATTATCCTCTTCCTCAACAAGAAGGATCTGTTCGAGGAGAAGATCAAGAAGAGTCCTCTTACTATCTGTTACCCAGAGTACGCAGGTAAGAGACACACACACACACCATCTGTTACCCTATCTACAAATCATCTTGAATTCCAAATTCTGGTGAATCAGAAGTCTTGCTCGGGTCAATCGGCTCGAACACATAGCGCGTTCCAAGTTGTCTTAATTGCAGTCGCGTTGTGCAGATTATTAGATCTTGCAACACCTGGAAAAGTGTTTAACATCTCAGGAACTCCTAATGGTTAAGGAAAAACAGACAGTACATCCCCCTCTCTCCTTGCGCCGTCTCTCCCAGGTTCCAACACGTACGAGGAGGCGGCGGCCTACATCCAGTGTCAGTTTGAGGACCTGAACAAGAGGAAGGACACCAAGGAGATCTACACCCACTTCACCTGTGCCACCGACACCAAGAATGTGCAGTTTGTCTTCGACGCAGTCACCGACGTCATCATCAAGAACAACCTGAAGGACTGTGGCCTCTTCTAGGGTAGGCAAAACATAATTATTAACTGGGTGGTTCGGCCCTGAATGCTGATTGGTTTAAAGCCATATATCAGACTGTATACCACGGGTATGACAAAATATTTATTTTTACTGCTCTAATTACTTAGGTAACCAGTTTTTAATAGCAGTAAGGCATTTATAACATTCGGGACGTGATGCGTCGTGCCTAAGAACAGCCCTTAACCGTGGTATATTGACTATACAGTGGGGCAAAAAATTATTTAGTCAGCCACCAATTGTGCAAGTTCTCCCACTTAAAAAGATGAGAGAGGCCTGTAATTTTCATCATAGGTACACTTCAACTATGACAGACAAAATGAGAGAAGAAATCCAGAAAATCACATTGTAGGATTTTTTTATGCACATTGTAGGATCTTTTTATGCAAATTATGGTGGAAAATAAGTATTTGGTCACCTACAAACAAGCAAGATTTCTGGCTCTCACAGACCTGTAACTTCTTCTTTTAAGAGGCTCTTCTGTCCTCCACTTGTTACCTATATTAATCTCTTGAACCTCTGGGGGCAGTATTTCATTTTTGGATGAAAAACGTTCCCGTTTTAAACAAGATATTTTGTCACGAAAAGATGCTCGACTATGCATAGAATTGACAGCTTTGGAAACAAAACACTCTAACGTTTCCAAAGCTGCAAAGATATTGTCTGTGAGTGCCACAGAACTAATGCTACAGGCGAAACCAAGATGAGATTTCATACAGGAAGTACGCCAGATTTTGAATGCGCTTTGTTCCAAGGTCTCCTTATATGGCTGTGAATGCGCAAGGAATGAGCCTACACTTTCTGTCGTTTCCCCAAGGTGTTTGCAGCATTGTGACGTATTTGTAGGCATATCATTGGAAAATTGACCATAAGAGACTACATTTACCAGGTGTCCACTCTGTGTCCTCCGTCGAAACTATTGCGTAATCTCCAGGTGCGTGCATTTTTCCATTTTGAACAGAGGAGAAACCAAACTGCCACGAATGATTTATCATTGAATACATATGTGAAAAACACCTTGAGGATTGATTCTAAGCAACGTTTGCCATGTTTCTGTCGATATTATGGAGTTAATTTGGAAAAAAAGTTTGCGTTGTAATGACTGAATTTTCAGGGTTTTTTCTTAGCCAAACGTGATGAACAAAACAGAGCGATTTCTCCTACAAAAATAATATTTTTGGAAAAACTGAACATTTGCTATCTAACTGAGAGTCTCCTCATTGAAAACATCCGAAGTTCTTCAAAGGTAAATTATTTTATTTGAATGCTTTTCTTGTTTTTGTGAAAATGTTGCCTGCTGAATGCTAGGCTTAATGCTATGCTAGCTATCAATACTCTTACACAAATGCTTGTGTAGCTATGGTTGAAAAGCATTTTTTGAAAATCTGAGATGACAGTGTTTTTAACAAAAGGCTAAGCTTGTGAGCCAATATATTTATTTCATTTCATTTGCGATTTTCATGAATAGTTAACGTTGCGTTATGGTAATGAGCTTGAGGCTATAATTACGCTCCCGGATACGGGATTGCTCGTCGCAACAGGTTAATGGCCCCTGTTTGAACTTGTTATCAGTATAAAAGACACCTGTCCACAACCTCAAACAGTCACATTCCAAACTCCACTATGGCCAAGACCAAAGAGCTGTCAAAGGACACCAGAAACAAAATTGTAGACCTGCACCAGGCTGGGAAGACTGAATCTGCAATAGGTAAGCAGCTTGGTTTGAAGAAATCAACTGTGGCAGCAATTATTAGGAAATGGAAGACATACAAGACCACTGATAATCTCCCTCGATCTGGGGCTCCATGCAAGATCTCACCCCGTGGGGTCAAAATGATCCCAAGAACGGTGAGCAAAAATCCCAGAACCACACGGGGGGACTAGGTGAATGACCTGCAGAGAGCTGGGACCAAAGTAACAAAGCCTACCATCAGTAACACACTACGCCGCCAGGGACTCAAATCCTGCAGTGCCAGACGTGTCCCCCTGCTTAAGCCAGTACATGTCCAGGCCCGTCTGAAGTTTGCTAGAGAGCATTTGGATGATCCAGAAGAAGATTGGGAGAATTTCATATGGTCAGATGAAACCAAAATATAACTTTTTGGTAAAAACTCAACTCGTCGTGTTTGGAGGACAAAGAATGCTGAGTTGCATCCAAAGAACACCATACCTACTGTGAAGCATGGGGGTGGAAACATCATGCTTTGGGGCTGTTTTTCTGCAAAGGGACCAGGACGACTGATCCGTGTAAAGGAAAGAATTAATGTGGCCATGTATCGTGAGATTTTGAGTGAAAACCTCCTTCCATCAGCAAGGGCATTGAAGATGAAACGTGGCTGGGTCTTTCAGCATGACAATGATCCCAAACACCGCCCGGGCAACGAAGGAGTGGCTTAAGAAGCATTTCAAGGTCCTGGAGTGGCCTAGCCAGTCTCCAGATCTCAACCCCATAGAAAATCTTTGGAGGGAGTTGAAAGTCCGTGTTGCCCAGAAACAGCCCCAAAACATCACTGCTCTATAGGAGATCTGCATGGAGGAATGGGCCATAATACCGGCAACAGTGTGTGAAAACCTCGTGAAGACTTTCAGAAAAAGTTTGACCTCTGGCATTGCCAACAAAGGGTATATAACAAAGTATTGAGAAACTTTTGTTATTGACCAAATACTTATTTTCCACCATAATTTGCAAGTAAATTCATTAAAAATCCTACAATGTGATTTTCTGGATTTCTTTTCTTCATTTTGTCTGTCATAGTTGAAGTGTACCTATGATGAAAATTACAGGCCTCATCTTTTTAAGTGGGAGAACTTGCACAATTGGTTGCTGATTAAATACTTTTTTGCCCCACTGTATACCACAAACCCCCGAGGTGCCTTTTTGCTTAAATATAACTTAGCGTGTATAACGTAATTTTATAAATACTCTGTTCATAAAAGGCTATTCATTACGTGCAGTAATAACAGAAAGGTTGTAATAAAGGTCCCGAACAGTCAATATGTTTTTCATGATATTTGATGATACTTGGAAGACACCAGATCAAAGTATGAGCAATTACTGTTGCTTCTACACTGATAAAGTTTGATCATAAAGTTACTGGTTCCCTACCCCATGTCAAACACTTGGAATAAGTACCGCCTTGTAACCAACATCTCAGAAGGCGTGTTCGCAAAGGGGCTTGGTTTACATAGCTAGTAGCTAGTGTATTGGTTTAAAATTTGACTTCAGCGTGTCAGTAAATATAATTATAAGGTTTCCTCTACTCATCTACAGTACCTTCAGAAAGTATTCACACCTCTTTACTTTTTCCATATTTTGTTACTACAGCCTGAATTACATTTAGATTTTGTGTCATTGGCCAACACACACATACCCCATAATGTCAAAGTGGAATGATGTTTTTAGAAATTTGTACAAATTAACAAATGTACAGCGGAAATGTCTTGAGTCAAATTTGCTTAACAAGTCACATAAGTTGCATGGACTTTCTGTGTGAAATAATAGTGTTTTAACATAATTTTTGAATTACTTTTTCTGTACACCACACAGAGTCCCTCAGTCGAGCAGTGAATTTCAAACACAGATTCAACCACGAAGACCAGGGAGGTTTTCCAATGCCTCGCAAAGAAAGGCACCTATTGGTAGATGGGTTTTTAAAAAAGCATACATTGAATAGCCCTTTGAGCATGGTGATGCTTTTAATTACACTTTAGATGGTGTATCATACACCCAGTCACTACAAAGATACAGGTGTCCTTCCTAACTAACCTTTCCTGCCAGAAAGGAAGGAAACTGCTCAATGATATTCCCACGAGGCCAATGGTGACTTTAAAACAGTTAGTTTAGCTGTGATAAGGTGTATTAGCATCTTCTCCTTCCGTTCCCTCCGGGCTCAATGATTGTTTCGATCACCCCTGGAACTTTGGTGCAGTGGTTTAGATGTTACCACGTGGTGCTTCCTTCCACCTATTCGTGTTGCTAGGACCACCTTGTAGGGACCCTCTCGCCTTGGCTTGTTCCACTTCCTCCGGAACACTCGGATGTAGACCTGGTCCCCTGGGATCGCCGGACCGGGAACCTCTCGTCTTGGTTCAGGTTTTCACCTTCTTTTCGTGAGGTTTAAAAACTCAGAGACTTATGGCCTCTGTATGGTGTGATCATAGAACAATCATATTTCTATCTCTCATCAAACAACAGAATGATATTCCATCTGAAGCTGGTGACTTCCTTCACTTCAGTTGAGCTGCTTTTAGTTTCTCCGCTTTCTCCTTCTGGTTCCCAAGAGAGTGATAGCACAAGACTTGCAAAGCAATGAGAAATACAAAACATAAGTATTAACCTCTCTAGGGTACATGGGACGGTAGCGTCCCACCTCATCAACAGCCAGTGAAACTATAGGGCGCCAAATTCAAAACAACAGAAATCCCATAATTAAAATTCCTCAAACATACATGTATTTTACATCATTTTAAAGATACACTTGTTGTAAATCCAGCCACAGTGTCCGATTTCAAAAAGGATTTACGACGAAAGCAAACCAAATGATTGTTAGGTCAGAGCCAAGTCACAGAAAAACAGCCATTTTTCCAGCCAAAGAGAGGAGTCACAAAAAGCAGAAATGGAGAGAAAATGAATCACTAACCTTTGATCTTCATAAGATGACACTCATATATGTTACACAATACATGTACATTTTGTTCGGTAAAGTTCATATTTCTATCCAAAAATCTGAGTTTACATTGGCGCGTTATGTTCAGTAATTCCAAAACATCCGGGGATTTTGCAGAGCGCCACATCAATTTACAATTAATTTATAAAGCAGTAACCACAGATTTATTTTTTTGTCTGAGCTGTCCTCAATTAATTTATAAATGTATAAAGTATTGCAGGCCGAGCAGGTTCATGAAGTAACTCCCTTTTCAGCCTTGGCACACACTTTATACAGGTTTCATCCTTCATCCTACACGTCTCACACATAGTAACTCTTCTTTATGTTAATGATTTAGCCACCATTATCTTTTTGCCTTGCACGAATTGTAGTTTGGTTTCACATTAGGGCATAGAAACATGCCATAGCAATGGTACAAAAATAAACAGACATGCCCACTCCCCAGACAGGTGCATGTCCAATGGTGTTGTCTAATGACCTAGACACACACACACACAGAGTGCACTTATCCTGCTGACTACTACAAAATGTATAATGGGCACATATGTACTGGAAAATTTCCAGTAATGGGTGAGAAAAAAATACAATGTATTCCATTTAGAATTTAGGCTGTAACAACACATTGTTGTACTTGTTACCCCCTTTTTCTCCCCAATTTCGTGTTATCCAATTGGTAGATAGTCTTGTCCCATCGCTGTAAATCCCGTACGGACTAGGGAGAGGCATGCGTCCTCCAAAACACGACCCTGCCAAGCCGCACTGCTTCTTGACACCCTGCTCACTTAACCCGGAAACCAGCCGCACCAATTTCTCAGAGGATACACAGTACACTGGCGACCGAAGTCTGCATGCACTGCGCCCACCATCGCTAGAGTGTGATGAGAAAAGGACAACCTGGCTGGCCAAACCCTCCCCTAATTCAGACAACGCTGAGCCGATTGTGCGCCTCCTCATGAGTCTTCCGGTCGCGGCCGGCTGCGACACAGCCTGGGATCAAACGCGGGTCTGTAGTGATGCATCTAGCACTGCAATGCAGTGCCTTAGACCGCTGCACCATGAACACTTTTAGGGTTCCACTTTCATCTGGGTCAGGTGTTCGCTTGTTATTGGCTAGCTAGCTCTTCAGCCTGCATGGAACAAAAGCGGGGGAAGGGTTTCTAGGAACGTTGGGTTAACTGCCTTGTTCAGGGGCAGAACGACAGATTTTCACCTTGTCAGCTCGGGGGATCCAATCTTGCAACCTTACAGTTAACTTGTCCAACGCAATAACGACCTGCCTCTCTCGTTTCACTCCACAAGGAGACTGCCTGTTACGCGAATGCAGTAAGCCAGGGTAAGTTGCTAGCTAGCATTTAAACTTATCTTATAAAAAACAATCAATCAATCACTAGTTAACGACACATGGTTGATGATATTACTAGATATTATCTAGCGTTGCATATAATCTGACTGAGCATACAAGTATCTAAGTATCTGACTGAGCGGTGGTAGACTGAGGCAGGCGCGTAAACATTCATTCAACTGCACTTTAGTGCGTTTTGCCAGCAGCTCTTCGTTGTGCGTCAAGCATTGCGCTGTTTATGACTCCAAGCCTATCAACTCCCGAGATGAGGCTGGTGTAACCGAAGTGAAATGGCTAGCTAGTTTGCGCGCGCTAATAGCGTTTCAAACATCACTCGCTCTGAGCCTTGGGGTGGTTGTTTCCCTTGCTCTGCATGGGTAACGCTGCTTCGATGGTGGCTGTTGTCGTTGTGTTGCTGGTTCGAGCCCAGGGAGGAGCGAGGAGGGGAGGGGGGGGGGGGGGGCTATACTGTTACACTGGCAATACTAAAGTGCCTATAAGAACATCCAATAGTCAACGGTTAATGAAATACAAATGGTATAGAGGGAAATAGTCCTATAATTCCTATAATAACTACAACCTAAATCTTCTTACCTGGGAATATTGAAGACTCATGTTAAAAGGAACCATCAGCTTTCATATGTTCTCATGTTCTGAGCAAGGAACTGAAACGTTAGCTTTCTTACATAGCACATATTGCACTTTTACTTTCTTCTCTAACTCCTTTGTTTTTGCATTATTTAAACCAAATTGAACACGTTTCATTATTTACTTGAGGCTAAATCGATTTTATTGATGTATTATATTAAGTTAAAGTAAGTGTTCATTCAGTATTGTTGTAATTGTCATTATTACAACAAAAAAATATATATATATTGACTGATTAATCGGTATCGGCTTTTTTGGTCCTCCAATAATCGGTATCGGCGTATCTTAATATTGTCTGACAGTCAATATACTGTATATATGTCATGTACCCTGACTTCACCCTGCAAATGTTCAACTAAAATTGTCCAAGATGAGCTAGCTAGCATGATAAGCAGTGCTGACAATTCCATTTGGGCTACCTAGCAAAATGATATAGCCAATTGTCTATATTGATGCTGTTAGAATAACCAAACAGTTGGATAAACAAATCATGTGTTAAACCTTATGTGATGTATGACAGGATTGGACGATGTATGCAATTGTAATGTTTGTTGCTTTGTGTATCAGCAAATTTGCTTGAAATAATCTCACTGCAATACTGCTCACCATAGTTCTTCTCTGACAGAAAACACCTGCCTTTTAGCTCCCCGCCCACTCAGTCTTTCTTTTCAGACTTCCTGGTAATTTGACATACGAGAAAGTAATAAAAATAAAAAATACAAATTGAGTATTTTTATTGTGAAAAATATTTTGGATGATTGTTTCAGTCACTCAAAAGGCTATTTTACGTGGGAATCGGAATAACTTCGGGACCTTAAGACTTTCTGGAGTCAGGCCTGGACAGATGCTCAATTGCCCAGATACCCAAATATACCCCCCCTAACCTGGTGTGTATGTCTGAAGGGATTGTATCGGCATTATGACAAGGCACCTAGCATATCAGAGGTGTTATCTAAACATTTTGTTTTACCCTCTTTCTGTACAGGCAGTGTGGTGGCCAGAGTGCGCTCAGTGACTTTCTTGGGGACGTCTGTGACTGGAGGGGGGCGGATCATAGACACTTTGTAAAGGACGTCTCTTTTAACCTCTTACCTTATGTTGATCTCTGAAAGGTTTTAAAATGCCTTGTAGAAAACGTTTGTGTAAAATATTTGTACAACTGTCACTAAGGCTGGAGTTTTTCACTGTTTTTAAAATGTTTTTGTTTTAAGAGGTCAAGGTTTTATTTTTTATTTTTTTAAAGGGGGGCCTTTGCATTTTGTTTCTTCTTATTCTCGGAGAGAAATGGACGCTTTTTTTCTATTTGTAGGTACTTGTGCCTTTGCATGCCTTAGTTGCAGTGTGTTTGTTTTTGTTAGCTAAATTGTAATAGATGTATTTAGATGTTATAATTAATTACACCACCCTCCCCAAATATCTCTATTTGGTTCCAAATATGGTTTCCATGACTGACATCCCAGAATTATTGCATCCATGGAAATGATGGAATAGGCCAATTAAGACTAACTTGCTCTCGATAGACCCACTCACTCTTACATACTGAGAGCTGTGTGTGTGTCTTTGTGCATGACTGTGTGTGAGTGCCTTTGCTGCATGACTGTATGCTTGAGTGAGTGAGTAGCATGCATGAATGTGTGGATATAAATACAAAGGGACTCTTTTTACTTGTCATCCTCTTTCAGTCTGGTTTTCTGGAACATGTACCAAAAAGGCAAATTTATATTTAATGCGACGTCACATGGTTGGTGTGACATTGCGGATGGTAACATTCCTACACCAAATCATTATTTTAAAGAGAAACTTTGAAAAGAGGATGACAACTACAGCCTTGTAGCAGACGAGGGGGACAAAGGGAGGCGAATGGGTGTATTTGCACTGTTATGATGTTGACGATAAGTTTCATAATGGTTTCAGGTTACATATCCCCCTAACCCCCAACCCTTCTGTTTCCATTGGATGGGGACTAATAGTGGACTAATTTCCATTATTTTGCTAATAAAATAAATGCTGTGGTGAAACGACGACATCCTTCAACAATGATGGCCTCAATTTCTTTCTTGTGATGATTTTGGACTAATATTAGTATTTTCTGCCACCCTTGACACTACATGCCAACGCGCACAAGCACTCATGCATACATGTGGTTTTACACGTGCTTATACACCCAAGCATTGTTCACCTGACAAAACAGGTTAAACTCACACCGTCTTGTGACATCACTCCAGGTATCCATGACAATGGACTGACTGGAGGTTCATCTAATTTGCAATGGACAATACATGTGGTGACTTAAACCAATAAGACATGCATATTAAAGGTTTAAGTAGTAACATTTATTCATGACGTGTATTCACAACTCATTCTAGGTCATGATGGACTGTCTAGGCAGCCCAATTTTGATATTGGTCTTTTGACCAATCACATCTGATCTTTTCACATCACATCATTTTCAAAGCTGATCTGATTGGTCAAAATACCCGTTTGAGAGGAAACATATCTGAATTGGGCTGTCTGTCTAAATGCAGCCGATGGCAGGCTCAGCGCACCTCAATCTGTCTGTGTAGTTGAATAGTTGGCTCACAGCACCCTCTACAGCTAATGAGTGTGTAATAGTCTTGCTTCTGCAACCAACCCGGGCTTGAATCAGGGACCATATAAATACAAAGTTTGTCACGTGCGCTGAATACGACAGGTGTAGACCTTACAGTGAAATGCTTACTTACAGGCTCTAACCAATAGTGCAAAAAAGGTATTGGGTGAACAATCTGTAAGTAAAATAAAAACAAAGACAGGCTAAATACAGTAGCGAGGCTACATGCAGACACCGGTTAGTCAGGCTGATTGAGGTAGTATGTATATGTAGATATGGTTAAAGTAACTATGCATATATGATGAACAGAGAATAGCAGTAGCATAAAGAGGGGGTAGCGGGACACAATGCTGATAGCCCGGTTAGCCAATGTATGGGAGCACTGGTTGGTCGGGCCAATTGCGGTAGTATGTACAGTGGGGCAAAAAAGTATTTAGTCAGACACCAATTGTGCAAGTTCTCCCACTTAAAAAGATGAGAGAGGCCTGTAATTCATAGGTACACTTCAACTATGACAGACAAAATGAGAAAAAAAATCCAGAAAATCACATTGTAGGATTTTTAATGAATTTATTTGCAAATTATGGTGGAAAATAAGTATTTGGTCACCTACAAACAAGCAGGATTTCTGGCTCTCACAGACCTGTAACTTCTTCTTTAAGAGGCTCCTCTGTCCTCCACTCGTTACCTGCATTAATGGCACCTGTTGGTATTACAGACTCAATCAGGGAAATGTTGAAAATGTCAGTGAAGACACATGCCAGTAGGTTAGCACATGCCCGGAGCACATGTCCTGGTAATCCGTCTGGCCCCGCAGCCTTTTGTATGTTAACCTGTTTAAAGGTCTTACTCACGTCGGCTACGGAGAGCGTGATCACACAGTCGTCCGGGAACAGCTGATTCTCTCATGCATGCCTCAGTGTTGCTTGCCTCGAAGCGAGCATAGAAGTGATTTAGCTCGTGTGACTGGCTGTGCTTCCCTTTGTAGTCTGTAATAGTTTTAAGCCCCGCCACCTAAGACGAGCGTCGGAGCCGGTATAGTATGATTCAATCTTAGCCCTGTATTGACGCTTTGCCTGTTTGATGGTTTGTCGCAGGGCATAGCAGGATTTCTTGTAAGCTTCCGGGTTAGAGTCCCGCACCTTGAAAGCGGCAGCTCTACCCTTTAGCTCAGTGCGAATGTTGCCTATAATCCATGGCTTCTGGTTCGGGTATGTATGTACAATCACTGTGGGGACAACATCCTCGATGCACTTATTGATAAAGCCAGTGACCGATGTGGTGTACTCCTCAATGCCATCGGAAGAATCCCAGAACATGTTCCAGTCTGTGATAGAAATACAGTCCTGTAGTTTAGCATCTGCTTCATTTGACCACTTTTTTAAAGACCGAGTCACTGGTGCTTCCTGCTTTAATTTTTGCTTGTAAGCAGGAATCAGGAGGATCGAGTTGTGGTCGGATTCACCAATTGGAGGGCAAGGGAGAGCTTTGTACGTGTCTCTGTGTGTGGAGTACAGGTGATCTAGAATTTTTTTCCCTCTGGTTGCACATTTAACATGTTGATAGAAATTTGGTAGAACTGATGAGTTTCTCTGCATTAAAGTCTCCGGCCACTAGGAGCGCCGCCTCTGGGTGAGTGGTTTCCTGTTTGCTTATTTCCTTATACAGCTGACTGAGTGTGGTCTTCGTGCCAGCATCTGTCTGTGGTGGTAAATAAACAGCCACAAAAAGTATAGCTGAAAACTCTCTAGGCAAGGTAGTGTGGCCTGCAATTTATCACTATATACTCTACTTCAGGCAAGCAAAATCTAGAGACTTCCTTAGATTTTGTGCACCAGCAGTTTACAAATATGCACAGACCCCCCCCCCCCCCTTACCGGAGTGTGCTGTTCTATCTCGCAAGGCTGCTGATCCAGACGGCATCCCTAGCCGTGTCCTCAGAGCTTGCACAGACCAGCTGGCTGGTGTGTTTACGGACATATTTAATCCGTCCCAGTCTGCTGTCCCAACATACTTCAAGAAGGCCACCATTGTTCCTGTACCAAAGAAGGAAAAGATAACTGAACTAAATGACTTTCGCCCCATAGCACTCACATCTGTCATCATGAAGTGCTTAGGAGACTAGTCAAGGATCATATGACCACCTTACTTGCCACTCTTGACCCACTTCAGTTTGCATACCACCCCAAAAAGGTTCACAAACGACGCAATCGCCATCACACTGCCCTATCCCATCTGAACAAGAGGAATACATACAGTTGAAGTCGAAGTTTACATACACCTTAGCCAAAGGTTTAATCCTAGTAAAAAGTCCATTTTAGGTCAGTTAGGATCACCACTTTATTTTAAGAATGTGAAATGTCAGAATAATAGTACAGAGAATGAATTATTTCAGCTTTATTTCTTTCATCACATTCCCAGTGGGTCAGAAGTTCACATGCTACCAAATACTAATTGAGTGTACGGCCTTTAAATTGTTTAACTTGGGTCAAACATTTTGGGTAGCCTTCCACAAGCTTCCCACAATAAGTTGGGTGAATTTTGGCCCATTCCTCCTGACGGAGCTGGTGTAACTGAGTCAGGTGTGTAGGCCTCCTTGCTCGCACACGCTTTTTTAGTTCTGCTCATAAATCTACTATGGGATTGAGGTCAGGGCTTTGTGATGGTCACTCCAATACCTTGACTTTGTTGACCTTAAGCCATTTTGCCACAACTTTGGAAGTGTGCTTGGGGTCATTGTCCTTTTGGATGACCCATTTGCAACCAAGCTTTAACTTCCTGACTGATGTCTTGAGATTTGGTTAGAGCGTTTGGCCAGTAAACAAAAGGTTGCTGGATCAAATCCCCAAGCTGACAAGGTAAAAAATCGGCCTGTCTGCCCCTGAACAAGGCACTGTTCCCCAGGTGCCGAAGACGGGGGGGTTAAATGCGGAAGACACATTTCAGTTGAATGCGTTCAGTTGTACAACTGACTAGGTATCCGCCTTTTCCTCATGGGTTTTCTTAAGTACCCCCAGGTTCCTAGTACTCCTGGTTAGGATTCCACTGCTCTAACCCACATGCATGTCAGTTGCAATGGTTGGTTGGACTTTGGTCCCTAGCCTAGACCCTTTCCTTGCACCTACCTACCACTCCTGTGTTCACATAAGAGTCTCAACAACGCCTTGCCCATGTTGCCATTGTGTAAGTTCCACTTCTCAGGAATCACATTGATATAGAATTCTGCATGCACACATCAATAGATTGCTATGATACTGATGTGGTTCCTGAGAGTTTAAACAATTTTGGCTATCTAAAACCAGACCAAGTCCATAAAAACTATAATTTCCAAGATTCCATGCATACCTTACTTCCTAGTAAACACTTGCGCTCATGCCTCAAGGTGTTCCATGGTGTTACGTACGCCTCTAGGAAGAGGGAACACAACACCCTGCTACAACTCAGCTCCCTGTGGAGCGAAAGAGGTATGGGATTGTAGGTGCAAGTAAGGATGACAAAGCCAAAGAATTACCGTTTACTGGGAATTTATTCTGTCCCACGGTAATTTGGGGAAAGGGGGCTGGACGGAACCAAAGCAAAAAAAGTAAATGTCAAAGGCCCCTATCCTACCTTACCTGCCTACCCACCACTAACCTAACTTAGCGCCACCTGGTGCGCTAACCAAAATACAGGGGTGGTCCACCCAGGTCTTACCTAGTGTGCTTAGACAGTGAATACGACGGGTTATGTATGCCCGCAGGCCTCTTGCCTAAGCACTCCCTAGGTGCCTTTCCCTACCCCCCTGGGAACAAAAACAGAATACAAAACAATTTCAGTAATTAGAAACACTGCCTCCTATGGAGACACATACCTTAAAAGCAGCAGCTACAAAGTACTTAACAAAGTCCTGTCTCTCAGCAAAAACACACCTCATGTAGTCTGGCCCATATGCCTATATGTTTTAATAAGGTTAGTATCACACCTCATGTAGTCTGGCCCATATGCCTATATGTTTTAATAAGGTTTGTATCACACCTCATGTAGTCTGGCCCATATGCCTATATGTTTTAATAAGGTTTGTATCACACCTCATGTAGTCTGGCCCATAGGCCTATATGTTCTAATAAGGTTAGTATCACACCTCATTTAGTCTAGCCCATAGGCCTATATGTTTTAATAAGGTTTGTATCACACCTCATGTAGCCTAGCCCATATGCCTATATGTTTTAATAAGATTTGTATCACAACTAAAGTGTCCAAATAACTTCTTAAAATTAAGCACATTATTCTGCTTTACAAGGGGTGTAGAGCCTAACTGGCATACATAAGCAGTGTGTGAGTTTGGGGAAGATCATTTCCCCATAAAAATGCACCTTTATAAAAAAAGCATTACATGCATAATCACATTTGGGGAAGATCATTTTCATAATAAAAATGCACCTTTTATAATAAAAGCATTACATTCATAATTGCATTTGTGGTCACTTTTGATAATGGTGTTTTCCGCTAATTAGCCTACTGCATTGTGTGCATTGCTGCCCTTATAATGTGAAGAAATATCCTAATCGTTTATCAACATTTTAAGCTAAATGTTCTGATCTGTTGTTAGCCACATTGCATAAAGACGGGTTTTTTTTATGCTAGTGGTTGTATTAATTTGGGATCTATTGCACCCCACAACTGTCCCAGACTGTTTGGAATATTGATTTATTGCACAGAATAGAATAGGTCGACTTTTGTACTATGGGGGATAGTAGATTGACATAGGCTAGTGCTTTTGCTGTTCGTTAGGCCTACTCATCTTGTTGGCTGACATAAAGTAAGTGTGGACAGTTCATCCAATATCTTCAATATGCACCTCAGAATTGGATGAGGATGCGCTGTGAGAAAGACCCAATCACATGACGGAGAGCAGTGTGAGTGAGAGACACTTCGGATTGCACAGCACACTCAGGGAGAAGGTCACAAAGCAGCACTCCCGCCCACAAAAGGCATGGATTTTTTTAGGGTGCATTACGACCACAAAGGGGATGCCAACGTGAAATTCAAGGTATTATCAAGTGCTTGTCTTATTGTGAATGAGAGACTACTGTAGTGTGTATAGCTTGCAAAGAAAACAAAGCAGAGCTCATGCCTTTCAAGCGACTTTTTTCAAATCATCATTAGAGTCTCATGCAGCCTTAAAATGTATTAAACATCAAAACATATAGGCCAACGGTTGAAGAACAACTAAAGTTACATTAACTCTAAATTAAGCATATAAGAGTACCTGTTTCTTTGTTAACCGCTCAACACAGAATAGCCGCATGTGCGCACTCCCTTAAATCGTTTGGGGAAAATATTTATATTTTATTCAGCTTTGTTCAATTGTATTCTTCATAATATAAAATAATACCACAGAATTATAAGCAAATCTTGTCTGCTAAATAAACTAGTGTAGCCCACAGCCATTTAACATAGCCACATCAGGACCTAACATAATCAGGACCTAACATAAAGACAACTCAGAGTATGCTATTCTTTTCTGCTGAAATAGACTACATTTTCTTGATATCATACTTCTTTAGACCTGTGTAAAATAATTAATGGATTTATTATGAAGGTGTAGGCTATATTACAGGTATTTATTATACTTCACTATGTGTGAAAGCCAGGAGATGCTAAATGTGTTTTTGTTCATTAACGGTCAATTACCGTGAGACCGCAGTTATTGGCTTGACTATCGTGACCGCCACAGCCCTAGTCCCACCTGATCTCACTTCCTCCCACCTGTATTCCATTTTTGAGGTTATGTATTTCCATTGTTAGAACGGTCACTCGACTATCTTGTCGATATAATATATCATCTTTGTTCTCACCAACTGAACCATACAGCCATCACCTGCATTGTGGGAAGCACTATTTGTCAAACAATCATTAGTGTTTTGGTTGACCCACACAAAAGTGTCCAAAGATGTGACTGAAACAGGAACCAACTATGCAGTGATTCTAAAGCTAGCTACAGGGGATACTAATTAAAGTGATATTTGAGACCTCTCTCTAAACTATTAAACTATTAATTGTACACACGTTATGCTTTCAGTTTGAGAGTGTGTGATATGGGGGTATAGAAAAGTTTATTTTGATATTTATAAAGACAAACTGTTATAAACAATAGCAGCTACACTATATATTCAAAGGTATGTGAGCACCCCTTCAAATGTGTGGATTTACAGAAGAGCTCAGTGACCTTCAACGTGGCACCGTAATAGCGCTACAGCATTCAATGACATTCTAGACGATTCTGTGCTTCCAACTTTGTGGCAACAGTTTGGGGAAGGCCCTTTCCTGTTTCAGCATGACAATGCCCCTGTACACAAAGTGAGGTCCATAAAGAAATGGTTTGTCGAGATTGGTGTGGAAGAACTTGACTGGCCTGCACAGAGCCCTGACCTCAACCCCATCTTACATCTTAAGGATGAATTGGATCGCAGACTGCGAGCCAGGCCTAATCGCCCAACATCAGTGTCCAACCTCACTAAAGCTCTTGTGACTGAATGGAAGCAAGTCACCTCAGCAATGATCCAACATCTAGTGGAAAGCCTTCCCAGAAGAGTGGAGGCTGTTATAGCAGCAAACAGGGACCAACTCCATATTAATACCCATGATTTTGGAATGAGATGTTCTTCGAGCAGGTGTCCATGTATGTTGACACTGCCATGTTGATCTGAGCCTTGCTGTTGGAAAACCACTACACTGCTCAAACACACCCGTTGACTTTTGTGCTTTTTTCCCAGGTCCATCACCCCGACCCAGAATTCCACAGGAGCCCACACAACCAGGGACTCCCTGGAGCAATGGCTGCTCTTGCCCAGCAGCCTAAACAAGCACCTATACCTGCCTGCTGCAGAGGTGAGTGGCCCATCTTTATGCCTTGGTACAGATTGTTATGTTTGATTAGATTTTATTTGGATCTCTTTTAGTCCCCATTTGGACTAATCTTTCAAGAGTCCTTAAACATTAAAATACATTTATAATACAAACACATTTTCACAAAAAACACACTATTACAAACATACATAATATACTAACATAAGGACCTAATAAATACTCAATCTAAAAAATATTGATTCTTCATCTACTATAGTCCCACAACATTTCTATGTATTACATTTAAATGGTTTTAAAATCATGTTTAAATGTATATATTGAAAGGTTTCTGGTTTGCTCAGTTAATTTATTCCATTTCTTTATTGCTCTAAATCAAAATGTTATTTTGCCTATTTCTCTTTTCTGTCTGGACAACACATAGATGGTGGACAATCTATTCCTAGTATTTACGGAATGTCTGTCTCTTACCAACTGAATACCATTGTGAATAGAACTTGGCCATTTTAAATGATGTATATTATGAAAAAAATAAGCATTTTTTTTCAATTATCTTGTCGATTGATGACCAACCAAGAACACTGCGCATGACTACAACAGAAGAACCATATCTCTACCTTAAAACAATCCTTGCTGCATTGTTATGTGCAATCTGCAGTCTAACTTCACTTGATGATGCATCTCCCCAGACCACAGAACAGTAGTTCACCTGACTCTCAATTAATGCTTGTGTTATTTGCTTAAGAATTTTTCCTGGTAAATATTTAGCTATCCTTCTGATTATGCATACTGTATTAAGATTTGTTTTTACATAGATTAGTTATTTGAGACAACCATGATAAGCAGATGTCTAGCTGCACTCCCAATAGTTTGGTTTCTGCCACTTCTTCAATTTGTACTCCTCCCATACTTAATTGTATCCCATGCTTTTTTGGCCTTTTCCTAGTGGAACAGACCAACATAACTTTGGTTTTCTTGGTGTTTAAAACAAGTTTGTTCTGGCAAACCCACTCCCTAATATTCTCCAAATCTCCTTGTAAAGCTTGCTGTACCCGTTGAACCGATTGTCTTGCTGCATAAATTGTAGTATCATCTGCAAATATAGTAGCTTAAGTTTCAGCTAAGGCATAGGGAAAGTCATTGGTATATATTAAATGAAGAAGTGGCCCAAGGCAGCTGCCCTGCGGTATTCCACAGTTTAACACGAGGGGTAGAAAATGAACCATTGATATAGGTGGACTGTTTCCTGTCAGTTGGATATGACTGTACCCAATTCAAAGTTATTTCATGATCCACTAAATCAAATACTGCACTGAAATCTAAAAATAGTACACCCACAAACTTGCCATTATCCATAGCATTGAGCCACTGGTCCGTCATGTCAACCAATGCAGTTGAAGTGAAATGTTTTTTGCAATAAGCATGCTGATTGGCTGTAATCAAATCATTATTTTCCATGTACTCCCATATTTGTTTACTCACAATACCCTCCAATATCTTACTGAGTGTAGGGAGTAGACTAATTGGTCGCCTATTGGCAGGAGTAATGGGTTCTTTGCTGTCTTTCAGAATAGGACACAGTTTTGCATTCTTCCATACATTTGCAAACATCCCCTTTTCCAGTGTCCAACTAAATATGTATCTCAGTGGAACTGCAATCTAGGGAGCAGCACAGCAAAGCAAAATAATTGTCCATCAGACCATAACCTGTAGATTTGCTATCAGGTAATGACTTCAATAGGTTTAACACCTCCTCCACTGACATTGTTTGCAGACTAAAAGAGCAGATCTTGTTGCTCATAATATGATCATCAATCCATTGGAAAATAGCTTTTTTGGAAGAATGTATGTTTACATTGTTGCTCAGTAAATAAATTTTCTTTGTAAAAAAAATCTGCAAAATGATTGGCAATGTCAACTGGTTTTGTTACTATTCTCCCACCAACTCCACACTAGATGGGCATGATGAGATAAATGTACCAAGTAAGCCCTTAACTGTGTTCCATACCTTTTTAGATTTTTTTTTACAATCAATAAAAGCATTGTTGTAAAATAACAATTTTTTCTTTCAATTAAATTTAACAGCATAATTACGTAATGTTCTATAATTCTGTTCATCAATTTCTAATTTTGACTTGGCTGCTAAGACTTTTGCCATATTTCTTTGAGAAAAAGCCTCACCCAGTTCATCATCAATCCATGGAGATGGACGAGCACCAACTGTACTCTTTTTTTATAGCGGCACGATGGTCCATTACCTCAGTGAGCAAATCAATAAAACATTCTGCAGTGTGATTTAGTTCATCCTCTAGATAAATCAGCTCCCAGGGTACAGCAGCCAAATTATTTAGAAATAGCTCATGATTAAATGATTTAAAAATGTTCTTGACCACAATCCTAGGGGGTTTCTTTGGAACCTTGGTGTTCATGGTTATGGCCACAATATCATGGTCTGGTGAGGGCAGCAAAGAGAGTAACGTTCCCATTGTCTGTCTGTCATTTGCAGATTCTTCTTCCTGGAAGGTGGCAGACATCCCTACTGCCTGAATAACAGGAGTTGGTGAGCCGGGCCCTGTTTCAGAGGGACAGTTCCGGAAACATCGAGTTCATTCTGAGACCAACCAAGAACTGCCACTAACCTCACCTGCCCCCTTCTTTGCAACACGTTTTTCTTGTGGATGCCCCAACGCATGTGGCAATTGAAGCTGTTATGCTCCAGTGCCAAGGCCACCTGTTCTCAGATTGTGGACTGTATAAGACCGTGCGGAGGAATCTGGACATTGAGAAGCCGTATTACATGGCCACAGAGTGCCTTGAATGCAGTCAGTGTTAGAGGGAAGGGAAGGGTGGTTTCTGAATGTGTTAAATCAACTGCCTCCAGGTTGTCACCTGTAGTTTGCAGCAATCTTTACCTCCTGGCAAGTTTATCCTTATCTGGTCCAGATGGCGATGAACTAAGTATCTAGAGAGAAGAAGGGGAAGAGAGAGGATCCATGGTCCTCAAAATTGAACAGGAAAACAAGAAGAGCAATAAAGACTTTCATTGCATCTTTACCCATCTAAAGGTTTGACTTTTTCAAACTGGAATTGACCAACCACAGACAGAAACCAACTATATATCCAATCAGATCAAACCACAACCAAGTCCCCTCAAAGAGGGGTCAAACCTTACTGTGATAAGTAGCCTAGGTGTACTGCTTGTATGAATTTGGGATGGTTTTTGTTGTTTTAATTTAACCTTTATTTAACTTTATTGGCTTGACGTCATTTCCGGTCACAACTTGTAGACTTCTTTATGTGCTGCAGTGCGGTTTGTTGCTAACCTTACTTTGCTACCTGCCAACTTTATGTTTTTTAACTTTTTAATTACCGTTTTATATTTTTCCCTCACTTTACTTTTTTCATTCAACTTTTTCACCCCGGACGCTTCATCTGGACAGGGTTCATCAGGACCTCCACCAGCCGCAGCTAAGTAGTAGCATTAACATTATGCCTTCTAATTGCAGTTTCTGTGCTCATAATATACAGGAGAACGATCACCTTATAGCGAGGATAGCTTTGCTGCAAGCCCAGCTTCAGACGCAATCGTTAGGCAAGGGTCATTTAAGTGTAGGAAGGGATAAAACAGCGTCTGTGCCACCAATATGTACAATTTTCTCATGGCTTTTGGAAGGAAATGCTGTAGGAATTCTCAACCGGTGTCGCTCATTCAGCCGACAGAAACTTACGGCTGGTTCTCCCCATTAAGCAACGGTCAGAGGCCGAGCGTAATCTGGTCTCTAATCCTCCCGTTACGGGGTCTGAGACACCGAAGCATCCCACCATTAGCTCTGACAAATTGAAAACCAACCATAGTCATTGGCGACTCCATTACCCGCAGTATTAGACTTAAAACAAATCATCCAGCGATCATACACTGTTTACCATGGGGCAGGGGTAAAGACGTTAAGGCTAATCTGAAGATGGTGCTGGCTGAAGCTAAAACTGGCGAGTATAGGGATATTGTTATCCACGGCGGCACCAACGATGTTAGACTGACTACGCAGTGAAATCTATGTTATTCAATTATTGAGTCAAGGAGGATCTGCGTTGCCAAGGGCTAAAATAGAATCAGTTCTATTTCTGACGCAGATCTTGCTGCAAGTCCTGCCTCTCTCATCTCCTCATTGGTTTATAGAAGCAGGTACCCACGTGCCATCTCCTCATTGGTTATACCCACGTGGGTGACTGAAAGACGAATGAGGTCAGTGGCGGTAATGCCCCTAATTTATGAAAGTTGCCAACCGCAATATAAAGTCAAGAGAAGAAAAGGCGTGGAAGGAAGAGAGATGACTAGAAACGATTCAGTTGATCGTTTTATGTGTGGATTAATTGGCGGAGTAGAGGACCTTGTGCTTTTCAGGTAAAATAACAACTCAATGTTTATATCCCAGGACAAATTAGCTAGCAAGTGCACGCTAACTAGCTAAATTGCCATAAATGTTTAATGCTTTTCGATCTGTCACCAAATTATTATAATTGGTTTAGACTTTTTGATATTTTAACCTAGGTGCCGCGATCGTGTTTGGTGTGAGGGGAAAAAATTAATTCATGCACGATGGCTTGGGTTCCGTGTTACATGCTGACCAGACCGGACACGACGCGGGCGCGAGCGTCGCAAAATACATTTAGAAATCCATGTAATTCAATTATTGCATCCACACTGCTCGCGCGCGCCAACGAGCGTCTGCGACGCCAAGGGCTAAAATAGAACTCATTCCTATTTCTGAAGCAGATCGCGCTGCAAATCCTGCCTCTCCCATCTCCTCATTGGTATGGCAGGTACGCCGTGCCATCTCCTCATTGGTTATACCCATGTGGGTGATTGAAAGACAAACTGTTTTGCCGATAGTCGTGGTAATGCAATGAAAGTTTAGATGCGATCACCATATAAATTAAACGATGAAAAAGCCTGGAAGGAGGAGAGATGACTAGAAACTATTCGGTTGGCCGTTTTTATGTGTGGATTAATTGTCGGAGTAGAGGTCTTTGTGCATTTCAGGTAAAATAACAACTCAATGTTTATAACCCAGGACAAATTAGGTAGCAACAGCAAGCTAGCTAAATAGGACAAATTGACGTTAGCTAGCAAGTGCAAGCTAGCTAAATTGCCATACATGTTTAATGCTTTTCGACCTGTCCCCAAATGAATGTCATTGGTTCAGAGGTTGTTTTGATATTTTAACCTGCGTGACATGATCGCGTTTGGTGTGGGGGGGGGGAATGAATTTATGCACGATAGCGCTTCGGTTCCGTAGGATGAAACAGTCAGTGGTCACCAAGCGCAACATAGCTTCAGCGTGTAAATCATCTAGACAGATGTGTAGCCATCAAGTAATTGTCTCTGGCCCCCTCCCAGTTAGGGGGAGTGATGAATTCTACAGCAGTCTCACAAATCAATCGCTGGTTGAAAACTGTTTTCTGCCCCTCCCAAAAGATAGAATTTGTAGATAATTGGCCCTCTTTTGGGACTCGCCCACAAACCGGAACAAGCCTGGCCTGCTGATGAGTACCTGGAGGGGTGCTCTCATCTTATCTAC
Organism: Oncorhynchus kisutch; assembly: GCF_002021735.2. Taxonomy (NCBI): domain Eukaryota; kingdom Metazoa; phylum Chordata; class Actinopteri; order Salmoniformes; family Salmonidae; genus Oncorhynchus; species Oncorhynchus kisutch. The sequence goes on along the minus strand of NC_034195.2, from coordinate 36,163,058 downwards.
GAACATAGACAGGGCTCTACATCCCCAAGCTCCACAATGAGAGAGGGTGCAGGCCTCGTTAGCCAGCCTGCCAGCTTAGGGGAGTCTGCCACTAGCACAGTCAGTGTAGTCAGCTCAGCTATCCCCATTGAGACTGTGTCTGTGCCTCAATCTAGGTTGGGTAAAACTAAACATGGCGGTGTTCGCTTTAGCAATCTCACTGGAATAAAGACCTCCATTCCTGTCATTATTGAAAGAGATTGTGATATCTCACATCTCAAAATAGGGCTACTTATTGTTAGATCCCTCACTTCCAAGACAATGATAGTCAATGAACTGATCATAATCTTGATGTGATTGGCCTGACTGAAACATGGCTTAATCCTGATGAATTTACTGTGTTAAATGAGGCCTCACCTCCTGGTTACAATAGTGACCATACCGCAAAGGCGGAGGTGATGCTAAAATTTATGACAGCAAATTTCAATTTACAAAAAACCCCTGAAGTTTTCGTCTTTTGACCTTCTAGTCATGAAATCTATACAGCCTACTCGATCACTTTTTATAGCTACTGTTTACAGGCCTCCTGGGCCATATACAGCGTTCCTCACTGAGTTCCAATCAGACCTTGTAGTCATGGCAGATACTGTTCAAATTTTTGGTAACTTTAATATTCCCATGGAAAAGTCCACAGACACACTCCAAAAGGCTTGCGGAGCCATCATCGACTGAGTGTGTTTTGTCCATGTCTCCGGACCTACTCACTGCCACAGTCATACTCTGGACCTAGTTTTGTCCCATGGAATAAATGTTGTGGATCTTAATGTTTTTCCTCATAATCCTGGACTATCGGACCACCATTTTATTACGTTTGCAATCACAACAAATAATCTGCTCAGATCCCAACCAAGGCTCATCAAAAGCTGTGCTATAAATTCTCGACAACCCAAAGATTCCTAGATGCCCTTCCAGACTCCCTCCACCTACCCAAGGACATCGAAGTACAAAAATCAATTAACCACCTAACTGAGGAACTCAATTTAACCTTGCGTAATACCCTAGATGCAGTTGCACCCTTAAAAACAAAAAACATTTTGTCATAAGAAACTAGCTCCCTGGTATACAGAAAATACCCGAGCTCTGAAGCAAGCTTCCAGAAAATTGGAATGGAAATGGCGTTGCACCAAACTGGATGATTTCCGACTAGCTTGGAAAGACAGTGCCGTGCAGTATTGAGCCCTCACTGCTGCTCGATCATCCTATTTTTCCAACTTAATTGAGGAAAATAAGAACAATCCAAAAGGTATTTTTGATACTGTCGCAAAGCTAACTAAAAAGCAGCATTCCCCAAGAGAGGATGGCATTCACTTCAGCAGTGATAAATTCACGAACTTCTTTGAGGAAAATATAATGATCATTAGAAAGCTAATTTCGAACTCCTCTTTAAATCTGTTCAGTTGTCCTGAGTCTGCACAACTCTGCCAGGACCTAGGATCAAGGGAGACACTCAAGTGTTTTAGTACTATATCTCTTGACACAATGAGGGAAATAACCATGCCTCTAAACCTTCAAGTTGCATACTGGACGCTATTCCAACTAAACTACTGAAAGAGCTGCTTCCTATGCTTGTCCCTCCTATGTTGAACATAATAAACGGCTCTCTATCCACCGGACGTGTACCAAACTCACTAAAAGGGGCAGTGATTAAGCCTCTCTTGAAAAAGCCAAACCGTGACGAAGAAAATATAGTAAAAATCTATCGGTCTATATCAACTCTCCCATTCCTCTCCAAAATGTTTGAAACGCTGTTGCGCAGCAGCTCACTGCCTTCCTTAAGACAAACAATGCATACGAAACGCTTCAGTCTGGTTTTAGACCCCTTCATAGCACTGAGACTGCACTTGTGAAGGTTGCAAATTGACCTTTTAATGGCGTCAGACCGAGGCTCTGCATCTGTCCTCGTGCTCCTAGACCTTAGTGCTGCTTTTTATACCATTGATCACCACATTCTTTTGGAGAGATTGGAAACCCAAATTGGTCTACACAGGCAAGTGCTGGCTTGTTTTAGATCTTATCTGCCGGAAAGATATCAGTTTGTCTCTGTGGATGGTTTGTCCTCTGACAAATCAAATGTTCCTCAAGGCTCTGTTTTAGGACCACTATTGTTTTCACTATATATTTTACCTCTTGGTGATGTCATTTGTAAACATAGTGTTAACAGTCACTGCTGTGCGGACAACACACAGCTGTACATTTCAATTAAACATTGTGAAGCCCCAACATTGCCCTCCCTAGAAGCCTGTGTTTCAGATATAAGGAAGTGGATGGCGGCAAATGTTCTACTTTTAAACTCTGACAAAACAGAGATGCTTGTTCTAGGTCCCAAGAAACAAAGATCTTCTGTTGAATCTGACAATTAATCTTGGTTGTACAGTCGTCTCAAATAAAACTGTGAAGGACCTCTGTGTTACTCTGGACCCTAATCTCTCTTTTGACGAACATATTAAGACTCTTTCAAGGACAACTTTTTTTCCATCTACGTAACATTGCAAAAATCAGAAACTTTCTGTCCAAAAATGATGCAGAAAAATTAATCCATGCTTTTGTTACTTCTAGGTTAGACTACTGCAATGCTCTACTTCCGGCTACCCGGATAAAGCACTAAATAAACTTCAGTTAGTGCTAAATATGGCTGCTAGAATCCTGACTAGAACCAAAACATTTGATCATATTACTCCAGTGCTAGCCTCCCTACACTGGCTTCTTGTCAAGGCAAGGGCTGATTTCAAGGTTTTACTGCTAACCTACAAAGCATCAAAATCAAATCAAATGTATTTATATAGCCCTTCGTACATCAGCTGATATCTCAAAGTGCTGTACAGAAACCCAGTCTAAAACCCCAAACAGCAAGCAATGCAGGTGTAGAAGCACGGTGGCTAGGAAAAACTCCCTAGAAAGGCCAAAACCTAGGAAGAAACCTAGAGAGGAACCAGGCTATGTGGGGTGGCCAGTCCTCTTCTGGCTGTGCCGGGTGGAGATTATAACAGAACATGGCCAAGATGTTCAAATGTTCATAAATGACCAGCATGGTCGAATAATAATAATAAGGCAGAACAGTTGAAACTGGAGCAGCAGCACGGCCAGGTGGACTGGGGACAGCAAGGAGTCATCATGTCAGGTAGTCCTGGGGCATGGTCCTAGGGCTCAGGTCCTCCGAGAGAGAGAGAGAGAGAGAGAGAGAGAGAGAGAGAAAGAAAGAAAGAAAGAGGGGACAGAATTAGAGAACGCACACTTAGATTCACACAGGACATCGAATAGGACAGGAGAAGTACTCCAGATATAACAAACTGACCCTAGCCCCCTGACACATAAACTACTGCAGCATAAATACTGGAGGCTGAGACAGGGAGGGGTCAGGAGACACATGGGCTTGCTCCTAACTATCTCTCTGATTTGGTCCTGCCGTACATACCTACACGTACACTATGGTCACAAGACGCAGGCCTCCTAATTGTCCCTAGAATTTCTAAGCAAACAGCTGGAGGCAGGGCTTTCTCCTATAGAGCTCCATTTTTATGGAATGGTCTGCCTACCCATGTGAGAGCCGCAAACTCGGTCTCAACCTTTACGTCTTTACTGAAGACTCATCTCTTCAGTGGGTCATATGATTGAGTGTAGTCTGGCCCAGGAGTGTAAAGGTGAACGGAAAGGCTCTGGAGCAACGAACCGCCCTTGCTGTCTCTGCCTGGCTGGTTCCCCTCTTTCCACTGGGATTCTCTGCCTCTAACCCTATTACAGGGGCTGAGTCACTGGCTTACTGGGGCTCTTTCATACCGTCCCTAGGAGGGGTGCGTCACTTGAGTGGGTTGAGTCACTGATGTGATCTTCCTGTCTGGGTTGGCGCCCCCCCTCTTGGGTTGTGCCGTGGCGGAGATCTTTGTGGGCTATACTCGGCCTTGTCTCAGGATGGTTGAAGATATCCCTCTAGTGGTGTGGGGGCTGTGCTTTGGCAAAGTGGGTGGGGTTATATCCTTCCTGTTTGGCCCTCTCCGGGGGTGTCATCGGATGGTGCCACACTGTCTCCTGACCCCTCCTGTCTCAGCCTCCAGTATTTATGCTGCAGTAGTTTGTGTCAGGGGGCTAGGGTCAGTTTGTTATATCTGGAGTACTTCTCCTGTCTTATCCAGTGTCCTGTGTGAATTTAAGTATGCTCTCTTTCTCTCTCTCGGAGGACCTGAGCCCTAGGACCATGCCTCAGGACTACCTGTCATGATGACTCCTTGCTGTCCCCAGTCCACCTGGCCGTGCTGCTGCTCCAGTTTCAACTGTTCTGCCTGTGCTACCTGTCCCAGACCTATTATTTGACCATGCTGGTCATTTATGAACATTGGAAACATCTTGGCCATGTTCTGTTATAATCTCCACCCGGCACAGCCAGAAGAGGACTGGCCACCCCTCTCTAGGTTTCTTCCTAGGTTTTGGCCTTTCTTAGGAGTTTTTCCTAGCCAACGTGCATCAACACCTGCATTGCTTGCTGTTTGGGGTTTTAGGCTGGGTTTCTCTACAGCACTTTGAGATTTCAGCTGATGTACGAAGGGCTATATAAATACATTTGATTTGATTTAAGAAGCGAGGTTAGACAGGTCGTGTTTCGGAGGACCGACCTTCGTCTCTCTCGAGCCCGTTAGGGAGTTGCAGCGATGAGACAAGATTGAAATTGGATCGCAATTGGGGAGATAACGGGTGTTACGAATAACTATGAGTGGTGGGTGGAATCAGGCGCAGAGAGCAGGGTTCTGTCGTTTATCAAATTTATTTCACCGGTGCAACCAATACGATCACGCCAACACACAGGGCGTATATAAGTTGCCAGTCCAAAACAACAGGACAAAATAAACCGGAGAATAAAGATACGAAAACAAATCACACCATCAAACACAGAGTAACAATTAACAAGCCCGCACAAATACCCAGCGGGCCTAGTGCCCTTAAATACCCTACAAACAAACCCTAATACAAAACAGGTGTACCCAATTAACCAATAACCAACACAAACGGAAAAGGAATCGATGGCAGCTAATAGGCCGGTGACGACCGCCGAGCCCCGCCCGAACAGGAAGGGCACCCTCTTCAGCGAGGTTCGTGACAACGGGGGTATAAAAAAAAAGCATAGGCTTGTGGTCTGTTTCAAAATATAACTTTTTTTACATGACAGCGTTTTCACACGTTCCCGTGACACAAGTTGTTTGGGGAAAATATTATTTGTATTTTGTTATATTCCATTAGGCCTATATTCTTACTACAAAATGTGTGTTTACTGTGATTGGGGATGGTATGTATTTTCTGTTTAATGAACAAATAATGAACTATTGATTTCATTTATTTGGAGATAACATAGTTAAACTCCAAACATGTCATTCTATTGTTTAGAAAATAAAACAAAAGGAAACCAGATTTGACTGCACTGACCCTTTTTTTTTAGATAAGAGCTTTATATAGCATGAATGTGTCCAACTTTACTATAGGGTCCAAAAAGTTAATGATTTAATTCTGAAATACCATTAATGAATGCATATATCAATAAGCCATTAGTAAAGTGAGAAGAAAAGGTGACACTTCACTTTAAATTAACACTGGTAGTTTGTGAGAGTGTCTTTGTTAATAGTGCAGTAAACATTGATTAATGCTTTGTAAATTGATGTATTCATGTTAACTACTTCATGAACACATGTTGATTAATGTATCCTTACTGTAAAGAGTTGCTAATAGTTTTTGTCTGAAAGGAAAAAGATGGAGGCAATAATGTGGGAAAGAAGCATAAAGGAAATTTGGAGAAGATGAGGGGTGAAAATGAAGCATAATTAATGGATATACTGTAAACTCAAATTATTGTATAGAAATATACTAACCATCACATTTAGCGGGTCTAGAGTGTACCAGGATACTCAACACAAAATAGTGTACATATGCAAAGGATATACCAGAAATATTAAACCATATGGTACTCACAGAGTAGAGCACCATATGAAGTGCACTCCATTTTGCTGGGTCTGAAGTTGACTGTCACTAAAATGAATGTGGGTCTATTTTATAGCCTCCTATCAACTTCCTGTGTGCAATGACACAGATCACACGTTTGAGAGAGTGAGTTCCAGGTCAGTCTTTGAATTCAGAGATAATTAAATTCCTTTAAATTGCAACGTTAAGTAAATTCCAATAATTAAATTCCGAATCCAATATTATACCAAACAATTCCACAAATTCCAATTTGAATTAAATTCTCTCAGGCTTTCAGTCTGATCATGTCACTGTTCAGACAGCCTAGCTATACTGGAAATACAAGTTGAAATTATTAAAAACTAATCCTGTAGTCCATGTTGATACTAAGTGCATTCATTCCGTTAACTGGGAAATGTAAAAACATTGAATTCCAATTCAATGTAATTCCATAAATGAAGTTCCCTCAGCAAATAAAAGTGATTTTAATTCAATTGAACTTGAATTTAATTAGATTGAAATTCATCCCTTTTGTGATGCTTTACTTGTTAGGCTACCTGGGAAACAAGTATTTAAATTCTAAATTCTTTAGAATTCAAGTCAGTGACCATCGCACTGGTATAAAATGCATGTCGGCCATGTGGGGAACATTTTTAGAGGTGTCAGAGCTGGGACAATCATCCCTGCGTCTCTGCAGTATAAATTCATCTTTATTATAACCATCCGGAGGTGTGACTTCTTGAAACCAGAGCTGACCAACCACAGAGACCGAAACCAACCAATATATCCAATCATATCAAACCAACCAACTTCCTCAAAGACCTAGTGTGATAACCTGCGGGGGTAGCCTGAGTACAATAGAGGTTCATTGTAGAAAAACACAAATTACCACAGATATATGAAATATCATACATCCAAATAAATTACATCAAAGTTCTCTTCACAGCACAAGGTTTGGATAGGTACCAAACATAGATGCAAATTCAAAAAACACAAGTGCAGTGGTGGACTTACCATTAGGCAGAAGAGGCAACTTCCTCAGGCCTCACATCATCAATGGGCCTCATAAGATGGGCATAAAAATATAAAATAAAATATCTCCGCTTCAGGCCCACCCATTCTCTGCTTGAGTCACAAAGAGATCGGCACGTGGACCTACTACAGAACGTGAGTGATGATGACGTGAGTGATGATGCATATGTAAAATTTTTATATATAGATAACTTGGTTCAGTCAAAGTAGAGGGATCTAGGACATCCAGCTAGATAGGTAAGAGCTCACCAGCATTGCCATTATGACCCAGGACCCAGTGAAATTGGGCATCAACTCAGACCAGGGTTCTATAGTAAGTACACATAAAATTTGTTTTCAGTCTGGTATAAAAAGTTTAAAAGACTTTGCAATTGATCTCTCCCCTTCTCCATTTTCTCCCTGCCTCTTTTTCCTTCCCTCCTTCTCTCTGCAGATTTTTCAGATGCAGGAGGATGTCAGTATGGTTGTGTTCCTCCCTGATGAGGTCACTGCCAACATGACCCTGGTGGAGGAGAGCCTGATGGCCGAGTTTGTCCAGGGCCTCTCCATGACCTTTCAGCCTGTGAAGGTGACCCTCACACTGCTTTCCTAGAGTTCAGCTACTCCACTGACTTGCTGCATCTGCTCACTGACCAGGGTGAGTACTCAATCATCCCACCTCATCCTGTCTTTGAATTGTTGTCTCCCTCCTCCTCCTCTGCCCTCTTCTCAACCCTTAGGACCCATAAAACTCAAAACTTTAGGAGTAAAGGAAAATAACTATTATAAAAAAATGTGTAAGGATTCTTGTGTTCTTGTGGACAATCTAGTCCATTTTCTACAGTATTTGATTGCAGGAGTGCATTTATCTCTCTCTCTGTAATTTACATATGCTCTTATTCAGAGTGACTTACAGGCACAATTAGGGTTAAGTGCCTTGCTCAAGGGCACAACGTCAGATTTGTTTTCGCCTAGTAAGTTCAGGGATTCAAACCAGGAGCCTTTTGCCTACTGGGCCAACGCATTTAACCGCTAGGTTACCTGCCACCTGTATCGCACTCTCTGTATATCTCTGTCTGTATCTCTCAACTTTAGAGTAAAGTAACTTCAATAAAAAAATATGAGGGAAGATACGTATAAGGGGTAAATATCAGAAGTGGAGGGAATAATCTCTGTTTCTTACTTGTCAAGTACCTTCTGCCCTCTCCCTCTCTATCTTGATTGGTTGCAGGACACAGACCTGATGAAGATCACCACTCAGGCAGCAAAGCACACACACCAAGCAGCACTTAAGAGGATCCAACATCTGCACTGTGCTAAAGGGTAGAGCTGCTGCTTTCAAGGAGCGGGGCTCTAACCCGGAAGCTTATAAGAAATCCTGCTATGCCCTCCGACGAACCATCAAACAGGCAAAGCATCAATACAGGACTACAATTGAATCGTACTACACCGGCTCCAACGCTTGTCGGATGTGGCGGGGCTTGCAAACTATTACAGACTACAAAAGGAAGCCCAACTGGGAGCTGCCCAGTTACACGAGCCTACCAGATGAGCTAACTTACTTCTATGCTCGCTTCAAGGCAATTAACACTGAAACATGCATGAGAGCATCAGCTGTTCCGGATGAATGTGTGATCACGCTCTCCGCAGCCGATGTGAGTAAGACCTTTAAACAGGTCAACATTCACAAGGCCTCAGGGCCAGATGGATTACCAGGAAGTGTACTCCGAGCATGTGCTGACCAACTGGCAAGTGTCTTCACTGACATTTTCAACCTCTCCCTGTCTAAGTCTGTAATACCAACATGTTTCAAGCAGACCACCATAGTCCCTGTGCCCAAGAACACTAAGGTAACCTGCCTAAATGACACCGACCCGTAGCACTCACATCTATAGACATGAAGTGCTTTGAAAGGATCAACACCATTATCCCAGAAACCCTAGACCCACTCCAATTTGCATACTGCCCCAACAGATCCACAGATGATGCAATCTCTATTGCCCTACACACTGCCCTTTCCCACTTGGACAAAGGAACACTTATGTGAGAATGCTATTCATTGACTAGAGCTTAGAGTTCAGCACCATATTGCCCTCAAAGCTCATCACTAAGCTAAGGACCCTGGGACTAAACACCTCCCTCTACAACTGGATCTTGTACTTTCTGATGGGCCACCCCCAGGTGGTAAAGGTATTGCTCAGTCCTTTCCTGTACTCCCTGTTCACTCATGATTGCCTGCATGGCCAGGCATGACTCCAACACCATCATTCATTTTGCAGATGACACAACAACGACGAGACAGCATATAGGGAGGAGGTCAGAGACCTGGCCGTGTGGTGCCAAGCCAACAACCTCTCCCTCAATGTGATCAAGACAAAGGAGATGATTGTGGACTACAGGAAAAGGAGGACCGAGCATGCCCCCATTCTCATCGATGGGGCTGTAGTGGAGCAGGTTGAGAGCTTGATGTTCCTTGGTGTCCATATCACCAACAAACGAATATGGTCCAAGCACACCAAGACAGTCGTGAAGAGAGCACGACAAAACCTATTCCCCCTCAGGACACTGAAAATAATCGCCATGGGTCCTCAGATCCTCAAAAGGTTCTACAGCTGCACCATCGAGAGCATCCTGACTGGTTGCATCACTGCCTGGTATGGCAACTGCTCTGCCTCCAACCCCAAGGCACTACAGAGGGTAGTGCGTACGGCCCAGTGCATCACTGGGGCCAAGCTTCCTGCCATCCAGGACCTCTATACCAGGCGGTGTCAGAGGAAGGCCCTAAAAATTGTCAAAGACTCCAGCCACCCTAGTCATAGAATGTTCTCTCTGCTAAGTCTAGGTCCAAGAGGCTTCTAAACAGCTTCTACCCCCAAGCCATAAGACTACTGAACATTTAATCAAATGGCTACCCAGACTATTTGCAATGCCCCCCTCTTTTACGCTTCTGCTACTCTGTTATTATCTATGCCTAAGTCACTTCAGTAACTCTACCCATATGTATATATTACTTCAATTAGCTCGACTAACCAGTGCCCGCACATAGACTCTGTTCCGTTACCTCCTGTATATAGCCTCGCTATTGTTATTTTACTGCTGCTCTTTAATTATTTGTTACCTTTTTTTCTTTTTTTTCTTCTTTTTTTTCTTAAAACAGTATTGTTGGTTAATAAGGGCTTGTAAGTAAGCATTTCTCTGTAAGGTATTTGGCGCATGTGACAAATACAATCAGATTTTATTATGTATGAATATTTTTAATGAGGTTTTACTTTCTCAACTTCTGTAAGTGAGAATGAGATGGTAACACTTGTAATCTATGCAGTGATAAATGTACACGTCTCCAAAGCTTTCAGTGTTTTAAATCAGACCCTGGAACGCTGTTTTATATTTGCTTAGGCTTACTTTATAATAGGTTATGCATTATATAACGTTGGCACAGACATATGATTAGGGGTAGTTCATAGGCCAAAATTGTGGGGTTGCTGTGTTCTGTGTGGTTTCACACTTTAATTGCAAAATGAAGCAGTTCGGGCTAGTTTGAAATAGAATATGTTTACCAAAGATGGTAGGCCTAGTAGTATTTTGTGGCCTAGATGCTTTTAGTAGCCTACCCTTTGGGACCTCCCTTACTGAGCATACTAAAAGAAAGCATCGCGCACAACCTAACCAATCGAATTCGTCTATTTCTCGACGGAGCCTTCTTCCCTACTGCCCTTGTGAAAAACCCTCCTCCAGGGTGAGTGGAATGAATATATCCTTCCTTTTTATTTGATCAGTCCTAAACATCGGACTGTAATCAGATATATGTAAATCATTAATAGTAAGAAAACCCGTATATTATTGGACTTTATTGTGGATTATATAAATAGGGCACTTCACGAAGGAGGACTAGGCGGGTGCGACGAGGGATCGAGGGACGCCGCCATATTTGCTCTTGCTAGCTAGTGCACTACGAGATACGTGCTTTGTTTCGTGTACCCTTCATTTTAGTACCCTTGTATTTGTTCATGATGGAAGCGATGGATAAAAGGCCTTTTGGTTCAGAATATAACTATAAAAGTAAGTTTTATGCCAACCACGAATGGCGTTTTCTAAAATTTGTGTTAACCTAATTGTTTATGTTAAGCATAGGGTATTATTTTGCGACGCCGACTTGGGAGTCTGTTAAAGTTATCAAAGTTATTTGTTTACTGCTGATGATGGATATACTAACATTGTTGTATTTTTTACCCAATAAGTGTCGGAAAATGACATATCCAGATTGATAAAATTGCGTGCAACGAATGACGCCATCTTCACTGGGAAGAGAAACTCTGCCATGCCTGCCTGGAGGTGAGTGAGTGATACAATGTCTGATACTCAAAACAAAAGTGGATGTTTGATGGCTTTGATCATGTCAATTAGTTGTGGCTTTCATCTATATGCTTACCTCAAAATAAACTATCTTATGCCACTTTATTTGATATGAGAATGTTATATTTGATCAATTTTGTTGATAAATCAATGTTGAATCACTGATGTGCATTTCCTAACAAAAATATAATTTGAAAAACATGTAGGCCTATTATAAGAAAGTCAGTGTTTTAAGAGCTAGTTATGAAGATGAAACCCTATCTATCTGACTTAACTCACTTTGATTCTGCAGAGCAATGTTAGTGGAGTTGGGTCTCGAAGGAAAGCTGACAACTGGGCAATTGAAAAAGAAGTGGGAAAACCTTAAAAAGAAATATAAGGTAATGATTATGAATGCAATTGAGTACAGGAAACAAACACCCTTGGCCTTAACTCAAGATGTATTATCTTCTATTTGAATCACGCTTGAACACAGATTCTAGGCTTTGGTTCTGGCCCAGTACTAACCCGATGTAACTAATCAAGGGCTCAAGGATGCATTTAATCAAGTGTGTGTCGAAACCATAAATCCTACAAAGACAAGTAATAGAACATTAACCTGATTGTACCCTCTGTCATCTTTCTTTGTAGGATTTTAAGTACCCTCCTCTTGGCATGGAGAAAGTCAATCCAATGTCCTGGCGTTGGTTCCACCTCATGGACGATGCCATCGAGGGTCGCCTATCTGGGTCTGCCCGTATCCTAAACCCTTCACTGTTTGATTTTGGGGAAGTTGGGGACGTTTCATTTGCGTCCTCTCCCACTACATCTCCCATAGCAAACAAGAGACTTTGTATGAGGCCGGAGGGGGGTGAGGGGACAAACATTTTTGAGTTCTGGGCCAAAGCACAGTTGGGGGAGAGTGTTGGGGCTGCGAGCACGGTAGCAGATGGACAAGTGGCGTACACAGACGCAGCTACAGAGGAGATCCGTAGGGCTGCGGTGGAGTGTGAGAGGGCCCTGCGAGAGGAGGGCAGGGGTGGGGGTCAGAACGAGAGGGCCGCACCTGACAAGATGCCAGTGGGTGGATACGGGAGGACCATGGCTGAGGATGTAGAGACCATAGCTGAAGACGGAAGAGCCATGTTGGTGAGAAATCCTGGCAGGAACATTGAGAGGGAGACTGCTGAACTAGAGAGACAGATAGCAGATTTGGAGAAGGAGAGGGAAGTGTTAGAGAGGGAGCAGGCTGATTTTGACAGGGAGAGGTTGATATTGGACAGAGAGAGGGATGTGGTGAACAGAGAGAGGGTGGCTGTTGAGCGAGGCAGAGCATCACTGGACAAGGACAGAGCGGCGATGGATAGGGAGCGAGCGGCGATGGAACGAGAGCGAGCCATACTGGACAGGGATAGGGCGTCAATCGAGAGAGAGAGGACAGAGCTGCAGAAAGAAAAGGAAGCCCTAATGAAAAGCAAAATTTCCAGGAACAATGGCTCTGCTGATGTAGAACTGGACTCATCTACTATAGAGAAGAGAGAAAGACTGCTTTCCATATTTGAAAGACTTGTTGATAAGCTGTGAAAATGAAACATCATTCAAAAAAAGTGTCTAGGATACTATAGGTGACAGTGCGTACAAGACATGAACAGGTTTCTATGTCACCAGGCCCCTTATCATTGTGATCATTTTCATAAAGTTAACTAGTGGTGGCTCTGAGATCCTCCCTGCAGACACTGGGAGTGCAGTGATTTAATTAGTGCTTGGTGAAATGAGCATTGAGTGTGAGGTTTCACCTGGAAAAAGAACCTGCTACGATGTTTGTTGCGCTTGTTCTGTTTTTAATTTTTTTGTAGCTTGTTTACCATTAAATGTCATCCACTATTTAAGTATAGGTTTACACTACGAGAAATGACAAGAATTTCTGTTCCCTAAATGCATTTGTTAAACTGCATTTGACCATTATTTATGATCTGTTCGATCTGTCAGTACCAGTGTAATGCTATACTGTTAATAAAGCCCACTCTTTTTTTTTCTTCGTTCCTCTAGTTGTCATATACTGCCATTACTATGTAATTACCCTCTACCGAGGTAGTAAATATGCATGAATACATTCAGTTGTACAACTATAGTCTTACAATAAGCACTATGCAACTGCCTATATTTACATACCTGGTACAATGTAATGCTCCTCTATGACCCTGGAATAATACCTATAACATAATGACATAGCCTTCCTCACTGCCACCATGTCAATGTTATGATCATTTTATTTACTTTAAAAAGGTGTGCTTGAATCATGCAAAGACAGTCAGATTAATGTTATCAGGTTTCCAGATATTTATTTATCCAGTCAACATTTTCAGAAAGAAATAATCTCAAAAACATCTGTCAGACAACAGTCAGTCCATAATTATTCCATCTGTGCCTAATGGACAGCTCCTGAGATACTATTGTACAGCATTACAAGTTTAATAAAGTCAAAAAGGTAATGAGGTTTTCTGAACACCAAAGGCATTAGTGCTTGTCACACCTTTTTGGCTTTGTGCAAAATCTGTGGCATTAGTGCTTGTCACACCTTTTTGGCTTTGTGCAAAATCTGTACGATTCCATTGGCTGGAGACTTCCAGTGGTGTCACGTGCCCTGCAAAAGGTTTGTACATGTTAGCATTTTAAAATGCTCACATACAAAAAAACTAGAGAAAGTTGCCAGTCAACTCAACACTCATGACCTTTTCTTGACAGACAGCTGGTTGCCAGGCCAGGGAGTGTCCATTGGTTGGCTGTGGTCACCAGGGCCTGAGAAATCCTGAAGTCAGTGGCCTAAAAACATTAGGCCACTCACAAGAGTGATGTGCCTAAACAAAACATCTGGGATACCTTGTCACAGCATAGATGTTCGTTAGAGGAAATGCCTGTATCCAACATGTGACACAATTACCTGACAGTGGCACGACGTGCCAGTGAAGACACTGACTGACTTCAAGGGGAAAGACCAAGCAAAACAGGTGCATGGCTGTGGGACAGAAAATCCAAAATAACTCAAAAAATTCCCCTCCAAGAGGAAATAGAGATGTGCATGTGATAATCCAACATGCATTAGCAGTACAAACTCTGAAACATCAAAATAACTATAAACACTTGGAAGGAGTCATCAGACAGAGAAGAGCATACAATATACAAAAGATTGAGCTCTATAAAATGTTGGTCATTTTTTATGTTTACTGCACACCTTGATGCCTGTAGTCGGTGTGTGCGAAGTTCAAATGTGTGCCAGTCATGTTGAGAGTGCATAGGGTGCTTTGTTTTTACACTGATGCTACTCGCTGTTTATTATCTATGCACTCTCAACATTTATCTATCACACGGCAAACTACCAAATTACCTCGACTAATCTGTACCCCTGCACATTGACTTAGTACCGGTACCCCCTGTGATATAGCCTTGTTATTGTTATGTCATTTTCTTGAGTTACTTTTTTAGTTACTTTTTTGTTTGTTACTTTTTTTGTTTATTTAGTAAATACTTTGTTAACTCTATTTCTTTAACTGCATTGTTGGTTAAGGGCTTGTAAGTAAGCATTTCACGGTAAGGTATACACCTGTTGTATTTGGCACATGTGACAAATGTAATTTGAGTTCAGCCACACCCGTTGCTGACACATGTATTAAAATCGAGCACACAGCCATGCAATTTCCATAGACGAACATTGGCAGTAGAATGGCCTTACTGAAGAGCTCAGTGACTTTCAATGTGGCACTGTCATAGGATTCCACCTTTCCAACAAGTCAGTTCGTCAAATTTCTGCCCTGCTAGAGCTGCCCTGGTATGTGAAGTGGAAACGTCTAGGAGCAACAACGGCTCAGCCTCGAAGTGGTACAAGCTCACAGAACGGGACCGCCATGTGCTGAAGCACATAGTGCTTAAAAACCACCTGTCCTCGGTTGCAACACTCACTACCGAGTTCCAAATTGCCTCTGGAAACAACGTCAGCACAAGAACTGTTTGTCGGTAGCTTCATTTAAAGGGTTTCCATGACCGGGCAGCCGCTCACAAGCCTAAGATCACCATGCGCAATGCTAAGCGTCGGGTGGAGTGGTGTAAAGCTCGCTGCCATTGGACTCTGAAGTAGTGGACACACGTTCTCTGGAGTGATGAATCACGCTTCACCATCTGGTAGTCCGACAGACGAATCTGGGTTTAGCGGGTGCCAGGAAAACGCTACCTGCCGGAATGCACAGAGACTGGCCTGCAGAGCCCTGACCTCAACCCCATCGAACACCTTTGGGATGAATTGGAACACCGACTATGAGCCAGGCCTAATCGCCCAATGTCACCAATGCTATGTGGCTGAATGGAAGGAAGTCCCAGCAGCAAAGTTCCAAAATCTAGTGGAAAGCCTTCCCAGAAGACTGGAGGCTGTTGTAGCAGCAAACGGGGACCAACTCCATATTAATGCCTATGATTTTGGAATGAGATGGTCGACGAGCAGTTGTCCACATACACTATAAGACCAAACGCGTCTTAAGTGTGTTAAGTCTAAAGACAAGTCAAACGCATTATCTGCTGATATATGCATGTCCTGTGGCAAGAAGGAAAACGCTTGCAGAAAATTATCTGGGGTTATTTAACTGTAGAATTGACACTTCTTTCAGAATCAATGGAAATATCCTAGTAGACAATGTTCATTAAATATTGGGTAGTATTATTCGTGGCCATGGTTCCAAGGGGCGAAGTGAAAGGCCCACATTGTACGCCCAATTTCTTCTCGTCACACTGAGACACAATAATAAACATCTCGGTGATGGCAATTCTTTGGCCTGTTCTTTCATGATATTGCTCTAATGGCGAGTAGTTTTGTCTCTGAAGTTTCAGATTGCTGTTCAAAGGACCTTGTTTTCCCTGGCAACATCGTGGCTTTTCCACCGACTTCCGATAGCAAGGACTGAATGTTCGTGGTTATTTTAAAGCCATAGCATCAAAACACATAGCTACCAAATTGTTGTTTTTTAATATCATGGAAAAAAAGTTATCTATGTTTAGGACGGTCCTTTCTGTCAAATGGCTATTGTAGCTAGCATATCACAGAATTGACATCTACAGAAAATATTTTTGGTAAAATGTTTTGGTTTAGTTGAAAAGATTGAATATCCTCGTAATATGCAAGAAAAAAAAAAAAATATTAAAAGCGCCGATGTGTCAACTATAAACTGCTGCAGAATTTGTGAACAAATATTTGGATCCAGGTGCGTTGTTTTTCTACCCCATGTTACACGGTTACGACACAGGAAACAACCAATCATATTGGTTGAAATACATGACACTAATCAAATTCATACGGATCGTCTATAACGTCGAAGTATATGCATATACTGACAAGATACTTGTCACAATGGGAGTAGTTGTCCACAAAGCGGCACCTGTGTCAAGCTCCCGCCTATTCCTTTCTTTGGATTGGTGGATACATATATTTAAATACATGATTTAGTATTCGATAAGGCTTGATGACGTCAACAGCCTGTATTCAATTCGCATAT
Source organism: Oncorhynchus kisutch (assembly GCF_002021735.2). Taxonomy (NCBI): domain Eukaryota; kingdom Metazoa; phylum Chordata; class Actinopteri; order Salmoniformes; family Salmonidae; genus Oncorhynchus; species Oncorhynchus kisutch. Next base: position 36,146,202 of record NC_034195.2, on the reverse strand, counting down.
GCTATTTTCGCCTTCACCTGCTCGTCGCAACTAGGAAACTCGAAAATGTTCAGACTTGCTAAGTCATTGTAGTCAACAACCGCGTTCATCCAGTTAGCATTTCGGAAATGTCTGAGTTTTCTAGTTCTGACTTGCATGTGAACGTGGCATAGGCTAGTAGACTATGCTAGTCGTCTCATTTAATGAATGCACCATGCCATCACGAGACAACTCCGAAAGTGTTTTCCCCCCAGGACGTCACGTGACCATTTATTTATTTTTATTGAACCTTTAACTAGGCACGTCAGTTAACAACAAATTATTATTTACAATGACGCCCTATGGGACTCCCAATCACATATTTTATACAGCCTGGATTCGAACCAGGGACTGCAGTGACGCCTCTTGCACTGAGATGCAGTGCCTTAGACAGCTGCACCACTATATCAGTTCACTCATAACAATCTAAATAAACCTTACGTAGCAAATAAGCCATACACTTTTTTGTTGACCAAATTCCACTCTCTCATTGACCTCCATGCAAAACAAACGAAACATCGCCTGCTGGAGACAGATTTTTTTCCCTCTGGCTTCGCCTCTTCCTCGCTGATTAAGTGTTCACTGAGGGGATTCTATTAAACTGACCCAGGGTGCACTGGGCTATGGACCAACACGTGACCGGCCGAAGGTTGTGAGGGAGGCGCGCCCTTTTTCTTTGGAGTTTAACGGCGGTTGGCATCCAATATGTTACATTACCGCACCCAACGGGACTATAAAATAAATATATTATGCTTTGAAATACAAAATGGGAAAAGAAAGAAGTTAAAAAAATTATTATAATAATAAAGATACCCTCCCTTCAAACTAACCCTACACTCATTAAAAACCCACTACCCCATTCCCTACTTTGACCCTATCAACTCCTGCACCTTGCCAAAGGCCTGGGAGGACGGGACACCACCACTCAACATACCCTGTAACTTCTGAGGTCAAATCTCGTATACCAAAATACTTCTCTGCAGCTACCACCACAATATCTATTTTCTGTGGTTTATGCTCCATTTCTGCGGTACAGTTGATAACCATTGCTATGAACACTAAGAAGCCAACCTTACTTAAGTGATAATGCCCTCAAAGCCAGTATTTGTAAGATATATTGGCCAATATATCTTCCAAACACCAGCTTTGAGGGCATGATCACTTTTATACAACGGGTTACCAACATATTCAAATAATGATTTACATATTTTCATTACATATTTTATTTTTATGAATTCATTCTTCCTTCAACAAGATGTAGTCTCGACACAAATCTAGGGTTGCTACCCTAACTGGTTGGTCGTTCATTCTAACGGTTTGTTTGCCAGAGACGCGACCCAGTCGTTAAGTATTTTTGTTCTGCATCTATGGACCCAGTCGTTCAATCTAAATGTTCTGTTGCCATACTGGCTGGCAACGTTCTTATCCAATGGTTGCTAGCTAGCCAACTATGGCTAATGTACAGTCACGTCAAACAGTGCAGCCAGAATAACACCACTCGCCTCAGTTATGTTGTCAACAAGGTAGCCTGATCTGTTGTTCAGAAACATAACCGAGGTAAAGACAGTTTCAAATTGGATATTCGCACTTTCAAACCACTTGAGCCACAGACTCCAAATAAGTGTCAATATGTTGGAAAAATTGCACAAAACACTGCACAGGTCTTATTTTCACGATTTGGTCATTCATTCCCTTTCCAAAGCTAATAAACATTTGGAAATGTGAGCAGCATTAAGTATTCCTAGTTGAATTAGTTAGGGAGTGTAAACAAAGTAGAAACTTTTGTTACTTTTGAATTTCAATAGCTCCTTGGTCATGTGACCTACTGACCTCAACCAAGGTTCAGAATGTCCACTAACTACACTTCTATATTGCACACCCTTTAGTTTGTCCATTTTCCCCTCACTCAATTTTACACAATTTTTTTTCAAAATGTAAAATTTCATGTGATCTACTGACTTCAGACAAAGTTCAGAATGTACACTCAGTGAGCCTACACATTGCACACCCTTTAGTTTGTCCATTATTTCACACGTTTCTACATACATTTTTCAAACGTTCTATTTTCAAGAGCTCCTTTGTCATGTGACCTACTGACCTCAAACAGGGTTCAGAATGTACACTCAGTGGGCAAGTCAGATCTGTAACTGTGGGATAAGGATTGGCTCTAAGGGCTGAGTCGGTCAGGCTTGGTGACAGTGACTCTGGACGTGCCCCGGGCCCTTCTTGCGGATCTCCCCAGCTACGGTGCTAGCTGGCCCTTAGAAGCTGACTTAGAACTGGTATGGACCTGGGGAATCCGACTGTTTAATTAAAACAAAGCATCACGAAGGCCCGGGGTGGGGGATTTCTGCCCAGTGCTCTGAACAAATTCAATGAAGCGCGGGTAAACGGCGGGAGTAACAAGGACTCTCTTAAGGAATCCTTAGCCTTAGTAAGGGAGATAACGAGGTAGCCCTCTAGTAGGGCTCTTCCAATCCCCCCTGTATGTCACCTGTTTTCAGGTGTCGCTAACATACGCAAAGAGAGTCCTGCAGATGGTGATGGCTGTTGAACGTTAACGGAAGGCGGCAGTCGGTCCTGGAATATGGGACTTTCGGTCGAGCATGAAAATGTGACGGCGGTTCCACCAGACTCATTGATTTGCTGCGGGGCTCTTGTAAACTAATCCTGACCTTGACAGGAAGCCAATCAGAGAATGATGGCTCAAACCTATCCCTGGCTTTGGCTGGGAGGGGGGGAGTCAAGTCCTGGGAGACGGCTGATGAAAGTGTACTACTGGCATCAGTCTTATCACAGAGCGGCTGTGGTGAAACGTTTAAACACGCGTCCCTGTATACTTAGCTAACTGTAAACCCGCAAAAGTGTGAATCGAACACTGGCTTCGGCTGGACCCACTAACAGTGGAGCATTAAATGGAGATGGAATGTGCATAGCGGTTATGGACACTGCCAGGTCTCAGGTCCGCCTGGGTGCGGGACTCCACACATTCTATGTGGGAGCTCTCCTCCACACTCCTTGGAGCATGTAGTGGAGATGGCGTGTGCCTTACCATTAGCTGACACTACCAAGCCTCAGGCTTGCCTGAGTGCGGGACACCACACATTGTAGGTGGGGAGGTCTTCTTTACGCTCACTAGACTCTAGACCCATTGGCCCCGCAGTGATAGGGCATTGCATGGATCTGGATCATGCCCTACGAAGTGTGGAGAGGTATCTCCAGCTTGTCTGGGGAGGGAGGCCTACATCTGATGTGGGTAGTACCATCCACGCCCATTGATTTGCTGCGGACCTATAAAATGGACGGGTGAAGCCTAGGTTCCCACTGGGCACGGATCACTGAATGTCAACTTGATGAAATTCAAAGGAGTATACCCCTCCAGTATTTATGCTGCAGTAGTTTGTGTCGGGGGGCTAGGGTCAGTTACTTCTCCTGTCCTATCCAGTGTCCTGTGTGAATTTAAGTGTGCTTTCTCTAATTCTCTCTTTCTCTCTTTCTTTCTCTCTCTCTCTCGGAGGACCTGAGCCCTAGGACCATGCCCCAGGACTACCTGACATGATGACTCCTTGCTGTCCCCAGTCCACCTGGCCGTGCTGCTGCTCCAGTTTCAACTGTTCTGCCTTATTATTATTCAACCATGCTGGTCATTTATGAACATTTGAACATCTTGGCCATGTTCTGTTATAATCTCCACCCGGCACAGCCAGAAGAGGACTGGCCACCCCACATAGCCTGGTTCTTCTCTAGGTTTCTTCCTAGGTTTTGGCCTTTCTAGGGAGTTTTTCCTAGCCACCGTGCTTCTACACCTGCATTGCTTGCTGTTTGGGGTTTTAGGCTGGGTTTCTGTACAGCACTTTGAGATATCAGCTGATGTACGAAGGGCTATATAAATAAATTTGATTTGATTTGAACATAGAGCTAAATCACTTGCAGACGGCCTGATTCTGGGTCGGGGTTCCATACATAGCAGAGCAGCTCACTCGCTGTGATCTATTGAAAGTCAGCCATCGATCCAAGCTTTTGTCGGGGACAGAAGGCATCTTCCTCCACCATCCTCCTTCTTTACTTATGGGTTACCAGATGTATGCAGAAGGGCCAGGGGCCAAAGGCCAGACACAGAGTGTGAGAGAGCCCAAGCAGGCAGGTAGAAGGCATAAGACATTGACATGGGGCTCTGGATAGGTAGGGGGCTAGGTGGTGGTCACCCATCCACCCCCCCCCATCCACTCCACCTGTGAGTCAGGTTGGGACTCGCTGTAGAAGTCAAAGGGTCACCAGGTGTACGAGGAGGTGCACTCAGGTGCACTCCAGCAAGGCAGGGGGCACTCAGAGTCCGAGCAGGGGCGGCCGGACACGGAGGCCATGGAGTTTATTTGACTAGGCAAGTCCGTTAAGAACAAATTCTTATTGGGACTGTTTGGGACAAATTCTTATTGCATGTTTGGCCCTGTCCAGGGGTATCGTCGGATGGGGCCACAGTGTCTCCCGACCCCTCCTGTCTCAGCCTCCAGTATTTATGCTGCAGTAGTTCATGTGTCGGGGGGCTAGGGTCAGTCTTATATCTGGAGTATTTCTCCTGTCTTATCCAGTATCCTGTGTGAATTTAAGTATGCTATCTCTAATTCTCTCTCTCTTTCTCTATCTTTCTCTCTCTCTTTCTTTCTCTCTCTCTTGGAGGACCTGAGCCCTAGGACCATGCCTCAGGACTACCTGGCCTGATGTCTCCTTGCTGTCTCCAGTCCACCTGGCCGTGCTGCTGCTTCAGTTTCAACTGTTGTTCCTGCGGCTATGGAACCCTGAATTGCTCACCGGACGTGCTACCTGTCCCAGACCTGCTGTTTTCAACTCTCTAGAGACAGCAGGAGTGGTAGAGATACTCTGAATGATCGGCTATGAAAAGCCAACTGACATTTACTCCTGAGGTGCTGACCTGTTGCACCCTCTACAACCACTGTGATTATTATTATTTGACCCTGCTGGTCATCTATGAACATTTGAACATCTTGGCCATGTTCTGTTATAATCTCCACCCGGCACAGCCAGAAGAGGACTGGCCACCCCTCATAGCCTGGTTCCTCTCTAGGTTTCTTCCTAGGATCTGGCCTTTTTAGGGAGTTTTTCCTAGCCACTGTGCTTCTACACCTGCATTGCTTGCTGTTTGGGGTTTTAGGCTGGGTTTCTGTACAGCACTTTGATATATCAGCTGATGTAAGAAGGGCTTTATAAATAAATTTGATTTATTGACAATGACTGCCTACCCTGGACCAATTGTGCGCCACCCTATGGGACTCCCAATCACGGTGGATTTGATGCAGCCTGGATTCGAACCAGTTACTGCAGTGACACCTCTTGCACCGAGATGCAGTGTCTTAGAACTCTGCACCACTCTGGAGCCACACTCAGAGTCTCTGAGTGGTAAAAAGTGGACAGGTCAGAAACTGCACAGAGACTGTTTCGGGATACAAGGTGCACGTGCTTCCTGACAGCGGAAATATAGACATCTTGGTGTCCGGGGAGGGATGCTTAAGTGTGGTTGCCTAGTGGGCAAGGTTATGGAGATGGCTGACCCTGGCCGGGACGCGGTGATGGGTGATGCCCAGTGAGAGGGGTGTTGACCGGATAGGGAGAGTAGGTGTGGATGCCCGGAGGTCTGTAGTTCCAGGGAGTAAGCTATACACTCTCAGCCCCAGGGAGAGGGCAGGCAGGCGGCAGGGAGTGTAGGCATAGAGGCCTGGAGTCAGAGGTCACCAGGTCAATGGGTGCCTGCCTGGAGGTCAGGAAGGCCCCAGTGAATAGGTGTGTGAGTGACACTGTCCTTCAGGGGAACAGAGCAGGCAATTAATGTAAAACTGTGTGAGATGAAAATGGACAAACGAAAGGGTGTGCAATATAGAAGGGTAGTCAGTGGATATTCTGAACCTTGGTTGAGTCCAGTAGATAACATGAACAAGGAGCTATTGAAATGAGAACATTTGAAAAATTAATGTAAAATCTTGTGAGATGAAAATGGACAAACTAAAGAGTGTGCGATATAGAAGGGTAGCTGGTGTACATTCTGAACCTTGGTTGGGGACAGTAGGTCACATGACCAAGGAGCTATTGAAATTAGAAAGTTTGAAAAATTAATGAAAAAATCGTGTGTGATGAAAATGGACAAACCAAAGGGTATGCAATGCGTAGGCCAACTTAGTGTACATTCTGAACCTTGTTTGAGTCTATATGTACATATTCTTATTCCATCTCTTTACTTAGATCTGTGTATTAGGTAGTTGTTGTGGAATTGTTGGATTACTTGTTAGATATTGCGGCACTGTAGTAAATAAAAGCACAAGCATCTGCTAACCATGTATGTGACCAATACAATTTGATTACTCCACTTTTGTTTTAAGCCGACATCACTTTCGGGCAGAACGGGGCAGCCGGCTCATGCCCGGGAGACAGCCCGCTTCCAAAACGAATGCAATCATCTTCCACGCTTTGCAAAATACGCCTGTCCGGGCCAGATGAATAGAATCCCCTCACTAGCCAGCTTGTTAAATGGAAGAAAAACTGCATAACATCTCGTTAAATGTTGTACATTATTGTGCAACATGTTCTATTTGGTACCAACTCGAAATATTCCTAACACATGGACAAATTTACTGAGAGATGAAAGGAAGAAATTGTTTTGATTGTTATTCTGTTAGTGGGTTGGGTTATCTGAGCTAGCTGCTTGCTACCAAAACGTTAGCGGCCACTATTGCCTGCCTAGGCTACGAAAACGTTAGCTCCTAGCTAAACAACGAATCGAGCGCTGGCAAATCCAAAGTTCTTTGTTTCAACAAACTGCACCTTGAAGAGAAAAATATTATCAAACTCAACGATATTCTGGCTGCAGGATAGCTACAACTATCTACTCAGCTATTCTTATAGTAAGCTCACTGGATGGAAAGCTTGGGCACGCTTCCTTCCTGTAAGTGTTCACTTCTCCATTCTTTAGCTGGGGCAAATGGTGGACCCACTTCCCGTCACGGATAGCTCTTATAAAAGTGAGTAGCTAATGTTATTAGCTAATTTCCCTTGTCTAATTTAGTTAGCTTGCAGAAGGTCAATTGTAACGTGTGCAATTGCAGGTTGTTTTACTAGTAAAGTCATTTATTATGTGGATTGTTTTTATCAGCTGTGCCTCCATCCTGATCTCTAGCTTGTTATAGACAAGGAGATAGCAATACATTGTGTTTTGTTTACGGTATCTGAAAAGGACATCAAGAGGTTAATAGAACTCTATTCCTCCAATGAGGTTATTTTCACAGGACAAATAAATGCTGCCAAGGTTGCCTGGAATTATTTATATATTTATTTCACCTTTATTTAACCAGGTAGGCCAGTTGAGAACAAGTTCTCATTTACAACTGCGAACTGGCCAAGATAAAGCAAAGCAGTGTGACACAAACAACAACACAGAGTTACACATGGAATAAACAAACGTACACAATATAAAAATATACAGTGTGTGCAAATGAGGTAATGCAATAAATAGGCCATAGTGGCGAAATAATTACAATTTAGCAATTAAACACTGGAGTGATATATGGCAGAAGATGAATGTGCAAGTAGAGATACTGGGGTGCTAAGGAGCAAAATAATTATAATATGGGGATGAGGTAGAGGTCGACCGATTATGATTTTTCAACTCAACTCGATACCGATTGTTGGAGGACCAAAAAAAAGCCGATACTTTTTTAATATACATATTTGTAATAATGACAATTACAACAATACTGAATGAACAATGAACACTTTTATTTTAACTTAATATAATACATCAATAAAATCTATTTCGTCTCAAATAAATAATGAAACATGTTCAATTTGGTTTAATAATGCAACAACAAAGTGTTAGAGAAGAAAGTAAAAGTGCAATATGTGCCATGTAAAAAAGCTAACGTTTTTAAGTTCCTTGCTCAGAACATGAGAACATATGAAAGCTGGTGGTTCCGTTCAACATGAGTCTTTAATATTCCCAGGTAAGAAGTTTTCGGTTGTAGTTATTATAGGACTATTTCTCTCTATACCATTTGTAATACCTTTGACTATTGGATGTTCTAATAGGTACTTTAGTATTGCCAGCCTAATCTCGGGAGTTGATTGGCTTGAAGTCATAAAAGAGCTGCTGGCAAACGCAGTAAAGCGCTGTTTGAATGAATGCTTACGAGCCTGCTGCTGCCTACCACCGCTCAGTTAGACTGCTCTATCAAATCATTAGACTTAATAATATAGTAACACACAGAAATACGAGCCGTAGGTCATTAATATAGTCAAATCCGGAAACGATCATTTCGAAAACAGAACGTTTATTCTTTCAGTGAAATACGGAACCGTTCCGTATTTTATCTAACGGGTGGCATCCATAAGTCTAAATATTGCTGTTACATTGCACAACCTTCAATGTTATGTCATAAAATTCTGGCATATTAGTTTGCAACTTGCCAGGCGGCCCAAACTGTTGCCTATACCCTGACTCTGTTGCACAGAACGCAAGAGAAGTGACACATATTCCCTAGTTAAAAGAAATTCATGTTAGCAGGCAATATTAACTAAATATGCAGGTTTAAAAAATATATACTTGTGTATTGATTTTAAGAAAGGTGTTGATGTTTATGGTTAGGTACACATTGGTGCAACGACAGTGCTTTTTTCACGAATGCACTTGTTAAATCACCCGTTTGGTGAAGTAGGCTGTGATTCAATGATAAATTAACAGGCACCCTGCAATGCAGGGCAAGCTAGATAAACTAGTAATATCATCAACCATGTGTAGTTAACTAGTGATTATGTTAAGATTGACAGTTTTTTATAAGATACATTTAATGCTAGCTAGCATCTTACCTTGGCTCCTTGCTGCATTCGCATTACCAGTAGTCAGCCTGCCACGCAATCTCCTCGTGGAGTGCAATGTAATCGGCCATGATCGGTGTCCAAAAATGCCGATTTACTGATTGTTATGAAAACTTGAAATCGGCCCTAATTAATCGTCCGACCTCTAGTTGAGTGGGCTATTTACAGATGGGCTATGTACAGGCGCAATGATCTGTGAGCTGCTCTGAAAGCTGATGCTTCAAGTTAGTGAGGGAGATATGAGTCTCTAGCTTCAGTGATATTTTTTTGGGCAGCAGAGAACTGGAAGGAAAGCCAGTCAAAGGAGGACTTGGCTTTGAGGGTGATCAGTGAAATATACCTGCTGGAGCACGTGCTACAGGTGGGTGCTGCTATGGTGAACAATGAGCTGAGATAAGGCGGGGCTTTACCTAGCAAAGACTTACAGATGACCTGGAGCCAGTGGGTTTGGCGACGAATATGAAGCTAGGGCCAGCTAACGAGAGCATACAGGTCGCAATGGTGGGTAGTATATGGGGCTTTGGTGACAAAACAGATAACATTGTGACAGACTGCATCCAATTTGCTGAGGAGAGTGTTGGAGGCTATTTTGTAAATGACATCGCCGAAGTCAAGGATCGGGAGGATAGTCAGTTTTACGAGGGTATGTTTGACAGCATGAGTGAAGGATGCTTTGTTGTGAAATAGGAAGCTGATTCTAGATTTAATTTTGGATTGGAGATGCTTAATGTGAGTCTGGAAGGAGAGTTTACAGTCTAACCAGACACCTAGGTAGTTGTCCACATATTCTAAGTCAGAACTGTCCAGAGTAGTGATGCTAGACGTGTGGGCATGTGCGGGCAGAGATCGGTTGAAGAGCATGCATTTAGTTTGACTTGCATTTAAGAGCAGTTGGAGGCCACGGAAGGAGAGTTAACACAGTGTCCAAAGAAGGGTCAGAAGTATACAGAATGGTGTTGTCTGCGTAGAGATGGATCAGATAATCAGCAGCAAGAGCGACATTGATGTATACAGAGGAAAGAGTCGGCCCGAGAATTGAACTCTGTGGCACCCCCATAGACTGCCAGAGGTCCGGACAACAGGCTCTCCAATTTGACACACTGAACTCTGTCTGAGAAGTAGTTGGTGAACCAGGCGAGGCAGTCATTTGAGAAACCAAGTCTGTTGAGTCTGCCGATAAGAATGCGGTGATTGACAGAGTCCAAAGCCTTGGCCAGTTTGATGAATACGACTGCACAGTATTGTCTTTTGTCGATGGCGGTTATGATATCGTTTAGGACCTTTAGCGTGGCTGAGGTGCACCATTGACCAGCTCTGAAACCAGATTGCATACCGGAGAAGGTACGGTGGGATTCGAAATGGTCTGTAATCTGTTTGTTAACTTGGCTTTCGAAGACCTTAGAAAGGCAGGATAGGATAGATATAGGTCTGTAGCAGTTTGGGTCTAGAGTGTCTCCCCCTTTGAAGAGGGGGATGACCACGGCAGCTTTCCAATCTTTGGGGATCTCAGATGATACGAAAGAGAGGTTGAACAGACTAGTAATAGGGGTTGCAACAATTGCGGCGGATAATTTTAGAAAGAGAGTTTCCGGATTGTCTAGCCCAGCTGATTTGTAGGGGTCCAGATTTCGCTGCTCTTTCAGAACATCAGCGATCTGGATTTGGGTGAAGGAGATGGTGGAGGCTTGGGCAAGTTGCTGTGGGGGTGCAGAGCTTTTGACTGGGGTAGGGGTAGCCAGGTGGAAAGCATGGCCAGCCGTAGAAAAATGCTTATTGAAATTCTCAATTATAGTGGATTTATCGGTGGTGACAGTGTTTCCTAGCCTCAGTGCAGTGGGCAGCTGGGAGGAGGGGCTCTTATTCTCCAAGTATGTCAGGGTTGGTGTATGAAATTGTATACACCAGTATACCACAACCAGGTTTATATCTATCTTTTAACGGTGCAGTGCAATTCTAAGGGGATTGGGTCTTGATGGAAAGCTGACAGCTGACCAGATTGCCAAGAAGTTGGAAAATCTGAAGACCAAATACAAGGTAAAGTGGGCTTGTGTTCTTAGAAGACTTGAGATTTCGGACTTCTAAAATAAGTGTTTACTGATATTGTCAATATTTACTGATCATGAAGTCAAAACAAAAAAGCCTCATCCCAGCCATAGTCACACTTTTGTATTTGTCTTTTAGGACTTAATACATTTTTCTTGGCAAGGACACTGTTGCTACCAGCATAGCCTCCTGGCCCTGGTTCCAATTTATGGGCGAGGCCATGGAAGGACGCCTCTTCAACAGCGCCCAAGTTTTGGCAGTGGCATCTTTGGCTGGTGAGGCTCCAGGTTCTTCCTCACCATTAACCAACGAGAGAGGACAGGGGGGTGACGGTGCTGACATTTTGGAGTTCTTGATCAAAACTGAGATGGAGGACAGTGTGGGGACAGAGAACTTGGAGGACAATGCAACTGTTAACACTGATGCAACTCAGACTGAGGGCCCTACTACTATGGGCTGGCGAAGAATTTCAGAATGCTCGTATAAAAGTAAGTGAGTGAGTTGGGGATACTCTGATTCTGTTCACCATTCAAATGATTTCTTCAAGGTTACCAGGAGGTCTGTTTAGTCCAGGGCTCTCCAACACTGTTCCTGGAGAGCTACCATCCTGTAGGTTTTCAGTCCAACCCCAGTTGTAACTAAATCAAATCAAATTTGTCACATACACATGGTTAGCAGATGTTAATGCGAGTGTAGCGAAATGCTTGTGCTTCTAGTTCCGACAATGCATTAATAACCAACAAGTAATCTAGCTAACAATTCCAAAACTACTACCTTATAGACACAAGTGTAAGGGGATAAAGAATATGTACATAAAGATATATGAATGAGTGATGGTACAGAGCGGCATAGACAAGATACAGTAGATGGTATTGAGTGCAGTATATACATATGAGATGAGTATGTAAACAAAGTGGCATAGTTAAAGTGGCTAGTGATACATGTATTACATAAAGATGCAGTAGATGATATAGAGTACAGTATATACGTATACATATAACTAACCTGATTCAGTTCAACTAATTATTAGAATCAGGTGCCGTAGATTAGGATGGATTGGAGCAAAAACCTACAGGACAGTAGCTCTCCAGGAAAGGGTTGGAGAACCCTGGTCTAGACTCTGGTCTTTAAGGTTCCCTAGTGCTTGAGGCATCACTACACACACCCTGGTTCAAATCCAGGCTGTAACACAACCGGGCCTTGATTAGGAATCCCATATGGCGGCACACAATTGGCCCTGCATCGTCCGGGTTTGGCCGGTGTGTGCCGTCATTGTAAATAAGAATTTGTTCTTAACCGACTTGCCTAGTTAAATAAAGGTTAAAATTCAAGAATAAGAATTTAATTGCAGTTATTGGTTGTTAGCAAGCTTGCTGCAAAAAATGGTGTGTTATTTGATACATGGTAATGTATGCTCAATCTGATGTACCTGATTCATATTACTGACATTGGTTCCTGCTTATCAGTGACAGAGCAGGAGACGGAGAGAATGATAAAGCTGCGTGCCGTGAATGAGGCTCTCTTCACAGGCAGAAAACATACTGCCAAGCCTGCCTGGAGGTGAGTATGTTTGGAAAGGACATATACAGACCATGTTTTGGCCCAGCACATCCTGTGATTATCTGTCCCAAATCCACTTCCAGCTCCTTTGCACTTATGTATGTCTAAAAGGACTGGATAGGTGTAAACAATATGGTGATAAGTCTTTCTAGCTCGACTTGGAGCTATTAGCATATTGCTTATACCTATTTGATAATTTCAGATTTCGTTAACTGCTCTAAATGAGAATTAGTTTGAGAATTGTTGTTTTCGGCATTTTTGTTTGTCTCTGACAGGAGGCTGCTGAGTGGAGGACGGCTCATAATAAGGGCTGGAATGGAGTAAATGGAATGGTATCAAGCACATGGAAACCATGTGTTTGATGAGTTCGATTACCATTCCATTGATTTCGTTCCAGCCATTACTATGAGCCCGTCCTCCCCAATTAAGGTGCGACCAACCTTCTGTTTTTGAGTTCATTTTATTTTTACAGGGACAGGGCACATTAATCAACGTTTCAGTAAAAGTGACGGTTTTAGCCGGCCGGCTAATTTTCAACCGCAGTCCCTGGGCAGGTTATTAAAAACAATTACAATATAGACAATAGCAACATAGGACAAGCAAGACATAGCATACAGACAGAGCAACATAGGACAAGCAAGATGTAGCATACAGACAGAGCAACATATAACAAAAAGCAGCAAGACAAAATTCATAAAAGCAACAAAGTGTTTCCACACCTCACAAGCTACAGACAACAGACAACATGGAAAGCGGCAACACACAGCTAGGGACCATGTTCACAAATCTGATTGACCTTTAGCAATGTCTTCAAGAATTTTGTGAAAGTGTGATATGTGGTGCAGTTATGTTGTCTCCATGTTTTCCTGCAGAGCTATTTTGAATGAGTTGGGCCTTCAGGGAAAGCTGACTACTGACCAGCTTGCCAAAAAGTGGGATAACCTCAAGAGGCGATATAAGGTAATGTGACAGTGACGGCAGTACTCAACCAGTGTATTAGTGCGCTTCATTTTCATTCTTGAATTTTTTTGTGTAGTGTATAAGAAACATTCCCAAAGTTTCTTGGAAGTTATTCTTGATCCACAATGTATCGCTCTCTCATCACCTCCTGCACACATCTCTTCTCAATTCCACTCCACACTGCTTTGTCCACTGAACCCAGACACTGTATTCCTCTTTTGGTGCAGGAGTTGAAATGTCCAGCCCGCAGCATGGAGAGCAACCCAAATTCCTGGCCCTGGTTCTACCGCATGAATGATGCCATGGAGGGACGATTCGCCGGCTGCGCCCCCATCCTGACGCCAGTAGTAGAGGAGGGTGATGAGGAGTTTGAGCCCTCTCCACTACCAAGGAAGAGGGCTCGTCGGACGCCAGGGAAGGGGGGGATGTCTGAGTTCTTGACAGAGTCTGAGATAGATGAGCTGGTGGAAACGGAGGAGAGGAATGGAGCAGCCGTCTTCCAAGGGGCCACCATAGGGGAGTATCACACGGCCACAGAATTCTCATATAAGCGTAAGTGATGATGTTTTGCCTTTCAAAGGGACTATTTGCTCAAAATATAAATCAATATGATTTTCCACTTTCTTGGTATGGTATTGGTCGACCCAGACAGTTTATAAAGTGCATGTTTGAGTTATTGGCAATAAGCTAACTAGCAACAAGTTACTTCGATAACAATTCTTTGTGAATAATAACGCTAGTTGTTATATTTGCTTGATTTACAGTGACTGAGGAGGACACCAAGAGATTGATAGAGCTGCGTGCTTCCAATGAGGCCCTTTTCACAGGGAAGAGAAATACGGCCAAGCCTGCCTGGAGGTGAGTTAGCTTGTGTTGGAAGAAACTATTTGGCTAAATAAAAATGTGATATTTCCAGTCAATGTACTTTATACTTCCATTATTTCTCTGTAGGGCTATAGTAAAAGAGATGGGCCTCGCAGGAAAGTTGTCGGCTGACCAGGTTGCCAAAAAGTGGGACAACCTGAAGACAAAATTCAAGGTATTGTAACTAGTGTGTGTCCATGTATATTTTGTCCATGATTTCTCACCCTGTTTCAGGGGCTGTGTGTGTAGTTGCTTGCACATGTACACTGAGTGTACAAAACATTAGTAACACTTTTCCTAATATTGAGTTTCACCGCTTTTGGCCTCAGAACAGCCCCAATTCATCAGGGCATGGACTCTACAAGGTGTCAAGTGTTCCACAGGGATGCTGGCCCATGTTGACTCCAATGCTTCCCATAGTTGTGTCAAGTTGTCTGGATGTCCTTTTGGTGGTAGACTATTATTTGTATATATATTTATTTCTTTACTCCCTTTTTCTCCCCAATTTGGTGGTATCCAATTGGTCTTGTCTCATCGCTGCAACTCCCGTACGGACTCTGGAGAGGCGATGGTCAAGAGCCGTGCGTCCTCCGAAACACAACACAACCCAACCAAGCCGCACTGCTTCTTGACACATTGCCAACTTAACCCGGAAGCCAGCCACACCAATGTGTCGAGGGAAACACCGCTGACACAGTCACCTGGTGACTGTCAGCGTGCACTGCGCCCAGCCCGTCACAGGACATCCCTGCCGGCCAAACCCTCCCCTAACCCAGACAATGCTGGGCCAATTGTGCTCCGCCCCTTGGGCCTCACGGTCACGGCCAGCTGCGACAGGTGGTGGACCATTCTTGATCCATACGGGAAACTGTTGAGCGTGAAAAATCCGGTGGCGTTGCAGATCTTGACACACTCAAACCAGTGTGCCTGACACCTCCTACCATACCCTGTTCAAAGGCACTTTGTCTTGCCCATTCACCCTTTGAATGGCACACGTACATGATCCATGTCTCAAAGTTTAAAAACAATTATTTAACCTGTCTCCTCCCCTTCTTCTACACTGTTTGAAGTGAATTTAACAGGTGACATCAATAAGGGATCATAGCTTTCACCTGGATTCACCTTGTCAGTCTCATGGAAAGAGGTGTCCCTAATGTTTTGTACAGTCAGTGTATATGTACATGGATGCTCATATGTGGGACCAGAAGATGGATAGGTCACACTAAGTGATATCTCCTAATACGTTTATATCTTCTCTTATCCCTTAGGACTTGAAGTATCCACCGCGTGGCATGGAGAACCAGAGCACCCCTGCCTCCTGGCCTTGGTTCCAACTCATGAATGATGCCTTCGAGGGCCGACTGGCCGCGAGAGCCCCCAAAATAACTCCCATATGGATGAACGAGGAAGACTACTTGTTTGTTTCCTCGCCGATGCCTACAGAGAGAGACCCGTGTCCCATGCCAGAAAGGAGTGAGATTTCTGATCTGGAAGAGGGAATGAGACCAGAGGGGACAGAGGTGGATGGAACGGTTACGTTCTTAGACGCCAGTGGAGAGGAGTGCCCCACACCTGTGGAATTCTCCTATAAAAGTCAGTGTCATTCCTTCATTCTTCATGTCTCCGAATGTTCTTTTCAAGGAGGATAAAATATACTTTTAGAAGTCAAATTTCACGAGTTAAAAATGGATTAATGTTCTCAGTGTTCTCAGATTAATGTTCTCATGGACTAGGGCTGTCCCCGACTAAAATACATCTTGGTCGAACAAGAGTAGTCTTTTCTTTTGAGCAATCGATTGGTCAAAATTTAAAGACATGTACTTTTCCATATATAGACACACCCTATGTGTTTTAATAAAATCAACTATATGTACTGAGCTTGTCTGATGCTTCAAGCTTGCTGTTTTATTAAATAATTAAGTCACACAAATGACTCAAGGGAGCCAGAGATCAAGATAGCCTAAAAAAAATAACTGTTCCGTACCCTCCTCCTCCTGCTGCTGCTGGCCTTCAAAGATTCTGCCTTGCCGTTACACTCCTGAAGTTGCCGGTAATAGGCTACACCAGGGGTCGGCAACCTTTTTCCATTTGGAGTGACAATTTATCTTACCATTTCTATCGATCTGTGTGCCAGTTATGATTTTCATTTGCACATTTTTGTGGAACAGTTTAATTTAATTTATAGACTTTTATATCTCAAAATCATTGTAATGTGGTTCATCTAAATTCTATCTAACAAACAAATAAAAACATGGTAGCCTGAAGGTAGAAAATATCCTGATAAATATACTATATATCACATTGGCTACGCATGTCTGTCTGCAATGAACTTGAAACATGTATCAACTGTGTCTGGCCCAAAGCCCATTGCTAGCAAATTTTCAACATTGTATAGAAAATACTGGGCCCCAAGTTTCCCACCCTAGTGAGCTTAGGACAGACACAGCTGTAGACTATTTGTGCAAGGGATAATAAGTAATCAATTATTTTGAAGTTTACACTGGATCAGAGCATTACATTTTTCCCTTTCAGGCCGAGTGGTTATCAAAAGGGAGAGAGCTGGAAATATTTGTCAAATACATTGAGGAACTATTGTCATTCTCAATGGATGTAAAAAGAGACTTTGTTTACTCGCTGTTTGAGTTGAAGACATTTTTAATTTGAGAAGCTCCACAGCTTAATAGTGGTAGTGAGTTAAGACAATCAGAAATACTATCCAACATCCCCAAATAGGCACATTTATAAGTCAAGTAGCCTAGGCCTATTTCTATATGCGTAATCAGGTGCACATCCTTACTCAACATTGACAGGAGCTCTCCAAACAAAAGACAATGGAAAAAAAATGTTGCCACTCCTTCGTTGCCCAGGTGGTGTGTTTGGGATCATTGTCATGCTGAAAGACCCAGCCACGTTTTATCTTCAATGCCCTTGCTAATGGAAGGAGGTTTACACTCAAAATCTCATGATACATGGCCCCATTCATTCTTTCCTTTACACGGATCAGTCGTCCTGGTCCCTTTGCAGAAAAACAGCCCCAAAGCATGATGTTTCCACCCCCATGCTTCACAGTAGGTATGGTGTTCTTTGGATGCAACTCAGCATTATTTGTCCTCCAAACACGACGAGTTGAGGTTTTACCAAAAAGTTATATTTTGGTTTCATCTGACCATATGACATTCTCCCAATCTTCTTCTGGATCACTGTATATGTAATGGGGAATTGATAGACACTAACAATCAAAAGGGCAAACAATTTACTCAAGGAAGTTATGAAACAATAAATGTGCATGAAATGGCGGGAAAGACGTGCTTTGTGCATCTTAGCCACACTCTCCTTTTCCTTGGATAGTGGCATCCCCGCGGCTTCCTCAATGGATTTAGTCCACTGAGACCGGCGAGAATCAGACATGTCAAGTGTGCCATGAAAAAATCTATATATTTGCGACTGCTCAACTAAAAAATTCTCGGCCGACCAAGAGCCTATCGACCAGACAATCAACCAGTTGACTAAATGCGGTCAGCCTTAATATGAACCATATACAGTGCCTTCAGAAAGTATTACTCCTTGACTTATTCCACATTTTGTAGTTCCATTCTGAATTCAATATTGATTCATATTTTTTTATCACCCACCTACACACAATACCCTATAATGAATGGTGAAAATATGTTTAGAAACTTTTGCAAAAGTATTAAAAATAAAATACAGATCGAATTCACACCCCTGAATACTTTGTAGAAGCAACTTTGGCCGAGATTACAGCATGAATTGTCTTGTACAGTGCATTTGGAAAGTATTCAGACCCCTCTACTTTTTCCATGTTTTGTTACATTTTAGAATAAGGCTGTAATGTATTACATTTAAATGTTTTCCTCATCAATCTACACAAAGTACCAAATAATGAAAACCAGTTTAGACATTTTTGCAAATGTATAAAAAACATTTTTTTTTTAACATACCTTATTTACATAAGTATTCAGACCTTTTGCTATTAGACTCAATTGAGCTCAGGTGCATCCTGTTTCCATTGATCATCCTTGAGAAGTTTCAACAACTTGATTGGAGTCCACCTGTGGTAAATTCAATTGATTGGACATGATTTGGAAAGGCACACACCTGTCTATATAAGGTCCCACATTTGACAGTGCATTTCAGCAAAAACCAATCCGAGACAGGATTGTGCTGAGGCACAGATCTGGGGAAGGGTACCAAAAGAATGGCTGCAGCTGTGGAGGTCCCGAAAAACACATAATTCTTAAATAGAAGAATTTTGGAACCACCAAGACACTTCCTAGAGCTGGCCGCCTGGCCAAACTGAGTAATTGGGGGAGAAGGGCCTTTGTCAGGGAGGTGACCAAGAACCCGATGGTCACTCTGACAGAGCTCCAGAGTTCCTCTGTGGAGATGGGAGAACCTTCCAGAAGGACAACCATCTCTGCAGCACTCAACCAATCAGGCCTTGTCCACTTGGAGTTTGCCAAAAGGCACCTAAAGACTCTCAGACCATGAGAAACAAGATTCTCTGTTCTGATGAAACCAATATTGAACTCTTTGGCCTGAATGCAAAGTGTCATGTCTGAAGGAAACCTGGCACCATCCCTATGGTGAAGCATGGTGGTGGCAGCATCATGCTGTGGGGATGTTTTTCAGCGGCAGGGACTGGGATACTATCCAGGATCGAGGAAAAGATGAACAGAGCAAAGTACAGAGAGATCCTTGATGAAAACCTGCTTCAAGTCACTCAGGACCTCAGACTGGGTGAACGTACACCTTCCAACAGTACAACAACCCTAAGCACACAGCCAAAACAACGCAGGAGTGGCTTCAGGACAAGTCTCTGAATGTCCTTGAGTGGCCCAGCCAGAGCCCGGACTTGAACCTGATCTCTGGAGAGACCTGAAAATAGCTGTGCTCCGATGCTCCCCATCCAACCTGACAAAGCTTGAGAGGATCTGCAGAGAAGAATGGGAGAAATTCCCCAAATACAGGTGTGCCAAGCTTGTAGTGTCATACTCAAGAAGGCTCGAGGCTGTAATCACTGCCAAAGGTGCTTCAACAAAGTACTGAGTAAAAGGTCTGATATTTCCATTTTTATATTTGAAACATTTGCAAATATTTCTAAAAACCTTTTTTGTTGTTGCTTTTTTATTGTGGGGTATTGTGTGTAGATTGAGGGGGGAAACCATTTAATACATTTGAGTAAGGCTGTAACCTAACAAAATGTGGAAAAAGTCAAGGAGTCTGTATACTTTTCCGAATGCACGGTTTACTTGTATTTGGTATTTTATTAGGATCCCCATTAGCTGTTGCAAAACCAGCAGCTACTCTTCCTGGGGTCCACACAAAACATGAAACATAATGACATAACACAGAACATCAATAGACAAGAACAGCTCAAAGACAGAACTACATACAAAAAAATGTTTATACATAGCCTACATATCAATGAATACACACAAACGATCTAGGTCGAATATCTGCATTTGAGGATTTTCTCAAGCTTTCTCACCCACCAAGTTGAGTGGGGAGTGTGGGAGAACAGCAATCTTTAAGTCTTTCCAAAGATTTTCAATTGGATTCAAGTCTGAACTTTGGCTGGGCCACTCAAGCGCTTTCACATTTCTGTTCTGAAGCCATTCCAGGGTTGCTTTGGCTGTATGCTTGGGGTCATTGTCCTATTAGACTGAGGCAAAGATTTCCATTCCAAGGTCATTTGCACTCTGAAGCAGGTTCTCGTCAAGGATTTGCCTGTATTTGGCTCCATTCATTGTTCCCTCTATCCTTACCAGTCTCCTAGTCCCTGCCGCTGAAAAGCACCCCCATAGCATGATGCTGCCACCATGCGTCATGATTTGGATGGTGTTCAGACCGGTGACCAGCTGTGCCTGGTTTTCTCCAGACATAGTGCTTTGCATTCAGGCCAAATGGTTACATTGTCTCATCAGATCATATAATCTTTTGACTTATGAGTCTTTTACATGCCTTTTTGCAATCTTCAGGTTGCCATGTGGCTTTTTCTCAGGAGTGGCTTCCTTCTGGTACACTCTTCCATAAAGTCCAGATTGGTGAAATGTTATAGAGATTGTTGTCCTTCTGGCCAGTTCTCCCATCTTAGCCAAGGAACTCTGTAGTTCTGTCAGAGTGGTCATTAGGGTCTTGGTCATCTCCCTGACCAAGGTCTTTCTTGCCTGGTTGCTCAGTTTGGTTAAATGGCCAGCTCTAGGCAGAGTAGATCCAAATGTGTTCAATTTCCCAATGATGGAGACCACTGTGCTGTTGGAATCTTTCAACACTCTAGAAATAGTTTTACACCCTTCCCCAGAAAAATGCCTTCTCACCACTCTATTTCAGAGCTCCAAAGCCAGTTCCTTGGACTTCATGGTATAGTTTCTGCTCTGACATGCACTGTCAACAATGGGACCTTATATAGACAGGTGTTTTCTTTCTAATTTATCTCCATTCAATTGGCCACAGGTGGACTCCAATCAATTTGTAGCGAAGTCTCAAAGATGATAAAAGGAAATTGGATGCATCTGAGCTCAATCTGGAGTAAAAGGGTGTGAATACTTATTTAAATGAGATTTTGGTATTTCATGATGTGTGAGAGAAAAAAAATCAACAAAACAACAATGTGGAATAAGTCAAGGGGTATGACTACTTTATGAAGGCACTGTAGGCAACAATCAAGAAAAACATATTGGCAAACGAATAGTAACTTTAATTTTGTTTTGATGACAGTGACAGAGCAGGATACGAGGAGGCTGATTAAGTTGCGTGCGGCCAATGAGGTTCTCTTCACTGGGAGGCGAAATGCTGCCAAGGCTGCATGGAAGTGAGTAGGATTTAGTATGAAAATAAATGTCAATGACGAAGCACTAAAGTCAGATATGCATAATCAACACTGATCACATTGGTTATTTTTGTGTGCAGGGCCATTTTAAAAGAGTTGGTTCTCCTGGGAAAGGTGTCAACTTACCAGGTGGCCAAGAAATGGGACAACTTAAAAAGAAGATATAAGGTAAACTGTCAAGTGTTTCTGGCAAATTTCTGCAACATGAAATAATCAAAGTGTAAATAGATCAAAATCAGAATGTTTATATTGAAGGACGAATCCTTAATAATGTCCATGCATTGCTAAAACACTTTCACCCAGCTGAAGTCTGCTCTGTTGTTTGTATTCTACACTGTGGTCACACTTGTCCCCTCTTGTTCCCTGAACAGGACCTGAAGTACCCTCCTGTGGGCATGGAGAGCATAGCAGACAACGCTGCTTCCTGGCCATGGTTCTACCTCATGAATGAGGCCATGGAGGGCCGCCTCGCCGCCAGCGGACCTGTCTTGACCCCTATAACGGAGGGTGATGACCCCGAGCCTTCCCCTTCACAGTCGTCTCGAAATAGAGGATGCCCGTTGCTGGAAAAGGGTGACATCACACTGGAGTACCAACAAGAGATTTATGTGCACCCCACCATAGAGGAGTGCCACCGGGCCACAGCGGAGTGTGAGAGTGCACTGAGAGAGGAGAGGTTGGGTAGGGGGCCAGCAGGGGGCACTGCTGCTCAGAAGTCAGTGACACTGGAGAGAGGGTGGGAGATGATGGAGAGGGAGAGGGCAGCGATAGAGGGGGATAGAGCGGCGGTAGACAGAGAGCGACAGTGGCTGGAGAGCGAGAGAGCCAACTTGGCAAGAGACAGGATGCTGTTGGAACAGGACATGGCGGCACTTGGTAGAGAGAGAGAGGCCTTTGAGAGCCAGAGGGCAGCAGTGATGATGCACAGTGCTACAGGGGTGCACACTGGACACGTCAACCACTGTGGGATGGGGATGTAGACCTATCGTATTAACTGCCTTGGAAGCCAAGGACTGTTCAAGAGCCTTCAAGTTAATTAGAGGAGTCTTTTCAGCATGTTTTCACCTTATTGGCTCGAGATTAATAAATGTTTTACACTCACAAGAGAATGCGCTGTCTTTGATTTGTGATTGATACATTCCAAACATCTAAACATAATGGTTTATTAAACTAACCAGTGACAGAGACTTCAATCTGTGACATTGTGGACTTGTTTTAAATGTCATTTGAGAATTTCTCTTTCTTTTGACAGAACAGGCGAATGATGTCATGTAACCCTTAAAGTGTTTGTTGTGACTCATTATCTCAATGGCCTCATCCTGTCTTTTCAGTCTCGGTTGCAATTATATTGTAATATAAGACAAAATTAGCACTATAAGTAAGAGAACTGAATTTGTTATGGAAGTGTTAACTTTTTATGTACTGACTACTTTTCTCTAATGTGAAAGCTGTTTCCATTTTCAAACAATGAATATACTATAAATTACTGCCAAAAAAGTAGGGAAGTGAAATATATTGTTTGAGAAATCAAATCACAGTATGACCAAAGCTCAAGTGAGAAATGTGGTGGAATATATTTTTTGAGGAAATAGTACCTGCTCAACAATTGTGTATAGCCTACAATAAAAAGGATCATACTCTGCTCATGATTTTCTTGTTATCGGATCTGTACAAATGTAGAGGACTAGGGGCTAAAATCAATGGATGGTTAGGTTTGAACGTAACAGCTATTTTATTTAACCTTGATATAACTCAACATAGTAATGCATGGAATTAAATACGTTTGTGTCCAGATGCCCTTTGTAGCCAGCTGAAGAAGCTTTGCTAGGAGAATCTACAGGTGGACTTTATAAAGTCCTTGTCTAACCCGCTCCACTGGCTGGGACAAGTCCTTCTTTCTTCACGGACCTGGAGGTCATGCAGTTACACCGACTGTCCAGCTTGAAGTGTCATCGGGCTGCATTGTGTTTCCGGGTGGAAAGGTTCCATATTACCCAGGAGATTCATTGCCTCTTGCATAGACCTTGTTGAAACATAATGCACAATGTGTTTTTGACAGGCAATGCCTGTGCATAGTACTGCAGTTGTATATTGTTTTGAGAGGGGGTGGAGAAAAGGGAGGGATGATTCAGTTAAAGAATCTGGTGAAGAAAGAAACTTAGCTTTTAACCTAACTGGATCAACCTGACTAGCAACCAGCTGCATTTGCTCTTTTGTGTTTTGCATAAGGGGCATCTCATACAGGCAACAGGAGAGAGAGTAATCAGATATCATGCTCACTGTACGCATAGGTAAGTCATATTTTCCCATAAAATGCCAATGTTTTATGTTTACTGAGAAATCTGTATGTCAATCTGTCAATACAGTATTTGCTTTAAACACATAGACAAGGTAATCTCTTGTAGGACAAATGGTGCATAAAACACAGGGCCTCAGAAGTAAGTTGCAAAGCCAGGTTTTTTAAAAGCATGTTTTATGTATTACTGCTCAATATATGTTTTAATAGTGTCTATAGAGTACTACGGAATAACTTATTTTATGAACAGATGAATAAACAAGATTATAGAGGGTTGAAGACTACCAACCAACAATGTGGTTTTACTGGTAGAGCAGTCTTCTATTTATCTCTGGCTCAAGCCAGTCCGGTGTTATTAACCCTTTCCTATTGTAGGGTGAGTGTAGAAATATACTTTAGTGTTTAGTGTAGGGCCCAGGTCCTAGCTTGTGATCCATGCAAGTACTGACTTTCTCATAATTCATGCATTTACTGTATGTCAATAGGAAATTGGATTGAAATGAGTGAAATCAGCCCTTTGGTTGTAAATTTTACAGTTGTAGTCATGCAGTCATTGACAGCTGTCTATGCTTGTCCACAATACATAAGTGACTTGGTGATTATCCCGTATAAGTACGATATCCCCATTATTTATCTTGCAGGCCTTCTTCCAATCATAGCAGTGCTTGGAATCATTTTCTTTGCTGTTTTCCTCACGATGCGGTCTCAAAGTAAGTCTCGATGACAATGTTTGTCACACAAGGACACTTTCATTTGATAACGACTATTAATTACATGCTGTTAATAAAACCGGCATAATATTTGAATAAATGTTTGTCATCTAGCCTAGCTACTGATGCAATTTATCAGGGAAAGTGTTCATGTTTTCTTCAAGAGTCAGTACCCGCTACAATAGTTCCCATTCATAATGATCCATGCTGCTCCTTCCCCCTATTACTCTAGGCCACACCCTCTCCTTGTATCCTGAGTTTCCTGGTCCAGAGTGGCTACAAGTGCCTAATGTACCCAAAGAGACCAGTGAGTAATCAGAAGGATGTGTATTTCCACCTGTGCAACATGTTTGGGCTACTAGCATCCACATATTCAACATTTAAACAAAACAAAGTTATAGCTGGCAAGGCCAAAAAGCTAGTCTATCCCATCAAATTAATGGTATGGGGAACCATTAATATGTGTGATTGTGTGTGTTTCTCCTCCTGAATACTTGCGCAGCCTCCAGACAAAGACCGTGTGGCATCCCAAAGCCCTGTCCAGAGGGGGACTTCAGCTTTTTAATCGCCAGTGGAGCTGCTAATGTGGTTGGACCCAAAATCTGCATGGAGGACAAAATGTAAGGAACATATCCTTGTGTGTGTTGTTACAGGTATTTTCCATTTATGTTTTGGGGTTGGACTTTTAGCACGTAAGACTCACTGTGACCTTGTTAGTCAGTATGTGTTACACCTGTGCTGGTTGCAATGTCGTTAGTGTGAAGGTGTTTCACCTGAGCTTGCCCAGATGCTATTTAAGAGTGGCTGGCCCACTGTTCCAGTTGTCTTGATAGATCCGAAGGGTTAACATCTTTAGTTGGTGCTCCCTATTTTTATTTTGTAGACCAGCAAGCCTTCATCTGCTTTTGCGCCACACTTTTGATTTGCTTCCTGTCTTTACATTTGGTGTGGGTTTTACTTTCGTTAGCTTTTTCTTGGGCAAATTCAGTCGGCGCTCATGGTGGGTGTCTTTTAGGTTCCTGTTCTTGCTAGTCAACCTTTAGTGGACACCACCATGAGTCTTTCAGAACCCCTCCTAAAACCCCACCTGTTTTGGTTGTTGGTCAGTGACTCTTTGTTTGTGCCCTATTCTGTTTGAGCAATTTTTAGTTTTTTTGCTGGGGAACTTATGTGTGTGTGAGTGAGAGCGATATCTTGATGTAGAGTGCCCTATTATTGTTCACTGTGGGGGGGCGGGGGGAGGTTGTCAGGTTGTGAGACTCTGTTCTATGTTCTCTTCAGGGTTATGGGTTATGTGGAAGAAAATGTTGGGTATGGAATTAACATTGCTGTTGTGAACGGTAAGTCAAAAGGTTATATACACATAGTATTAATAGTTTTCTTATTTTACATCTTGTATTCAGCGTTAATCTGATTTTAAATACCTAATTAGTCTCTTTTTCACACAGGGAAGACTGGGGAGGGTATGAAGACAGCATTTTTTAACATGTATGATGGTGGTAAGATGGTTTACAGCCCCTATAAAAATAAAATGGCCAGAGGAGCATGTACATTGTCTAGTGACCATCTACACACCACATTGCAGTTTTCACATTTTGCAAATCTAAATGGTTTAAATTGGGGACTTTTTTTACCAATCTACACAACATAGTCCACATTTCAAAGTGAAATAAATTATATTAAAAAAAATACAATTATATCCCAGTGTTATGTATTCAGAAGACTGAGGCAGGGTTTTATCTAACCTTTCATATTTCTTTGAGCCTAGCAAACTGCCCAGTCCCTGCCGGTGACAAGCATACCCATAACATGCCACCACAATACTTGAAAATACAGAGCATCAACATTGCATTCACTACACATTACTGACCTGTATGGGGAAAAAAGGAAGCCCGTGTTAAACTCCACGCTAAATCATTGATTCTGTTCGCAAAAAGGCAGTTAAGTAATATTCAAGACAATACAGCAAAGAAATATACTTTTTGGAATAAACTGAAGGTTTGGGTCAAATCCAGTACAACACACAGTGAATCACTTTATTTTCAAGTATTGTGGTGGCAGCATTATGTTATGGGTATTCTTGTCACCGGCAGGGACTGAGTTGGTTAGGATCAAATACATTTGAAAGGAGCAAAGCTCAAGAATTGAGCACATTTTATTGCCGAAGACATACCAGAATGGCTTTCCAAGAGGTGTTGAGTGGTCCAGTCTATCCTGAATTAAATTTGTGTGAAAATCAGAGACATAGAGTATACCAAACACCTTCCTAATATTGAGCTGCACCCCCCACCACATAACAGCATAATTTCATCGGTGCCTGGACTCTACAAGGTGTCAAATCAAATGTCACAGGCGCCGAATACAACGGGTGTAGACCTTACCGTGAAATGCTTACTTACAAGCCCTTAACAAACAATGCAGAATATTTGCTAAATAAACTAAAGTAAAAAAATGTACACAAAATAACTAACAAGGCTATTTACAGGGTGTACCGTTAGAGTTAATGTGTGGTGGTACAGGTCAGTTGGGGTAATATGTACAGTGGCAAGACAAAGTATGTTAACTCTTTGGGATTACCTGGATTTCTGCATAAATTGGTCTTAACTTTTGAGCTGATATTCATCTAATTCACAACAATAGACAGTGTGCTTAAACTAATAACACGCAAATTGTGTATTTCTTTTCTAAATGTAATATATTTTAAACGTTCCCAGTGTAGGTTGGAAAAAGTACGTGAACCCCTTGGCTAATGACCTCCAAAAGTGAATTGGAGTCAGCTAACCTGGAGTCCAATCAATGAGACGAGATTAGAGATGTTGCTTAGAGCTGCCCTGCTCTATAAAAAACACTCACAAAATGTAAGTCTGCTATCAAAAGAAACATTGCTTGACGTGAACCATACCTCGAACAAGAGATCTCAGAAGACTTAAGAATTGTTGACTTGCATAAAGCTGGGAAGAGTTACAAAAGTATCTCTTAAAGCCTTTGATGTTCATCAGTCCACGGTAAGACAAATTGTCTATAAATGGAGAAAGTTAAGCATTGTTGCTACTCTCCCTAGCAGTTGCCATCCTGCAAAGATGACTGCAAGATCACAGCGCCGAATGTTCAATGAGGATAAAAATAATCCTAGAGTGTCAGCTAAAGACTTAGAGAAATCTCTGGAACATGTTAACATCTCTGTTGATGATTCTACGATACGTAGAACACTAAACAAGAATGGTGTTCATGGGAGGACACCATGGAGAAGCCACGGCTGTTAAAAAAACAAAACATTGCTGCACGTCTTAAGTTCGCAAAAGAACACCTGGATGTTCCACAGCGCTACTGGAAAAATATTCTGTGGACAGATTAAACTAAAGTTGAGTTGTTTGGAAGGAACACACATCACTATGTGTGGAGAAAAAAGGCAAAGCACACCGACATAAAAACCTCATCCCAACTGCAAAGTATGGTAGAGAGAGCATCATGGTTTGGGGCTGCTTGCTGCCTCAGGGCTTGGGCAGTTTGCTATCATCGATGGAAAAATGAATTCCCAATTTTATCAATACATTTTGCAGGAGAATGTAAGGCTATCTGTCCGCCAATTGAAGCTCAACAGAAGTTGGGTGATGCAACAACACAACGACCCTAAGAACAGAGGTAAATCAACAACAGGATGGCTTCAACAGAAGAAAATATGCCTTCTGGAGTAGCCCAATCAGTCCTGACCTCAACCCAATTGACACCAGACATCCCAAGAATATTGCTGAACTGAAACAGTTTTGTAAAGAGGAATGGTCCAAAATTCCTCCTGACTATTGTGCAGGTCTGATCCGCAACTACAGAAAACGTTTGAGGTTACTGCTGCCAAAAGAGGGTCAACCACACACTTTTTCCACCCTGCACTCAATGTTTACACGGTGTGTTCAATAAAGGCATGAAAACGTGTAATTGTTTGTGTTATTAGTTTAAGCAGACTGTGTTTGTCTATTGTTGTGACTTAGGAGAAGATCAGATCAAATTTGATGACCAACTCATTCAGAAATCTGGGTAATTCCAAAGGGTTCAGATACTTTTTCTTGCAACTGTACATGTAGGTAGGGGTAAAGTGACTATGCATAGATAAACAGCGTGTAGCAGCAGCGTAAAAAAAGGGTGTCAATGCAAATAGTTTGGATAGCCATTTGATTAACTGTATAGCAGTCTAATGGCTTAGGGGTAGAAGCTGTTAAGAAGCCTTTTGGACGTAGACTTGGCACTCTGGTACCGCTTGCTGTGTGGTAGCAAAGAGAACAGTCTATAACTAGAGTGTCTGGAGTCTTTTACAATTTGTAGGGCCTTCTTCTGACACCGCCTAATATAGAGGTCCTGGATGGCAGGAAGCTTAGCCCCAGTGATGTACTGGGCCGTACACACTACTCTCTGTAGCGCCTTGCGGTCGGATTCCGAGCAGTCGGATGCCATACCAGGCAGTGATGCAACCAGTCAGTTCTCGATGGTGCAACTGTATAAACTTTTTGAGGATCAGAGGGCCCATGCCAAATCTTTTCAGGGGAATAGGTTTTGTCGTGCCCTCTTCACGATCTTGGTATTGTCCTGGCACCACACTGCCAGGTCTCTGACCTCCCTGTAAGCTGTCTCATCATTGTCGGTGATCAGGCCTACCGCCGTTGTGGTCGGCTAACTTAATGATGGTGTTGGAGTCGTGCGTGGCCACACAGTCATGGGTGAACAGGGAGTACTGGAGGGGGACTGAGCACGCACCCATGAGGGCCCCCAGTGTTGCGGATCAGCATGGCAGATGTGTTGTTGTTTACCCTTACCACCTGGGGGTGGCCCATCAGGAAGTCCAGGATCCAGTGGCAGAGGAAGGTGTTTAGTCTCAGGGTCGAAAGCATTCCACAGGGATGCTGGTCCATGTTGACTCCAATGCTTCCCACAATTGTCAAGTTGGCTGGATGACCTTTGGGTGGAGGACCATTCTTGATACACATGGGAAACTGTTGTGTGGAAAAACCCAACAGCGTTGCAATTTTTGACAAAAACTGGTGCGCCTGGCACCTACTACCATACCCCGTTCAAAGGCACTTGCCCGTTCACCCTCTGAAAGGAACACATACACAATCCATGTCTCAATTATCTCGCGGCTTAAAAATCCTTTAACCTGTCACCTCCCCTTCAACTACACAGATTTAAGTGGATTGAACAAGTGACAACAGTAAGGGATTATAGCATTCATCTGGTCAGTCTGTCATGGAAAGAGAAAGTTTTGTATACTCAGTGTATTGCTGTCCATCAATGATTCCCAACCAAATTTACTGAGCTTGAGCAATTCTGACAAAAACAATGGATATACTGAGTTCCATAATTATTGGCACCCTTGATAAAGATGAGTAAAACATATATAATACAAATACTGGGATATATTCTATGCTAAATAAAATTGGAAAATAAAATTTTATACTAATACAATTAATCTGAATTTTTTTTTTTTTTTTTATATTTTTTTAACAGTAATCAAAAAAAAAAAATGGGGTCAACATAATTGGCAACCCTGTTTTCAGTATTCCAGCACTCTCCCCTTGCGAGAATAATGACAGTTTTTTTCCAAAATGTTTTGAGAACACATTGGGATGGATTTTAGACCCTTCCTCCATACAGAATCTTCCCAGATCCATGATTTCCTTTGTCTGCGTTTATGGACTGTCCTCTTTTGATTCAAACCACAGGTTTTCAATGGGGTTCAAGTCCGGAGACTGAGATGGCCATTGCAAGATGTTGATTTGTGGTCAATTAACCATTTCTTTGTGGATTTTGATTCATGCTTTGGATTGTTTTGCTGGAAGATCCACTTGCGGCCAAGTGTCAGCCTCCTGTCAGAGGCAACCAGGTTTTTGGCAAAAAATGTGCAGTTATTCAAAATGAGTAAACTGTAATGGCTTCCAACGATGCTTCCACCAAGTATTAACTGTGAGGTGTGAAGACATGCAATAAAGACTTAATATTTAAAAATGTATTTAGAACATTGTCTATCATTTGAAACTTTATTATTTAAGGCAGAAAAATGTGAAGATTGCAAGGGGTGTGTAGATTTTCACTAGGCACTGTATTTCCTGCTTAGCAACATTAGTTAAATGCATCTCCACCCTTTCCATGATCGATTTCTGTACCTTGTTATAAATGTTGAGATATTAACCAACCAGATACAATCATTCCTGTATGGGTTGGTCAACCATATCCAGCACATTGAAAACTGAAGTACAATTGTTCTTAAAATAATACATAGATTTTGTTCAATTTGAGTGTACATAATTCTAATTTCCACTCCTCAATAAAGAAGAAAACCATTGATCATGTTGATAAGCTGACATGTTATCCCTGTCTTGCAGATATTGAACCTCTGGTGGAGTTTCTGGAGTCCATTGAGAATGGATCCATTGTGTTGATTGCCACCTACGACGACCCAGCTACAAAGTGAGTCACATTTCATTTTAACATTAAACCAACTTTTATGGCAGAATTTGACCAATATGGTCATCCAGGATACTATATGATAATGCTTTGGGATCTTTGGAGTGTGCACCAAAATCATTTAATTAATTGAAGCGCTCTGCATGCTCATATAAAGTCCTGTCGCAAGCCTATTCATATTGTTTTTAGTGATACAATTAATGATGGTAGTGAGGAAAAATACTGAATGGTTTTAGTAATTGATTGACAGATTGAACGAAAAAGCAAGGAAGCTTATCAGAGAGCTTGGCAGCTCTGCTATCCAGTCATTAGGCTTCAGAGACAACTGGGTCTTTGTTGGAGGAAAAGGAGCAGATGTCGAGAGTACCTTGGAGAAGGTAATACCATACCAACGTTTATAATATGTTTTCACTGTCTCTGTTATCCAGTTTTTTGGATTGCACCTGCAGTTCCCCACTTTTTACTGATATCATTTGAGCTGGATGAGCTATGTGTTTATGTTGCTGTTGCAGGAATCTAATTGATCCGTTTCCCCCCCACAGCATATTAAAAACAATAGAGACAAAAACAAGTATGACTCCTGGCCAGAGATGATTGATTTGCAAGGATGCTTACCACGCTATTTGGAGTGATTGGTACCAAAAATGTTGTTATCCTGCCAGACCCCATATCCACTGTAAACATTTGCACATGTTGTGATGTCTGTATTACTCTGAAAAATGCATAATAAACAACAGTTTGGCCTTGTCTATGAAGTATTTTTTTGGCAAAATACAGAATTATCTGTTTATAACACAGATAATAGAGCTCGTCAGTCTGTAGTCCTACAAACGGGAAATTAGTTATCTGTGGTTCATTCAGCCATTTTTATTGGGGAAATTGATGGGGAAAGAATGGGGTTTTGGGATAAACGCCGAAAATAAGGTCTGTGGTTAACACATGCTTAGAAGGTCTTATACGTTTTGTTCTATTAGATCAGTAAATCAGCTTTTAGTTTTCTTGCACCTTATTTGTGGAACGTTCTTCAAAATATTCTTAATGTGATGTTTTGGTGCCTCAAGGGCAATTCAGAAAGCTGATTGAGGACCTTATTATTGATGAATGTGTTTTTTTATGACCCTGTCTTTCTAAAAGCAATTTGTATTTATATGACTGCATTTTCTGTAATTCAGGGCTAGTCTGTAAACGGGACCTTGGTCTCTGTATGACTCCCAGATAAAATAAAATAAAAA